>NW_023416348.1:45973-657629 GCF_014108235.1 Myotis myotis | reverse complement strand
TGCGAAGAGGGCATAGGCAAGGCAGTGGGACTCCACTGGTGTATGATTGAGTGCAGGGAGGGACACAGGAGGTTGGCTAGTGGGGAGGGACCCTGGGAGGGCCCCGGGGCATGTCAGGCCTGTCTAGTTCAGCCCCAATCAGCCAGACCCCAGCAGCAAGCCAACCTGCCAGTTGCAGCGTCTGCCCCCCAGTGGTCAGTGCACATCATAGCAAGCTGTTGAGTGGCCTTAGCATACAATTCGTGTATTATGCTTTCATTGGTTGAATGGATGACCGGACACTTAGCATATTAGGCTTTTATTCTATAGGATGTTAAAAAAAAAAAAAGCCAAACAAACGGATAGGGCCTGACTGCTGTGTTGCTTTCTGTAAGGATGGATGTAGGTGGGTGACTGGCAATAAGGGTCTCTGCTGGCAACTAGGATGTGGGCCGAGCTGTGATTTGGGAGTCCCTACGGCCTTTCCAAGACATGGTAAACCAGCTAAGGGGCCTGAGAGCCGCCCGTCCTCCTGTCACCTGCTTTACAGCCCTGTGCCTTGCGTCACTTTGCTCAGACACCACAGAGGCCTCATGGGTCTTCATCACCTACCACTGGGTCAGCATGTCTTTTAGTGGCTGTAGGTCTCCCAGCAGGACCCTGTGTTGGAGTCCCTTCTGTGCAGCTGTGCTCTAGGAAGTGAGCAGGTGCATGGAGGCCCTTCATGCTGGGGAATGTGGGTAGCTGCACTGGGGCGGGGCAGGCCAGCGGGTTCCATGGTGCGCATCCTCACCCCACCCCTCTTCCTGCACTAGGAACGTGGACACATCCCCCAGCAGTTCCTTGAGGAGCTGCTGGGGGACATCATGGCCCTCGAGGCTGAACAGGTCCAGAGGAGGAACCAGCCCGCCCACCTGAGCTGGGAGCCGGAGCTGCTGATAGAAGGTAGGCAGCAGCCCCTGGCGCCGGGGAGCCAGCCTGGCTGTGGCTTCTCCCTCACCCAGGGAGCTGAGCCCTTGGCTCTGAATCTCCTGGGTCAGCCCACCCTCAGCCCAAGTCAGTAGGGTGTGATTCAGGGGCCATTTAGGACCGTTTCATTGCCATTCTCCCCAAGGGGAACATGAGGGGCCTGGCAGCCTCAAAGTCAGGACATGAACTACAAGTAAGTAGATTCAGATTTCTCAGCGCCCGTGGGGACAGTCCCGGGAGCTTCCAGATGACAGCACGCTGACCCCAGAGGCTGTCTTAGACCTGTCCGTGGGGGATTGAAAGCTCTGGATGGCAGGAGCTTCCCCAGTGCTCACTCACCTGCATTATATCAGAGGCCTGGGCTGATTTCCTCCGTGCATGTCCTCCTCGGGCAGATGGGTGCAGTCTGCTCTCTGTCTCCCTGGGCAGGGGCTGCTCAGTGACCTTTCCTCCCGAAGGACCTCACCCACGGGTGGCAAGTCCTCGACACACGCGCCCCAGATCCGCTACCCCCCGCAGGCATACTGGTCAATTACCGTGCCTCCCACTCCCCAGTTGAGCCACCCAGACCCCCCCACTCTGACGGCTGGTCCGGACCATGCCTTGTCTTTGCCGTCTCTGTGAGTCTCTGAAATCCTTGACTAGACAGTCAGGTTAGAACTCGGTAAAAATTGGTTCCAGCAGTTCCACCGTCTTGAACTTCTGCTTTGGCCTCTCCACGGTCACCTGCCTTCTTCTTAAGCTCTGGATGGTTCCCCTACCGGCCCCCAGCTGAGCCAGCACAGGGGCCACAACCAACAGCAGCAGCACCTTGTGTACGACACCCAGCTGACCATCCCCGGCCCTCACACCTTGGCCTCGGGGTGGGGGGGTGGCCGTCTGGGGGATGGTCCTCTCAGGGCCAGAGTCAGAGAGGGGCAGTGGAGGCCCTGGAAGCTGGGCTCTGACTCCACTTTGCTCTTCAGCCTGCACGCGGATCACTGATTTGGAGGAGAATACCCATGCCCTCCGGGGCACAGTAAAGACGCTGCAGGAGGAGAACCAGCAGCTCCGGAAAGAGGTAACAGTGGGCGGTGTCCGGAATAGACGGGCAAGCCGGTGTCCAGGTGTCCCGTGGGGTGACAGGTTTGGGGTTTGCTCTCAAGCCAAGTTCAGTCTGTGACCTGACTGTGGCACGGGCTGGGTCTTTGGCTCTGCAGCTGGAAGAGTTGGGGACCCAACTCACCCAGGACAAGGCCAACAGCCAAAAGGAAGAGCTGGAGGGAGAACTCCAGTCTAACATCGCCAACACCGTGAGGCCCTCCAGGGCCACGCAGGTAGGCCCTCCAGAGCGCATGTCCCCCTGGCGCCCCCGCCTGCCCGAGGGAGCCTCCGGGATCACAGCCGTGTCCTGGTCATTGATCAGTGATTCCTGGGTGACCAGTTCCCTCGCTCAGCTGCAGCTCAGACCAGCAATTCTCAGCCGCTGCCGGCCGCGGGGGCAGGTGTTGCCTCCCAGGGACACTGGCCATCTTGGTGGTGGTTGACAGGACTGAGGGGAGGAGGAGGGCGGTGCTGCTGGCTGTGCCCATTCGATGGTTGTTCCGTAAATATCAGGGTCAGTTGGCTGCTAGTGTTGTTCAGATATTCTGTATCCTGACTGATGTTCTATGTACTTTTTATTTTTCTTTTCTTTTTAAAATATTTTTATTGATTATGTTGTTACATATGTGTCCTTATCCCCACATTACCCCCTATTGATGGGGGCAGGGAACTCATGTGCTCAGCCCCCTGTTGTCCGTGTCCATTGGTTAGGCCTATATGCTTGCATATAAGTCCTTTGGTTGATCTCTATGTACTTTTTAAAAAATAGGCTTTTACAATGGGTCACAGGGGGCAGCCAAGGAGCTGATCCAGAGAGCGGGCATCCTGTGCCCCTAAAGGTCCCGAGTGTGGAGAGGGCGCAGGGCTCCCGTAGCACCATGTGGGCCCGGCCAGCGCAGTTCCTTCAGTACTGGGAGTACCGCACTCAGCACGGCTGGTGCTGCCAGCCCCGAGGGTCCCTGCTCTTTTGGGGTCTGCACTTGCCCTGCTCTTGGCCCCTCACTGCGTGTGGGGGTGCAGGGATACGGGGTCTGTTGCTCCCCGGGGCCTGCACCCAGTGAGGCATCCTCACCTTTTCCCTCTGGGCAGGAGGAACCTTCCAGTCTGGGCCCCCAGAACCAACAGGGGGCCGAGGAGAGGGAGCTGGAGGAGCCGGGGGAGCAGGAGAAGCAGGTTCCTGAAGTGCAGGAGGCCCTGAAGCAGGAGCAGGAGGCCAAGGCCCTTGCCGCCGCCAGAGAGAACAACGGAGAGAAGGAGAGGCTGGGGCAAGAGAATGAAAGGTAACCGCCCCGCCCCTGCAGCAGCATCTGCCGCCTTTCAGTCACACCAACTCCCTCAGCTCCCGCTGAGCTCAGCTCAGGTGAGTCCCCTGGTAATGGTGCCTTTTCACCTGCCCTGTCACGGTCACGCTGATGGTCAGGAGGGAAGGGCCTCCAGCTGGTGGCTGGGATGGAGCATCGTCCAGGTGTGGGTGACCGCCCCTCCCACATGGATGATGGTGATGACTGTGTCGGGCACGGGCATCTTCATCCTCTCTCACCAGCCATTCCAGAAGGACATATGCTTGCTCCCCGTCATTCCCGCGTTCCCTGTTGGCGAACTCACCTCCTCGCTGAGATGCACTTGTCACCCCCCATTGGTCCCCATGGCCTGTCAGGGGCCTGTCCATAGGGCGAGATCCTGGAATCGCCTGATGTGCACATTTGCAGCTGCGGTTGAACAAGGCCTCTGACTCCTGCCTGTTTCAGTTCTCACACTGCACACGAGCATCCCTTCTGTGGTCCATTGAGTGCCATGGAGTCCTCTTCTCTTGCTTTCTGGTGGCGATTCCGCTGTTTGAAACGGCCCCAGATGGAGTGCTGCAGTGCTGTCTAGTGTCCCAGTGCACGCTGTGCTGGGCCTCAGGGAGAATACCCGAGTGGCACATGAGGGTCGTTCAGGCCCGAGGTCTGGTGCTGTTGGCTGTCCCAATGAGCATATGGCACAAAGCGTCCTTATGTCTTGATTGGTTGACAGAAATGTGGCCAGAGACTCACAGGAACTGGTGGGGACAGTTGCAGTCTACACTGCTCAGTGCTCGTGGGGGCTCCATAGGACATTATACCGCGGATCCTGAGAATTGACTGCGTTTGTATCCTTCTTTTCAAACAGATGAGGAAAGAGGCTCAGAGAGATTCAATAACTTGTTCGGGCCAGTCCTGAGTGTAGTGGCCCAGTCAGGACTCAAATCCAGGTCTTGTCTCAGCCCAGTGGCCTGACCACGTGAAGCCTTCCTTCGCACAGCCTTGTTTTAATATGTTTGGGGCTACAAAGTCAGGTGCCTGCGGGGCCAGGCAGGTCCAGCAGGTGGGGAGGGAGTGTCAGCGGCAGGGCAGGCCCTCGTGGAGAATACACACCCTCTGAAGGCGGTCAGCTGCGGGGCGGACCCGGGCTGCCAGGCCATCCTTTTGTTTCTACTTTTTTATTCTTCTTATTATTTAATCCTCATCCCAGGATACTTTTTCCATTGCCCTTCTGAGAGAGAGGGAGGGAAGGAGGGATGGAGGGAGGGGGAGAGAGAAACAGCGATGGGAGAGACACATCTATTGGATGCCTACAGCACACACGCCTCTATGCCGGGGAGCAATCCCACAGCCCAGGGACATGCCACTGGGAATCCAACCTGTGACCATTCCGGACACAGGCTGATGCTATCACTGCTGAGCTGCCCCTGCCAGGGCCTTTGCTTGATGCTTTCTCCCCACCCTCCCAGAATCTCGGTAGCAGAATATTGATGTGAAACGGAACATTTTTAGAAATATTGAATAACTAATTACTTTAAATTAAATCACGGAGACTGTGTGGGCCTCACAGGGCCCATCTGTGCTCACATGGAGTCCGTTAGCCTCTGGTCATTGAGATTTCAGGTAGAACCCTTACTCCTGGAAAGCCAGTCGGGTAATTATGCCGATGATAATGATGATGATGATGTCAGTGGCTTTACATAATGCTCCAGAATCTCTTATTTGTATCAGGAGTTGGGATCAGAAAGGGACTTGGAATTGGGGAGAAGAGCTGGGCAAAGGCAGAGTTTCAGAGCAAAGATGGTCTGATTCCAAGTTTTTCAAAAGTGTTTCAGTCGAAGAACCCTTTTTCCAAGGAGGCAGACATTCAAAGCCTTCCATGGGAAGGATTTTTCACAGGCTGCTCTGTTGAATTGTGTCCGAGCCTGCCTGTCCTGTGTCCCAGCCCAGAGTGTGGCAGCCGGGGTGGCCGCATAGAACCCCAACGGACACAGTTTAAGAACCTCTGAATGTGCTCAGCCCTCATTTCCACAGGGGAAAACCTGAGGCCCAGAGAGGATGGGGGTGTGATTGAGGTGTACATGGGACAGAGGCTGGGAGTGCTCCTGAGCCCTGGGCCGTGTGGCTCTCCACCCGCAGGCTCACTTCCTGGACTGAGCTGCTTCAGGCGGAGCAGGAGGAGCTACGCTCCCACAGCCAGGAGCTGCAGGCCACCCTGGAGGAGGTGCAGCGGAAGATGCGGATCTGTCAGGCCGAGTACCGTGACCTGAAGGCGGAGCAACGGCCCAAGGAAATCTTGCTCACCAAGCTGACCATGCAGTGTGAGGTGAGGCCGGGGGCTGGTGGGCCTCAGGACACCGGGCCTGAGCCCGGGGCTGACAGCCTGGGGCTCAGCCAGGTCCGAGTGGGTCCTCATTGGCATCTGTGCCCAAAAACTGTGAGGGAATGTCACCCAGAGGCCGAGAGGAAGCCAGAGGCATTTAACAGGGACAAGCACCTTGGCTGGTGGGGATGTGTTAGAAAAGACCTCTCACCAACCTTTGCTTTTGTATTTTTTAAATCTATTTTTCTTGATTTGAGAGAACAAGGGAGACGGAGAGAGAGATAGAAACATCTATGAGGACAAAGAATCGTGGTTCCGCTGCCTCCTGCACCACCCCCGCGGGGTGCCAGCCCACAACTTGGGCATGTGTCCTTGACCGGATTCGAACCTGGGACCTTTAGTTCGCAGTCCGATGCTCTCTCCACTGTGCTAAACTGGTTAGGGCCTGACCTTTCCTTTTCGCAGGGCCGGGGGGGGGGGGGGGGGGGGGGCGTGCATGGAAGCAGCTAAGTGCTGTTTTCATTCTGTCCTCGCGGCTGAGCTCTTTGCTCTGTGCTCCCCGTGTCATCTCACTGAATTCTCACAATGCTTTTGTGAGCTGGCGCCCATCCTCATCCTCTGAGGTTGGGTCTGAACTCAGTTTGTTTGAAGCCAAAGCTTGGGCTTTCCCGCCACTCCAGCCCGATGATGTTCTGGGTGGAGAGTTGAGCAACCTCAGCCCCGAATTCCTATCCAGCCCGGCATTTATTTTTCTGATGTCAGAGAGAGGAAGGGAGAGGGAGAGAGGGATGGGAACTTCAATGATGAGAGAGAACCTCTGATGGGCTGCCTCCTGCACGCCCCCTACTGGGGATCGACCCCTCATCCTGGGCGGGATCCTTGACCAGGCATCTCTTTTGTGAACTCCTGGAGCATGGGGGGCCGCTCCACCACCTGAGCCACACCCTTTGGGCTGCTTCCTAATGAGATACTTTACATTCTTTTTAAAAATGGCTGTCAAGTCCTCAGAGCCTCTTGTACATTTTGCACTGATGGCGCCTCTCTGCTCAGACTGGCTGTGTTTTCAGTGCTCAGTGGCCACACGTGGGCAGGGCTGCGCGACTGGCCGGTGCACTTGGCCATCCCCATGTCATTGGCTGTGTTGGTCCTTGCGACTGGTGAAGCTCATGCCGAAATGGCCATGTTCATGCACGTGGCCCTTTTCTCCTTTTGGGAGCAGTTTCCCAGCAGTGGAGTCACAGGGGCCCGTGGTGTTGAGGACATTGTTGGTCTGTGTTTCAGTCGCTCACCCGTGCGAAGAAGGACTGGCAAGAGGAGAAACGTCGCCTGAGGAGGGAGATAGACACCTTGAAAGAGCTGAACCAGAGCTTCCTGGACGCAAGTGACCAGCACTGCACTGAGAACATGTAAGGGGGAGGGGTGACCGACACCTGTCCTCACAGGGCTGCGGGCTTCCAGCTCCGCGCCCTGGCCTCCACATTCTGGGCAGAGAGCCCGCCAGCGAACTGGTGTCCCCAGGGCAAGGGAACAGACCATCTTCCCAGCGCACCCTGCTCTCCTTTCCCCGGAATGGCTCTAGAATTCTGCAAGAAGGGGTGGTTGGATTTTGCTGGCTTCAACGACATGGCCCACTGCCAGGCGCTTCTTAATCTGCTTTTGGAATTAAGCTCAGTTTAAAAATTATGACAGAGGTAAAGAGAGGTACCTAGGGAAGCAATCCAGGTCGCGGGTTGAGCCCGTTCTCTGCCTGATTTCCGCTTGAGGGGCTGGAGAGAGGGTTGTGGGAGCGCCGCGGTTGTCCTCCCTCTGCTGACACGACACGGACCTGGCTGTGGCGGAGGCCCTGCGAGGTGCACAGAACCAGTGACCTGGTGGCCACGCACAGGCAGGGGTGATGGCGTGTGAGCAGAGCTGTGTGCCCAGCAGACAGATGTTGAGGAGCTCCAAGGAGGCGGAGAAGGAAGCGTGGTGTGGGAGTTGGGGTTCTGCAGCTGACCCGGATGGGGACAGGGCTAGCCGGGGGGGCAGGAGTTGGGGGGACGTGAAGGTGGAGCACGGGTGGTTGGGGTGCAGGGAAGGTGCAGGCAGTGGCAGGAGGGAAGGCTGGAGCAGGGGGCACTCAGATGGGGAAGGCCTCCATGCCTTGCTAAGGAGTGAGATTCCCTGGGAGTGAGTGTTTATGGGAGGCTGGTCTAAGGGCCGAGGGAGCTGCCAGAGAGGAGGCAGGAGGAAGAGGCTTGGTGCTGGAAACCTTGGGGTTGGAAGTCAAGTGACCCGAGATGCATCTGGTGGGCCCAGGGTGGTCTTCACCCCGCGGTGCTGAGCTGCGGGACTGTCCTTCCTTGTGATGGGGAGTGGCTGGCCGTGTGGGACAGAGGGACATGGTCACAGTGACCACGGGGGGCACTGTCCAAGTCCCTGCGGTCATGGTGCTGCTCTACTGTTCTCTCAGATTCTTCTGCTCATCTACAGGTGGTTAGCCACCTACCCAGGATGGTTTACATGGAAAGCCACACTGTAGTTTTGGGGTAGAAATGATTGTGGCCTGAGTTGGCTCTCTATAGCGCAGTGGGTCCCAATGACCAGCAGTGGTTGGGTAGGTGCCAACTAGAAGCATCGGGGCCTGGTACCCAGGGGGATGATCTGATGAAGGTTTTGCATGAAACAGTGTGTGCAGGAGGCCAGGGAGTGGGCAGGCTTCCTGAGCTGCGCCGAGTGGAGTCTTCCCAGCCCGGGGCGGGTTGGGGGCCTGTCTTCTGTGAATTTGTGCGCCTAGTGGTGGGGGTCGGTCAGAGCCAGACAGGAAAGCGCTCTAGCATAAGGCCCAGCAGCACGGCTGAGGGAAGAGAGGAACACAGACTAGAAGAACAGATGCCGAGCCAAGGCCGCTGGGAGCAGGTCAGGGTCGGTGGTCCTGGGCCCAGCGGTTTGCGAGTCATCGCTTTTCACAGCTGCTCACTTCACGGTGAAGTCTCAGAAAAGCCCGCGTCTTAGGTGGGACCTCGGCAGCCTCATGGCCAAAGGAGCCTGAGCTGCTGCCTCGATCCAGGGGACTCATGTTCAAGCAAGGAAACCAGGGTCTCTGCCGTCAAGGCCCACGGGTTTGCCATCCTGAGTTGCACATGGTTCGGGGCTTGCTCTCCTGAGATGTGGTCCAGCCTGCTCCTTGGTGCTACAGCAGGTCTCCTCACGTGTTAGGGTTCCCGGACCCACGCCACAAGCTCCCCTCCCCATCTTCCCCCCTCGGCGAGCTTGACGGTCATGAGCACCGTGATGTCCGAGTCCCCGGAAAATGCCGGCCCTTCTGGGCCAGGTCCCAGCCAGGGCCGATGAGTCCATTGACACGTTTTATATAAAACCAGACTGTTCTTTCTTTCTCCTCTGTTTCCAGCGACACCCGGCAGACTATGCCTACAGGAGAGGCGGAAGAGGACCGAATTGGGGCTCCAAAGGAGGCTCAGTGTCCTGCTCCTAGGAAGTGAGTTGATTTCAGCAGCAGGAACTTCAACTCAGAACAGGAAGCTGCTCTTTCACGAGTGGGGAAAGCCATGTGGAGCAGTGACCAGTGTGTGGGGCCCGCACCTTCCCCTCTATGGCGGGTCCCCTTTGCGCACCTCCCTCCCAGCTCTGAAAGAATTGAGAGTTTCTTTCCGGCCTTCCTCGGGGTTATCCTCTGAGGGATGGCGAATGCCAGCTGCCATGTCCGGTTGAAGGGGCAGAGAGTCTGGATTAGAGCCACTGAAGCAGGACTATCAGGCTGTGTCTCCAGGTTTCAGGACCTAGAAAGCCATGTTTCTGTTTTGGGAAGGAAGCGTGGGCCAGACACCTGCCTAGCACCCAGGGTCTTCAATCATAGGGACATCTAGGTCTTCCCTACATTCCTCTGGAGTCCCTGGACCCCAGGGTGGTTCACAAACACCTTCCCTTCTGCAGAGTATCAGCCCCGGTGGTGGGCGGCTCGGTCCCCGAGGCTGCGGGCTTCCGTCCAGCAGGCCTTCCCCTGCGTCCGGGCCTGAGCCCCAGGAGCTGGGCCTTCAGATTGTCCTGCCCCAGCCCAGCCTTGAGGGCAAATCACCATGAATCCTGCAAGGGCTCTCTGTTGACATCACAAAACCACATAATTTCCCACCCTCCTCCTGTCCCTTGTGTTGGCGGGGACATTGAGGCCTCGATGAGGAAAGTACTCGAGTTGAGTCAGCACAGTGTCGCTCTGTGGCAGAGCCAGGATTAGAACAGGCTGCGGTTCTTCTTGTGACATTAGAATGCCTCCATTTCCGGTTAGCTGCACTGTATGACCCTTTAAGTTCACTGTTTTCATTGATTCGTTTTTATTTTACTATATATATATATATATATATATATATATATATATATATATATATATCTACATATATATGTATATATTTATATGTATATGTATATATATTAGTTTATTTTAACTGAATTCAGAGAAGAAGGCTGAGGGTGAGAGAGAGAAACATCAGTGATGAAAGAGAATCATTAATTGGCTGCTTCCAGCACACCCCTCACCGGGAATTGAGTCTGTAACCCGGGTATGTGCCCTTGACCAGAATGGAGCCCAGAACCCTTCAGTCCATAGAGTGATGCTCTACCCACTGAGCCCAACTGGCTAGGGCTATTTTAATTTTGCTTAAACCTCACCTGAGAAATTCTTTTTCATTGATTTTTGGAGAGAGTAGAGGGGAACAAAGTGTTGGGGGGTAGAGAGAGAGAGAGACATCAATGAGAGAGACATCAATATGAGAGACACATTGATTGGTTGACATCCAGCACATGCCCCCACTGGGCCGGCCCAGGGATAAAACTGCAACCCAGGTACATACCCCTCACCCAGAATCAAACCCTTGACCCTTCATCACCTGGGCCACTGATCTAACCCCTGGGGAACACCGGCCAGTGTCCATTCTTTTTATCCACATGGCCCACTGGGCCCGCCCTGTTCCCCCCTCACCCAGATTCCTCAGTGCCCGGAAGGGGCTAAGTCTGCCCGCCTGTCTCACCTATTGGGAGCTCCAGCGGGAAATGAGGAGGCCCTGACTCTCCCTGACATGGCCCTGGGATGCACAATTGCCAGCACACCTAGATGAGCACAGCACCTCTCCCGGTGCCTCCCAGTGACGCAGAGTGGAGGCTGCATGTGAGGTTCTGTTTCCCGAGAGGCTAGTGCGGGTTTCTGCCACAAGGAACGCTTCTCCCGTCTCTGGGTCTGTGCGAATGAACTGCCAATGGTGCCCCACGCCCTGAGGCCACATGCGATGATCCTGGTGCTGGCGATGCAGATTCGCGGGGAACCTGGTGCTGAACCCCAAGTGAACGGCCGCTTCCCCGGCTGGAGGGGCAGTGGGGGTTGGCAGTGTCCTAACCCTCTACTCCTAATAGGAAAAAGCGCTGGAGTCCAGCCAGAGCCTTCCTCAAATTTCTCCAACGCCAGAGAGACGGCTCACGAGGACAAGCCAAGTCGCCCCCAGACAGCCTTCCCAGGCCCCTGGAGGCCACCCCATCGTGCTCATACTTGGAGAAGGAGGGAGACGCCCGCCGTGGGCCCCCACCAAAAGGTAGGAGGGGCTGGCCTGGCTGCAGGAGGGCAGTGAAGGGGAGGATCTCAGGCCTTCCTCGAGGTCAGGGCAGAACCGACGAGAGGCGAGCTGGGTGCGCACACGTGTGCTTGGAGCCTGAAGGGGGCTCCGCACGCCCCCGTCTGCCCCCTGAGGTGTGTGAACACCCAAGCAGAACATGTAAGCCCACGTCACTGTGGTGGCAGTTTCATCCAGAACCATTTAGCTCCTTCAGCATGAGGAGCCTCCCCATCACGTACACTGTGGTGGGTCCTCGGCTATCCAGAGCGGATCTCCAGACAGTTACCGCGGAGACACGCTCAGGAGAGGATGTGTTTGGGGCTCCTTGTCTCTGCCAGGCCTCGGAGTAGCCATTTCCGTAGGGAGAGCCCCCATGTACCACGTCCTGGACGTCTGCCAGCCTTCAGCCAGGCTCGGGCTCTGCTCTCTCTATTGCTCTGAGAAGTGGGTGTGGTTCTCTTCCCCCACCTGACCTGGCCCTGAGTCCTCCCACCAGGGGGGCTGGACCTGCTCATTGAGGGCTGTGATGGGAGGGAGCCATTGGGTCCACAGTGGATTTGTAGCTGCATGTGCTGCATGTGTTTCCTGGGATCTAAGAGGCTGTCAGCTGTCAGCTGCCCGATCTTGTGCTCATAGAAAGAAAGTGATCGGGTGGTGGCAGTGAGGGTTTTGTCAGAATCGCCACCAGCCGACAGTGACTGGGAGGGATGCTCCAAGCTGCACCCTGATTTCAGAGATGGAAGGTTGGACGGGGGTGGGGAGGGGGTTCCTCTTAGAACCAATTAAACAAAGCCATCGACTGAAAGGTGGTTTAGTTTTCACATTCACTTTGAAATATCATTTTATTGATTATTTGCCTATAAACCTGCCAAACATGCCCCCTGAGGAAGTTAAAAATTTGATGAAGGACATTAGGACCTTCTGAAGATGGGGCCAGGCCCGAGACTCGTGGGCTCCCAGGGGCTGGGGTGCCAGGACCTGACAGGACCCGGGGCCGTGACGAGGCGCCTGTGTGACGGGTGCACCAGCCGTTCCGGGTGGCAGTCACCACTGCAAGTCCTGCTGTCACTCGAGATGCAGAAATGCAGTGTGCGCACGCGGACACACTGTCTGGGCGCTGCTGCTTGCGTTCCCGGCCTCACAGGAGGTGAAGTGGGGGAACCGCTCACGTGCAGGTAAATGACCATGAAGCTTACAGCCTTGTTAGCATTGGTTTTCTCCAGAGGGTTCTGTGGCCTCAGGTTTTCATGCTGGCTCCTCACACTTTTGGACATGTATCACGTCCACTTGTGTGATTGGCCAAGTTGATGAATGAGCTATAGTCAGCCCAATTGAGTCAGCAAAACCTTCTGAGCAAAGACTGCTTGACAGATCCCCGCTGTGGTTTGGATCCCTGAGTGAGCAGGTCAGGGGCTGCAGTTAGTAACGGCAGCCGTGCGAGGGGGCTTTCTGGGCTCAGCAGCCTTTCGGTAGTTGACCCACTTTGTCCGTCTCCTTGAGTTCTAGCTGCCATGGGAGGTCGGCTCCATTCCTGTCCCCCTTCAGAGCTGGGAGGGGAGCTCAGGAATGCTTGACCAGGGTCAGCACTGGCCCAGAGAATCAGTGTTGGAGCTGGGACCCGAACCCGCGTCTGACAGGTTCCGGGGCCCGAACTCTTAACCGCTGTGAGCACTGCCTGCCCTTCAAGCTGCTTTGGTCCCTGAAGATGCTCAACCAGGTTGGGGCCCCAGCACTGAGGAGTGGGTCCCTTCTCTGTGGTGTGAGCTGTGTCAGCAGGTGGCGCTGCGGGGGAAGAAATAGCAGAGGTGCGGCTGTGCACTTGAATCCTCCATCAGAACTGGAGAAATCCCTTCTGTTCATGGACTGCCGTGTTGAGGAAGTCACTAGACCAATTGTCTGCTCTCATAAGACTAGAACTTAAAGGCTGTGAGGGCTAAGCCAAGAGGAGAGGATGCGGCTCGATCTAAGCTGGAACAATGCTTGAGTTTGAGGGTGTTTGGGTACAAGATAGAGGTAGGTATTTTCGTTATGTGCAAAGTCATCCTGCCATCAGAGGCTGTGAGATGTACCAGAATTATTAGTGAGCCTGCCCGTTTGTCTCAGTGGTTAGTTAGAGCATCGAAGGAACAAAGGGCGCAACTTAGATTTCTGGTCAAACGCACATACCTCGGTCGCAGGGTTGATCCTGGCCGCGGTTGGGGTTTGTGAGAGAGGCAACCAGTGGATGTATCTCTCTCCCATCGATGTTTCCCTCTCTTGCTCTCTCCCTCCCTTCACCTACATCCTCCCATCCACTCTCTCTCTAAAGACCAATGGAAAAAAATCCTCCCGTGAGGACTTTTTAAAAAGAGGTATTGTTACTGAGGAGTTCAGGTGGACTGTTTCACTGCCTGCAGCAGGCCAGAAGCATGCCACTAAGTGTTTGGAGGGGAGCAGGAGTTGGTTGTGTGTGAGACAGGATGCCAGGGAGCCTGTCATTAAAATGGATGGGTAAGCGCAGCTGGTGTGGCTCAGCTGGGTGAGCATCGTCCCATGAACCAGGAGATCACCTTCTGATTCCCGGTCAGGGCACACTAGTATGGGCATGCAGAAGACAGCCGATCCATCTTTCTCATCATTGATGTTTCTATCTCCCTCTGCCTCCCCCTCTCTGAAAATCAATGAAAACACATTGGACAAAAAAGTGGATGGGTAAGGAAAGCTGCCCCCTACATCAATAAACACCCCTGCTTAATAATGTAACCCATGGAAATGGAAAAGCAGTCTAAGGCGTCGACTCCTTGAGCAGTACAGAATGCTCCTCTCGTGCTCCGTGGAGCCCTGGCTCCAGCTGCCACTCCAACTCTTGACTGGAGTCCGAGCAGACAGGGTTCACCGGGCCCTGATGCTGGTTGTGCTGGGGGGAATGTGGCCGTCTCTCCCGGGCTGGACTGGATTCTGATTTCCCAAGTACATTTGGCGAATGTAGCGTCATTTGTCCATTATTCAATTCATTTACTTGCTGTTTTCTGTGTTTTCATCCTTCCTCCCTTGCTTATCCGGATGACAATTTAGCGACGGAACAACGAAAGAGTGCCTTTTGGAGCAGAAAGAAGCATGTCGAGGTCAAAGACAAGCCTCCAGTGGCCAGCTCTGCTTGGTCTAACGTCATGAAATGCTGCATTTAATGCACCCACCCTCTCCTCCCTAACTGGCCTCTCCCTTTTTTCCGACCACGAAGATTTATAATCCTTTCCCTTTATCCCTGTCTTGATCATATACCCTTTATTTCCGAAAATTTTTTAAATTTCTTTTAAAAGAACAAAAAAACTCCAACAACAACAAAAAGCCCAAGAAAACCAGTTTTCTTGAAAAAAGAAAAATCCTGAACCTAATGGAAACCTCAGTCGCCATGACAACAAGGCCACGCCAAAGCAGGAGTCACCATCGCCCTGACTTAGTCGCTTGATGTGTCCCCTACTTGGACTCTTGCACCGGCACTAACTCCTGGGCTGCCACGGCCTGGTCCTCCCTCGGCCTGTCTCCCGTGGGCGCAGTTGGAAACCCGAGGTCTCTCTGGCTTGGCTGTGTCCGCCGCTCTGCTCCTCCAGGTGGCGTCACGCAGTGGAGGCCTGATGTCAAGGGGTAAGATTTGGGTGCTTCAATCTTCACGGTGGGTGTGACATTGAGTGGCTGAGGGGCAGGGGGGCAGGTCCTGGGAGAGTGAGGAGGGGCCCGCAATCCCGACAGTGGGTGTGGCTCCGGGCCCACAGCCCCGGGGCTGCCTGGAGCCCAACTCTGTGCAAACAGCCTGTCCTCGTGCTCCCGGAGCTCCACCGCACGCCTGTGCCACTGGGATTGGAGAGCCCATCGCCTGTCCCACGATGAGGTAGTTGCAGGTCTTTTAGGGGTTTTGCCCTCATGTTTTTTTAAATTAGGGTTCTGTTTAGCTTTGACAATAGTATACGTTCATGGTAGAAAATTCAGAGATTGCAGAAAGCACAAAATGCAAGGTAAACCCATGGTGCAGTCAAAGTCACCATGCGGAGAGGAGGACTTCTTAAACAGACGGTTGTTCGGGTGGCAACCGACTTGGTTCTCAAATCCTAAGGGTGCCCTCCTGGACGTGAGGGCCCGGACCACAGGTGCGGAGTGGTCCTCGGCAGACTCGGGTCAGGGTGCTTTGAAATCAGGGATCTGGGGACACAGTGTCTCACAGCGGGTGTGCCCAGGAGTTACGTGTTGGACTTGTGCCAACATTTGGTGCAGCCTCGTGAGTTGGTCCCCCAGGTTCTCCCAGCTGCTCCGGGCCCGCCCTGTGAGCCATGGGCAGAGTGGAGGCCTCCGCTCAGGCCTGCGGCCAGGGCCTCCCACTCAGACCACAGCCCGTGAGGCGCAGCCCCACCTCTGTCCCTGAGCTCCATGGGCCCTGCCGCCTCTGCTGCTAGGCCTCAGTGTGGTCGCCCCCCCTTGGCCTGGGGTGCTGCAGCCCCATGTCTCACTGTCCTTCTCTGCCCCAGGCCCTGGGGACCCGATACTGAAGGGAGTGGCCCTCCACGGAGGCAGCCTTGACCACTCAGATGCCTCTGCTGACCCAGCACCCAGGCCTGGCGTCCTGACCAAGGGCGCTGAGGGAGCTGAGGCGACGCTAGGCTGTCAACAGGCCAAGCAGGAGCGGAAACTTTGGTCCCGGCCATGTGGCCTGTGCGGGGCACGCCCTGGGAGGGGAGGGCTCTCCGAGAACCCTCCTGCCCTCACTCCGTCCTCTCCATCCTTCCTCTCTTCTCTGTAGGACACTCCCAGGTGCCCGATGACCTGCCAAGGTACCTGCTCAGAAACACTTTCATCTCCTGACCACCGGGGGCCAGGCAGGCGCACCTGCCAGGAGCAAAGGGAGGATGCCCTCCCTCTCTGTGCCCGCAGGAGGACTGTCAGCCCCTCCGGGGGAAGCTGCTGAAGGCGGGGCGGTATGTGAAGCCCAACTTGAGACCTGCTGAGCCTGAGGCCCACCCAGTGCGCCCTGAGGCAGCCCTGCCTCCCCAGAGCCTTTCTCTGGGCAGAGCCAGGCCACCCCATGCCCCTTGCCCCCCCACCTCCCACACAGCTGCCCGCTGGTGCCTGTCCCTAAATAGGGCGGTCAGCCTAGCCTCAGCCCAGCTGCTTGGGACCC
This sequence comes from Myotis myotis, assembly GCF_014108235.1. Classification (NCBI taxonomy): domain Eukaryota; kingdom Metazoa; phylum Chordata; class Mammalia; order Chiroptera; family Vespertilionidae; genus Myotis; species Myotis myotis. The sequence continues at coordinate 641,246 of NW_023416348.1, read as the reverse complement.
GCAGGCCACAGGCCGGCAAACAGGAGTCACCTGAAGGCGGGGATTCTGAGGACTCGAGGGGCAGAAACAGCCAGCCACACCCTCTGCCCCAGCTCCTTCACCGCCTGGGTCCCCAGTGCCAACCACTGGACAGGAGGCGCTTCTCACTGGCTCCCCCAAAGGAGGAGAGGCTGGCTCCCCTGCAGTCTCCGCCACGGCCCCGCCACGGCCACGGGAGGTGGCAGCCGCAGCATCTCCAGCCCCAGCACCGGGCAGTGACTGCAGCCCCGGCTGCCAGGACGAGGCCTCAGCCCCGGACGTTCAGGGCAGGTGGCCACCGTGGCCCCTGTCCCGGCGGGTGTAAGCTTCTAAGAGCCCAATGGGTCCAGGGCAGGACCACAGAGAGGGGCTCCCTGACAAGAGCCCACGCAAATCACCCGATGTGGCTCCCACACCAACGGGCCCCTGAGAACATCAGTCACAGGAACAACTTAGAGAGCAGGCGGGCGTCGCCACAGCTGCGTGGGACCAGCAGGTGGAGCTCAGAGGATGGAGCGTGGCCGTGGGTGACTCCACTCTTGGACCCGCAGCCCCTGAGCCTTCAAACTCCTGACGCCCCTTCTGACCACCAGGGCCCCCTCTCCCATCGGCCTGAGGGGCCGGGAGCGACTTTGGAACGAGGAAGGGTTCCCCCCGCTGCTCCCAGCTTTTGGTTAGTGAACGGGCTGTGCTGGACCCCAGGGTCACACTCCCACGATGGCTGCACGCGTCTGACCCTCCAGAAACTGGTATCTTTGGAACAAATCCACGTTGGCCCGGGGATGCTCACAGTGCAGTGACACACACACCCCCTGAGGCTGACGCTGTGCCCCTTAGAACACGTGTCAGCAACCTGACCTCCATGAAAGCGTCCGTGTGTGTGCGGGTGCGGGTGAGCAGGTATATGCAGGCACGCACTCAGGGCTGGGCCTGTGGTCCGGAAACTTGACTCCATCTCCAGAAGCCTGGGGCTCCCAGGAGAAGCCCAGACCGGACAGACGACCAAGACCTCGCGGCCCTGGGTGGACCTTGGAGTCGGGCTCACTGTTACCCCAGAGTGTTGCCGAGCCAGGCCTGGTCCCCACACTCCTGAGCCCGGGGCCCGCGGCCTTCCAGGCAGGTGGCCTCAGGATGTGCCTCTCTCCAGCTGGCTCCTGGGGCCCCGGACCTGCCCCCGGGTTCACTTTTCTACCATCATGGGCTCTGCCCCGCCTGGCGCAGAGAAGCCTTGCCCGCCCCCTCCCAGCAGAGGCCACAGTGTGCAGAGGGGAGCGTGTGCGAGAGGCGGGCGCAGCCTGATTGGTAACGCGGCTGTAGCCCCCGGTGTCCGCCATCGAGGATGACACTTCGATTCTTTGTTTCTGCGTCACTTCCCGGGATAGAAACCCAATTTAATACCTTCCATACCCGGTGTAGGCCCTCATGAAATATATGTGTTTTGAGGTGTCCCCCTAATGGATGTACCACAGGCAGTCCACCAAATGTACACGCCCTTTAACAGCTGAGAACTCAATTTTCCCTCCGTTTCAGGGTTAGCGGATTTGACGGAATGGGTGAAGCCAGACTAAGCTTGGAACCAAGAAGATGTACCCTCTGGACTTTGTCATGGGGACACATCCAGGATGAAGTGTCTGGTCCCGAACGGGCCCCAGTCCAGGCGTCCAGGGCCGCTGTGGACAGAGGACGCGCAGAAACACCGAACGCAGCGATTCTCGGTGTTTGCGGTTCCGTGGCTTCAGCAGCAGCAGCGCCTGGACCAGAACTGACGCAGCCACGGAGTCGCAAACATCAAGAATCGTTCCTTCGGGTCGGTGTTTGTGCGCACCTCTCTCAATAGCTGCCCTCGATTCCTCGACTGCTGGGTGTTGGGTCCCCTCAACTTTAACTTTTCTGTGTCCCCATAAAAAGCCTCGTGGAGACATGGTCTTCGTTCAAATCTTACGGTCTTCACCCATTTCTTCAAATCTGTTCAAACTGAAAAGAAGTGAAAATTAAGTGCGTTATCAGCTGTTAACGTGTCTACATTTTGGGGGGATACTACACGTACTTTCAATGGAGGGAATTTTCCATCACTTGTCTGACCTCTTTGTACCTGTTTTGGGGGACAGCCTGTATTTACATTCAATGGGGACTCATTGTCCACAGCAGCTGAACTCTCTATACCATTTTTGGGGGGACACCTTATATTTACATTCCTATGATGTCATTTTTCATCAGCAGCCTGAGCTCTCTATACCATTTTTGGGGGGACACCTTATATTTACATTCCTATGTTGTCATTTTTCATCAGCAGCCTGAGCTCTCTTTACCTTTTTGGGGGACAGCCTATATTGACATCAGTTGGCCTCAATCTTTCTCCTTGGGAGTCGCACCTCAAGTGTGTATATGGCCGGTTTCCTGACACATGGTTTCCGGTTTACTAAGGTGCTCTCCTGGGATGGGCTTAGCCTAGGGATGGGGTTCTCTAAACAGGTTTTCCTTTGGAGTTGATGTGCTGAGAAAGAACTGGGTGTGCAAATGTGTTCTGCCTCGGAGTGCTGTGAGGTGTACGAATTAGCCATTGATGCTGGAACACAAGGATGGGTTTGTAATAAAATGAGTTGGAGTAGAATTGAGTCCTGGATTTCCTCACTGCTTGTCACTGGCAGTGATGCCCGGGCTCCGGGCTCCCCGCGCCCGCCCCCGGTTCCTGGGCCCCTGGAATGCAGACCTCCCTTGGCCAGGAGGCCAGAGAAGGGGAAGCCACGTTTCCTGTTTCCCAGGCAGCCCCTCTTAACAGGCCTTGGTGTATTTTAAGTCCCTCTAAGTGGAATCCCATTTTGATTTGGGATTTCTATCACAGCAGGAGCTCAGCTTAAAATGATCCTTGGGTTTTCCAAGGCCACTCAACTAGGAAGAGGCCGAGGAGGGAGGAGGACGGCAGGTGAAGATCCCCCCAGACCTGACCTCATGGCGGCCCGTCCAGCTGCCGCCTGCGTGCCCCTCCTCCCTCACCAGCCTCTTCTGTAAGGTGCCTCCTGTGGCCTCCTTTCCCCTTCTTTCCAAGGCCCTGCCCCTGGGGGAGCCGCCCCCTCTGCGAGCTGCCCTCCCCAAAGATGGGAGCCAAACTGAGCGTGTGGACCCCTGCAGGCCGCCTCCCCTGCGCCATTGGCTGTTGCAGGGTCTGAACCTGACCGGTCACCCCTGGGAGCTCTCAGCCTCTGTCCCCTGACTCTCTCCCGTCTGGGACAGCTCTTCAGGGCGCACACTGGCCAGTCCCTGGGTCCCCCCTCATCCTTTCCACAAACACTCATTGAAGCTCCCTGCGTGCCTGCTCCCGGGTTCCACCGTGGAGGCAGCCCCCTCCCTGCCCCTCTGCAGGGCTGAGCCACCTGCTCCCCAGCACTGACCGCTCCTGAGCTTCAGGCCTGAGGTCGCTGCCTTAGACCCCCTGCCCGGGCTGCGGGCTCCCCCACTCTCCCTGGCTCCTCTGGGCTCCCTGCTTATCCAAGGCCACCAGCTGTCAATCACAGAAGCCAAAACCTGGGGTGCGGGCTGGACCCCTCCTCTCTCCACTTCCCACAGGTGATCGCTCCCCTGAACCTGGGTCTGGAATGGATCTGGGATGTGCCTGCCCCTCTTAGCTGACTGTTCTCATCCCAGGTCCCCCCGACACCCCTGTCCCTGGGTCTTGGCAGGGCCTGGCCAACTGGTCTGCCTGCCTCCCACACCTTCTCAGGCCCCTGGCACCTCTGGCATCCACCCCGCTGACCTACCTTTGTGAACCTCCCTCCCTCAGCCTCCACACTAGCTACACCCGTCCTTCTGGGGACTATGTGTTCCGTGTGACTCACCGCGGGGTGCACCCCACCCGCTCTCACCCCCCTCCAGCCGCAGACAAGCTGGTCGTACCCACAGCTTTCACTGCCATCTTCCCAGAAGGCTCCCAGCACCACTAGCCCAGGCCTCTCCTGGGAACCCCGAGATCTGTTGCCAGCTTGGAGGTCCCAAAGACACCTCCACCCCACAATGCTCAGCACACCGTTCCCGCTCCTCCCCCACCAAAGCCTCTGTGCTCCTCCTCTCATCCCTTCTGTCCCCTTCCCCCAGACCATGCAGGGCACCGCCCTCTTAGAGGGGTTCTTTCCAAAGGCTGCTCCTCTGGTGTAGGGTTGCCAGAGAAAGCACAGAACTTCCAGTTAAAGTTGAACTTCAGATACACAACTACCAATTTAGTATAAGTTCGTCCCGAATATTGCATAACATGTACTTATATGAAATTATTTGCAAAATCTGGCCATCCTATCAGGGCCTGGCCAGAAGTGGAGAGTTTGAACAGTGAAATGACTATGTTTTAAAAGATAAGCTTTTTAAATGATATCATTCATCCATCTGCCTCCTGATCCTCAACACGTACTGTTGCAGACTGTGCCAAGCTCCGGGCACTCAGGTGTAAGCAATGGAGAGGATGCCTGCCATCACCAGCAATTCCCTCTGCCCACAGGCTCTACCAGCTTTGGTCTACACCTACCCACTGCTGCCCTTCAGAACACGGTCAAAGGTCCCCGTCTCAGGAGCCGGCCCAGCCCTCCATGACCAGGAGGCTTTCTTTACGGGGCACTGAGCACAGCCCGAGCACGCCACTCGCTCTGTCCCCTGCCACTGCTAACGCCCAGGGGACTGGGCATGTATTTTACTCACGGCTGGTGGAGCGGGTTCAGGGCACTCTCAGGCTTAGTGACTATTTTTGACTGAGTGGTCCTTTGTCTACGCCTGGGTCTCTAACCTTCCTGGTGCCCTGCCTAACATCCTTTCAACTAAATCTGTTCTGCGAGATGAGCGAGACTTGGATTTCCTGCTCGCAACAGAGAACCCTGATGAAACTTGGGCTTGGGAGCAGTTTTTTGAGCATCCAGACCAGAGGAGGGACCCCTCAGAGCGCCAGTGGCCCCTGGGACATCCGCGTTTGGGGAACCGACACGTTTGACTGTTGTCTTCCCAACACTTTCTCTCTGCTTTATTTCACTGCATGCAGACCCTGGCCCTTTGGAGTGAATATTGTCAGTTGCCCACCCAGCAGCTAGTCCAGGATTTATTCATGTGCTACTTAGTCAGAGGGTGAATGAAGACATTTTCCAGATAAAAGGGGGAGCAGACATGGAGGAACCGTTTAAAATGGTATTTGCAATTATTAGGGATAGACTTATGATAGAATACTAAGTAAAAAATGCAAGATTAAAATGGTATCTTAAGCAAGGTTAGATTGAATTATAGATATAGATATAGGTACAGATACAGATATAGATATATCGAGATAGAGATAGAGATAGAGAAAGATGTAGATATATAGATATAGATACAGGGTGTCCCAAAAATGTATACACACTTTGAATAATGATATATTCCTGTGGGTTAAATCTGAAAAGAAAGAAACATCCATTGACCTATGAGCTGTTAAAGTGCGTATACATTTTGGGGGGACACCCTGAATATGTCTGAAAATTAAAAAACAATGGCAGGAAGAATGCCAAGATCCCAGCGTGGTTGTGATGGGCGGTGGGAAATTCGGTGGTTCTTTCGTCATTTCTCGGGTTTTCTGTTATTTTCTAAGCTTTATTTAGCCAAAGCGAAAGCTCTGGGTAGAGGAAGTTTCCAAGCGGCAAGGATTCTCCGAGATGAAGTCAGCATTGAGCTGCGGTATCTGAAAACCTTTCTCCGGAGCGGAGGCCCTTTGCATTTTCCCCGTGAAAAACTCCCATTCGCTCCAAGAGGCCGCCTACCTTCTCCGGGAAGCCCCAGGGCCTCAAGTTTTTCCTCGCCCGAAGGAATGACGTCAGGCGCCGCGGGAAGGAGCCGGCATCCCGGAGTCGCCCCGGGGCGCTGGGCCCGCTGGCGGCGAGCGCAGGCGTAGAACCCTCATAGGCATCGTGGCGAAGCCCAGACCCTAGCTGGCCGGTTAGCTCAGTTGGTTAGAGCGTGGTGCTAATAACGCCAAGGTCGCGGGTTCGATCCCCGTACGGGCCAGAGTGCTCTTTTAGCAAAATCCACTTGCCAATTCTTTTACAGCATATTTAAAAATATGCTTTTCAAATACGGCTTTTGAGATCCGTAAACCGGGTGCAAACAGGAGACAGTCGCGCGATCATTCCGGACTCCGCCTCAAACCTGTCGCAGCGGCCATTGGGAGGGAGAGCAGGATCCCGCGCACGGCTGCCAGTGCCTGTCCCCCGGAGTCCCCGGGCGCCGCACCCCGCGGCCACCCTGAGGGTCTTTCTTAGGACGCTCTCAGAGCCTACCGACAGTGGCTTCCCCATGCAGAGCTTCCAGGGCCCTGGGTGGAGACCCCAGTTTCCCGGAGTTCTTAGAGTTGAAATCCCGGCTTGTAATTCATTCATTCCACGGATGTTTATGGAGAGAGCCTGGGGCGCGTCCCGCACAGAAAGCGAAAGACGCAAATGCCAGCCGCTCTGGAGACAGTGACCAGACCCGACGGCCGTGTTTTTAGGAGGCGGTCTGGTGTGGAAGCCTGTCTTTCATGTTGTTAGTGATTGTTAGAGAGCTTACATGTGCCCTGACCTGGGAATCGACCTGGAGGTATCGGGACGACGATCCAGCCAGCTGAGCCTCCAGGCCCAGGGCTTCTTGCCACTTTTTTGCTTTTTCAGAGAGCTCTTAGGCTTCACATTACTCCCTCTTGGTTCTGCAGTTTGCAGCCAGATGGCAACGGAATTTATTTCTCACTCATGGCTTAAGTCTGCAGGTGTGTAGTCAGGAGTGTTTAGATCAGCAAAAGCCATCTTTAAAAAACAAAACAAAACAAAACACAAGACACCCCAAAACATATTTTTATTGATTTCAGAGAGGAAGTTGAGAGGCAGAGAGAGATAGAAACATCAACGATGAGAGAAAATCATTGCTCTGCTGCCTCCTGAACTCCCCCTACTGGAGATTAAGCCTGCAACCAGGGAATGTGCCCAGACTGAGAATTGAACCATGACCTCCTGGTTCATAGGTCAATCGATGCTCAACCATTGAGCAACACTGGCCCACCAGCTTTTAAGGTCAATATCCTTTTAAAAAATATATATATATATTTTATTGATTTTTTACAGAAAGGATGGGGGAGGGATAAAGTTAGAAACATGGATGAGAGCAAAACATTGATCAGCTGCCTCCTGCACACTCCCTACTGGGGATGTGCCTGCAACCAAGGTACATGCCCTTGACTGGAATCGAACCTGGGGCCTTTTAGTCCGCAGGCCAATGCTCTATCCACTGAGCCAAACTGGTTAGAGCAGCCAATGTCCTTTTATATCAGGGTCCAGAGCAAGGGTTCCAGACATCTTTGAAAAATCTCCAGTGAGGCGGTAGCTGGCTTGGCTCAGCGGGTAGAGGGTCGGACTGAAGGGTTCCGGTTGGATTCAGGTCAATGGCAGATGCTGGGGCTGTGAGCTCAAGGGGCATCCAGGAGGCAGCCAATCAATGATTCTCTTTCATCTCTGATGTTTCTCTCTCTCCCCCTCCCTTCCTCTCTGAAATAAATAAAAATATATTTTAAAATAAAACCTTCAGTGAGAACATCTGTAACCAGAAGAGGGCCTGGCCTAGGGGGGTCAGTTAGAAGAATCTGGGGCTGCGGACACCAGGCATGGACTCCGGCCCATGAGCTGCATGTCGCATCTTGGATGTCTGTGTCAGGCTCCTTGCTAGATGCAGGGACACACAGAGGAGGCAGCTGAGACTGCTGCCCTCAGAGCGCACACTTTCCTGAACGAGGCCTGAAGGGGTCCAGAATATGCCTCTGTGACATAAAAAACATTTTGAGCAAAAGGCATTTGAATTCCTGAGCAGTCTTTTCTGCCTAAAAAAGCAGAGCCTTCCAAAAAGAACGCAGAAGAATGCGACTGTCATAAATCGCCTTCCCTGGGAGCAATCAGGAAAGACTAACTCAGGACACCTAAACGCATTTCACAAGCTATCATCGCCCCACCTACTGCAGGGAAGGGCCTATTCACCTTCCCAACAGCCCCGTTTCCCCGGGCGCCCCTCTCCCTCCTTCCTCTGGTAAGAGTGTACAGCCCACACTCTAACTGCCTCTTTGAGTCACTTTTATTTTCCTGTGAATTCTGGCAGGTACATGAATAAAAACATGGTTGCATTTTGTCTTTTTTCTAATTAACTTGTCTTTTGTCAGTTTAATTTGCAGGCCCTCAAAAGCCGAACCAAAATGGGAAGAGGAAACTTTTTTCTTGCCCGACAGGTTTCAAAAGCTGCCGGACATGACCCCTGAAGGTGAGGTCAGTCCTTGACAGACAGGCGTGGCCGGCTGGTTCTGTCGTGTGAGGGGGCGGGGCCACCCTACGCCCCGCCCACCGACGTATCCCTTCGCGGTCGCCTTCCGAGGCTTCTGGGCCCGCCCGGCACTCGTAGCCGCTCCTTTCCCGTGAGGCGAATCTGAGCCGCCGTCGCCCGACGACCCCGGTTCGAGTCCCCGCGTCGGACGCCATGGCGGGCTCCGAGCCCGGGGCCCCGGGCCGGAGCGGCAGCGCCGCGCGCCTGGCCCCGCTGGGCCCCGATCAGCTGCGGCAGGTCCTGGAGCAGGTGGCCCAGGCGCAGCCGCCGCCCTCCGTCCCGCGGGCCGCCCCGCAGTCGGGTCCCCGCGCCCAGCTCGCGCGCCCGCCGCGCCCGCTGCCGCCCCAGGTGAGGCGCCGGGAGGGACGTGGGGAACGGGGCCGGGGAGGCCACGTCCGCCTGGCCAGACTCAGGGTCCCCGCACTGGCCTCCCGGGGACGGCTCGCCCCCACCCCCCGCCGTCTCCGCCGGGGTTTGCAGCTCCCGACGCGCCTGGCCGGGAGCCTCGCCCGCGCCGGGCCCTCCTGCCGCCCGGCCGCCAGCGCCGCCGCAGGCCTCGCGGTTCACTGCGCACTTACGGGCACTTCCGCGGACGAGCGTCACCAGGACACCCGGCGGGCGCTCCCGGGCAGGTGCCGGGAGCCGCAGGGGCCGCGGCAGCGAGAGACCCGGATGGATTCCCAGGAGCCAACGCCGAGAACTTTTCCGGTGGCAGCTGCTGAGACTCAGGACAGAATTAAGTACATTTTTTGTTAAAAAGTATATTTTTTTATTGATTTCGGAGAGGAAGGCAGAGGCGGGGGAGAGATAGAAGCATCAGTAATGAGAGAGAATCATTGATCGGCTGCCTCCTGCACGCCCCCCCGCCCCCCTTTCTGGGGCTGGAACCGTGACCTCCAGGCTCCTAGGTCGATACTCAACCTCTCGCCGCAGAGTTAAGTGCGTGGTGGTGGCGGGTGCGGACTTGGCGCCCTGCAGTAGTAGCGCCTGGATTTGTAACTCAGTGCTCAGCACAGCGCCTGCCATACCCTTCATGCATGAAATATGCAAAAAATATACCACAAAACCTCCTTTCCCAGTGGCATCCTTTCCAGGGTGCCAGGCTCTTGGTTAGTAGGGAGGTGGGGAATGAAACAGGGTCTTGTAGCCCCTGAAGCCCAGGTCCCCTTTCAGCACTGGGCCGTGAATGACAGCCGCCCCTCATCCCAGCTTCCCCAGGCGCTTCTTCCTCCAGGTGGGCAGAGGACAGAATGGACAGTCCTCATGGTCGAGGTCCCCTCCCCGCACCCGGTGATTTCGGCTTCTTGGAGCTGTACCCACTTCCGCATCGACCCTGGAGAGTTGTCTAGCTAAAGTTGGAGAAGACAAGTACGATTCTGCCCAAACTGCTTCCTCCTGCATGCTCTGGACACAGCACGTCTGAGCAGCCAGAGGGTGAGGGTGGCTGTCGCCTGCACACACCGCTCCCCGCCGGCCCCGTGCTGCGCACAGAGGGGCTCTCAGCAGCCGCGCACAAGGGTTTGTATCAGCGTTTGCAGGCCAGCAACAGGCTCAGAGAGGTTAGGTGCCTGTGCCCAGGGTCCCCCGCGTGTGGCTGCCCTCCAGGGCCTGTGGAATGTGGCCACAGCCTTTTGGGTTTGGTGTGACAACTTAGGAAAGAGTCCGAAAATGACATTTTCCACCACATGAAAGCAAACTACAGTTAGGAGGCGCGATTGTGTTCTGTAGCTCCTCTAATTGGAAGGATATAAATTCTGTGTGTGTGTGTGTGGTTTTTAAAAAATATTTTTTAATATTTCAAGAAAAATTATTTTAAATATAATAATGTTATATGCAATAAACATTAATATTTCAAGGGAGGATATAAATTCTACCTGGAATCACAATAATGGAATTGTGTGGCCTGTTCAGCGAGTACTCTTGGACCAGCTGCGCCACGGAGGCCACAGAGGCAAACAAGATGTGCCCCTGGCCCCTAAGGAGGCAATAATCTAACCAGGGAGGTAAAACGGGACTCAAACTTCTGATCACAGTCGGAGAGCTAGAGGACACTGCCGGTGATGCTCAGTGGCTGAGCATCAACCCATGAACCAAGAGGTCACTGGATCGATTCCCGGCCAGGGCACATGTTTCTCTCTCTATCCTTCTCCCTCCCCCTCTCTCTCTAAAAGCAATAAAAACATATTTAAAGAAAAGAAAGCTGTAGGCACAGGGGAAGGGCTAAATGCATTAGAGAAAGAGGCTTCTGGCTGAGGGGTCAGAAGCGGTTGTGGAAGAGGTGGTGTCCGCACTAGATTGGGAGGGGGTGCCGTTGAACGTGCGGAAGAGGAGCGCATGCGGGGGGTGCATTTAGAGAAGGGGGTTCTCTGTGGGGTGTGCGGATCGGAAGGCACAGCCCCAGTGGACACACACCCACGGGTCAGGCTGTTCCCGTCCCTCCCGTTCCTGCCCCGCGGAAACACTGCTAGCTTCCTCTAATAGCCGCGCCCTGTTTTTCTTACACCTGGAATACCTTCCCACCTGGAAAAATTCTACTCAGCCTCCAGGGCCCCGGCCCCCACCCCCCACCCCAGAGGTCATTCGGGAAGCCACCCACTCCTGGGAGTCACTGCCCCTGTTGCCCCACGGTGGCGGGTGGCATTGCTTTCCTGTCTGCATTCCTTAGGGAACCTCTCTGCCTTCAGAACCAGCAGTGGAGCTGTTGAAAGTACAGATTTCAGGGCAGGAGGTCCCGCTCAGCTCGTCTGCAGGCGACTGGGGCAGGCAGGGGACTAACTACCCGCCTCCTCTGGGGAGGCAGGGCTTTGCCGATGTCTACGCTGGCGCCCAGAGGGACTCAGAAAGTCTGCTCAATGAAACGAATGTGACACCCACATGGGAAACCAGTGGCCATAGCAGATCAAAAATTGAGGCCATGTTTGTGCTGTGGTCGTTCTAAAACAATAGGGTTTGGCGCACACACTTCTATTTCTTAGTGTGCAAATGCTTCCACACTAACCTGTGGATGTGACAAAATGTATCACTTGGTGAGAAAGGTTCAGAAACATCACTATAAACGGTACAGCTATGCAGGCTGTCCCCAAAACTACACACTTTAACAGGTGACGGCTCCATTTCAAGAATGAAATGTTGCCAGAACCGGTTTGGCTCGGTGGATAGAGCGTCGGCCTGCGGACTGAAAGGTCCCAGGTTCGATTCCGGTCAAGGGCATGTACCTTGGTTGCAGGCACATCCCCATTGGGGAGTGTGCAGGAAGCAGCTGATCAATGTTTCTCTCTCATCAATGTTTCTAACTTTCCGTCCCTCTCTCTTCCTCTCTGTAAAAAATCAATAAAATATATTTAAAAAAAAAAAAAAAAAGAATGAAATGTATTTGAATAAGCACTGCTTTTATAATTATTCAAAGTGTGTGTATACGTTTTTTGGGACACCCTATATTACATAGACTTTTTTTTTATTACATAGATTTTTGAGATGCATTTTATAATTTTATTTTTTCATACATTTTTATTGATTTCAGAGAGGAAGGAAAAGGGAGAGAGATCGAAACGGCAATGACTAGAGAGAATCATTGATTGGCTGCCTCCTGCCCCACCCTGGGAATGGGGCCTGCAACCTGGGAATGGAGCCCGCAACCTGGGCATGTGCCCTGACCGGGAATTGAACCGTGACCTCCTGGTTTATAAGTTACCGCTCAACAACTGAGCCATGCTGGTCGGGCATAATTTTATTTTTTTGAAGATTTTTTATTGATAATTAGAGAGAGAGGGAGGGAAAGAGAAAGAGAAACATCAATGTGAGACTAAGACATTGATTGGTTGCTGCTTGCACACCCCCGACCAGGGATTGAGCCCAGCACCTGGCGTGCACCCTGACCGGGAATTGAACCGGCAGCCTTTCGGTGCACGGGACGACGCCCAACAACTCGGCCACGGCGGCCGGGGTGCATTTTATAATGTAGAAAAAATGTCCATGGTGGATTTAAGATGAGAGCAAAATTGCAGAAACATTGATAAGCTAAATGCTTCTTTTCTTTTTAAAGCAACTGGAAACCATCTGTGTCACGGTAACGTCTGGAGAAACGAAAGGTCAGGAAGGGCCGAAGCCCCAGCTGGCCACCGTCCATCCCAGGACAGCCCGGCCGAGCCAGCCGCCCGGGAGGCACTGCCGCGTGTTGGGGCTCAGCGTCGCCAGCCCTCGGCTGCCCAGGGCACAGCCCCTCCTGAGCGCCCGGCCGCAGCCTCCTGTCCAGGTGCTGCTCCAGAGGCCACTGCCCGCCCTCCGGCCGGTCCCTGCGGTGAGACTTGTGGCCCCCCAGGCGCCAAATGGACTCGGCGCCACGTCGGCCCCTCAGTCAACCTCCGGCCAGCCAGCAGTAACATCTGTTTCATCCAGTTCAGCAAATTTATTTATTTCCAACTTGCATACAAAACACACTGAGAAACTAAAAAAACCTTTCAAAGTGAAAACACGTTCTGGGCGGATATCTCGACCTCCCAGGTATAAAGCCAAAGATTATAAATTCATACGGATGGAGGATTTGGCCGACAGCCACCCGTCCGACTCGGACGATTATTCAGAGCTGAGTGTGGAAGAGGAGGAGGAGCAGCGGGACAAGCAGGCGCTCTTTGACTTGCCGAGCAGCTCCCTGAGGCCCAGAGCCTTCAGGTGTCAGACGTGTGGGAAGTCGTACATAGGGAAGGGGGGACTGGCCCGGCACTTTAAACTCCAGCCGGGCCATGGCCAGCCCCAGCCGGAGCCGTTGCTGTCTGAGGAAGCCAAGGGGAGCATGGCCCGGGGCTGTGCGGAGGGCCCCACGCCCCCGGGATCGTCCACACCAGCTCCTCTGAGTGCGGAAGGGGCCCCGTCAGCTCGGGGTGGCCCGCAGGTGAGCTTTCTGTCTGGTGGCAGTGTCCTGTTGCTGCCGTCACCCTTAAAGTAGCCTTCATGGTGTTCGAGGGGTTCAGGCAGAGGCTCAAGCAGAACCAAGTCCTCTTGTTGGGAGATCTGAGACCCACCTTGTGGGCCTGCTGCCGGGGAAGGGAGGTGTCTGTCCGGCACAGCCCGGTCCTCGGCGTGGTCATCGGGCTGCGTGCAGCGCACTCCAGCTGACAGCGCGTCTTGGGAAAGGTCGGGATTGGGGGCGGCGGCCCACGGTGCCTCCTTGGACATCGGCAGTGACACCTGGGCGCCTCCTCTCCCCTTGTTGCCCCTCCCAACACCCTCTAGAACGGTCAGCCTATGGAAGGGGAAGCGGCGCTGGTGACGGAACCAGCAGATGGACGTTACTCAGCCCTTTGGGAATCAGAGAGACACCCCGGACCTGAAAGGGGCTACGCCCCGGCCCCCGCGGGCCAGAGCCGAGCTGCCAGGAGCAGAGCCGGGCTCCAGGAGGTACGTCGCTCTCACACGGGGTGAGACCTGTTTGGCGTGGAATGTGGCCGTTCGCTATTAGGCTCCTGAATTGGAACGTAAAGTACCGAGATCGGTAGGCAGTTCACCTGGAGTGCACTTGGCTGAAGCCCGCAGTTAATTCCAGGCTGTTCACCTAGAACCATTCAGGTTTACCTGTCTGAACGGACCAGAGGGTCTTACCTACAGCAAGGGCTGCTTGCCTTTACACATTTTGGAAAATTATAACCCGTGTTTTCATGGAAGCCATTCAGAAAACAACAGAAGTAGTTTTTGCGGTTGTTACTGTCATAAGTTGCAAGATATAAAAGCATGTTTCAGGTTTTGAGTCCGGGAATCTCCAACCCAGCCCGGAAAGAAGGTGTATGGAACTTATTTATTTATTTATCTTCTTTTTAAAAAATATTTTTATTGATTTCAGAGAGGAAGGGAGAGGGAGAGGTAGAAACATCAATGATGAGAGAGAATCATTGATCGGCTGCTTCCTGCACACCCCACACTGGGGATGGAGCCCGCAACCCGGGCATGTGCCCTGACCAGAATCAAACCTGGGAGCCTTCAGTCCGCAGGCCGACGCTCTGTCCACTGAGCCACACCAGCCAGGGCAGTGCACTGAATCTAGCTGGACTAACTGGGAAAAGTGGGACTCACTCAAGTTGCCTTTGGCCAGGATACATGTATTTGCCTGGTCACGGCGGATGGATGGATGTCTTAAGGGAAGTGAGAGCCAGCAAGAGAGCGCGAGGCCAGTCAGCGAGACACCGGCTCCACACGCAGGGGAGGAAGTGGTTTCACAGGAAGTGGCTTCCTAGAGAGCTCCGTGAGGTTACAGTTCTAGCGGGAAATGCGAGCCCTCGTGAACTGGCTTGTGGGGGTGGGGGTGGGGGCTTGTTCATTAATCCGGGTGACGTGTCCAGGAGTAGGAGGTGAGGTAGTCCTTGGCTTGACTCACTCGTTAGCATCAATTAGCCTCCACCACCGGGTTAGGCCCTCTGCACAGCCCAGCCGCGGCCCTGGCCCGTGCGGAGTTCGTGGTGCGCTCCCCTCACCGTCCCTGACGGTGGTTACCTCGCTTAACAGTGAGGAGCTGAGACTGCAGAGGCTGCACCGCGCACAGGTCCCCTGGGGTGGCAGGTCTGGAACCTGGATCTAGGGTGTTTGGTGTCCACGCACGGCCTGTCTGCTCCGTGTGACGGGGACTCGAACACGGTGGTCCTTCACGTTAGCGAGGTGGCACGGGACGTGAGGACTGCTGACCGCACCCTGACTCGCAGAGAGGCCGTCCGAACCGGGCGCTAGAGCACACGCTGCTGCCTGCACGGACCAGGCCTGTCCTGGGTGTGGGGGGGACAGTGTGCGCGAGAGACACCCCACTTGGGGAACGATGACAGCCACAACGGCCTGGGACAGTTGCCAGAGAAGGAGGAGGTGCCTGGCTGCTGTTGGCCAGGTGTGGCGAGACGATGCCCACTTTCCCTCCACCCACACCTCCCGAGTCCTGGAAACCCGCTGGTCATTGCTCTATGGGCTTTGCAGTGACAAAGGGCTTTGGACGGCCTCTGTTCCCAGCCGTGTACAATGTCATTGTCATCAAAGGGCTTAGTCGTAGTTAAACACCCGGTCCCGCAGAGAAAGGTCTTCCTTTTGCTTTTGTGACTTTCCTGAGCCACTGGCTCCGCTGATGGCTCCTCAACCTCCCTGAGCCCATGTCCTCCCTGAGCCTCGGGGCCTTCCTGTCTCTAGGGCTCTCCGCTTCCGCCACCCTATTGCTGCCCTGGCTGCCCTCGTCCATCCCCCTGTGTCTCGACCCGCGCTCCCCTGCTGGCTCTCACATCTGTTCCTCCTGTTCAGGCCTCTCTGGCGCTTCAGCCTCGATTCCAAACGTCCCACAGCTGGTTCCTTTCCCACCCACCTTGCCAGGTCTGCCCAGAGCTCAGCCGGGCACCCAGAGCACCCATGGCTCTCCTTTCCCCTCACGCACCCCTCCTCTTCCAGCGGTCACTCAGCCCTGGGGACTGCACCCTCCCTGCTGCCGCCCAGATACCCCCCCCCCCCCCCGCCCTGCCTGCCTGTCACCTGGTCCTCTTCCTCTCCCACCTGTGCTTTGGTGGGGCCCTGACTGGCTGCCTTGGGATTTCTGTGCCTGTTCTTCTCAGGCTGGTGAGCCTGGAGCCCTGGAGAGAAGGGAGCGCGTCTCCCCGTCGCCATGTCGTTATCCAGAACTCGTATCCACTCCGTGCTCAGGGCTGTCGGGGAGTCAGGCTCTGAATCCAGGTGGATCTCAGGATTTTGTTCATGGGGAACAAGCGAGAGTTAACAAAGCAGAGTGTTCGTGGTGTAGAGTGCTTCATCACTGAGATTTGAGGGACCTTTCTGCCTTTTATGTTCTTTGTTGCAGCAGCTTGTTGGCTGATGGGAGGCTCTGTGGGCTTTCAAAGATGTCAGTCGCTCTCTTCTGGTAGGTTCTGCAGCACTGTGGGCTCGAGGACCTCGTGGAGTTGGCTCTGCCCCGGCTGGCCCAGGCCGTGACCGTGTATGAATTTCTGCTGACGAAGGCGAGTGTTCCTGCACGGTCCAGGGGATGACCAGGGCCATTTAGAAAGGTGTCCTTCACGTTAGGTTAGGAGCCAGGCCTTCTGCAGTCCTTTCCCTCTGGACGGAGCTGGTGAGGCTGCTGGTGCTGCCGGAGGCCCTGGTCTCCCCGGGCAGCTTTAGCTTCTGTGGGAGGCACCGAGGGGGTAGCGGCAAACCCTGGCAGCACACGGCCCCAGCACCCACCTACCCACCTACCCACCCTCCCTCCCTGGCTTCCTCCACTCTGGACTCCCCCACGCTGGGTACCTCCAAGCGGGCTCTGGGCCCTGGTGAGCCCACTCTGATGCCGCGCCTGGGCTCCTGCACCCACACCGCACACCTCCCAGCAGCTGCCAGGGAGAGGAGGCCCCCCGCAGGCCTTTCTATGTCCCCTTTGCTCCAGGCCCACTCGTGCAGCCCTGCGGGCGCAGTGCTGGGCACACAGGCTCTCCCTGGGCAGTGAAGGGAACGCCTGCCGGGGACAGGCCTCGACGAGGGCTGAGGAACCCGTCTCCTTCCCTCGACGCGTCCTTCTGTATTTTCCCTCTCATTGCCTCCGGTGTCAACGTCTTCATTTTTATCTTCATTAAGGTTGAGAAAGGTCATCTAGCACAGCCTTTGTTCCCAGCCGTGTACAAGGAGTTTGAAGAGTTGCATCAGATGGTTAAAAAAATGTGTCAGGATTACCTCCGTGGCCCCAGCCCACGATCTCAGGAGCCCCTGGAAATAAAGGATCCAGAGGTAAGGGTCCCGCTGGGAAGCGCTCTGCTCGGAGGATGAGCGGTTCTGCAGGAGAACGTGCATTTCCGTGGTGACGTGGGCACTGTCGGCCGCGCTGTCACTCTTTCTTTTCACGTGAAGGCGATAAATGCTGTCTTCAGGGAACTCGGAAATGCAGATAAGCTCCAGGAAGTCCACACCATCACGATTCTCCTCCCGCTGATCGGAGTCGGAGTCACTGCCACGGTTAATAGGGTCCTTCATTATGTAGATTTTTGGGTTACACACAGCCCAACGGTCTTGCTTGTGGTTGTTTTGACAAATTTCTCATTTCAATGTCATTGTCATCAAATTGCCTTTAGCAATCTTGGGTCCTTGACAGAAATGCGGTTTTTTGTTTTGTTTTTTCCTTCTTTTTTGTGTGTGTTTTTTGCTTGTTTATTTCTGATAGAAATGTTTTTGAAAAAGCCCTGGTTTGGTTTCTTTTGGATACAAGCCTTTGCTGCGAGGACGTGTGCCACGTGGTCAGGGAGAATCGCCTCATCCCACTGCCATGTCCCGGAGCAGTTCTCTGGCCCGCAAAGTCCCACACTGTTAGCCAGGGGACACTGTCAGGTCGCTGGATGCTAAACTCGCCGGCCCCTGGCCTCTCCTCTGACCTTGATCTGCCCTTGCTTCCCTGCTGCCCCCGCATGCTCTTGGTGTTCTCTCCACGGTCCGTGCGTAAATGCCGACCGATGTCCACGACGACCTTCACACCTGCTGCTCCACGTGGAACCTGGCGTCATCCCCCCACCCCTCCAGCGGCTGTGGTCCCACATGGGCAGCTGCCAGGGCCAGCCGGGGCTCCCAGCCTCCCAAATCCACGTCCCGTCCACCGACTGGGAAAGGAGACGTGGTTCTGGAATAGGCAGGATTCTTTTTCTGAAGTACCAGGGAGAATTCAGAAAAGGAGGCACAGTGGGCGAGACAGCGGCCGTGGCAGCAGACTAACGTTATTAAGCTTGTGGTGACACGAAAGAGAGTGTTTTAAATTTTATTAAAAACCTTGCTGGTGTCTCCTGACCTGCTAACCCAGCGGCTCTGGCTCTGGGAGCGGCTTTCACCACTGGCTCTTCCACCTCACACTGACCTTCACTTTCCCTGTGCAGACGGCGCCTCGCTGTACAGAGGGACTTCGCAGACTCAGAGGCAGGCTTTCAGTCCTTCACCTGTGCTCCTCAGGTGGCCGAGTCCTTGGGAATCACGGAGGAATTCCTGCGCAAGGAGGAAACACACACCGACGGCATCCGACACGCGTGCCGTGGCCGGGAGGCCAGCCCGCCGAAGAGGGAGAACGAGGTGGGCCGGCGGGGCGGGGCCGGGCCTGCCTGGCGTGCGTGGGGACGGCTGGGTTTGCCTTCACTCTCAGCGCCGCTCCAGGAGGGGAGGTACCGGCCGCCTGCACCTTCCTTCCGCTGACTGGCTGCTCTCCCTAGACCGCAGGGGAGACACTGACTTCAGCGAAAAGGCCCAGAAGGGCAGCTCTGCCCCAGGAGCCCCCCGAGGCTTCCGCCTGCAGTGGCGGCCAGAGGACGTCCCCGGGCGGCCAGCAAGGGTGAGACGCTGTGTGGTTACGGCTGTGACTCAAGGGCCTGCTTTTCAGCCGGAGCCCCTATGGCCACATTTAAGAGAGCCCTGCCCTCCGGTTTCTCAAGAGCTTTATCTCGGCTTCCCCATGTTCTGTCGCTCATATGCGTCCCCAGGAATCTCGAGGTCTTGGAGGTTTTCTTGGGTCCCGTGTTGAAATGAAGAGCCGCCATGTGGTGGTGGGTGATGTGCCAGGAGGGGCCCAGGGCTCCCCCGAGTCTGGCTAGGCTTTCCGGAGACTGGGCTCCGAGTGCCCGCCGAGATGTAGCACTTGCAAACATGACGTATTCTGGCTTTCAGTCCTGCCCTAGTTGGGCACCTTGAACCTGGGCATTTTGAGAACCATGGGAAACTCTCTTACAAGCCAGCTTCGCAGGGCCGCCCGCTGGTGCGGTCTGATTTAAAGAGGCCTCTCCATTCCTAACTCATTGCTTAATCCTGCAGGGGGGCGGGGCAGGTTTATTCATGAGAACAGGGAAAACTCTGACCCGCGGGACCCAGCTTCCCTGCCCACGGGGCTGCACTTCCTCCCGTGGCTCCGTCCGTCCGTCCGTCCTGGGAAGCTCCCGTCCAGGCAGCAGGAGTTTATGTTTTCCTTTTGCTGCACATGCGCGTGGCAGCCTGTTTGGACAATGAGTGCAGCGCACAGGCCATGACACAGCACGTGGGTGACTTCCTGTTTCCCTCGCCGTAAGGTTTGCCCCTGGAGTCAATGGGACCGCCTGTCCCTGGCGTGAGGAAGGCCAGACCACACCGAGATCTGCGGGCGACAGCAGCACGGGCTGGGCCAGCAGCTGAGAGCGCTTGCCGGGGTAGCAGCCAGGAGCCTGTGTGGGGCCCCCCCTTGCGTGGGATGTCAGTGGGCCGGGCCTTCACGCTCAGCCCGGACAGCCCAGCCGGGGGTGCTGACCCGGAGCCGGCCGCAGCGAGCCCCACCGAGGGTGCGCAGGGACCCTCTTCAGACCTGGGTGGCGGGGACTCCGCGGCGGCTGCATGTCCGCGGGAGGGGTGCGTCCCTGCTGCCTGGCGGGGCTGGAGCCCCGGAGTGCCGGTGAGGCCCTGCTCACGCGGCTGCGGTCCCTCCGCCGGAGAAAGTCTTGTCCCTGCAGCCCGTGTCCCAGCCGGGCCTCCGCTGTCTGCTCCGTGGGTCTCGGGCCCCGTGCGCGCATGGACCAGTCGCCCTTCGGACCCGGCCACACACTGACCAGAGGGAACCGGAGAGCGTCGTCGCCGAGGGTGAGGCCGTGGCTTTGAGATCACCAGCGGGTGCCAGGAGCTGTTGTCTTCCCACGTGACTGTCCTGGCCCCTCCGGGCGCCGTAGTGTCTGGGAGGCGGGCATTGTCCACCGGCCCTGAGCGGAGCGGCCTGCCCTGCAGCCGGGCCGCCGGGAGGGCTTCCTCCGGAGACCGAGGCGCAGAGCCCTCCCGGCGAGAGGGAGTCAGAACACAGCCGACTGATTTTATGCAGAGGGTCTATTTCAAGGCGTGTATATTTTTCTAATGTGAATACTGACACCGAGGAGCCTTTTATTTATAAAGAATGATGTCTTTCCACCCCATGCCTACCTTTTTCTCTACCTTCGCATCACAGTGGTGGCTGCAGGGTATTGGTGATGAATTCCTCCGGGCGTCCATCTGCCTCAGCACCACTCACCGTCCCTGGGTGCCCTCCCTGCTCCCCAATGCCTGCCCTTCCCCAGGGCCATGTGCTGCTTTTCCCCAGCACTGTGCTGGGAAGCAGGAGGGCAGGGGTCTCTGCTTGGTGTTATGGAGGTGAGTGAGCGGAAAAGGTGGAGCCCCCGTCCTGTGATGCCCGTCAGGCACCTCACACAGCAGTGGGTCAGACACGCACTTACTTTCCACTTACAGGACGGTGCTCTGCTGCATGTCCCAGTGCATCTTCACGTCACCCGGGCATGAGCCTCACTGTGGATGTAAGTGGGCAGTGAATTTCACGATGGAATGAAAGTGCCCTGGCTGCACCGTGTAGTTGAAAGCACAGGAGGCCCTGGCAGCAGCCACAGGCCTCTGCTCGGGGAGCCTGTGTCGCTCCTCGGGCAGCGTTGGCGGGCCCGAACCCGAGCCAGCTTTTACACTGCTTCATCCTCACAGCACCACGCGGGCAGAGGGAGCGGAATTCCCTCCTCATCAGGAACTGTCTCCTGTCTACCTAGTGCTTACAGTTTATTTATTTATTTTTTTAAATATATTTTATTGGTTTTTTACAGAGAGGAAGGGAGAGGGATAGAGAGCTAGAAACATCGATGAGAGAGAAACGTCGATCAGCTGCCTCCTGCACACCCCCTACTGGGGATGTGCCCGCAACCAAGGTACATGCCGGTGACCGGAATCGAACCTGGGACCCTTCAATCTGCAGGCCGACGCTCTATCCACTGAGCCAAACCGGTTAGGGCGTGCTTACAGTTTAGAGGCTGAAATTAGGAGTGGGCATGGAGGCCTCAGAGCACAGACTGTACACATGCCCCTGAGTGCTGCGTAGGGGCCCGTGGGCCTCGAGGGACTGTTTCCAGCACTTCTCATGGTGCCCGGCTGTGGTCAGCACTGCACCCCTGCAGGCCCTGAGGCACAGGCCCCCCCTCCCCTCCCCATCCCACCTCCAAAGTCTTGGGTTGGGGACAGCTGAATGGGAAGAAGAGGGTCCTGGGAGAGTTGAGGTCCTTTTATTTATTTAACTTATTTTATTGATCTTAGGGAGGAAGGGGAGACAGAGGGAAACATCATTCAATGTGAGAGAGAAACATCCATCTGTTGCCTCCCACACACGCCCCAACCAGGGACCAAACCTGCCACCTGGGCATGTGCCCTTACCGGGCATTGAACTGGTGACCTTTGGTTGCAGGGGACAATGCTCCCACCAACTGAGCCACCCAGGCAAGGATGAGGTCCATGTTATGTATGTATGTATGTATGTATGTATGATCCTCTCCTAAGGATATTTTTTTCCTTTTTTATAAGAGAGAGAATAGAAGGGATGGAGAGAGAGAGAAACATTGATGTGAGAGAGACTCATCCATTGGATGCTTCCTATACATGCCCTGACCAGGGCTGGGGATTAGCCTGCAACCAAGGTACATGCCCTTGACTGTAAATCAAACCCCTGACCCTTTAGTCTGTAGGCTGACACTCTAACCACTGAGAAAACCAGCCAGGGCTCCACTGATGTTTTTTAGAGAGTGTGGAAGTGAGGGGAGGAACAGGAGAGACACATCGATGTGAGACACACCCATTAGCTGCCTCCTCACCCATTAGCTGCCTCCTGCATGTGCCCTGACTGAGGATTGAACCTGCAACCCAGGTAGGTGCACTCAACTGGGAATTGACACTGTATCCACTGAGCCACAGCTCCATATATATTTTTATTGATTTCAGAGAGGAAGGGAGGGAGAGAGAGAAACGTCAATGATGAGAATAATTGATTGGCTGCCTCCTACACACCCCACACTGAGGATCTAGCCAGCAACCCAGTCATGTGCCCTGACCAGGAATTAAATAAACCATGACCTCCTGGTCCAAAAGACAGATAGATGCTCAACCACTGAGCCAACACTGGCTGGGCAGGGCTCCTTATTTTTAAGATGAATCCTTGTTTTCATCCAGGGAATAGCACGGCCATAGTTGATAAATGTCAAGCACTACCGAAGGGCCTTGATGAGCAGTGCGGCCCCAACCTCAGCCCTCGGTTCCCCCAGCTGAGGCACCCGCCCCCCTTTCTCCTCGTGTCTGAACCTGGCTGCCTTGCTGCTTGACTGACTCATGTTAGATGTTAGCCATGGACAAACCACTGAGACATGGGGACCTGGCGCGTGTGCCTTCCCCCCCACACCCCCTGCACAGGTGCCCCTCACACACTGTTCACGTCTGCTTCGCGCACTGAATTGTAACTATGGGTCATGTGAGCCTGAGCACTACTGTAACATTTTCTTGTAAGAGTTTTGTTTTTCCTAGAGATTATTGCCTTGTTTTTTTTCATTTGCTTAGTTTTCTTTCTTTTTTGCTATTCGTTTTTTAACAAAATCATATCTGCATATAGTGTCAACTTTCTAGGACTTTTGTTTTTTGGGTTTTTTTAATTTAATTTAATTTTGTTTTGTTTTTTGTTTTGTTTTAATTGATTTCAGAGAGAGGAAAAGAGAGAAAAATAGAAACATCAATGATGAAAGAGAATCATAGATCGGCTGCCTCCTACTAGTGATGGAACCCACAACCTTGGCATGTACCCTGATAGGGAGTTGAACTGTGACCTCCAGGTTCATAGGTTGACACTCCACCATGGGGCCACACCAGCCGGGCTAAGACTTATTTTTGTAAAAGCAGCCCTCCTTCAATATGACACACAATGTCCACAGCTGAGCTCTGTGTAGTACGTTGTGTTATTTTTATGCTTTTGTGTATGTTTCTGTGTTCCCAGGAGTTAGTTTTCATCAGAGGTACTTATCATGACTTTATTCCCAACACCATTCTCTGTTTTGCTGGTCCTTTTCTATTCCTTTACTGTCCACTGGGCAGATTTCTGGAGGCAGAGGAGAGCACTGTTCTCTCGTGACATCACTGCTCTTTCCAATAGGAAGTGATCTGTAGATTATTTTACAGCTAGAGGCCCAATGCATGAAGATTCGTGCAAGAATAAGCCTTCCTTCCCCTGGCTGCCAGCACCGCCTTCACTCCAGCCCAGAGCTGCCTTTCTGCCTCTCGCCTTGTGTCAATTTGCATATTCCCTCCTTATTGGCTGTGGGCGCCACCATCTTTGTTGCAAAGTTACAGTCAATTTGCATATTCTGTCTTTATTAGATAGGATTGTGCAATGACTTTGGAATCAGCAAACAACCGCTGGAGAGCTCATCCGTTCCTTTGATCCCTCTCTGTTTTGTGACAGATCTCCAGGCAAATGCCTCCAGATTATGTGTTCCTCATTTCCCTCTTTTACTTCTGTTTGTTAATGGAAGTATCGATCCTTTCCATTAATTCTGGGCGAGTTGGGTGTCCAGGGATGAGGCATCACGGGACATGAAATGTCCTAGAAAAGCCTAGAAGTTGCTCTATGTCTCCACTGAAGAGTATGTCTCCACTGAAGAGCATTTATTCTCTAAGTCCCCTTCACTCCCCATTTCTGGGCCCTGCCCGTGGCCCTGGGCTGGGACCACAACCTGCCCCGAGGCAGCAGGACGTCATTCCTGCCAGAGGCCTGGCTACAGCATCCTGCTTTTGTGAGATTAGATTTTAGCAAATACTGCACAGGTAGAGGCAAGGGAACCTCTAATCACTGTCACTTTTAATGCTCTGATAGGCCACAGCACAGCACGGGGCCACGGCACAGCACGGGCATGACTCTCTTGGGACAGTCCCTGTTACGTATGAAGCCGTTTCTTTGGGGCACTTTTCTTTCCTTCCCCGGGAAGCACTTGCTCCTGGGACCTCGAACTTTAGTTTCATGAGGTTACAGCCCACTTCCCATAGCACGGAGCTCCACAGACCTGTGTCTGGGAGCATGGCAGAAGCGACCCCCTCCAAAGTTCAGTTGCAAATATTGCCAAACTATAGGATTTCCGCCAGAAGAATGATGTGGAAGAAACCTCGCTCAGCCAGTGGCATCCTCAGTATGCAAACAGGCAAATTTTTTGTAGGAAGTTTTCATTTCATGATCCCATCTTTGCGCAATTATCTCTATGGTATTTTTTTTAAATCAGTCTTTATTGTTCAGATTAGTTGTTCCTCTTTTTTCTTCCCATAGCTCCCCTCCACCCGGTTCCCACCCAATCCCATGCCCTTACCACCCCCCCCTAATGTCCTCATCCATAGGTATTCGATATTTGTCCAGTCTTCCCGCACCCCCCACGCCCTCTTCCCACCGAGAATTCAGTCCACTCCCTTTCTATGCCTGATTCTATTATAGTCACCAGTTTATTCTGTTTATCAGATTTTTTTATTCACTTGATTTTTAGATTCATTTGTTGATAGATATGTATTTGTTGTCACTTTGTTCATAATTTTTATCTTTACCTTTTTCTTCTTCTTCTTAAAGAATACTCTTCAGCATTTCATATAATACTGGTATGGCAGTGATGAATTCCTTTAGCTTGTTCTTATCTGTGAAGCTCTTTATCTGACCTTCAATTCTAAATGATAGCTTTGCTGGGTAGAGTAATCTTGGTTGTAGGTTCTTGCTATTCTTCACTTTGAATATTTCTTGCCACTCCCTTCTGGCCTGCATGGTTTCTGTTGAGAAATCAGCTGACAGTCATATGGGTACTCCCTTGTAGGTAACTGTTTTTCTCTTGCTGCTTTTAAGGTTCTCTGTCTTTTGCCCTTGGCATTTTAATTATGATGTGTCTTGGTGTGGTCCTCTTTGGATTCCTTTTGTTTGGGGTTCTCTGTGCTTCCTGAACTTGTAAGTCTATTTCTTTCATCAGATAGGGGAAGTTTTCTGTCATTATTTCTTCAAAGAGGTTTTCAATATCTTGCTCTCTCTCTTCTTCTGGCACCCCCATAATTCTGATGTTGGTACACTTGAAGTTGTCCCAGAGGCTCCTTATACTATCTTCATATTTCAAATCTTTGACTTGGTTCTTGGGGTCCTCTAGTCTGCTGTTGGATCTCTGTATTTCAGTCAGTGTATGCTTAAGTTCTAATTGGTCCTTTTTCATATCCGTGAGGTTCTCACTAAATTTCTTGGAGGTTTCTAGAAGACTCTTGAGTAACCTTATAACCGTGGTTTTGAACTCTATATCCAGTAGTTTGCTTTCCTCCATTTCTTTCATTTGTGACCTATTTCTTTGTCTCCGCATTTTGGCTGCTTCCTTGTGTTGACAGAGTGGCTTTGTGTGCTAGGTGTCCTATAGGGCCCAATGGCTCAGCCTTCCTAATTACCTGAGGTTGACACTCTTGGTGCACCCCTTTGTGGGTTGTGTTCACAGTCTTGTTGTAGTTAAGTCTTGAATGCTGTTGGTATCACTGGGAGAAATTGACCACCAGGCCAATTGGCTGTGAGGACCAGCTGTGTATACAATGGGAGAACTGCTGTGCTGGAGACACCCTTATGGGACAGGACTTGCTTCAGTGGGGCTTTGGGGCTCACCGAGTCTGCTCCTTAAGTGTGTCTATTATGGATGTGAAGAGTTGTAATCTGGTGTGGTCTCACTCTGAACACTGAGTACACTGGCTCTTGGATCTCCAAGGAGGTGCAAAGTCAGCCACTGCCTGAGGCCACCCAGCAGGAGCTACAGAGAGATCTGCAGATTCTTCCTCTTTGTTTGGGGTTTGGAGGTGCCCAGATGAGACCCAGCTGTGAAGTAATGCAAGCTGCTGACAAGCCTTGGGCCTTCTTTTGGAAGCTCTGGGATTCTTTGACCCAGCTGCAGTTTGTTAGATTTTAGATTGCAAAATGCCAGGCCATTCACATGCAAAAGCCTCTGCTCCGAGCTTGGGTGGGATTGTAAATTGGGTGGGGTGGGGTCTCAGGGAATCACAGGGTGGTGCAAACAGCAATGGTTGCCGTCGGCCCTGCCCCAATAGGTCCTTGGGTCTCTGTGTCCCTCGGCACCGTGCAGGAACAATGTATGCTGCAAGCACCTCTGAGAGAACACCGCCCTCACGTTCCGGCCGGATGCCAGACAGTCCAGTTTCTCCCTGTAGGAGTCTGGGTCCCCAGAGTCCTGCCTGGAACTGGAGTAAAGAGTAGTCGGGAGTTTGTATCTCCCGCTTGAAAAAGACCACAGCGTACCGACTTGCCAGCCCGTTTCGCTCGCCTCCGGACCTCTGCTCTTCTGCACCTCTGCATCTCCTACCTGTCCAGATGCCTTTTTCTTTCCCTCTAGTTGTTGAACTTCCCCTCAGCCAGCCTTCCCGTGGTTCTGGATGATATGTTTTGTCTTTTAATTGTAGTTTTGATGTAGTTGTGCAAGGCAGCAAGTTCAGGTGTTTACCTATGCTGCCATCTTGGTCTCTATGGTATTTTTTTAAATATTATTTTTTTGTTAATCCTCACCCGAGGATATTTTTCCACTGGTTTTTAGAGAGTGGAAGGGATGGGGAGAGACAAAGTAACATAGATGTGAGAGAGACATATCGATTGGTTGACTCCTGCACATGCCCCGACCAGGGCCAGGGATTGAGCCTGCAACCCAGATGCATGCCCTTGACCAGAATCGAACTCAGGACCCTTCAGTCTGTGGGCCAACACTCTATACATTGAGCCAAGCAGGCCAGGGCAATATATTTTTACAGATTTCAGAGAGCAAGGGAGAGGGAGAGAGAGAAACATCAACAATGATGAGAGAGAATAACTGATTAGCTGCCTCCTGCATATCCCCACTAGGGATTGAGCTGGCAACCTGGGCATGTGCCCTGACCAGGAATCAAACTTTGACCTCCTGGTTCATGGGTTGATGCTCAACCATTGAGCCCTGCCAGCTGGGCAAACTCTATATTATTTTGAACATTAGCTGTAATTACAAAACTCAAGAACTCAAACAATACAGATAAATATAAAGTAAAAACACTACAACTAGGGATTTTCTACAAAATGCCACCTGTGTAAAATACACCTGATTTACAGAAACAGGATCACACCATCCTTCCGTTGAACTCATTTATTTTGTGCCGAGGTCCTCAGGGGTGTTGGGTTCACCGTGGGTCGACCGGTGACACTGTGCGGCAGACAGTATGCAGCAGACACAGTGCATTTGCATAGGCCGTGGGGCGCTGGTGAACCGGTCCAGTCTGGACGACCCTAAGAAGGTGGCCAGGCCAGAGCCCAGGGCATGACATGCAAGACAGTCCACCGTGGGTGCTGCAGGGGCCAGTGGAGCAGGCGGGGTGGAGAGCAGCGGGAAGCCTGGAGTCACAGCGAGCGGTGCCCCGTCTCGAGCAGCATGCTCTCAAGAAGCAGCCTGCTGTTGCTCTGTATGTAGGGCTGGTGCAGCCACAGCGACAGGTAGGTGAGGGAGAGGTCGTGGTCCGCGGTGTGCGCCAGCCCATCCACGATGGTACGCTTCAGGAGGAGCTCCGCCCCGTACATGTCTGAGAGACGGCGGGAAGCCTCGTCTGTAAGAAATGCGAGTCTCCCCTTAATGGCAGCCACACAAGGAAGCACCTGGGCAGGAAGCTGCTGGCTAAACGCCAGATTCGGCTACGGCGCAGAGGTCAAGAGGTCAAGGACCGGCAGGTGTGCACGCCTGGCTGCGGCCCTCAGCAGGAGCACACAGCAAGTACACGATACAAAGACTAACTCTAACCTCCCAACTACTGGGAACCTGCAAGGCTAAAATGGTAGGTTAACCTCAAACTGACAACACTGCAATACACACCAGTTAGCTGGTTTTACCCACTTCTCACTGAAAAGTGAGATCTCAGTCAATATAAAGTAGCTTAGCCCTTCTCTTGACTAATAAAGCTAAAAATAACCTTACTTCATAGGACTTATGAAAGCAAAGGGTTCCATTGCCCAAGCAGTCTTCTCCCATGAGGTTCACTGAAGTATTATCCTTATTCAAACCAAACAAAAGGCAAAAGAACCATCTTAAAAAATTTTGTTTTTCTTCATTCTACCCACTGGTTTAAAGGGCCAGTAATGGCAACCTGCTTCATGGGTCTCTAATTGTGTTTTTATTATTCTTTGATTTCAGTGGTCGGCAAACTGCGGCTCACGAGCCACATGCGGCTCTTTGGCCCCTTGAGTGTGGCTCTTCCACAAAATATCGATTTCTACGCAAGGGCCACGAAGTTTCAATTGCACTGTACATGAGCGCCCGCACGTGGTATTTTGTGGAAGAGCCACACTCAAGGGGCCAAAGAGCCGCATGTGGCTCGAGAGCCGCAGTTTGCCGACCACTGGATTAGGTGATTAATGATTAAGCCAAGAATAAATGCTCTATTTATTTAAGATACCCCCGGGCTCCTTCCTCCGAACGCCTGCCAGCGTCTCGGCATGCCAGGTCCAAATGGCACAAAGGCTCTCCGAACGCACTGACAGCCAGGCAGAGAGGACTCACAGAAGTGGGCGGTGGGCCACGTGTGAAACAGGGGCGGCCGGCTGCTGTCCTGCCCATAATGGTAGTTTTCCAGCTCACAGACTCCCTTGGTAGTTGAAGACAGCTTTTCCATTTTCACCTGTATTTTGGTCTGAAACGATATTAATTTGGAATGAGAATAAGATTTGAAATCTACTCCAGTCTCACATTCAACAGCTCCTTAAGATTTCAAAGCTAAGACATGTAAATCTGTTGAGACCAAAAGTCCAGTAATTCCACCCTGTTGGCTCCGTGTACAGCAAATCCAGGCAACGGAGGCAGATGGCTGCTATGACGCCACTCATCTGGATCACTTCAGTAACAACCCCATTTCCAGCCCCACTTCACTCCGATTCCAAAGACCGGCAGGAACCAATCCCGCGCAGGCTCCTGCTTCTGTGGAAGGCGAGGGGGAGCCAGTAAATGATTTCATTTCTGATTCTTTCATCAGCTGCCTGAGTTTACTGGAGCCTCTTGGAGGAAGAGGAGGGTGGAGGGGGGATACCTGCTCTGTCTCCTAACACAGTACAGCTCCAGGCGAGAGGGAAGGCTGAGTCCCAAGGACGAGATAATTACAAAAACCTAATCCTTGAGAGGAGACAAGTAGCCTGCACACCGTCTGAAGTCGGTACTGCATTTCAATCTACAGAAAAGGCTGGCCTTCACTCGTGTGCTCAGTGGATAGAGCGTCCACCTGTGAACTGAAGGGTCCTGGGTTTGATTCTGGTCAAGGACACATGCTTGCGTTGCAGGCTCATTCCCCAGTAGGGGGCGTGCAGGAGGCAGCTGATTAATGATTCTCATCATTGATGTTTCTCTCTCTCTTCCTCTCTGATATCAATAAAAATATATTTTAAAAAAGAAAAGAAAGAAAAGGCTAAGTCCCCAACACACCAAAAAACATTCCCATCAGGAGAAGTTAAAACGTAAAGACTTTATGTTAACGGGTGAGTGATAGTTATCCAAGTTCAAACGTGCAAACCCCTATTCCTGTGCCCTGCAAAGAGGCGACGTGTCTTGTCCACGTTTGGTGGCCAGTATGGGGGACACTGGCCTTCGGACATCAGTCCATTAACCCCTGCGAGCGGTTCTTGTGTGCCAACCAGGACCCTCGGCCACCGCCCATGGAGCCTACTTCTGTACCAGCTGCCAGCTAAGAATGGGCCTTTTATTTTTTAAAAAGTTTTTTTAAAAATATATTTTATTGATTTTTTAGAGAGGAAGAGAGAGGGATAAGAGTTAGAAACATCGATGAGAGAGAAACATCTATCAGCTGCCTCCTGCACACCCCCTACTGGGGATGTGCCCGCAATCCAGGTACATGCCCTTGACCGGAATCGAACCTGGGACCTTTCAGTCCGCAGGCCGACGCTCTATCCACTGAGCCAAACCGGTTAGGGCAAGAATGGGCCTTTTAGATGGTTGAAAACAAATCGAAAGGAATACATGTGAGATATGAGAATTACATAAAATTGAAATTTCCGAGCCCATAAATAAGGTTTTGCTGTAGCACAGCTACCGCCATTTGCCTCCAGACAGAGCTGAGAGGTGACCAGAGACGCTGGGGCCCCCCAAGCCTTGGCATGTTTACCGTGGAGCCCAGCGAGGGGGCGGCCTGGCAGCGGCCAGCACGTAGGACCAAGAGAACAAAGGTCTAGGACAGCATCTTGGGACATCAAGACTTAAAGGGCAGGCAGAGGAAGAGACCAACAGAGGAGGCTGAGGAGGGAAAATCCAACTTGTGAGCAGGGAAGACCGCCCTCGGTGTCCTGAGAGCCAGGCAGCTCTGACACGCCCCGGGGCCTTGGGTCTTACCAAGCCGTCCAAGGTGACCCGCAGCTCCTCACACAGCGCCTCCAGCTCCGCGCTGTATTCCCGCGGCCTCTGCTCTGCATTCTCATCGCAAGCCGGGCTGCGGCTCTCCAACTCGATCTTGTCTTTACTCCTGGACGAAATGGAAGAGCGGCAACAAAACACGGTCCGTAAGCTAAGCTCGCCTCAGACGTCAGGGTAAACTCGCGCACACTCAATATCCATGTAATGTCAGATGGTCGGCAAAGGTGTTGCATGTCGTTCAACGTGTTCACTCATTGGCATATGCCATGAATACATCCGTCAGTGACTCAGTTTCCACGAGAACAAGCCAATTACACTCAGCCTGTGGCTCCTCGGTGGAGGGTGGGGTGCTGGTGAGGAAGATGAGTTCACAAGCTGGGGATGCCTGTGTAGCCTGAGGCTGTGGCCCACGGGGCAGGACCCTGACCTAGGGAGTCACAAGCAACTCGGAAGGAGAAAATTCCACATGAAAGAGAAGGGAGAATGCGGGGCACTGGGACCGGCTGAGCCGGCTCCAGGAAAACACAGTGGAGGCTCCAAGCGCCTCCGGTGGCGCCAGCGGCCTGGCCAGCAAGGGAAGCCTAGACGCGCCTGTGGACACAGGTGAGCTGGAGAACAAACGTATGTAATTAGGACTTTGAGGAGGTTAAGAAAACATATATACAGGCTGTCCCCAAAAGTGCATACACACTGAACAGCTGATAGCTTAATTTTGAGAATGAAAAACACTGCCTTTATAATTGTTCAAAGTGTGTGTATACATTTTTTGGTGACACCCTCTATATATATAATCTAACCTGGAGACAGCAACAGATCCCACAGGTGAAGGGCTCAGTCCCCACGAGTGACCCTCCCAGGGGTCCAAGTTGTTACCTGTACTTCTGACTGACAGGCTATAAATCAAGGGATCCCACAACCCTGTCCTCCAGTTCAAGTCATTTGCTAGAGTCATTCACGGGACTCAGGAAAACAGGTTACTCAATAGATTCCAGGCTTATGACAAAGGGTATTAAAGAACAGCCAGATGAAGGGGCGCATGGGGCAAGGTCCAGAGGGGCCCCAAACGGGAGCTCCTGTCCCTTGGGGCTTGGGACACCCTTCCCACACATCAAGGTAACCCTGTTTACAACACGGAAGTTCTAAAGCTCTTGGGGCTTTATGGAGGCTGCATGATGCAGGCAGGACGGACTGGACCACTGGCCACTGGTGATTAATTCAACTTCCAGCCCCTCACCTCCCGGAGGGGTGATGCTAAGGGGTGGTGCTGAAAGTGCAACCCTCTAATGGCCTGGCTGGTTCCCTTGGCAACCACCCCCTACCTTGGGGGCTTTCCAAAAGTCACCAAAAGTTACATAAACTCAGATGTGGTGGGAAGGGGCTTGTTCCAAATGAGCGGACACTCTTATCGCTCTGAAGCTAGTTCAGGAACGGGGACTATTCGAGGACAAAATACCAAACATTATAACAAAACATTCTCCCATTGCTCTTAGCAACTAGGAAATTATAAGGATTTTCGGAGCTGTGTATCAGGAATAGGGAGGAAGACCAAGTATGGTTTTCTTATAAGTCACAATAGCACAATATAAAATGCAACCTCATGAAGACAAAGTCCCCTTTACCTACCCCCACCCCCAATACTCATTCTTCCTAGAAGAGACCAATGTCCTGAGCTGAGCCTGTGTCCTACCAATCCATTCCAATACTTTCATGCACAGATGCAACCATGGTCAGCATGTAGTGTCATCTGTACTTAAGTGCACATATAGTTCACACTTGCATATACTGCTTTACCACTTTCTTACTCAATAGAATTTAATTTATCCATGTCCATAGAGACCTCCCTTAAAACGTGTGCCCAAGCAGGAAGGCTGCGGAGCTCGG
Organism: Myotis myotis; assembly: GCF_014108235.1. Lineage (NCBI taxonomy): Eukaryota > Metazoa > Chordata > Mammalia > Chiroptera > Vespertilionidae > Myotis > Myotis myotis. Next base: position 608,820 of record NW_023416348.1, on the reverse strand, counting down.
AGCACGGGCAGTACTTACAGTAAACTGATTTTCATGTTGGCAATGTTGTTTGCAGTCGCAAAGCCTGCATCATTGAGGGTTTCCCACTTCATGATTAAATTATGCCAATCGGCTGCATTGTCCTTAATTTTTCTCGCACTAACGGATAAGACAGGTTTCCGGGACGTTGCACTTCCCAGGGTCTTTGCTGACAGGCAGTAAAAGAAACACAGTTATTGTGAAATTCTTGATCGTAGTTGGAGGGCAAATGCCCTCATAAATCTCAACTGTAAGCCGACCTGACACGCGACATCTTCTGGACAGACAGCGTGGAAACAGAAGAATGGATGACTGGGGAAGGTCCCAGAACAACAACAACAAAAAAATTGTTTTTACATTTTAAGACTCTCCGGAGATGGCTGGACCCTTTCCCAACTTAATGGCTCCACAAAGTTTTGCCTTAAGCACTTTGACCACTTTCAATGAATGTCTTTATTCTTATTCTTTAATTGATTTTTTTTTAGAAAGAGGAAAAGGGAAACAGAAAAACATCGATGGGCTGCCTCCCGCACACACCCCAACTGGGGATCAAACCCAAAACCTGGGTATGTGCCCTGACCGAGATTTGAACCCACGACCTTTTGGGGTGTGGGATGATGCTCCAACCGAGCCAAGGGCACTTGGACCATTTTCAAAGGCTGGGGATAAGACAGAGTGTGACTTCCTGCCCAAGCCCTCCAGGCCCCAGCCAGGGCTCCCATCACCTGCCTCAGGCACTGCTGCCCCACATTTGATCAGAGCTTCGTGCTTCTCCAGACACTGGCCAGGCTGGCCCTAGAGATGCAGAGGCCACCTCAGTGCTGAGGACGCAGGAGGCAGTCCCAAGTCCTTCAGGACCTGGCTTCCTCTCCACCGCAACCCCTTAACCTACAGCTAAAATGAGCTCCTGGCAGCGCCTGGAAAGTGGAGTCACCTGCAGCCCTTTGCACAGGCAGTCCTTTCTGCTGGAAAGTTCTGTCCTTTCCTGGGCCAGTGCTGCCCATGCTCCAAGACTCACCCGCATCCCAGCGCCTGCGGAAAGCAACCCTCAGACCGGCAAAAGCCAGCTCTCTTCCAGACCTCCCGTGCCCTCCCTCCCTCCCTACTTAGAACCCTTCAAAGGGTTCTGGTCCACAGGATAAAGTCCACATTCTGTGGGAGGCCCCTTAAGGAGTCCAGCACACACAGCGGTACAGTTTGGAGTCTAGATGCTGAAGACCATACTGACTGGTTAGAATCCCAACTCTGCCCTTGCCAGCTGTGCAATCTTGGGCGCCTTAGTTAACCTCTAGGGGCCTCAATGTTCTCATCTGTAAAACGGGGATGCCATACAGCTACTTCAGAGAGTTGATGTAAAGATTAGATGACGTATGTCAAGCTGTGAGGGCCTGGCACTGGCAGGTATCCAGCGTAGTGTTATCCCGAGGACCTCTCCAATGCGGCTTTCCATCACCACCGAGCAGTAACCTCAATTCTGACACTCACCGAAGAGGGCCTCGGATCCCGAAGGTTCAGGGCTCAGTCCTACAAGCCTGTCCCTTCCCCCAACCTTCCACTTCACATGCCAACAGCAAGCCCAGGTTGGCTGTTGCCTGTGCTTCCGAACTACCTGCTATGGATGGGAGCTTCCAAGACCCCTCCCTTGGGTAGAGAGGCTCACGGGACTCAGGAAAGCATTCCGGTGACTAGACCAGCTGACAGTGTGTGTACGCATCTGGGGGGACCCGTAGTCAGAGCACCACGCTCGCGAATGGCAGCTTTCGGTGCAAGCGCGGGGACTGAGCCCGCACGGACCGGGGAGGTCGGGGCACCGGCTCCGCGACGCTCACTTGGAAGGACGATTGCAATGGGAGCGTCGGGACCTGCGCCTCTCGCAGACACTGTCCCGCCCCACGCAGGGGAAACCGGGGCTCGGCCAGGCTGACGGCCCCAGGCCGATGCGGAGCCCACGCGGGCCGGGGCTGGGGCCATGCACGGAACCCGTCCCACGCGCCGCTCCCGCCTCCCACCCGCCCCGGACGGCGGCCCGTTTCACGCACCTTCCATGGGAGCCCGCTGATATCCCAGGAAGGAGGCCGGGGCCCCGCCCACGCCGCCGGAAGTTACGTCACTTCCGCCCGTCGCCGCTCTAGCCCCAGAGGAGCGGGCTGTCCCTCGGTGGGGCGGGCCCGGCGGCCCAGGGAGCGGGCTCCCGGCAGCCCCCGCGGCCCGGCCTCCACCCGCCCCTTCCGCCGGCGGCGCCGAGCGTCCGAGTGCCCGAGGGGCCGCCGCGGGAGGTGAGTCCGGCGACGCGGCCGGCGCCCCGCGCCCCTCGCCCCCGCCCCCCCCCCCCCGCCTCGGGGTCGCCTCGCTGTCCCGCTCCCGTGGCGACCGCGCGGCCGCCGAGGCTGAGTGTCCGCACACGGAGCGCCGCCTGGCAGCAGCTGTCGCCCGCCCCCCGCCCGGCTCCGGTTCCCCGGCTCCGCCCCGCCGCCCCCGCCCGGGCTCGGGATGGACCCTCGTGGGCCGCAGCCCCGGCACGTCCCGGGGGTGCGCACAGCGGCGCCTCTGTCCCGGGCTCAGGCCGGCAGGACGGGCCGTGCGGGTGAGCGGTGGGCAGGTCCGCGGGCGGCGACGTCCCCGCGCGGAGCCCAGTTCATCCCGGGAACCGGTGGCCCGTTCCTGCTGCGCCGGTGGAGGGGGGACGGGTCTGGGAGGCGAGGCGCTGGCCCGGCGCCGGCGGCCGGTGTGCCGGTGCCGAAGGGCGGCTCGGCCCCGCTTTCTCGCCAGGTTTCGGGCTTTGTTCCGCCGCCTCGGGCTCTGCGGGCGGCAGGGGGTACCGCCCGGGCTGCTGGGGGGCGAGCTGCACGGGGCGGACTCTGTCGCCCAGGAGCCGCTTGAGGGGCCCGGGGGGCCGGGAGGGGACGTTCCCGCAGAGACCGGGGGTTGAGCAGCAGGAGCAGCGGCTGAGTGACCGGGAGCGCATCCCGGGAGAAGGCGGGGCCGGCAGGGCCCCTGGCGAGTGTCACTGGAGAAGGTTGGCGGTCAGCCCGTCAGGTCAGCTCCGCAGACGGAGGGACCCACCGCTGGAACAGGCTGCGACCCAGCACCCCGGGCGCCTCGGCGAGGGCCTGAAGTCTCCGTGGGCCCAAGGGTTAGGCGCCCCCCAGCCTGGTCAGGTGCGCAGCGCCCACCTGTAGCTGCCGTCAGAGCTGTGCCTGTGACCTGGGGAAGGGAAGGACTTGGAGGGCAGCCCTAGATTCGGGTCCCAGCCCTTGGTCTTGAGCCTCTGGCCTTCTGCACCTTCCTCTAAAGTTGGCTTCGGCCCCACCAGTGTGGCTCAGTGGTGAGCGTTGACCTTTGAACCAGGAGGTCCCAGTTGGATTCCCGGTCAGGGCACATGCCCGGGTTGTGGGCTCCATCCCCAGTGTGAGGCCTGCAGGTGGCAGCTGAACGATGATTCACTCTCATCATTGATGTTTCTGTCTCTCTCCTTTCCTCTCTGAAATCAATTTAAAAACGTATAAAAAATAAATAAAGTTGGGGAAGATGCCAGCACCTGGCCTGTAGGGGAGGGTGAGGGTTAAACGAGTCACTTTGTCAGTTGTAATGCACTGTGTAAGGACTGGGTATCTAAGGAAGCTTTGAATCCGAAGTGCCAAGAGGTGTGGGCCTCAGGGAGGAACGGGTGAGAGGCCCTGCAGGCTTCCCGCCCGCCGGCTGCCCAGCCTGCTGCGTGGGGCTGGTCCGCTGTTCCAGTGCAGAGTCGTCCCTGCTGCTTCCACCTTCCATTCTCCTGGCAGACATCAGCGTTCAGGATGTTTTCCGCAAAGCCTGTCCCATTCTGACCGCACCACTCTCCCTCTTCTCATCAGGACCCCCGGATGCACACCTGAGCCTGGGTGGAGTTGCATATTTTCAGTTTCTTTGGCTCCCTGGCTAGATCATAAGCTACTTGGGAATAAGAACTGTTTTTAATATTTCCACCCCTTCCACAGTATTTTCACAATGTAAATTACAGGGGTCAGTACATAATGAAGTGCACTTTGAATTAAAATGCTCCAAACAACAATAACAAGTGGTCCGAATGACAGCTGGATGCTTTCTCTGTTTAGTGCGGCTCCAGGTGGTTCCTACCTGCCTGAGAGTTCCTGTTCTCACTACCCAACGTGACTTCTCTTTGTTCTCTAGCCCCCAGGTGTCCCTAGATGCCAAGCCAACACTCCTTTCCCTCCCTGAAGATCAGCCGTGGGAACCGTGGCCATGGCGTCCCCATCGGAGCCTGTTACGTTCAGGGAGTTCTGCCCTTTGTATTATCTCCTCAACGCCATTCCCGCCAAGATCCAGAAGGGCTTCCGCTCTGTGGCGGTCTACCTGACAGCCCTCGACACCAGCGGGGACTACATTGCCGTGGGCAGCAGCACTGGCATGCTCTACCTGTACTGCCGGCGCCTCAGCCGGATGAAGAAGTACAACTTCGAGGTGAGTCCGCTGTCCTCTGCATGCCGTGCCTGAGCCCTGGCTGATGTCTGCTTGTTTGTGAGTTCCAGCGTGGGACAGTTTACTGTCCATTTACTGGCATATGGCCTTAGATTCTCACCCAGACAATACTTTGAAATCATCTTTAATTGAGGTGGGCTATAGATTAAAACATTGTGGTTTTTTTCTCTCCTTCCTCCAGAAAAATCTAGCATCATTTTAAAAGAGAATATTTTAGTGTTTAATACTTAGCAGGAAATTTTGGAAGGAGGGATTTTTAAAAAATACATTTTTATTGATTTCAGAGAGGAAGGGAGAGGGCAAGAGAGATAGAAACATCAATAACGAGAGAAAATCATTGATCAGCTTCCTCCTGCACACCCTTAATGGGGATCGAGTGTGCAACCCAGGCCTATGCCCTTCACCAGAACTGAACCCGGGACCCTTTAGTCCACAGGCCAACGCTCTATTCCAGAGGTCCTCAAACTTTTTAAACGGGGCCAGTTCACTGTCCCTCAGACATTCCACACATGCGCACTGCGGGCCCGGGACGAGTTGGCTGCTAAGCAGGACAGGCAGCGGCGGCAAAAACACCCGGTGGGCCGGATAAATGTTTTCGGAGGGCCGCATGTGGCCCGTGGGCCATAGTTTGAGGACGCCTGCTCTATTCACTGAGCCAAACCAGCTAGGGCTATACTCAGTTTGAACTAACAAAAATGGTTAGCATGCATGTAGCACTTACTATATGCCAGGCATCATTTAACCTTTACATATATGCATTAACTCATCACATGCTCAGAAAAATTCGATGAGGTGGGTGTTATTTTGATCCCCATTTTACCAGGGAGACACTGAGACACAGAGATTAAGGGACTTGCCCAAGGTCAGGAGTTAGTGAATGGTGGCAATATTGTCTGAATTTGGGCAGACCGGCTCTAGAGTTTATATTAATATATTTTTTTAAATATATTTTTAAAAACATATTTTTATTTATTTCAGAGAGAGGAAGGGAGAGAGAGATAGATACATCGATGTGAGAGAAACATCAATCAGCTGCCTCCTGCGCTCCCCCTCCTGGGGATGAAGCCTGCGACCCGAGCATGTGCCCTGACCGGGAACTGAACCGGTGACCTCTTGACTCATGGGCCGACGCTCAACCTCAGAGCCACACTGGCTGGGCTGAAAGAGCATTTTTTCAGATGAAGTATGTTCCTAAAGAAGAAAGCAGACCTTTTACGTGATAAGCAGAGGCTGGCATGTGTTTTCAAGAATAATCCTTTTTGGAAACCTTTTCTTTTCTCTACACAAGTTAGTTAGAGAGAGCAGATGGCGACACAAGAAATTCTTGCTAGTGAGTGGCAGAAGCACGGAGAAATGTTGTGAGGAGCTAATAATAAGTATAAAAGTGTTATAAACTTGTTAAACATACTGTGACATACATAGGAATGGATCAGAAAGGTAACGTGCCCTGAGTTTCTGATTTTCTGTTTTGGAATTAAATGTATGATCTCCCTTGTTAGCACTCAGCAGGTTGTTGAGATTTCGTGGCTTTGCCTTCATAACTCTTTGCCCATCCACAGCCATGCTGGTCCTCATTTCTGCCCCTTTGCCACACCTGCTGTCCTGTGCATACATCAGTAAGCATGTGTCCAGCGCTCACTGTGCCAGGCCCATCCGAGGTCCTGGGGGTGCAGGAGAGCACAAAACAGGCCAGGTACCTGCCACATGGAGCTGGGAGGCTCACAGGAGAGTCAGAACCTAGCTGGGAGTCTAACGGGGATCGGAACCGAGCTGGGAGTCTAACTGGATCAGAACCCAGCTGGGAGTCTAATGAGTCAGAACTGAGCTCTGAGTGAAGTGAAGGGCTTTAGTCCAGAAAAGCAGGTCCTTTGTTTCCCTTTAGGTTAGTGGTCGCCAACCTTTAGGACCTCACGGACCACTGGTTGGCAACCACTGCTTTAGGTCATTAAATATTGTATAAGTATTCACACTGTTTTTCGTTTTATTTGTTTTAATACCATGCATCAGTCGGGTCCCTCGGCCTGGCCTGTGCCCTCTCAAATCCGTGACCCCTCAGGGGATGTCAGCCAATTTCGGCCTGATCCCCTCAGGCCAGGCTGTGCACCGGGCCTCTAGTATGCATATAAGATCTTTGACTAATCTCTTCCTCCCTCCCCCCTTCCCTCTGAGATTCATCAGTCTGTTCCATGTTTCCATGCCTGTGGTTTCCACTCCTGCGTTGAGCATATGCCCCCTGGTGGTCAGTGCACATCATAGCTACTGGTCATCCAGTCGCTTAGGCTTTTATATACTAGTGTACAGATATTTTTATTTATTTCAGGAAGGGAGAGGGAGAGAGGAATAGAAACATCAATAATGAGAGAGAATCCTAGATCTGCTGCCTCCTGCATACGCCACACTGAGGATCGAGCCCGCAACCCGGTATGTGCCCTGACTGGGAATCGAACCCTGACCTCCTGGTTCATAGGTGGATGCTCAACCACTGAGCCATGCCAGCCAGGCTAAGTATTCACACTTTAAACTGTGGTTCTTGTTAGTAAAAGAAGGAAACCAGTAAAACAATTCTTATAAATATAATGAATTCGTATCTTATTTGAGTCTTCTTAAATATTTCAGAATATTCAGGTCCTTTGGTCATTGGACGTGCTAGCGGTCCTTTCCTCCGCTCGCTCTGTCCCCCCTGCACTCCTGTCCCCCCTGCACTCCTGTCCCCCTGCACTGCTGTACCCCCTGCACTGCTGTCCCCCCTGCACTCCTGTCCCCCCTGCATTCCTGTCCCCCTGCACTGCTGTACCCCCTGCACTGCTGTCCCCCTGCACTGCTGTACCCCCTGCACTCCTGTCCCCCTGCACTCCTGTCCCCTGCACTGCTGTCCCCCTGCACTGCTGTCCCCCTGCACTCCTGTCCCCTGCACTCCTGTCCCCCCTGCACTCCTGTCCCCCTGCACGTCTGTCCCCCTGCACGTCTGTCCCCCCTGCACTGCTGTCCCCCTGCACGTCTGTCCCCCTGCAGTTTGGTCTCATGCATGGAGGGAAAGCTGCCTGCCCAGAGCCTAAGTGGGCTGCCGGCTCTCCTAATGGTGACATGTTTGTCCGGGAAGCCATTCCCAGCTCCTGTCGAATTACTTGTTAAATTTTTTGATTATTGGCTTTTATTTGAGGAAGTTAAGTTGTCACAGTGAGGCAACAAGTGCCCCGAGGAAGTTGCAAAAGAGGGGAACAGGAGCTGGCGACACAGTAGATGAGGTCTGAGAGGGACAGGCCCCTGACCGAGCTGGAAGCACAGCGCCCAGGCCAGGATAAGACTAGCTGTCCCCTTCCCGAAAGCAAAGAGGCTGTGACAGGAAGTGGGTGGCCTGCTGCAGCATAGGCCGGTTCCCGCGGCTGAGGGCGGGGCCCTTTGGGAGCCATGACCCCCTGGGTGTGCTGGCTCTAACGCTTCAGTGGTTTCATCAGAAATGGCTCCATGCTTGTCAGGAAGCTTTTGGACTAAAACTTGCTGCGCATGTACGTTAGCGTAGAGGAGTGTATGGCTCGTGCCTACAGAGCATTCTGGTTTGTTCGCCACTTCGTTCACTGTAAAATGTAATTTGGCTTGAACTTGCACTTCTTGTGCATTTGGTGATGGAGAGGCAGCCTTCCTGGGCTGATCAACACCAGGACACTAAGGAGATTGGGCATTGAGGCAGGGAGGCTGGGGGCCACACCTCCGTGTGTGAGGACATGGAGGCCAGGTTCACCCAGTCTCGGGAGTGGTGTTGTGAGTCAGGGAGGGGCACAGAGGGCTTCGGAGTTGTTCTGGATGTTCCCCTTCCCAAGCGAAATGGGATTGCGGTGCTTGTTCTATGATAACCCTTCACGCTGCTGTGTATGGTTATGTTGTAAATTGTCTTTTCATGTGATCGTATTTCCTCGTTTTCAAATGAAAATGAGGACAGTCCCATGCATGAGGCATCCTACGGGCAGCACCGTGCTTGCCCTCCCCTGCTGTGCCCCTGTGGAGTGGACCCCATCCTTCCCAGACCACCTGCACGGGTGTCGGTGCCGACACGCTGGGCGCGGCTGGTGGGTCTTGCTCCTTTGCCCAGGCCGTCAGGCCCCTGCGAGCAGCCCGGCTGTTGGTGTCCCTGCACAAGCACAGCAAAGCCGATAGTGAGCACTTCCTGCTGACCCCTTCACTGTCCATCTCACCGGAACCAGCAGCTCTGTGATGCGGGTGAGGCCCACCTCTCATTGTAGCCTGGTGTGAGAGATCAGACTCGCTTGGAGTTTAATGAAGTTAGTGCAGTGAAATTCCCATTTTTAAATAATGTGTTAACATGAAAGATTGGTTTTGTGAAACAGAAATACTTCCGAAAGAGATACTAATAGTGGATTTTAGCCCTAGTGTTTGGATACCCTGTAAGGGTTTGTGCATCCTGCTTCAGTCATGAAAAGTAACCCTCAAATATTCGATCTCTTCAAATAAAATAGAGTGTTCGTCAGTGTCTTTTGACTTTGTGTGTCGCATGGTAATGACTGCTGTGGGGGCGGCGTCAGTGGGCACTCAGTCCGCCACATGCGCGTTCTGAGACCACGGCCAGCGACAGTGCTGCCGGGACCTAGGCGGGCCGACCTCCTGCCTGGGAACAAAGCTCCCCTCTGACAGGTGCTTTGGGGTGGATGTTCCCGGAGTTGACTCTTCTTCATGGGCCTGTTTCCCTATGGCCATTCCTAATTACATGGCTGATCCTCACATCGAGATGCTGAGGGACCTGGGGACGCGGGTGGGGTTTACATTCACTCTGCCAGGCACCTCCGTGTGCTCCTCACCTGCAAGTGCTTCAGTTAAATTGCCTGGCACCGAGTTTCTTTTTAGCGGAAAGGATGAAAAATTCAAAGTCTGATGCTGAGTGGGGCAGGCTCGTGACTGCAGATTCTTAGGGAAGATTCTTTACTCACTGTCATCAGTGCCTGAGATAAGGCGAGTTCATTGTCAGCCTCCTTTGCCAGCAGGTCCGTTCCCCTCGTCCACCCTTCCTCTGAGGGCTGGATTCACAGGGGTTCTGGCTTTGGCAGGGGTTATGGGTTCCAGTCTCTACCTCATCTGACCTGAAGCCCGAGGTTCTGGTGCCAGCCAGGTAGTCCAGGGAAGCCTGCAGCTTCAGGGCTGGCTTCTGTCCTGGTTTGGCAATATTCTTTTTGATTTTGGCTCCTGTAAATGGTTTTACTTTTTAGAGATCAGCTATGCATTTAGAAGGATGTTTTTATGTATCTTACTCAGCATTTCTAGATATTTAGAGAGAAATGTTTTTTGGAATAGCTAGATGATACGATCAGAAGTTGAAGCCTCATATTTTGTTTCTATGTGAAATGTAGTTAAATGTGGATGATCTGATTCTTGGGATGTTTTGGTTATTGAGTCAAGAACTGTAACACTTATTAATGTCTAGAGGCCCGGTGCACAAAATTCATGCACAGGTAGGGTCCCTCGGCCTGGCCGGTGATCAGGGCTGATCAGGTTCCCTGCCTCCCGCCTCCCTGCCTCCTCCTTCCCTTGCTCCCTCAGCACCTGCCACTGCTGCTGGTCGCCCGCCATGTTCTGTGCCGCCCCTGGTGGTCAGCACACGTCATAGCAAGCGATGGAACTCTGAGGAGACATTTTGCATATTAACCTTTTATATATATAGAAGATTGTATTGAATAATATTAACTTGGACTCAGCACATTGGTTTACTAGAGCAGGTATCTGAGCACCACACACAGATATTCAGGCACCAGCCCAGAGGTGTGACGAGTTTTATTTTGAAACCGTTTGGAAAAATTACACACTGTTGTAAATTTATGCTAAGACATGGTAAGATTTCTAGTAAATGATTTTGATTCCTGATGTGGTGGTTTTATTTCTTATTTTTATTTTAGAGAGAGAGAGAGGAAGAGAAACATTCATCAGTTGCCTCTCATACCCGCCCCGACCTGGAAGTGAACCTGCAACCTTTTGGTGTACAGGACGGCACTCCAACCAACTGAACCACACTGGCCAGGGCTGGTGGCGCTTTTTATAATCACAAACTCCCAGGGAAAATAGCCCCTTTCCAGCATCCTGCTACCATGTCGAGACTGTCATGTCTATGAAAGCAGCCCAGTGCTCATCAGTGGGTGAGTGGAGAACACAGCTGTGATACGTTTCCACATGGAACACTACTCAGCTGTGAAAAGGAAGGAATATTCTCCTTTGCACAGCAGTGACGGCCCTGGAGAGCGTGATGCTAAGTGAAATTAGCCAGTCAGAGAAAGACAAGTACCTTATGATTTCACTCATTTGTGGAATTCAATGAACAAACTGAACTAACAACCAAAATAGAGAATTTAAAAAATCTATTACATTTATGATTGGTGTTTTTATAAAAAACACATTGAATCAAATCTTTATATTGTTCTGTTATTTGCTTTTTTTTCATGTAACATATCTATAAATATGGATCTACTTCATATTTTTAGTACATGAATTATATTCTCTAAGTGCCTCAAACCAATTTTCTGTTTTTAATTTCCAAACCATTATTGATTGGTAGTTTTGTAAATTACAGTGAATTACTAGGAAGATGGAAAAAATAACCATAATGTCTAAAACATTGGGGCTCATCCTGTCACTTTCTCCCCTCGAAGCAGCACCAACGGATTCTGCTAATGGAACCTCAGTCATGTCACCCGCATTCCAGGTGGTCAGGTCCTTCCCTCGCTTCCTTCCACGCGCCTCCCGGCCTTGGCTGCCAGGCCTGTGGACTCGCTTGCAGAGAAAGCCCAGGCGAGCAGGGCCTCCGGGAGGCACCCCAAGGCCACAGGGCCTTCGACAAGCCCTTGACCCTCTGGGCAGTGAGGACAGCACCTACCCACGTGGTAGTTTGAGGACTGCAGGCGGCAACACTGCATGTGCTTCACCAGCTGGGACACGCTCAGCCCACGAGAGGCCCGTGTGGTTCTCACTGCTGCTGCTGTCACTCAGCGGGTGTGGAGGGTCTCCTGTCTTCACCAAGGGCACTGCCTCTGCCCGTTCAGTTTGCCCTTCTCGGGGTGGCAAATACTACCTGCAGCCTAAGGACCCCAAAGGCTCTCTACTGGTCTTCCTGACTGGCCCTCCCCCTCTGCACCCCACTTCGAATCCCCTCTGACTGACGCATTGGCAAAATCGGGACTTTTCGAGGGCTCCTCCTTTCTTTCCTTCAGTTTCCAACCCAAACCCGCACCCTGTGCCACGAAGGTATTTGTAGCCCAGGACCCCTGAAAGCCCTGAAGGGCCAGAGGAACGTGAGCCGAGCTTAGTCATTAGCTTCCCCACTGGCTGCGGGCGGCAGTGCATGTTGCCACAGCAAAGCTTTAAGGGTGACCACGACCTGCTTTAGCTTATGTTACCATAGCACCTGGCTCAGTACCGTTCGACCAGCTGACCACCACCTAAATCACCACAGTGGGGTCACAGTGGCGCACTGGGGATCTCGTCATGGCAGCGAGGTCAAAACGGGTGTCACTTTCTGAATGAATGGTCTCAGGATAAAGATGATCACTTACGTGGACTGGAAGCCTGGTCGGCGCAGTGCCGGACACATGCTGCGTAGTAACCATGGTGGTAAGCCTGAATCAGTGTCACTTGCTGATTACTGGTCTAAGAACCAGAATGCACCAGAAGTCATTTCCAAAGCTCTTGCGGAGGTGCTGTCTCGCCGACTGGGCCCCCACAGTGTGAGAGACGGGGCCACGGAGAGGAGAAAGCAGAGCTCGGCCTGGGCGGCTCTTCTCGTCCTGACTCCTGACCCCTGTCTGGGTGGAGACCTCTCAGTATGTTACACTTGGGTGATCAGCATTTCCTTCATCAGAAATGCAGTTTTTCATGTTGTCATTTCAACAGTTACAAACCTGAAATGGGAAGGAGGGTTTAGCAGATTCCATCATCTCCCTGCACCGTGTGCACTTTCCCAGGGGTAGAGAGCTGCTGCCTTTGCAGGGTCCTCTCCGCCAGGATGTTTTCCGGAAGCCGCCTGCTGACAGGTGTTTGCATGTTTCCTCTTTCAGGGGAAAACAGAAGCCATCACGGTGGTGAAGCTGCTGAGCTGCTTCGATGACCTGGTGGCCGCAGGCACAGCCTCCGGGAGGGTTGCTGTCTTCCAGCTGGTGTCGTTGCTGCCCGGGAGGAACAAGCAGGTGAGCCAACAGGGTTCAGCATCTCTGACCATCATGGCAAATCCCCAGGGTTTTAAGTGAAAATCCTCATCTGCCTAGACAGCAATGGCCAGGAAAGCTCACACTGTGTTCTTGGTCATCAGGTAGCGTTTTTGTTCTGGTAGGACACTTGGCAAAAAGCACATGTGGTGATTTAAATTCCACTGGGTAATCTCTGGCTGTCCTCTGGGTTTTGAAGGTACATAGGTGTGCCATGCCAGCATGGCCATGGGTGAACCTGAGGGGGGCGGTGAAGGATCAGAAAACACAAAGAGAATACAGCTGGGGCTAGGTGGATCTCCGACACAGAGAGACCCAGCCTGCAAGCCAAAGCTTTATCTTATAGTCAGAGCACACAAAGCAAAACAAGAGAAGTGGTCAACATGATTACAATGCTCTTGTGAGTTGCACCTTGTTTTGGCAGCACTTGCTGCACCTCCCACAGCCCATTAGCTGCTTAGGAAGAAATTAGGGAGGACTATAAGGTTAAGCTGAATTATGCTAGGAGGGCTCTGCCCTCCAAGCTGGGCCTTGTTTGTGGCCCTGCCACAGGTCAGTCCGAGGCTTGGCCCAATAGCCGCTCCCTACATCTCCCCATTTTTTTGTTTTTAACCTATTATAATATCCATAAAAATAAAACTTGAATATCAAGAACAAAACTCTGGCTATTGAAACAATAACAAAACAATGCCAATGCAAAAACCAAACTACAGACATGTTAACATTTTCAGCTATAAAATGAAAGTTATCTACTCAGAGTCCTCGGACTTGGCTGTGCAAGGCTTTACAGAAGACTGGCAGCTAACCAATGCTAGCATAGCCAGAAACATGGTTGAGCGAGTAGCTTCCACTTCTTGCTTTTCTCCTATCTGCTGGACTTCAGTCTTTAACTTCTTCAGCTGACCCCATGTTGACACCTCGGTGCCTTGCGTTTCCACATCGCAATTCTCAGTCTTTTGAATGGAGGGACAAGAAGCTTCTCTGGGTACCCTGCACCTCCTCCAGCCGCCATCTCCAGGAGATGGTGCCGCTTCTCCATCTCTGTCTCGTTCTCCTTCCATTCCTTCAGTATGTTGCTTGGGGCTACTCCTATATGTGGCTGGAGTAGTCAATTGTCTGCAGCCACAGATACAGGTTGAGGCTCCAGGTGCAAGGTCCTAATTCATTTGTTCAGTCCTTCTCCGCAGATTCATGTTTCTGGCAGGAATCCACAGGGGCTTGGAGGAGTTTTCTGGAAATACACCAGCATATCCTCGACCAAAGGTTAACAAGGGGTCGGGACCCTTCCATAAACCAGACTCGGGATCTTTCCATTTAACCAAACCATTTTCCTTTGGTTTATTCTGACAACAGTGTAATTCCATAGGTGTCTTGCCATCAGCGTTTACAAGTGAAAAAATTTAAAGTTACTAAGGTTTGGTGTAGTTTACTTACAGGAGATTTCACCACTGTTCCCCCTTTTTGTTTTTCAAGTTGGGATTTTAGCCACTGATGGCGTTCTATAATTGCCTGTCCTTGGGAATTATATGGTAGTCCTGTAATGTGTTGAATTTTCTATTTTTTACAGAATTGTTGGAAATGACAGCTTGTGTCACTGAGTCATTTTAATCGAGCAGTCTCAATTCTGTTTACCAGGCCAGCAGCATAGGCAGAATCAGAAATAAAACTAAGAGGCTCTTGGATATCCTGCAGTGCAGCCTTGATAGCTTCTAATTCAGTTCTTTGCACAGAAGTATGACTGGTCTGGATGACTCGGTCTGAATTCATTGCATGATAAGCCACTTTACCATTAGATGAACCATCAGTAAACAGTTAATGCTCTAGGAATAGGTTCCTGCCTAGTATTTTTTGGTATAATAATAGGGGTGTAATATAAAAACTGTAGTAACTTATATTTTAGTAGGTGACAACTAATTTCCCCTGAATATTCACTTATTTCAATTTGCCAATTTAAATCAGTCTGAAATAAGGTTTATCTTCTAACTTCATTTGTCCTTGGGTGTGGACAGTAAATGACACTAATTGGATTTCTGCTATCAGTCTTTTTGAGTATATAGACATAAGCTTTGTTTAAGGAGGCAAAATGCAAATTACTTACTTTTAAATGTCCTTGGTTTAGGTAAGATAGGATTTACCAGATGGCCCCAAAACGATTGGCATTTATATTTTTTAGATAGCTGCAAACTGCTGTTACATGCGCGCCACGAAATTAGAGATTTTTAGGTAAGGTCTTAACTAATTAATATCCTCTAATAATTTCTAAAAGTCATTTAAGGCCTTGAGGCAATCCTTTCATATTTCTTACCTTTGGAGGCCTAATGCATTGATTTTTAAGTATAGTTCCTAGGTATTTGAAGGGCATTTCCCACTGTATTTAGAGCATTCTCTAAGCCACATTTAGGGAGTTTCTTTTAAAAACTTTTACTTTCTTTTAAACAGACCAACCAACTTGGTTGCTTTTCAGAAAAACAAGAAGGAGAGAAACATGCTGGACAATATTGCAATGCGTACATCTCAAGTAAAAGTAGCTTTCTTTTTACTTATGGTGTCTTATTAATGGTGAGATTTAATGCCCGAATAATAACTTTTAGTTTACTTTGTAAATAGTAGTGGAACAGATTTTAAAATTTCTTCTTTTTAAGCTTAAATTTACTTTTAAACTATTCTTTTTGGCTAGTGCTTATTTGCATATGTATGCAAATTTTACTTTGAACTTTGTTAGAACCAATTGCTTATAAAATATTGGCTTCTTATATAACTGAGTTTATGTAAGACTTTGATTATATTGTGAAAAGCCAACGAAGTATTCAGCAACCTTGTCCTGCCAAGCTTAGGGGTTGAAACCTTTCTAACACTTAAAATATATGTATATAAATAGAACACAGTTATTAATTTTTATTTGATAAAGCTTCCCACATGATTTCGAGTATATTAGATCAGCCTAATTTAGTGTAAAAATATTTCTTTTAAGAAGATAGAATAAATCCTTGACTCATTCCAGGGCCCTTGAAAGGTCCCATAGCTATCTCTCGGTTAAAATCTTGAAATTTAACTTGAAAAGATTATCAAATATACATAACCCAAACATTGTATTTTACACTTTTTGTAATTGTTTTTAAAAGATATCAATTAAATTTAAACTGGTTTTAATATTAAAAATTTGGTTTAGACCATAGAATTAATCCTTTTCAATCAGGCCAATAAAATATTATATCCTAGGTTGAAATTTTACCACATGTACTACAATATCTTATTTCTCCAGAGAAAACACAAGAATTATTTTTCTTAAAAATGAATTTATATACTTTATGCATTTCATTATTACAACCATATTAATTTCTCCCAACTTAATTAAACTTTTAACTTTTAGAAGCCTCAAATTTTAGGTGGCAAGTTAAATACTTAGCATTATTTCTCAGATTAGTAATATATTTATATTTTTAAGGATATATTTCAAATAAAATACAAGACATATTCAATTGATAGATTCAAATCTGTCCTCTAGAATTTTCATACGAGGAAACTCAGATTAATATTTCAGTATTCTGTTATTTCAAAATACCTAGATTTTAATATTTTTTATTTAATTCAGCAAACTCCGAAGTTTTAAGTTACCAGAGACTTTGAAAACTATGTTTAGTCATATATAATTACCACTTAAAAAACATTTACCATATACCTTTCATTTTAGTTATGTATATTTTGCCTTAACAACTTTGAGATTTTAAAGCTAATTATTATTACCCAAGGCATTTTCTTTGGCAAATTCTGTAACAGAGATGACTTACTGACTTTGAGTGGCTTTAATGTTAAAGTATTATTTTATTTTATTTTCCTTTATAAAAACAGGAGTGCCCCTGGGACCTGTGAGGCAAACTTGGAATGAGGTCCATTATTATTCAAGAATTACCCATTATTATGGAAACACTAATCTTATTGCCCAAACCCAGCCTGTATATTTTCTTTGTGTCACCTTTGTCATCTTTTAAAGAAAAACAGTCTGGGGCCTATTCTATAGCATCTGTGGAGATGGGGCTTGGGCCAAGAGGCCACCAAAATTGGGTGGGGTGCGCCTTGTCTTAAGCTAGCCTTTTTCTCTTCATGGATATAGAAATCCCAGACGCATCCCTAAGTTGTGAGAAATGTCTCATCCAAATTTCAAATGACGGACTGGGAAATAAAAACATGGCGAAAACGAGACTTTTAATAACACTCCCGAGAGTGGGTGTCCATTTTACAGGATCACCAAAGACCTAGTAATTAATGGCTGGGGCCTTTTTTAGTTACCTCCCTTTGTCTAGAGCAGCGGTTCTCAACCTGTGGGTCTCAACCCCTTTGGGGGTCAAACGACCCTTTCCCAGGGGTCGCCTAAGACCATCGGGAAAACACACATATAATTACATATTGTTTTTGTGCTATGTTTTAATTATGTTCAACTTGTAACAATGAAAATACATCCTGCATATCAGATATTTACATTATGATTCATAACAGTAGCAAAATTACAGTTATGAAGTAGCAACGAAAATAATTTTATGGTTGGGGGTCACCACAACATGAGGAACTGTATTAAAGGGTCGCGGCATTAGGAAGGTTGAGAACCACTCATCTAGAGAATTTTCCTAGAACCTGTCCTGTGTTATGGGCCACACGTGTCGCTCATATTCTCTCTCCCCACCCCCACATCCCGTTTGCTCTGGAGAAATTTAGTAATGGCCTGGCCACCTACTGTTTCTTTTCTGTGAAGATAAAGGCATGCTTAATAGACTAACAATAGACAAATTAAACCAAACAAAAAAGACAGATAAAACAATAATCAATAGACAAGCACGCATAACACATAGACAAGACTTACTAAATCAGAGCTCTTTCCATGGATCTTTCCGATGTTTCACATGGCCTGGGACTTACAACCAGAATGCAGCTTAGACCTCAGCCTGTTGTTTACAGATCTCACCCTATCCTGCTCTCCACAGCACTGACTGGCGTCTAGAGTTGTTTTAGCTAAAACCTGCCCGTCCCGAGGCGTCAGGTGGTGATTGTCAGACAGAGCATCAGAGCCCTTTTGTGAAAGGACTGTTTTCCCATTTTCTCCAGCTGGGGAGCCAATCCCATCAGAGGTGGAGGGTCCGGGGCCTTAGGTGTGACAGACTGTTGATCCCCAATACGAAGTGGGCATAATGCAGTCAAACAAGAACCCACCTAGTTAAAGATGACCAGGGCACTCATTTTCCTTGAGCCTGATTTAAGAGAGTACCTTTTGACACCTTAATCCTTTATCCTTGAGCATGCAAGCTAAAAATTTACAATGATGTTTTTGCCTTTTACTCGAATTCTGCCCCATTACAACCTGGTTGGAATCTAAATGTTCCTTGTTCACTTACGGTCGCAACTCCGAAGCTGGCACAGGCTTTGTGTGCGGTGAATTTCCCCATCTTTCCGGTCAACTTCCCACCTTTCCAGTGAATTTCCACTTTTCCTTTTTCACTTCATTTTTTGCTTAGGCAACTCTTCTCCTCCAGATTCCTATTGGGGTACCAGATGCCGCGTTCAGCATGGCTAGGGTTCAGGATCTGCTCTGTCTTTGTAGTCCTCAGATTTGGACAGTCTTAATTTAAGAAATTTAAAATTGCTTCATTGAGCATTGTTTTAGAGGTCCCTTTCCTGAGATCCTCAATTTCCCATGTTTTACACCTAGCTGCTACCAAACCTCGCTCCCTACCCTACTTTTGCTTTCTGCACGTGCCTCACGGGAGCGTCCTTGCACCTGACAACTGCAGTTCCCCCAAACTCAGGTCCCTGTTCGGGCGCCATATGTGCCGTGCCAGCACGGCCATGGGTGAACCTGAGCGGGGGGCGGTGAAGGATCAGAAAACACAAAGAGAATACAGCTGAAGTAGGTGGATCTCTGACACAGAGAGACCCAGCCTGCAAGCTGAAGCTTTATTTTATAGTCAGAGCACACAAAGCAAAACAAGAGAAGTGGTCAACATGTTTACAGTGCTCTTGTGAGTTTCACCTTGTTTTAGCAGCACTTGCTGCACCTCCCACACCCATTAGCTACTTAGGAGTACTATGCCCTCCAAGCTGGGACTTGTTTGTGGTCCTGCCATAGGTCAATCTGAGGCTTGACCCTATAGCTGCTCCCTACACATAGGCAAATGGGACCCAGTTCCCCCATAAATGGGACGGTTCCGTCCACCTTGTCCCCAAAGCTCCACCCCCGTGCTGATCCTTCCTGTCTCTTGTGTGACTGTGACTGTTTCTTCCTAGCTCCGGAGATTTGATGTCGCTGGGATTCACAAAAACAGCATCACAGCCCTGGCGTGGAGCCCCAATGGGATGAAACTGTTCTCTGGAGATGACAGAGGGAGAATTGTCTATTCCTCTCTGGACCTAGACCAGGTAAAATTATGTTCAGAAGCACCGCTGGCCTGGTGTTTGGGGAAATGATGTTCATCATTGCATTTTTAGTTAGTCAGCATGTGTTCTCCATCATCATCCTGTTATCTCAGTTGTTAGGAACATTTTCTTTCAAGGACTTTTCTAATGTTTCATGAGCCTCTACTTCGTGATAAAAGAGCCATGGCCTTTATTTGTACTGGACCATCCACTTTTTCATTCTCTTGTCTCTTCTACTAAGAAAAGAAGCCACCGTTGTTCCTAATTCTTTGAGGGTTTGTAGGAACGAGGTGACGCCCTCCCTAATCAGCTGGACAGAGGCCAGCGCTTCCAGTGGCGCACAGCTCACCCCTCGCCCAGCCCTGCCGCTGTGAGATGACCAGGTCCAGCCCCACCCTCACGTTTCTTACTTCATTTAATCCTCCACAAGTCCCCTGAGCTGTGTTCTCACCCCAGTCAGTGGAGGAAACCACTCCAAGAGCCACAGTCAGCAGGGCGGGACCACAAGCTAACTCCTGGCAGAGCTCAACTGCAGACTGAGCTCCCACCGCCAGCCTGCCTTCCCCCTGCACAATGGCCTCGTGCCTGCCTGCCCGGCTGGTCTGCCCTCCGAGGTGGCACGGCCCTTCCATTTTCTTATTTGTAGCCTTCACGCCGAGCGCGGGGTAGGACTTCAGCAACTACTCGCGGAGTGGCTTTGTCCCTCCAACCCAAGACTGACTTCTGATGGGTCCTCTCCAGCAGTAGCTCAGACTGTCTGGTCTCAGGACCCCTTCACACTCCTAAAGTGGGGACCCAAAGTGCTGTTTTCTGTACGAGTTCTACCTTCTCAGTGCACCCTGTTAGAAATCAGACCTGAGAGAGGAAAAAATATTTATTAAATTTATTTTTAATAATAATAGACCTGTTATATGTTAACATAAATAACATTTTTATGAAAATATTCTCAAAACAAGTAGAAAGAGTGGCATTGCTTTACATGCTTGCGAGTCTCTTTCATACCTGGCTTGGGGAAGACGGCCCGCAGTCTGTCGCAATTACATTGTTTTGCTTGGAAGACGTAAGGAAACTCCAGCCTGTGGTTAGAAACGGAGGAGTGTTTTAATAGCCTTTCCAGAGAATTGTGGGTATTCTTCTTTAGTTCTGTCACAAACTGACTAATGGCAGTGTCCTGAAAGGTTAGTTACAGTATGGAACTGAAGCCGTGGGGTGAATTTTTTGTGCTGTTACCATAAAATCCACTGGTCCGTCTTGCAGTCAGAATGGCTCTTTGATCCACATGCGATTTTGTAACGTGCACAGGTCACTTAGAACATATTGAGCCCTTGAGCGAGGGCAGTCTTCCAAGTGTTGACACATTTGATAATGTAGTACGGAGGAGAGCAGCTTTGTTAGTGTCGCCATTCTGATCAGAAAAGCCTGACACCCTGGTGTGGCCTATTGCAGGCTGCACTGGGAGAACCGCTGTGCGGGAAGCTGTCCGTGACACTGCTGAGGGTGCCCGTGTGTCCTTTCCTGCCGCCACTCGCCGGCCCGGCCTGTGGGCAGCGCACAGGACGCTACTCAGCAGGAAGCAGTGTCCTGAGCAGTCTGATCCTTTCTTCCCCGGCTTCATTGAGGTTCTGATCATTGTTTTTTAAAGACTCTGTGAGATTTATAAAAATAAAGCCATAGGAGGATGTAGGTTTTTGTAAAATGCAGTACAGTAAATTTCATTGCGTTGCAAGGTAAGTGAGAAACTAAAAAGCTGCCATTTGCATAACTGCAAATGTGGGTGGGAAATCTGCCTAAACAGTCCTTGGAGCTTGAGGGGACGGGGCTTCTGTGTCCTCATCGTGGTGACGGTTACCCGGCTGGGTCCTGTCACAGTTCATGGAGCTGTGTCTGGAGGGCGAATTGTCCCCTGTAAACCTGATGGTGAGTCTGAGTCTCAGTGCTGTCCGCGGCCCTCAAGGCCTGTGATAGCACAGCAGTACTTCTTCTCGGAGAAACTGGCCCAGGAGAGGAGTGACGATGCAGGCAGATCTCTGCCACCAAGAAGTAGAGTTTGTGTTAACAGCAAAGTGCCTTCTAGATATTACTTTTGTTCTTTAATACATTTAATACCATTTTAATTTCTTTCTAACCTCCTGTTTTCTCTGACCTTTCAGTCCGCCGGAATAAAATGTCCCCAAAATTGCATTGAACTGGGGGCGGGGGGGGAGTATAGTATGAACTTAGCTGGTCGTAATCACAATAATTTTATGGAAAGTACCATGTGCTCCTTTATAATCCTATCTAATAAAAGAGAAACATGGTAATTGGTATACAACCGCTATCCTTCCCATTGGCTAATCAGGGCGATATGCAAATTAACTGCCAGCCAAGATGGCGGCCGGCAGCCAAGCAGCTTAAACTGAACATGAGGCTTGCTTGCTTCAGTGACGGAGGACTGCAACCTTCCCCGCCTGCCTTGCCGGCCTCTGAGCCTGCAGTTTAAGAAACATTGTAACAAATATAGAAGCTAAAAAAAAACCCAGAAACCAGCTTTCAGCCAGCTGGGATCTCAGAGCTGGAGTTGATAAAGAGTTTCGATTATAGAACCTAAACAAACCAGATACCTGCTTTCAGCAGCTGAGCCTCAGAGCTGGAGCCAGGCTAAAGCTGACCCAGAATAAAAAAAAAAAAAAGAAAAAAGAAAAAAAGGAGCAGTTGGGAGCTTCAGTCCCAGCCTGAAAACAGCCCTCAGCCCCTCACCCAGACTGGCCAGGCACCCCAGTGGGGACCCCCACCATGAAGGGTGTGTGACCAGCTGCAGACAGCCATCATCCCCTCATCCAGGCTTGCCAGGCACCCCAGTGGGGACCCCCACCCTGATCCAGGACACCCTTCAGGGCAAACCAGCCAGCCCCCACCCATGCACCAGGCCTCTATTCTATATAGTAAAAGGGTAATATGCCTCCCAGCACCAGGATCAGTGGAGCCACGAGGCCTCCCGGCACCGGGATCAGCGTGACGGGGCAGCGCCCAAACCCCCTGATCGCCCTGCGGCTCTGTGTGTGACAGGGTGCAGCGCCCCAACCCCCCCCACCCTGCTCTGTGTGTGACGGGGTAGAGCCATAACCTCCCCATCGGCCCTGCCCTGAGTGTGAGAGTGGCGGCACCCCAACCCCCTGATCAGCCCTGCTCTGTGGCTGATAGAGGGTGGCGCCCCAACCCTCTCCCCCCCCCCCACGGCCCCTGCTCTGTGTGTGATGGGGTAGAGCCATAACTTCCCCATCGGCCCTGCCCTGAGTGTGACAGTGGCGGCGCCCCAACCCCCTGATCGGCCCTGCTCTATGTGTGACAGGGGGCGGTGCCCCAACTCCCCTATCGGCCCTACTCTGTGACTGACGGAGTTCCCCAACCCCCTGATGGGCCCTGCTCTGTGTGTGACGGGGTGGCGCCGCAACTTCCCCATTGACCCTGCCTTGAGTGTGACGGGGCAGTGCCCCAACCCCCCAATCGGCCCTACCCTGAGCGTGACTGAGGGTGGCATCGCAACCTCCCGATCCGCCCTGCTCTGTGCATGACAGTGGGCGGCGCCCCAACTCCCCAATCGTCCCTGCTCTGAGCCCGACCAGGGGCTGCACCTAGGGATTAGGCCTGCCCTCTGCCACCCGGGAGCAGGCCTAAGCCAGCAGGTCGTTATCTCCCAAGGGGTCCCAGACTGCAAGAGGGCACAGGCCGGGCTGAGGGGCCCCCCTCTCCCCCCCGAGTGCACAAATTTTTGTGCACTGGGCCTCTAGTAGGATAAGTAATACTCGTGGTGCAACATGTTTCTGCTTAGGTGTTTATGAATTTTTCTTTGAATGATCTACTGAGACATTTTAAAATATACAGAATTTTTAATGTTTCTTGTCAAGCTTGAGGTAGTCTGAGATAGATGTTAACATTGACTGTTTTCTTTTTAGTAAGAACTTTTCCAGATAATTTCAGGGCGATGGGTTGACACCACATGTGATGCAAGTTAAAGCGTGCACTTTAAGGGGAACTTGGCCTAAATAAAAGTAACAGCGGGTGCTTTCCTAGTCATGGAGGAGGTGGGGTGCTGGGCCCCTGCGTGGGGTAACCGGCCTGCTAGTCTCTGGGGAGGTGGGGGGCTGGGCCCTGCGTGGGGTAACCGGCCTGCCTCTGCCAGGGCGTCTGCAAGTCCCACCTGGTGCTGGAGGAGCCGTCCTCCATCGTGCAGCTGGACTACAGCCAGAAGGTGCTGCTCGTGTCCACCTTGCAGCGAAGCCTGCTCTTCCACACCGAGGAGCAGTCTGTCCGCCAGGTCGGGGCCCAGCCGAGGAAGAGGTGAGTTTCCCGGAGTGCGGCCTGCTGGTCACGGGCTGACGTTTTCCCAGGGTTCCGGTGTGCCACGTGCAAGCCCACACGGCTCTAAGCCTGGGGTTCCGGAGGGCCCCCAGCCTGCCCTGGACACCTCGGCCTGGCTTCTGAGAAGTTTGTCCCTCAGCCACTCTGCCAGGGGTGCCAGGGTCTGGGGGAGGCAGCGGGGGAGGGAGGAGATGGGGAAGAGGTGAAGGATTCTAGGCTGGGATCGTCCCTCCTTTGACCTGATGCCAGAAAGAAAAAGTGACAAGAAGGATTAGGCCAAGTCCACCTGCCTGCCTGCCGTGGGAAAAGGCAGCAGCAGCCTGTGGGTGACCAGGCCCCTGGTAGGACTCTGTGCAGGGTGGGGGTGGGGGGACTGAGGAGGGGTGGAGGGAGGGACAGTGGGAGAGGGTGGGCGGGAGCTGGACAAGTACCCAGGAGAGGACGCCCGGGCTGGGAAGGAGGAGAGGGTCGGGGGTGGTGAGTGGGCAGCGGGCTGGCTTGGAAGTGTGGTGGAACTGAGGCGCTGGTGAGGGCCGGGGAGGCTGGTAGTGCCGGTGCCATCGGGGGAGGGCGGCTGAGGTCAGCGGGTGCAGCCAGCATTGATCTCTGTGCCCCACACACAGGGGGAGTTTATTCTCTGTTCTTCGGGCAGCCGCCCCCCCCCCCCCCCCCCCCCGCTGAGCAGCCCTTCCATTAGCAGCTTGGTCTGTTCACAGCAGTGACCTCCTGCCGGCCCTGGAAAAGGCAGATTGACCCATGGGATCACCAAGCAGAATTGATTTGACAGGAAAGGCAGGGGAGGGGTGGCCGCCCTGCTGGAACTCCTTTGCGTCTCAGGGCCGTGATGAGACGCGTTGCTGGTTAGAGAGGTGTCTCTGGACACCCTCAGTTGGTAACAGTCTTCGTTTGAAAGTGAATTTGACCCATGGTATCCTCCTTGGACCCTGTCCAGAGGGTTGTCGTTACTGAGGTGCCGTGGGGACCTAGCGAGACACAAAGGGCAGAGAAGCACCCACATACTTTATTTGTGACCCCTGGGGGCCCCGTCCGGGGATGGGTGTGCTGCGGTGCTGTGCGGTGGGGAGACACAGCACACAGGACCGACACTCTCTGGGCCCGTGGGTAGAGTGAGGGGCAGCTCCCAGCTGTGAGCGCCTGCAGCCGCGTGCATGCAGGTGCGCGACTGTGGGGACTCAATCCTCACCTCAGCCTTGGAGATGGGAGTTACTATCCCTTTTTACAGACTAGAAAACCGAGGTCTAAAAGGGCCACACACCACATAGCTAGGAGGTGTCGATGTGAAGCCAGTACTCTTTTTTAATTAGTTTTTAGTGATTTTCAGAGAGAGAAGAAGGGAGAGGGAGAAGGTAGAGAGAGAGAGAAACATTGGTAGGCTGCCCCCTGCACACCCCAGCTGGGAATCGAGCCTGCAACCCAAGCATGGGCCCTGAGTGGGAATCGAGCCAGTGACTTCTTGGTGCCTGGGCCAACACTCAACCACTGAGCGGCCGCTGGGCAAGCCAGTCCTCTCTCTACTGTTCAAAACCAGAGAAATATTTTGGAGTGAGAATCAGCAGGACTTAGGGTTGACTTGAACCTCTTAACACACGAGCTGGTGAAGGCTGAGGTTTGCCAGCGTGGAGCAGTGAGGCGCAGAGACGGCTGGTGGGAGTGTTGTCGGGATGGTCGCTGGGAAAGTTTGAAGTGGTCTCCAGACTTCAGTTTCTCTCACTCCGCAACCCACAGTCCCGCTTCCGCGGTCTCCACAAACTGGCGCCTGTGTGCTGGAGGTCACGTGCAAAAATGCGCCTCGCGCCGCTGTGCAGAACGGAAACGGGGAGATCATTCAAATCGCATCCACATGGGAGTATGTGAGCCAGCGTGGGGTACTGTGTGGCGGTGGCGGTGAATGAGCCACAGCCTTACCGGGAAGGACGGGTCTGAGAAATGCTCCTGTGTCATGTTAAAAGCAAGTGTCGGAAGTGTGCAGAGAGCAGCCACAGTGCTCATTCAGGAAACATGGGCTATGGCTCACCCATCAGCGAAAGGAAGGGCCCGGGGAGCACTAGCAGCCTAGCGGCCACCCCTGGGGGTGGAGCAGCAGGGACTTCGTGGGGCCCGGG
Organism: Myotis myotis; assembly: GCF_014108235.1. NCBI lineage: Eukaryota > Metazoa > Chordata > Mammalia > Chiroptera > Vespertilionidae > Myotis > Myotis myotis. The sequence goes on along the minus strand of NW_023416348.1, from coordinate 583,265 downwards.
AGCATGAGGGAGGGCTCCTGGGTATATGCGTCACAAACAATATACCACATACATGACACATGTTCTTTTGTTAGCGTTTGATATTTCATGGTTTCAGAAGGGAGATCTGGTCCCTCTGACAGTTTAGAAAAACTCCTGAAGGACGGCCAGGACCCCAGACGTGAAGCTCGTTCGTGGGGAGTGGGCGTGAGGCGGTGAGCAGGCGGAGCGGTCTCAGCCGGGGCGGCGGGCAGACCGGAGTTGCCAGCTCCTGCTTCAGTTTTCTCTCGAACAGGAGTCGTAATATTTGCCTCGCAGGGTCGTGGGGATTAAACAAGAGCGTGCAGCTAAAGCAGTGGGTGCAGCGCCACAGGGAACCCAGGACACGGTGGCCTGGGAACCAGGAGGTGCGCTCATGGGTGCACCCTCCTGGGTGTCGTGAGGAATGTGAGGAGAGACCTGTCGGCTGGGTGCAGGGCTGGCTGGTTCCGCTAGCAAGAGAAACAGGAAAGGGTCCTCAGGAATCTGTCTTGTTTGTTAGGCTTAGCAAACATGCCTGTTGGAGTGAGCAGCAGCGGTCGCTTTCAATCAGCCATGTCTTGTTTCTTTCTTTCTTTAATTCCAGCACCGGGAAATTTGGTGCTTGTTTTATACCAGGACTTTGTAAGCAAAGCGATCTGACCTTGTACGCATCCCGGCCAGGGCTCCGGCTGTGGAGGGCTGACGTCCAGGGGACTGTGCAAGCCACGTTTATCTTAAAAGATGCCTTTGCTGGAGGAGTCAAGCCCTTCGAGCTGTACCCGCGCCTGGACTCCTTCGACCCGGGAAGTGGCAGCTTACCCGAGAGGCACCTGGGGCTGGTTTCCTGCTTCTTCCGGGAAGGCTGGGTGCTGAGTTGGAACGAATATAGTGTTTACCTTCTAGACACTGTCAGCCAGGTAGGTGGCACGGCTACACCCCATCCTGGTGTCTCGAGGCTTATCTGGGGCTGCCTCTCAGGTGCTGGAGGGAACGGAATAGGTTCTCATGCTTTACTTGTCCCTCTGGGCCAGTCAAGGAAATCAGGTGAAGGTTTGATTATTTGTGTAGATTTGAAAAAATACTTGGTTTGCTATTCATATTCCTGCCCCCGGCCAGGAAATGGTGGGGGTTTTTTGCACTTAAGCACAAAATTAAACTTGTTCTTTGTAGTCTATTTGGGTCATGTTTCTCCTGACTGCCAGTGGCTAAGTGTGTGAATGAAGGCCAGCTTGGCAGGAACAGTAGCAGAGAGTGACTCCCGCGGTCTCCCCAGGGCGGCCTGAGCCGACGGGGCTCTCTCCAGCTTCCTTTCCACCCTGTTCTCGTACCCTTGGCCCCTCTGCCCAAATGGAGACACATCATTTTACCATTTCTGTTTAAAAATCATGGTGATAATAGATTATTACTATTAGAGTCGGATATAGAAACTTAAAGTTTCAGTTTCTCATCTTACGAGCAGAGCTGTGTGAGGTCGCCAGGCAGGTCCTGCAGGGAGGAAGAGCTCCGTGTCATAGGGAGTGGGGAGCAGGTGAGGACAAGGTCCAGAGAGCGGCCAGGAGGTGGGAGACTGCTCCTCACGCACGTGAATTTACTGGTGAGGAGTAGACTCCAAGTCAGACCCCGCTCAGTGTCACCTGACTGTGGGTTGGACCACCTACCAACTTCCATGAAGTTTCATAACAAAACACAGGGGACGTACTTGGGTCCCTACGCTGCTGGTGTGCTCGGGTCTAGTAGAGCAGTCTTGCCTGGTGTTGTGATTTTGTTTTTGTTTCTGGACAGGCCACGATTGCTGGATTGGAAGGATCGGGTGATATCGTGTCTGTTTCCTGCACAGAAAATGAAATATTTCTCTTAAAGGGAGATAGGAACATCATAAGGATTTCGAGCAGGCCGGAGGGACTAGCGTCCGTAGGTTTGTATTGGAAATGCAGGTACTGTGTGTGCAGTGGCAGTTTTTATTTATGACACTGACCATTTTGCTAAATGATTGTGGCTTTATCTGAACAACGAAGGCATCTAGCAGGCTTCTTATGATTCTTAAAATACTCTGTATGCCACTGTCCTTGAAGGCTACCTACTTTGCGTCCTGCATCAGACAGGTCTCCCCTTGGGAGAGTTGCTCCCATGGGTCTGGAAGGTGGGAGGTCGGGTGAGGGGGAGCGAGAACTCAGTGCCCACTTGACCGACCGCTGATACTTTAGGCAGCATGTGGGACTAATGCTGCAAAAGACCTAGATTTGCATAAGATTTTACAACATTTAACCCGTCGTCTGGGACATACTTCACCTACCACAGCTCGTCCTGTAGAACTGTTATCCTCTGTGCCTTTGACTTTTGTTTGGTAATTCACACGAGCCCAGATTCTCACGAGCAAAGGACCTTACTGTGGCTTCTTGGGCACACATCACAGCACTTATGCTCGGCGTGCTTAGTGAACTGGTCCTGGTGGGAACCAGAACGGCTAAGTGCTCAACATTCCCGATCTTACAGACCCTCAGAACAGCCGCATGGGAGGTGCCGAGTCTCAGCAAGGTGCCCGAGGAGCCCAAAGACACCACCTCTGCGCTGCATGAGCCAAACACGGGGCATCCGATCCCAGAGCCCCTGCATTTGTGGGGCCTCTGAGGTCACAGAGCAGTGTCACGGGGTTCTGTTGTCTTTTACAACAATCCTGTAGGAAGTGCAGGACCCCTGTCCCTCCACCCACCGCCTTCCTCATCCTCCCCCCCCCCCGACCCCAGGGGTTGGAGTGACTGTGTCCCTCCCTTGCTCTGTATCCGCACTGTCCGGCAGGTGGCACTGTCCACACCTGGCTGCTGAGGACTGAGTGGCAAGTGCAACTGAGGAGCTGCCTTTCAGTGTTTCATTTTAATTCGTCTGAATGTAAACAGCTCCATGGGTGGTGGCTTCTGTGCCGGACAGCGCAGCGCCAGACCGAGCGCTGCCGTCCATTCGCTGTGTGACCTGGCACAGGCACCGCCCCGCCCTGGGCTTCACGCAGCAGGGCCTGCTCTGCGGTCCCGTGAGCCCCAGGAGCCGCTCTCTGCCCGACAACCCCGGGAAAGGAGGGCTGGCTGCCGGTGACGGCCGCCTCTCAGCACCTGGAACGGTGTCTGGCACGCAGTAGATCCAAGCGGCCCCCGGTCCTGTGCTGAGGAGTGACTGGAGCCGCTCGGGCCCTGGGGACCTGCTGGTGTCGAGTGAGAGAAGGGCGGGCCGTGGAGGGGGACACTTGCCTGTTCTCTGTGCTGGGCCAGAGCCCGGGCGCCTTCCCGGCCGCTCCTCTCCCTGCCTCTGCCTGGAGCGGGCGCTGCCTGGGCTAATGAACATGGTCTTGAATTCGCTCTGGTGGACACCTGCCTTTCCTCCCTGATGTGGAGAAGTGTCATGACAGGCATGCAGATGTTTTCAAAGCCCCTGGGCACATGAACGGATATCCAGGGCCCGGGGTGAGCACAGGCCCTTTGCAGGCAGGCCCCTCCTCTGTCCATTATTCGTGAGTCAGTGAGAGGCACTCTGTACCCAGTGGTGGTCCCTTCCTGTGCAGTTACTGACGAGACAGCGGTGAGACTTTGATAGATGAGCTGCCTGGAGAACAAGAACCGTTGATTGGAATAAATTGTGCGATTCTTTGAGTTTTGTGAGTTCTCTGCATTCAGAGGCTGGTGTGTGGGATAAGTTAACATAAGAGCACGTCGACTCCTGGATACACGGTGGTAAAACGGAACTCTTCTTTCTCAGTACGAGACAGTCTGGAGACGCCAGGATGCACAGAGCAAGTCCCCGCGCAGCACACAGAGAGGCCGCCAGGGGCCACAGTCTCGGAGCCGAGGCTCAGAGGCGCTTCCGTGGCCAGCTCCGTGGCCAGCGAGCCGAGGAGCAGGAGCAGCTCGCTCAACTCCACCGACAGCGGCTCCGGGACCCAGGCCCTGGAGCTGGGCAGGGGCAGCCAGCCCGCCTCGCAGAGGTTCAGTGTCATTAGCTCGGAAGACTTCGACCAGGAGCTCGTTGTGAAGCCTCTCAAAGTGAAGAAGAAGAGGAGGAAGAAGAAGGCAGGTACGTCTGTGTGGGGCACACGCTGGTGCCTCCGCTCCGGGGGCCTTGGGAGTGCTGGTGCTGAGTGGGCACTCGCCCTTCACAGGACAGGTCAGCAGAGAGGTCCTCAAAACAGAGTGTTCCTCCCCCAGAGGAGGCGCGCTGCCAAGTTCTGCCCTTGACGCGGGAAGCGTCTCCGTGAGGGTAAATAGGAGCGAGCGCCCACCTGTGCGTGGGGCGCCCTGCCTCCCGGCCGGGTTCTGTGCTCTTCGGTCTTTAAATGAAAGTCTGGCTTACTCGTGTCTACCGCTTACTAGACAGAGACATTGGGAACCTCACTGGAGGGCATGAGACAGGAGTGACCCGTGTCCAGGTGGATCATTCATGTTGACCGCCGGGTGTGTTTGCTACCAGACACGGGGTTTACATGGAATATCTTCAACTTCAGACTCCTCTTAGCTAAAGACATTGCAGTATTGAAGGGAATTTTACCAGATTCTTTAGCACTTTCATAAGTTCTAAAAGTTGTTCTGTGGTTCATTTGTTCTTTTATTTTTCTGAGTGACATGTCTTGAGGGAAGCCTCAGAGCCCATGGCATGTGGGATGTTTGCATCCATTTAAATATCCCTGCGTTGGTGTCACTTGTACTTAAGAGGTTTGTTCTTTGCCAGTTTAAAAAGTATTTTTTCATTTGTTTAAAACATTTTTTCTTTACTTAAAATATATTTTTCTTGAGCCAGAACTCTTTTTTTTTTTTTTTTTTAATATATTTTATTGATTTTTTTACAGAGAGGAAGGGAGAGGGATAGAGAGTCAGAAACATCAATGAGAGAGATACATCAATCAGCTGCCTCCTGCACATCCCCCAGTGGGGATGTGCCCGCAACCCAGGTACATGCCCCCGACCGGAATCGAACCTGGGACCCTTCAGTCCGCAGGCCGACGCTCTATCCACTGAGCCAAACCGGTTTCGGCCAGAACTCTTTTTTTTAAAAAAATATATTTTATTGATTTTTTACAGAGAGGAAGGGAGAGGGAAAGAGAGTTAGAAACATCGGCCAGCTGCCTCCTGCACACTCCCCACTGGGATGTGCCCCCAACCAAGGTACATGCCCTTGACCGGAATCGAACCTGGGACCCTTGAGTCCGCAGGCCGACGCTCTATCCACTGAGCCAAACGGTCAGGGCGAGCCAGAACTCTTTTAGAGAGAAAGGGGAAGAGAGAGAAGTATTGTCCCACTTACGTCTGCATTCATGGATCACTTCTTCTGTGGGCCCTGGCCAGGGTCAAACCCACAGCCTTGGCGTATTGGGGATGATGCTCTAACCAACGGAGCGACCTGGCCAGGGTCTTAAAATTGTGATTTTTGATTCGTGTCTTTATGGAGGACCATACCTCATTTTAAACATTCTTATTTTAAATTAGAAGGCGGAGGCAGGAGCGTCTGGCACAGTTCCCTTGAATCGACTCCCTGCTGTGAGTTTCCTGATGGCAGTCCCCAGTCCCTGAACACAGACCTGCTGTCCATGACCTCAAGTTTGGGCAGCATCGTGGATCGGGTGAGCACAGAGTCTCCCGACTGGGAGAGCAGCCTCAGTGGCGAGGTGAATGGTGTCCTGCAGGAGAACTATGACCCGGAAGCATTCAGTGTCCTGGAGGCGCCTGAGCCTGCCCCTGACTTACTCGGCGAAGATGACAGAATGGAGATACCGCGATGGAGCTCGGCAGGCGAGATGGAGCTGCATGGTTGCGGGTTGCGCCTACCCCTAATCCCGAGGGGAGACGTGGAAGGTGGCGAGGTCACAGAGCTCGAGGGGGAGCCTCATCCTGCGGACAGTGGACCCAGTAGCAGACAGTCACCTTGCCAAGACCAGGACAGCCCTGCTGAGGCCCAGGAGGAGGGGGGCTGCGAGCCTGAGGATCCCCAGTGCACGGTGTCTGAAGCCTCTCTCCTGGACTTGCCCCCCGTGCCATCCAGCCCTAGCTGGGCCCCCAGTGCTGAGGGCAGGCTGCTGGAGACCAGAATGAACAAAGGCAGCGCCAAGGAGACCAGCGGAGAGCAGGGCCTGCTGATGCACATGGCGGCTCCTGGCCACCTCGGTTCCGACCCCTGGCATGCTGTCACTGATGATGGCACGGGCCAGAGAGCAGTGGTTGCTTCCGAATGTGATCTGGGGAGTGTGGGCGGATGGCTGACTCCTCCCATTTGTGCCTTGGCGGCCAGCGCCCAGGACCCTCGCCCCGAGCATTCCTCACGGGATCAGGTGCAGACGTCCAGCGACGAGGAGGACATCTATGCCCAAGGGCTGCCCTCTTCATCCTCGGAGACGAGTGTGGCGGAGCTCGGAGGCAGCCGCTCCCTGCAGGACCTGAGCCAGCCGGCCGACGACGCTGGGCTGCTGAAGTCCAATCAGGTATGTGGCCTTCAGCTTCAGGGACGTCATCGGCGATCTGTGTTCCTTTTTATGGAAAGAGGTTCTATTTCTACTGCAAAACCTGCGGGGCAAGTGTTTGAAGTCTGGGTGGGGGCATTTCCGGTGCAGGGCCTGCGCATGGCCTGGATTCGTGCTGACCTGTGTCCCTGCTCCATAACCCGCGTCTCTGCAGAAGCAGCGTCCTGCCAGCACAGGCACTAGTTTTGGTTGCCTCGGGGAGGCCTGACGCGGCCGGGCCATTCCAGACACCGGTGGGCAGAGGACCAGCACTGGCGGTGGAGAGGTCTCTGAGCAGGGGGAGGCAGGGACTGTCCTCGCCACCGCCTCAGGCTGCCCACGGCACCGGCTGCAGGAGCCCGGCCCTGGCCCGGCCTGCAGCACTGGCGCCACGGCTCCCGCAGGCTGGGTCCAGTGCCTCGGGCCTCCGAGCCCACGCAGCCGGAGACGATTATGAACCGTCCTTGGTCATTTATTTAAAAAGTGCTTTTTAATTAGTGTTCACTTCCCTGAGCAGGTAATTACTGTTAGAGGTATTTGGTTTCAGAATGATCCCTGTGTGGTAACTTTTCCTACCGAGTGGGGGTGAGTGCGGTTGTGAGTGTGAGCGGCAGCCACCTGTGCTTCCTGCACGTCCCGCCCAGTTCTCGGCGCTGGTAACGGTGCCGTTTGGGCAGGCACCATGCCAGGCATCACAAGTTAACTCGTTACTTCTCTAAAAACAGAACAAGCCAGGAGGTAGGCGCTGTTGTCCCACTTCACAGAGAAAGAAACGGAGCCTTGGGGCAGTTGAGTGGCTTACACGTAGCCAGTGAAAGGCCAGGCTGGTCCCAGACCCCTCTCGACCTGCTGTCTCGAAAGTGGGACGCACAGCTCCCTGGTTCTGGGACGAAGTGCCAAGGGCCTGGCCTCCGTCAGTCTCTGGCGTGTCTGTCTGTTCTAGTGCCTCGGTTGCCGGCTGTTTGGAGCCGGGGATGCCACAGTGCACGTGACAGCAAACGGCATCGCCAGGCGGACGCGGTGTGGGGCAGGCTCTGGGGATTCGGGCCAGAGCTTAGAAAAGTCCTTCCCCAGAGGAGAGGGTGCCTGGCACTTTGAGGACCTTTCTCCTGCCTTCATGCCCCTGAGGAAAACCTTAGTCCTCACAGTTCACCCCACAGCATCCCGGCCAGATTGCTACGAGCCACACCCCGTGCCTTGTGCGCGAGGATTGGGACAGTGACTGAAAGTGTGGGCTGGAAGGGGTCAGTGGGGGGAAATGGATATCTGTCATATTTCCAACAATAAATATCTTTAGAATTGATGAAAACACACACAACCAAGATGGTGGCGGAGCTGCTCCTGCTAATGCTGGTGGTGAGGTGCTGCCCCGACACGTCTGTTGGTGGGCTGTTCCTGTGGGCAGGGCCAGGTCTGCCCTGGAAGCGTGACGTCAGGAAGGACGGCATAGCACGGGGCTACCCGGGGTGACTGCAGCAACGCAGCCGCGTGCTCTGCACAGAACTCACCGCTCTCCTTAGTTTGCAGAAAGCTGGATGGGCTACTCTGGCCCCGGCCACGGCATTCTCAGCCTGGGGGTCTCCGAGAAGCACGTCTGGTGCCTGGACTACAGAGGCGGCCTGTTCTGCAGTGCCTTGCGGGGCGCCGGGCTGCGCTGGCAGAAGTTTGAAGATGCCGTCCAGCAGGTGGCAGTCTCGCCCTCAGGTTCGCTTGCTCTGCTTCCCGCCCCAGGGTCACCACCCTCACTGGGGTTCCCTGCAGCCCATTCCACAGCCAGCTTCTCTCCCCCCTCCCCCACCCCTCCCCCAGGAGGAGGGCTTTCTCCAGACAGATGCTTCGTTTGCTATCAGTTAAATAGTGTGAAGGGATGTTCGGTCTGAGTTTTTGTTTTTTTATTAATGGCAGCGGTAACACGTGAACATTTTTTGTAGGCTAGACGAATAACTTGAATTTTGAGGATATGGAGGGAGATGTTAACATGCTCCTTATAAAAATAAAATGCATTTCTGTTTCTTAGCGTTGCTGTAACGCAGCTGGACTAAGGGAGATGGGCCGATGCATGTGTTGGATATGTTCAGGCTATTTGGTTTCCTTTTTAGAAATCATCTTTAAATGAGCTATGTCATGTTTTCTCTGGGTGACTGATCTCCCTGACTGTAGAAAGAAAAAGCACCCATTGTGTGCTGCCACGATCGTCCACTTTGACCTAACGGTGCCGGCATCCCTGAATGAGGAGCCGCTGGGCTGCAGTGCCTGCTCACTGTTCAGTCGTGGTGTTTCCCACCTCGCCTCTTGGGGGGCGGGCAGGCAGAACAGAGGTGTTTCTGTGTGTCTGCCGGCAGTACCTGGTTTGTTGCTAGGGTGCTGGTAGGAAGTCCTACTAGAGTGCGTCTGACCTTGGACTGTCCTCTGTGCCTTCGCAGTGGATTCCCTTAGCTCCCCCTGGGCTTTGTCACTGTTTAAAATACTAGCTTGTCCGGTTTGCTTGTTTGAAAAGTGTTTTTCCTTAGAGGCTGACTGAGACCACCTCCTCCACCAGTGAGCATTACAATTGTGTTTCAGTTCTTTCTGTCATTCCCCTTTGGGCTCATCTCCTCAGCCATTTAGACACTTTGGTTCTTCCCTGACCCTGTTCATTGCCTTATGTTTCCAACCTTCCTGTCCCTCGTTCTCCAGTGAGAGCTCTGCCTCCAGAAGGTGGGTGTCTGTGTCGGCACCTGAGCCCTGAGCCATGGCACTTAGGGGGAGCTTTGCTGGGGCACCTGTCCTGCTTCCTCTCCTCAGGCGCATCCTCTAGTCCAGCTGCTGTGCTTTCCGTCATTCCTGGGCAGTGGCTTCTCACTCTTGGGTGCCCAGCCTGTGCCACACCCCCTGTCTACGAGGCCCCCCATCTTCCCTTTCGCCGTCCCTCCCCTTCTTCATGTCCATCAGACCCCGTGAGTGAAGAAAGCACAGCCCCGGTCAGATGCCTCCTTCTCTGCATCTTGTCCATGGAGCTGGTCCGGAAGCGACTCCCCTCTGACACCTGCAGGACTCCCGCCCGCGGCAGGGCACCACTGCGACTCCCGTGTTCACGGGGGCTCACCTCGGCCACCTGGGCATGAAGGCCCCGCCCCTGTTGAGTGTGATGAGTGCCGTGAGGTGCCACCCCTGTGCTGTGTTGGTGATGTGGTCTTGCCATTTCACAGATGAGACCAGATGGGCGACACTACATGACAGGACACCCAGAGCCACACTGGCAGGTGGAGGCCCCAGATCGACCTGGCACTGAGGGCTCTTCCCAGTGAGGCTGCAGCCAGGGCGACGTTGAGAACCCCCTCCCCAGCGCCCAGGGGAAGGCTCCCACATGATCTGACGGGCGCTTTATCTGCACAGGAGCCCTCCTCTGGAAGATTGAGCAGAAGTCTAACCGGGCTTTTGCTTGTGGCAAAGTGACCATCAAGGGCAAACGGCACTGGTACGAGGCGCTGCCCCAGGCCGTGTTTGTGGCACTGAGTGAGGACGCTGCCTGGGTCATCAGGACCAACGGAGACCTGTACCTGCAGACAGGTAACGGCGCGCCCGGTGGGATGGCTGCTGTCTGCGCCCTGCTTTGTGGGAACGATCAGATGACTGAAAAGCCATTTAAATTAACACCTTCTAAAAAGAGAGTGCTTGCCATTAGATATACTCGCTATTTCCTGCTGATTCAAATTCAACCAGGACAAATGTAGGGCAAGAACGAACGGGATTACTTAGGAGCAGAAACAGAACCTTGTTCTCCTTCCTCGTGCCATTGAGTGTCACTTACCCACAGGGTGGGGTCTGAGAGAAGGGCCTGGGCTTCTCAGGCCGCAGCCCGCCTCCCTGCACGCACTCACATGTAGGTCAGGAAAAACAAGGAGTCGTCTGCTCCAAATAGCTCACGGAAACTGCCCTGAGGGGACCTTCGCTGCTGGAGGAGACCCAGGGGACTTGTTTATTAAGAGGGGTCTAATGAGAGTCCGTGTCCATGTGGGTCCCAGAGCAGTGATTCACGGGACTGGGGAGGATGGGGGCAGGAATTCTCCTTATTGTTGTTCATCCTCACCCAAGGATATTTTTCCATTGATTTTTAGAGAGTGGGAGAGAGGAAAAGAGAGAGAAACATCGATGTGAGAGAGACACATCGATTGGTTGCTTCCTGCATGGGCCCCGACCTTGGGCCCAGGTATCTGCAACCCAGGTATGTGCCCTTGACTGGAAATTGAACCCGGGGTCCTTCAGTCTGCAGGCTGGTGCTCTAACCACTGAGCAACCGGCCAGAGCCAGGAGCTCTTTTCTGGTTGTCAAGAGACCATATTGGATTTCCGTAAAGATCAGTCTTCTAACCAGCAGTATTGCTGGTGCCAAATGTTGTGATCAGTCTTACGAACTATCAGGGCTGATTCCTGGAGATTCAGAGCCTAGCTGTGGGAGGGCCAGCGCATCCCAGAAGCCTGCTGGAGCCCTGGGGGCAGCTCCTGGGTCATGGGCCAGCCCTGGCCCCTGGCCTACTTCTGTGTCTTCCTTCCAGTGGAAGGAGCTCTGGGGATTTGAGTTTGGTTCTTGGTGGGGAAACGGGTGCTCCTGCCTGGGGGTGAGGAGCGGGTGGCCTCATAACCAGCAGTCTCCAGGGCAGTGGTTTCAGACGAGCCCTGTACCCCCTAGACCAGTGGTCAACAAACTCCGGCTTTGGCCCCTTGAGTGTGGCTCTTCCACAAAATACCGATTTCTGCGCATAGGCCACGAAGTTTCAATCGCACTGTACATGTGTGCCCGCACGTGGTATTTTTTTAAAATATATTTTATTGATTCTTTACAGAGAGGAAGGGAGAGGGATAGAGAGTTAGAAACATCGATCAGCTGCCTCCTGCACACCCCTCACTGGGGATATGCCCGCAACCAAGGCACATGCCCTTGACCAGAATCGAACCTGGGACCCTTCAGTCCGCAGGCCGATGCTCTATCCACTGAGCCAGACTGGTCAGGGCCCGCACGTGGCATTTTGTGGAAGAGCCACACTCAAGGGGCCAAAGAGCCGCATGTGGCTTGCGAGCTGTAGTTTGCCGACCACTGCCCTAGGCCTACTGGGTTACAGTCTCAGGGAGGCCCGAGGACTTGTCGGGGAAGAAGTCCTGCAGGTGAGTCACACCTAGTTTGTGGGAGGAGGTACACCCCAAGGCCTGCGATTGAGCAAGATGTGTGTGTGACCAGTGGGAGCACATTGAAGACCACGCAATATGGGGTGCAGGTCCTGCCCGCTCTCCTGGAGGGCCTGCTGCTCGCTGGGCAGAGGTGCCAGGAGGCAGGGTGAGAGCCCCGTGGGGAGTCAGGTGCTGCCCCAGCAATGGGCCATGCTGTTCACCTAGGAAACACGGGGTCTTCGTGTTAACACGGGCACCCCTTCCACACACACACACACGCACGCACACACACACACGCACACACACCAGGTAAAAGCAGGGCGAGGGGCCCTTCGTTGGAGCTGCTCTGAGAGGGTGGCTGGAGGCCTCAGATGCTGCTGACCCCTCTGCTCACCCTGAGGCTCAAGGGGTGCAATGTCCACAGGGAAGGGCATCTCTGAGAGCTGGCTGCTCTCGGCCTGGGCCCCGTTCTTTGGGGTCTGGCTGCTCTCTTGCTTGGGTATTACCCGTCCAAAGGCCCTGTGCCTGATGCTTCGAAAGGCCAAACTCAGTGTCAGAATTTGGGGTGAGGAGAGGTTTATTTACGGAGAAGTCCCCAGCCTAGAAGATGGGAGGCTCAGGCTTCTTTTATGTCTGGGGAAGGGGGAGTGGGAGGGCAAGAGGTGACGGGTGACTGAAGACATCTGGGACCAGCAGGGTCCAAGGAAGATTGTGCCAAATGATGTGAGTCTGGTCATGCGGTTCCTGCAAATCTCTGATAAATAGTCGTTAATTCTTACACGCTTCACTTACCTCCTCGGGAGAGGCACTTTCTGGTAAGGAGAATTCCTCTAACGATTAGCACGTCTGTGTGCAAGAAGCTGTTATCCTAGAGGCCGTGGGAGCAAAGCAGGCGACTAGGTGGAGCCAGAGGCTAGCATCTCGCTCTGGCACGGGCTTCCCGCGTCTGTCAGGACACCTTACGTACCAGACTCGGTTGTTACTCCTGGGTTTCCCAAGGGCGTCTGAAATGCTGCACCTGATGTTACATTTCAGCACCATTTCCCCGTGTGTGTTGACAACACCTATTTTCCCTTTTTTATTGATCTTACTGGGGTGACATTGGTTAATAAAATTATATAGGTTTTGGGTACTATTCTATAATACATCACCTGTATATTATATTGTGTGTTCACCATCCAAAATCAAGTCTCCTTCCATCACCATTTATCCCCCAATAACCCTCTTCTACCTCCCCCCACCTCCCTCCCCTTGGGTAATTGACTAGACCTTTTATTTTATTTATTTATTTTTCATCCTCACCTGAGATTGTTTTTGTTGATTTGAGAGAGGGGGCGGGTGGGGACTTCAATGTGAGAGAGAAACCGACCGGTTGCCTCCCGTACATACCCCCAACCAGAGATTAAACCTGCGTCCTCTCTGTGTGTGGATGATGCTCCAACCAATTGAGCCACCCAGCCGGGGGCTGACTAGATCTTTTAAAAAGCACTTATTACAAAGGAATATAGCAAAATACCAAAAAGAAAAGTAAGTAAACGTGACAGTGAGGTGTGACAGCCCGATTGTGTGTGCTTGGGGCTTCCTGTCCATCTCTCCGGCAGGTCTCAGCGTGGATCGCCCCTGTGCCAGAGCCATAAAGGTCGACTGCCCTTACCCACTGTCCCAGGTGACAGCCCGGAACAGCGTGGTGTGGGCGCTGACGGAGCAGAGAGCCCTCCTGTACCGGGAGGGCGTGAGCAGCCTCTGTCCTGAAGGGGAGCAGTGGAAGTGTGACATCGTCAGGTACCGGGCCTGTGTGTCCCTCCTCTGGTCCTTGTCAGCAGGGCACCCCTCAGGCGTCCAGCGGAGCCTTCCCGGGAAGAGCTGGTTCCCTGGGGGTTTCCATGGTAATGGTGTTCTCTGCAGTTGTCGGAACCGGTTTGAGCAGCCTGACCTTGGAGACACATTCTGTCTACCTCTGACGCACTGCATGTTGGGTCAGAGCACAGCTTTGTCAATGCTGCTGCCTCCTGTGCAACCCCGAGCCGCACACGCCACCCGTTTCTCAGGACTGTCTGTTCAGAACTGCCCAGTGGCGGGGGCCGGGGGGGGGGGGGGGTTCTCTTTAGAATCTCGGATGCTGTAGAGCCAAATACTTTTCTTTATTATCCTCCTAGTCAATTGAAATTGACCTCTGAACTGTAATTTATTGGTTACATTATGCCTTGCAAAATTTTAATTACAGAATTACTATCCAATCATCTTGCTAATATGAAATTATTAATAGCCCTTAGAAAATTAGATTAGGATATTGGTTTGCATTTAGCAACCCAGGAAAGTTGAGCAAGTCGCCATTGTAAGCCAGAGCTGCTGCACTGCATGTGCGGAGACCACTGAGCCTGCCCTGCCTCACAGAGCTCCCAGTGGGAGTGTGAACTGACCCCTCGGTTAGTGCCGATGCTCCTGAACCAGGGAGCGGAGCAAGCACTGGGCCCCCGGCTCCACCTGCGGAGGCCGAGGGCATCGCGCAGAGTGGAGCCCAGCAGAGCCTGGAGGCTGGTGAGATGGCACCAGAAGCCCAGAGAGAGCGGCGTCTGCCCAGCTGCAGCTGCCCGGCACAGCCTGGCACAGCGAAGGGGGGACAGGGAGGGGGAGGCGCCTGGGGGCCTGGATTCCTGCTGGGCCTCTGCCCACTTTTTTCTTAGGCTGTTTTCTTCCAAGAGCTTTCCTGTCATTCTGGGTCTGTGTATGTCTTTCAGAAGCTACGACGCGTTTGAACAATTGATGTTGCACAGTAACTTAACTCAAAATGCGGCTTCCTTCCTGGGATCTTGTGGGTGGGGTGTCTTCTCCCAGGCCGACCCCCCAGGGCGCCCTCTGCTGGCAGTCCTAGGCCCTCTGGGGCTTCGCCTGGATGCTGACTCCCATGTCGTCCTCCATTTCAGCGAAAGGCAGGCCTTGGAACCTGTTTGTGTGGCGCTCGGGGACCAGCAGACCCTGTGGGCGCTGGACATCCACGGAACCCTGTGGTTCAGAACCGGCATTGTTCCCAAGAAGCCCCAAGGGGAGGACGACCACTGGTGGCAAGTGGGTGTTCCGGTCGGCCCGGGTCTCCCTGGGGTGGGGCTGCTGCCCCCTTCCAGCCCCTCCCTTTGCCCTAAAGAGATGGGGGGGAGGGGGTGAGTAACAGTGCTCAGTTTACTGAGTCAGATTGCTGGGTCCCAGCAACTGGAGACACCTAGACTTCCCCCCTGAGGAGGTGCCTCGCGGAGCTCTGCTCAGAGCGCAGGCTGTTTCTGTGGGTGTTTAGAAATCTACTTTACGTGAAATAAACCCTTGGCGTCCATTCGAAGACCTGGGTGATAATGATGTTTAATTCTGACAGACTCGCCAAGAAAAGAGACTAGACAATAGGGTTGGGAAACCCAACCCACAATTACAGTCCCTCTCTCTCTGCTTGTTCGGAAGTCCTCTGAGTGGGAGGCATTTCAACAGGGGAACCCTCCGCTGGCTCCCAAAAGGGAGGGTGTCATCAGCCCCCTTTCGTGACTTGGTGCCAGCCAGGTGGCTGGGATGTTCTCAAAGGGGCGTCTACTCCCCCTGTGGGGCGGGTGAGGCTGCGCTGCCCTCGCAGCTGTAAACACGCAGCGTCGCTTCAGCGTGGTGTCCACGGCCTCAGGTCTCACTGTCGCCTCAGACCTGCCTTGTTGCTCTTGGTCCTTGAGGTGTGAATGCAGGGAAGTCGGTGTGTTTGCTCTTTGATGAGTGTGCGTATGTGTACAGACGTCTCTAATCTACAGGCCAGGTGCCACTCGAAGAGTTACACGAGGGCCTTAAAATACTGTCTCTCTACTCGTCACCATGTTACATGGTTGCACATGCACACGCACACACACACGCTCACCTGTACGTGCGTACTAAATTCTGTTTTTAAGTAGCCAAGAGGAAAGCAGGTACGTTTTATCATAATGTTCAGATCATTATCTTTAGAGAAATTTAATCGGCAGAATCACCTTTGAGGTATTTGAAAGCAGTTAGTGTAATTACTAAAGACTGACTCTTTGTAGCATGAGAGCAGCACTGTTTGGCTGCTCAACTTTATTTACATCTGCATCCTGCTCATCCGCAGGTCCTGGGTGCTGGGACTGCGTCTGTCCCAGACCTGGTGTGGCCTTGGCGAGGTGCACACACCAGGAAGCGCGGCCTCCCCGAGTGGTCACAGCGCCAGCGTGTGCGGGCCCAGCATTCTGAGGGCTCCGGGCTGAGAACGGGGCCTCGGGGGCCCGACGGTGAAGCCTGTGCTTCTGCTTCGGTTAGGGCGGCAGCTCACACTGACCAAGGGCAGTGTTTGCACCCAGTACTGACTTTTACAGGAATCTCCTTTTCGTCCCTGTGTTTGTAAATGGAGGTCCCTTTCACTCAACAGTTCCTTGTGCGAGACTTGGGCCCGTCACCTGCACGAGACTATCCTAGGAATAGGGCAGCGAGTCCCCTGTGGTTAAGCCCAGCAGGGCAGATACGTGTGTGAAAGCCTTTTAGAAAGAGCAGGAGGGGTCTCCTCAGGAGGCACCTGGAAAAGCACCTTTCAGGTCACGTGAGAGAAGCAAGGGCCTGGCATCTGAGCCAGGTGCTGCCTTCAGTCCAAGAGGGGGCTTTAGGCTGTTGGCCTGGCATAAGGACTAACAGGCCTGGTTTAGATAATAAATTATTACGTATATTACCTTCTTAAGTCTTATTATTGTATAGTTTAAGTATTGTACATGGGTGCCCATGAGAAATACCTAAATTTAAAAACAAAACAATTCTCTCTCACTAACTGGAACAAAAGACGTGGAGGTGTAAGGGGGTGATGTTCAGTCACAGGCTTGTAACAGATCCACGTGATAGAAGAGTGTATGAAAGGTGACATTTTCCGCCTCTAACTCCAACTCCCCGGGGTCACGACAGCAGCTCGGTGGTGTCCTGACCGCTCCGTCCTCACTGACGCACGTGCACGCGGCGGGAGGGCGGCCCTGACCGTGTCTGCCCGTCCCCGCAGGTGAGCATCACAGACTACGTGGTGTTCGACCAGTGCAGCCTGTTCCAGACCATCATGCACGCCACACACTCGGTGGCTACGGCGGCCCAGGCGCCCGTGGAAAAGGTGGCCGACAAGCTGCGCACGGCGTTTTGGTCTCAGCAGCTTCAGTGCCAGCCCAGCCTCCTGGGGGTCAACAACAGCGGCGTCTGGATCTCCTCGGGCAAGAATGACCTCCACGTCGCCAAGGGGAGTCTCATCGGTGGGTGCACTGCTTAGACTTCACGCGCCTGAGGCAGCTTCCCTCAGAGGAAGGGGCCGGCACGTCAAGGAAAGCGTCAGGCGCTCAGCCTGCGAAGGCGACAGGCCAGTGTGGGGTGATCGGGACGGAGGCATTCTTGGTGCCTGTCCGTTTCCCTCCTTCATCTGTCGTTGCTGCCGCTTGGATCCCAGGGTCTGGTGGTGTGCGATCAGTCTCCACTGGGGACCTATTATGATAGAAAGCAAATGGAGCTCAGTTTTACATTAATAATTTTTTATTTAAATGAGAAACCACCCAGAACCTGAAGAGCCTAAGAAGAGAGAATAGTCCCTTTCCTGGAGGAACATTATCATGCTGTTGAAAATGCCAGGCTCTAGCCAGATGGGTGATGCGGTGCAAGTCCACGCGCACCCGTCCTCCCTGTAAGCGCACCCCTGCTTGGTGGGTTTTCACCAGCTCCTCGCCCCTGGGCAAGTCTGGCTCTGCTTGCCGGTGCCCACAGAGGGCCAGGCCGGCTCTCGAGTGCTGGCTCAGCCCTCCATGTAAGGACAGGCCGGACCCAGCAGGGAGCTGCAGGGCCTGCTGTGGTCTAGCACCCACGCCCCGGGGGGTGGTTAGTTCCTTCTTTCTCTAACACCTGCTTCTGGTTCTTCTTTCCAGGCACTCACTGGAACAACGTTGTTCCCCGCGGGACAGCTTCTGCTACCAAATGGGCCTTTGTGTTGGCCTCCCCTGCTCCCACAAAGGAAGGTTGGTGGAGAGCAGTGCCGTGGCCGTGGTAGTGAAAGCCACAGTCTGCCTGTGGCCTTGCTGGGGTGGGGGCGTGGCTGAGTGAACAGAGACAAGGCGGCTTGTGTCACAGGCCAGTAGCCCTTGTGGGCTGAGCCGAGGGCCCCGGGGCTGGGCCCACTTGACCAGGAGAGCAGGATCCAGAGCAGTGGAGCTGAGGGAGTCGTGACAGCACGTCCTGAGGAGGGGAACATGCAGTAGCCGCCGGGGCTGGCAGCAGTGACTTCCAGCCATCGCAGCGGGCCATGGCGCAGCAGCCAGGGGCCTGCGCACGCTGACTGACGCGCTGCAGCGGTGTTACTGCTACCGGGCGCTGCCGGCCTGGACTTAACACAGGCCGAGGTACTGCCCTAGGCCAGTGACGGCGAACCTTCTGAGCTCGGCGTGTCGGCATTTGAAAAGCCCTAACTTAACTCTGGTGCCGTGTCACATATAGAAATTTTTTGATGTTTGCAACCAGAGTAAAACCAAGACTTATATTTTTGATATTTATTTTATATATTTAAATGCCATTTAACAAAGAAAAATCAACCAAAAAAAGGAGTTCGCGTGTCACCTCTGACACACGTGTCATAGGTTCGCCATCACTGGCCTAGGCCTTCAAACCAAAGGAATCTTGAATTCCAAAACATCCCGGCCACAGGTTTAGATCGTGTTGTAGATCATGCATGTGCCACGCTTTCACTTCCTGGGGGTTATTCGCATTTTAAGCTGCATCTTCTTCACCTAAGGATCTGAACATGGTGGAGGGACGGGAAGGGAAGGCTTTCAGCTTCTGCAGGCCCAGCCCCAGCCCCCTGCAGAGCAGGCCAGCCCCTGGGCTCTGTGCTTCTGAGGCCCTCTGACCCCACGCCCTCCAGAGCGCGGAGGGAACACACCAAGTCTTTCATCATAGCACGTCCTGGGTCAGAGCCACTGGGCCAACATAGCCTTCCTAAAACCCCAGAAGCCCTGCTTTCCCTCACTTCTTTAAAATATCTGGGCTTGTTTCTTGCTCAGTCGTGGTGTGCCCTCCAACGCTACCTTAAAGCACATGGAGCTTCTGTCACGGTGGCGAGGGAGCAAGGGAGCCGTTGGTGTCAGCTGTCCAGAGGCAGCGGCTGCTTTTGTCAGTGACACCCCTGAACTCTCCTGCAGGCAGCTCCTTGTGGCTGTGCCAGGGCAGCAAGGACCTGTGCAGCGTGGGCGCCCAGCACGCGCAGTCCCGCCCGTCCACGGTGCAACTGCCTCCCGACACCGAGATGAGAGCCTACGCCGCCTGCCAGGACGCTCTGTGGGCGCTGGACAGCCTGGGCCAGGTATTCATCAGGACGCTGTCCGCCAGCTGCCCCACCGGCCTGCACTGGACCCGGCTGGACCTTGCCCAGCTAGGTATGCCGTCCTGTGTGTCGTGCCTGTGGATGTGACGGGCCCCTGGGTCCCACTTGTGTGAATTCTCGTATGACACTTCGTAAACTGCTGGCTTTCAGGAGGTTGATTAGCTGCTCCTGCAGATTAAATGGGCTGCTTACTTTTGTAGGAGCTTCACTCCCACCTTGTTTGGGGGTTTTCAGGCTCAGGAGGAGCAGACTCAGAGGAAGCTGCCGCAAAGAACTGCTTCAAGTAATCCCGTTGGTGCCATTGCCTCTGCCAGTCTGAATATGGCATGCAGCTTCGTGCTTTACAGCCTGAAAAATGGTGTGTCCTGCACCAGCATCAGTGACCCGTTTACTCTCTCCTCCCAGCATAGAATAGCTGCTCAGCGAGCAAGGCTCGGTGCTCAGCTAGCAAGGCTCGGTGCTCAGCTAGCAAGGCTCAGTGCTCAGCTAGCAAGGCTCGGTGCTCAGCAAGGCTCGGTGCTCAGCTAGCAAGGCTCGGTGCTCAGCTAGCAAGGCTCGGTGCTCAGCAAGGCTCGGTGCTCAGCAAGGCTCGGTGCTCAGCTAGCAAGGCTCGGTGCTCAGCAAGGCTCGGTGCTCAGCTAGCAAGGCTCGGTGCTCAGCAAGGCTCGGTGCTCAGCAAGGCTCGGTGCTCAGCTAGCAAGGCTCGGTGCTCAGCAAGGCTCGGTGCTCAGCTAGCAAGGCTCGGTGCTCAGCAAGGCTCGGTGCTCAGCAAGGCTCGGTGCTCAGCTAGCAAGGCTCGGTGCTCAGCAAGGCTCGGTGCTCAGCTAGCAAGGCTCGGTGCTCAGCAAGGCTCGGTGCTCAGCTAGCAAGGCTCGGTGCTCAGTCAGACGGATTGACACTGCACCTCCCACTGCTCTTCTCCGAGTCTCCTCTGGTTACAGGGCGGGCCACACAGCAGGTGCCTTTGATAAATCATTCATTTGTGTTCTAAGAAATGAGGTAATAGGATGAGCCCAAACAAGGTTATTCAGGCAGATTCTTTTTTTTTTTTTTTTTTAATATATTTTACTGATTTTTTTACAGAGAGGAAGGGAGAGGGAGAGGGAGAGAGAGTTAGAAACATCAATGAGAGAGAAACATCGATCAGCTGCCTACTGTACACTCCCCACTGGGGATGTGCCCGCAACCAAGGTACAGGCCCTTTACCAGAATCGAACCTGGGACCCTTGAGTCCGCAGGCCGACGCTCTACCCACTGAACCAAACCGGTTAGGGCTACAGGCAGATTCTTGATTGAACGGCAGCTTAGGTGTGGCTGGTCTGAGGCAGAGGGTGTGCCAGGGGCTCCAGAGGGTCCAGATGGGCCCTAGAAATACTCTGCCATATGGTCTCCCGGTGAACTGACAGCCAGCATTGCTGTGCAAGCTCTTGCTGTTTGAGAATTCAGCCACAAGTCCTCCACACAGACATGGAGCGGGAAGAGCAAGAAGGCTGCACCTCCTGATGCAGGGGCCGCTCACCACCCACCACAGGTCTCAGCCCAGGTGACTCCACAGAGTGCCATGCGGAGACCTTCATCTGTTGTCCAGCCAGGCCCCACACATCCAGCGCAGCTGCAGCTGCAGCAGCCGGCGGCCCTCCACTAGGCAAGCTCACTCTGGCCAGAGCTAGGCATCGCCCAGGGTCATGTTTTTGTGTTTGTTTGTTAATCCTCACCCAACGGATATTTTTTTTCCTTGACTTTTAGGGAGAGAGACACAGATGTGAGAGAGACACATCGATTGGTTGCCTCCCGTAGGAGCCTGACTAGGGCCAGGATTGAACCTGCAACCCGGGTACACGTCCTCACACTGTCTTTTGAACCTAATCCCAGCACCAGGGCCACTGTTCCGCCTTTGAGAGCATTTGCCAGCCGTTGTTAGTTGTCACTGATGGCCGTGGCCCTCCTGCCTGCCCCAGCCCACCCCCACAGCCCCAGCCAGACCTGTGTGGGAGATGCCGAGGTTCCTGGTGAAGGCGCAAAGCCCAGGTGTGGTTTGTCCTGCCACGCTGAGAGCTTGGTGCAGAGGGAGTGGGCATCGTGCCTGGCTCCACCCAGCACACCAGCTCCACCGGGGGCTCCCTGCTCCAGGCTCCAGCCCACAGCCCTGCCTCCCTGCATGTTCAGCCCGTTCCTCCTGGCACAGCTGGCCACTCGAGCAGGGCAGGGCTTGGCAGTGCCTTTGGGCTTCACTGGGGTGGTGGCCATGCTTTCTGGGGAGAAACAGCTTTGGGGGATGTGAGTCTCCATTTGAGGGGGAGCTGCATCTGAGTCGGGATGTGCTTGGTCGTCTGAGCACAGGCAGTGGGTGCTTGCTGCCGGTGGTGCAGGCGCAGAGAACGGAGCCGCCCAGCCTCCTGCCTGCAAATTCATCCTTGGCAAAAAAAAAAAAATTCATCCTTAGCAAACCAGTGCCAGGATCCAGCCAAGCCCAGAGTGGGTCACACAGCAGGTGGCAGGAGGCCAGGCTGAGGAGCGGGACTCACAGCAGAGGCAGTGCTGGCTGTGCCCAGAGCTGGGCCTGGCAAGCTGCTGTCTTCCCATTAAACCCAGTTCCTCACCTTCCTAAGGGGAACAGCGCCCACCGTGGAGAGATGGTGGCAGGAGCATCCTGTGGAATGTGAGCTGCCTCAGAGATGGCTGGCCCCTGCTCTCAGTCCTGGCCTCTCGGTACTAGTGCCCCGGCCTTAGAACCTTCAAATGAAAGCCTGTCTTCCCAGTGCCGACCATGAGAGCTGGGCTACCTCGTGCTGGTATTGACCTTGGCTGTGCCAGGTCATTGTAAAGTCTGGAATGTCACTGGTCTTCCCCATATGGCACACAGAAGTTGCAATTTTAAGGAGCAAAGTGTCAAGTCATGAACACAGTTTCTGCCTTTAATTTCTTCTTAAAGGGGTAGCATCCCTCTTCTGCCCCTGTGCAAACTACCAAATCAATTGCTGCTTTAGGTGAAATGAAGAGAATTCTTAAATGTTACGCTATTGAGCCCGGTTATAACAACAGCATGGAATTTGCAATTTATTACAACCGTAGTTTTTGGAAGCAAATTGGGTGTTGGGGTCCAGCCCCAGCAGGTCCAGAGGTTCCCAAAGGTGTGGACGGAGGCAGTGTTCAGTTGATCAGCATAGCGAGGTTCTCCCTTTATTCTCCCATTACATCTGTATTTATACCATTTGATTTTAATCCTATCCATTCTATTCCAAAGATTAGGGCGTTTCTTATCTCCATTCCAAGGTCACTACTCTATTGTTCTGTTAAGCTACAAGGAAGTAACTGAAGGAGATTCTCCTAAGTAAAGATTATGTAGCTTAAGCGTGATTGTTCGTAGTTAAAGTGACTAACTACCCACCTGGCACTTAGTTAAGGGGTTTTACTGATTCCCTTCCTTGGTCCTGTTAATCCCTAACTCCAGGGAAAAATCCCCACCTGGGGAAACAACCTTTCCCGGAGAGGTGATCCCTGGTTAGAACACGTAGCGCTAAGAAGGGGAGCAAACATATTAAGAACAGTATGCCATATACCCCAGGTCCCTTGAAACATATGCTGTGCAGATGTTTCTTCCCTGCAGTGACTGTCAAGCAGCAAGGATGGGCCAGCTTCTGGCAAATTCCCCCTTTTTTATTTTTTAAATGCTAACGCGTGTAAATCAGCGGCCACCTCTCAGATTGGATTAAGACTCGAAGACCTGTTTGTGACTTTGCCAACAGGTCAGTCGGAGGCTTAACCCTATATCCGCTCCCCACAGTTGGCATCCTTTGTGGATGTTTAAGAGCCCTGGCACATGTGCACTGTCAGGCACGGGTCAGCACAGTGCGGTCTGTGATGACAGTCATGGGTCTCAGTGCGGGATGGGGAAGTGCTTGGTGTCAGTCATGCCTTTGGAAATGTGTGCAGGAAAGTGTGCAGCCCGATACAGTAAAACACCAAGTAGGTGCCACTTGCTGTTAAGGGAAGAAGTCTGATCTGTTGAATAAAGTAATTAAAACTTTTTTTTAATGGGAGAGAAAAACCCGAAAGTGGCAGGAAAATTGCGTGTGTTGGTTGGGCTGTGTAGCGACAGGCCCCAGTATCAGCGACTTCACAGTGAACGCCACCTACTCTCCCGCCAGCTTGGCTGTCAGCCTCGGTCTCTTAGGGCCATCGTGCCCGGGGTGGGAGCACTGGTCCCCCCGGTGCTCTGCGCCCTGGCCCCTCAGACACTGCAGCTGGAGGGCCCTGCGCCAGCTCCAGTGGTTCCGTTCAGGAGGGACAGTCACTTCTGCTCGTAGCCCGCTGGCCGGATGGGGCCCGGCTTAACTCAGGACTGAGAGCCATGGAGTGTGTGAGAGGGCAGGGTGTCTGCCACCTGCCTCGACCTCCCCCTCCCTCTGTGACGGACCAGAGCCGGGAAAGCAGAGTGAGCCCCCGTGGGCTGTTCTCTGCTTTGCCCTGCTCTTCAGTCCAGGATCAGCTGGTTGAGGCCATTGAGGTTCCAGCAGCTTCTGTATTCTAAAGGAATGTGCCCCTGATACTGTGACTGTGCTCTGCATGGTGTGTCCCCTCGCTCTGAGTGGCCGCCAGTGTGCCTCTCTCCCAGGTGCCTCCCCCCAGGTGCCTCCCCCCAGGTGCCTCTCCCCCAGGTAACTCCCCCCAGGTAACTCCTCCCAGGTGCCTCCCCCCAGGTGCCTCTCCCCCCGGTGCCTCCCCCCAGGTGCCTCTCCCCCAGGTGTCTCCCCCCAGGTGCCTCCCCCCAGGTGACTCCCAAGGCAGCTGCTGCCTGGAGCTGCTCTCAGGGCGGCTGCAGACCCCAGCATAGCATTGCCTTCCAGTTAGCATTTCTCAGCTACTTCTGGGACTTACTGCTGAAGCTCCTTTACTTTGATTGGTGCAAATGTTTTAATACGTAACTTAGATCCCTAGGGAGTCTCTTGAACTCCCTGGTAAGCCATCCTATAAAATATTGAGAGGAAAAGGCAGTTAATTTCAGCATAAGAGAAATCATCGTCTTTGAGAAATGCACAAAGGGGTGCTGAGGACTTCTGTGTTGTGGGAGTTCTACTTCTAAGTTTGTCTCATACTAAAGGCACGTGACAGGATTGCTACAGCAAGACCTGTGCCCATTGGTGCAGACACGTGGCAGTCATCCGATACCAGGGCAACTGCGTGGGGTGCCAAGGCAGCGCCGCCAGCAAGGGCAGCCGCACCACCTCTTCCCCAGTTTTAAAGTCCAGATGACCCGCCCTTTGGCTTCGTCATCGATGACAAACCACTCGGCTTGAAAAATGGGCAAAGACCTGAATGGACACTTCTCAAGAGAAGACACACAAGTGCCCCGGAAGCACATCCGTTGCCTCCGCACCAGGGCTCTCGGCACATGCAGGTTAAACGCGGCAAGATGCCCTCACACCTACTAGGAGGGGTGACAGAAGAGGTGCCGCAGCGGATGCTGGTGGGGGTGTCATGTCACTGGGGACACTGGCCAGGTGAACATCTGTTCTGGGGCCCAGAAGCTCCACTCCTGGGCGTTACTCCAGAGAAACCACTGCTCCCAGAGGTCTGCCAGAATGCGCAGAGCAGCTTTCCTCCCAACAGCAAGGCGCGGAGGTGGCCCAAAGGTGCCTCGCAGGTGAATGGATGGGCTCGCGTGGTGTTTGCTGCAGGGGAATCGTCCTCGGCCGTGAAAGAGGGGCCCTGAGCGGGAGAAGCCACACCCAGCGTGCACCTGGGACTGTTTCCGTGGAGGCCTAGGCGAGGCCAGACTCCCTGTGGTAGAAATCCACAGGGTCGTGGCCTGGCAGTGATGGGAAGGGGCCTGAGGCAACCCTCTGGGGTGGTAAAATGGCCCATAACTTGACAGGACGGGGTGACCAGGTCGGTCCATGTGTCAGAGCTGATGGAGCTGAACCGTGAGGTCTGCGCTCTGGATGTGGTTTCCCAGGGGCCAAGGTAGCTGGTGTGGGGTCAGGCCACCCTGGCTTCACCCTCAGTTCACCCTCAGCCTCCTGGCTGAGCCACGTCCCCACCGTGGGACCCTGGGCACATGCCTCCATGTCTGGTCCCGATGGCCTCACGTGGACAGGACACTGGGTGCTGTGATGAGGTTCAAAGTGAGGGCCTGACTGCAACCCGGCCCCACAGCAGCTGTTGGTGGTTGCCAGAGAGACTGTCAATCAAATGTGGTTTCTCTTTAAAGGCTCCTCCTTCCTCCCTACCTCTTCAAATCAGCTTAATCCACAAGGAGAAAGAGGAACAGAACAGTGAAGGTTCGGGGGCTGTGTTCGCTCACCTTACCTCCAGCTGGGTCAGCAGTGAAGGGAGCATCCTCTCCGCTCGTCCCTATTGCTGTTGCTGGTAATATCGCCTCTGAAGGCGCTAACCATAGGCCCACGTGGAGATACGAGTCCCCGTGCTCAGTGGCTCAGGGCCCCAGGCTGACGGCACCGGGACGGCCTCGCCTGGTACAGAGGGGCTGCTGTGTGGCGCCTGGCAGGTGGTCTTGGTCACGCTCCTCATCTCTTCCTTTGCAAAATAAAATTAAAGTTGATAGAGTCCGTGAAAGAGTAGTCATTTTACAGAAGTAACTCGTGTTTGTGTGTTTCCTTGTCTCCAGGAGCTGCAAAACTGACGAGCTTGGCGTGTGGAAACCAGCACGTGTGGGCCTGTGATTCCAGGGGCGGCGTGTACTTCCGCGTGGGCACCCAGCCTCTGAACCCCAGTCTCATGCTTCCGGCCTGGATAACGATTGAGCCACCCGTCCAGGTAAGCTTGAGGGAACTGCCCCAATATGCCCCTCTGTGAGACAGGCATTGCTAGGGGCGGCTGTCGGGAAAGCACCTCGCTGCACAGGTGGCCTCCCACAGCGGGGCAGGGACGTTTCGGGGGACAAGGTGGCCACATCCGTTGACCTCCCAAACGTGGGTTTTACAAAATGAGCATGTTTTTAAAAGCCAGTGCCCAGAAGTGTAGAGAAGAAAGTGAAAGTCCCCGAAAGTCTCGTCCTGGAGGTAGTCTATCAGTGTCAGCGTTCTGGAGAGCCTGGCCTGGCTTACACAAGAAAGCCCCTCCACTGGCCCCCGCACCCCGCATCTCAGTTTGCAGTGCGCTCTCAACGGCTTGCCTTTGCCCGTGGCTGTCCCGCGCTGGGTCAGAAGCAGAAGTCTGACTCCGGCGCCCTGTCTGGTTACTCTAAAGATTTGAGGGGCCTGGTTGCTATGCTTAGTGGATTTCTGTTGAAAAATGTAGTGAGGGGCTGCTGGATGTTCAAAGTATGTTTTTAATTCTTTTGGATGCTTTTGTACATGAAATTTAATTGTATTTTCAGATCATTCATTGCTAGTGTTAAGTTTTTGTATATTGATCTTGTATCTGGAAATCTTGGTAAACTTGTTTATTAGTTCTAATAACTTATTTGTAGGTTCTTTAAGGTTTCCTATATATAAGATCATGTTGTCTACAAATAGAGATAATTTTACTTTTTTCTTTCTTATCTGGATGTCTTTTATTTTGTTGTCTTGCCTAATTGTCCTGTCTGGAGCCACCTGTACAGTGTCGAATGGCACTGGCAGGAGTGGACATCCCTGTCTTGTGCCTGGCCTCAGGAGAAGGCATCCTGCCTGTCACGTTAAGCATGCTGCTAGCTGGGAGCGTTCTTATAGATGCCCTTTTGCAAGTTGAGGAAGTTCCCCTCAATCCTATTTTTTTAAAATATATTTTGTTGATTTTTTTATAGAGAGGAAGGGAAAGGGATAGAGAGTTAGAAACATCAATCAGCTGCCTCCTACACCCCTCCTACTAGGGATGTGCCCACAACCAAGGTATGTACCCCTGACCGGAATTGAACCTGGGACCCTTCAGTTCGCAGGCCGATGCTCTATCCACTGAGCCAAACTGGCTAGGGCTCTATTCCTATTTTTGTTGAATGTTTTTATCATGAAAGGATGTTGGATTTTTTCAGGTACTTTTTCTACGTCTACTGAGATAATTGTGTGGGTTTCTCCTTTATGAATATGATGCGCGAATTTGACCGACTTTGTGCGGTGGGCCTCCTTTTATTCTGGGACAACCCTGCTGGCCGTGGCCACGGCCTTGGTGGACCTTGCTGGATTTGGTTTGCTGGATTTTGTTGAAGATTTTTGTGTCCATATTCCTAAGGGCGGTTAGTCTTTGGTTTTCTTTTCTTGTCATGTGTCTTGTTTTGGGATCAGGGTGCTGCTGGCCTTTTAAATGAAATGAGGAGTGTTTTTTTATGTTTTTTGGAAGAGTTTTTGAAGGGTGGGTTTTAAGCATTTGCTAGAATTTATCAGTGTGGGCCTGGGCCTTTCTTAGAGGGATGTTTTAAATTACTGATTCAGTCTCTTTACTTCTTATAGGTCTGTTCACAACTTTCTGTTTTCTTCTTCTTTCAGTGTGAACAGTAGGTCTTTCTAGGAAGTTGTTCATTTCACCTACGTGTCTAGTTTATTGGCATCCGCTTGTTCGTGTTTTTCTTTATGACCCTTTTTATTTCTGTAAGGTCGGCAGCTATGTCCCTTCTTTCCTTCCTGATTTTAGTCATTTGTTTCTCCTTTTTTTTCTTACTTAATCCAGCTAAAGCTTTGATAATTTTGTTGATCCTTTCAAACCCCTCCTTTGGTTTTGTTGGCCTCTCTCTCTCTTTCTTTCTATCCTCTAGTTCCTCTGTGTCACATCAGCCTTTTGCTTCCCACTTGCCTGTGCTTTGCTTGCTCGTGATCCTCCGACAGCTCCCAGGCCCATCGACAACCTGGAATAACCTTGGACTGGAAAGCGTGTGGGGCCCCAGCATGGAATCCTGCCAGGGTCAGGGGGCGCTGCTGGGTGGATGAGCGCGGGTGGTGGTGAGGATGCTGCCGAGTGGGGCCGTGCCGGGCAGTGAGCCGAGGCCACGGGGCCAGGCCAGCCTGCCTCTGCTGCTCCTCGGCCGGCCCGCAGCTCATCCATGGGGCTGTGTGGGAGACCATGAAACCACACTCCTCTTCCTTCCTCCTCTTAGATTCTAGAATAACCTCTCGGAAACAGAGCTGAAACTGGGGGGAGAAAGCTGAACTTGGAGCGTGCTGCTGCCTGCAGTGACCAGCAGCCTTGCCCAGTGAAGTGGCCACTGTGGCACAGGCTCCTGGGAGGCCTGCAGGCTGTGCTCTGAGCAAGCCCGACTGCTAACGGTGTGGGAAGCAGTGGCCGTGCCGAGTGCCTGCTGAGCTGAGCCATGTCGCACTCGGCACACAGCGCCGTGGGATGTGTTCACACAGGTGCTGGGAAATGGGCTCCTGTGGGGAAACCAGGCTTTGCCCTTGCACCAGCCTGTCTGCGCGGCTCTCCCAGCTCTCTGTCCCTCTCCTGCTTCCCCCAGGGCTGAGGGCAGGAGTGGCTCCCACCTGGCAGTGGAAGCGTGGTACTTGGACAGCTCCGTGTGGGCGCCACAGCCCTAGTGAGTAGCTGAGCGAGACGTGCCCCAGGCCTGCTCTCCCAGCACCACCTGCGGGGCCGCTGCTCCTGGGCAGCGGGCTGAGCACTTCGTTGCTGCGTTCTGAAGTGGCCACGGGCACCGTTGCTGGGCACTCCCATGTGCCAGGCTAGCGCTTGAAGCACATCTTCCCCCCCTCCCAGTGCATGCTTATCCCTGCCCCTGCCCGTTCTGAGTCCATGGAGAGGACTTAGAATGTCAGGACGACTTGGTTGACCAGGTGTCCAAATGCAGACAGGTTCACATGTTTCAGCCGCGCCCCACCTCTCTCTACGGCGTCTTATTTATTCTTTGCCTGCGCTTCCTGGTCTGCATGTAGGACGTTTGCATTTGGGGCAAATGGAAGAGGTGATGGATGGATGCTGAAGGGTACAACGTGTGAGCCACAGAAATCTGTTACCGCAGTCTCTCCATTTCTCTTTCCTGGTCTCGGCCCTGAGACCTCCCTCCTGCAGCAGTTTGGGGTGAAGTTTTACAAAGCACTCAAACAAATGGCCCAGTTTTCAGACTTGCTAACGTGTAGAAAGGTTCGGAGAAAACATTGACAGTTGTGTTTAGCATCTCTTTGGAGTTTGCTGCATCAGTTGGAGATTTTCTGTCCACCTGAAAATTAGCTCTGAAGCTGAACACAGTTGATGGGATTTCCCGCGCTGCTGGTGCTGGGTGGGCATAAAGGAAGCCGGTCCAGCAGGTGGTCCAGCTCCCGCACCCCAGCAGGCCCCCCTCTTCTTTCACAGGGATCTGCTTAGCCCCTTATGCTCACCTCCGCCCCCTGGTCCCCTCCGCCCCCTGGTCCCCTCTGCCCCCTGGTCCTAGCGCCCCCTGGGAGGCTCCCGCCAACTCCCTGTGCGGACTGGCTCTGTCAGTTTCTCTGGGGCCCTTGTTTCTGCCTGGATTGCAGCTTTCCTGGAAGACAGAAACCTGGAAAACCAAGACAAATATGACTGCAAATGGCCAGACTAACACTTAAAACTTATTTTAAATTCAGCTGCTTTAGTTATGCTTAGTATATGAGCAACAAAATCAAACAAGCACGCGAACAGGGCATAGCTAGTACCTGAGAACGCCACGCTCACAATGCTGCTGGTGGGGATGGAGGGAACGAGATGGAACTTCAACGTCCAGATCTTTAGAAAAGCTCAGGCCCGACCACAGGGAGACGCTGGGGAAGCGCTGGTGTTAGAGAGTGTGCCCCCCCCCCCCCGCCCGCTCGCCACCCCTTCCCCCGGCTGGGCCTTCCATTGATCCGTCAGAATGAACCATCGTCCCGGCACCAGAGCAGAACGAGGTGAAGGGAATTCTACTCTCTGCTCCCGATCTAAGGCAGTGCCGCCTAACCCTCGATGTCACTCCACCCTCTGTGCTGGGATCTCACCCCAGGGTACCAAGATGTCCTGGTTTTGTGGGGGTTTTTTAAATATATATTTCTTTTTTAATATTACTTTTATTGATTTCAGAGAGGAGGGGAGAGGGAGTGAGAGCTAGAAACATCAATGATGAGAGAGAATCATTGATTGGCTGCCTCCTGCCCGCCCCACACTGGGGATTGAACCCTTAACCTGGGCGTGTGCCCTGACCGGGAATCGAACTGTGACCTCCTGGTTCATAGGTCGATGCTAAGCGCCACCAGCCGGGCAAGACGCCCTGGCTTTAGTGAGAGAGCAGAAGTGCTGGCTGCTTGGGCAGGGCCTGGGAGGCCGCTGCTCCTCAAGGGGATGTATCGGGGCCTTGCTGAGGGACGACACCCACACAGCGAAACCGCTGCAGCCGCGCACGGCCTCGCGCGAGAGCTGTGTTTCCTGGAGAAGTGCTCACAGAAGCACTGGAGTAGAAGCATCAGCTACAAAACACGTTTGATGAGCCTGTGTTTGCATTTAAGAGCGTACACGTTGGAAAAGTGTGAAGGCAGCAACACACAAAAGGAGCTCTGTCTGAGGGTGCTGTTGTGGCCCCTCCTCCTTCCTTCCGTCCCCTCTTTTCTGAGTATCTTGCCGGGTCACATGTCAGTGATGGAAAAAGCAGTCCATAGCTCTGAGTCGCCTGCTAACACAAACCCGTCCTAGAAAAGGGTCAGAAATGTTCCCAAAGCCGTTTGTGGTCACTGTAAACATGACCCTTGGTCCAGAGAGCGGGTGCCTGGTGAGCGCGCTGGCCCGCCTGGCGTGAGGAGCCCACCTAGCAGGTCACGACAGCAGCTGATGTAAATAATTGAGGATGCACTTTGAAATGGTGCTCTGGGCAGTACGGATCCGGAGGACTGTTCCGAGTGGAGGAGGGCGTTAGTGGTTTGGAGCTGGCCTTTGCCCCGCCTCCTGTGCCGGCGCTGCCGCCAGGGTTCGGGGACGGTCAGTGGCGTCTGTTCTCACTGTGCCCACAGCGCGCTCAGAGGAAGGTGGTGTGGTTCCCTGTTGTGAAAAACAGAAACCAAAACCAGAACGAGAAAATCCCACTACGTTCCTAGAAGAATCGATAGCGAAGTGACTGTTTTTGGTTAAGGGATCATGACCTCTCATTGCTGTTTTCTAAATTTACCTACAATGGGCAGGACATTTTTTTTATAATCGGAGAGAAAAACATATTTGACAAAGGACCCAAACTTTGTGGGTCAGCAGCCCTGCTCCAGGCCCCTCCCCGTCCGCCTTCCCTCCCTGCCCACCACACACACAGGTTTAGACCTGGGGGACACAGGAGCCAGCGCTCCGCTGTGGGCGAGGAGAGCGCAGCTGCAGAAAGCAGGCTCCCGTTCCGGCTCCCATGGGGCGGGTGCTTAGCTCCGTGTCCTCTCCGTTCCTCGGACACTTCAGGTTGTCATCTTGGAGGATCCCTCTGGGACACTCTGGTCACTCGGGTCCGGCCTGGTCACCCTGTCCAGCTGGGGTCGCCCTCACCTCCCTCGCTCCTAGATCCCGCGTCTTCCTCTTCCTTTGTTTTGGGGTTTATCCTCCAGTCCGTTCCTGAGGAGGTGCGTGGTAGGTACCTCTTGGAGACATTGCATGTCTGAAAAGTCTCTCCCACGTCACCCTGACCGTGCTGGACACGGCCGTCCAGGCTGGGGGTCGTTTCCTGAGAAGCAGGACGTCCTCCTGCACCGCCTCCTGGCGCCCAGCGTGGCCTGAGCCGCTCTGGTAGCTGATCCCTGAGATTTGACCTGCTTCTCCTCTGGACATTTGTAAGCTCTTTGTTCCGTGTTCTGAGGACAAATGGCGCTGTGCCCAGGAGGCCTGTCCTTTGTGCCAGCGGACCATGGCCTCAGTTCTGGGCCACGTCCTGTGCTGGTAGCAGCCTCCTTCCTGCCTCGGCCCTCCTGCTCCTCTGTTTGCTCTTTCCGGGGTCATGCTCTGTCCCTGGCTTCCTAACCTGGCCTCTGCTTACCTTTTCTCTCCTGCTTTCCCTCTCTTTCTGCTTTTATCCTACTTTCTAGAAGGTGTTGCCCACTTTTGGGGCTGTCTCGTGAGCACACTCAACCACTGAGCCACACTGGCTGGGCCCAACCTTTTTAACTCTCCCTCATCATGGAGCGTGTTTCGGGAGGGGGGAAGGGCAGGTGTGAGTTGGTTCTGGAATCGTCTCCCAAGCAGTGCTGGTGTTTGAGCGCGCGCAGGAGCGTGGGCTGCGTGCTGAGAGCCGGGCGCAGTCACCCACCCGCTCCTGGGCTCCCCGGCACGTTAGCTGCTCAGGACCACGCGCCGCCGCCTCCCGCGTGGCAGCCAATGCTGCTGACGCAACAACCCCGTTTTGAGGAAAATGAGGTTGTGCTTGCCACTTCCTTCATTATCCCCTGTTACCTCTGTTCCTAGAGCACCGTTGTTTTGGGGCTCTCTTCTCCAACCCTGGTCCTAAGAAATACCACCCTTCCCAGGGGCGTGTGTCTGTAGCCTCTGTCTCCTGCGCTGGGCGGCGTGGTTCCCAGCAAAGACCACCAGGCGCAGATGGGCTGCCATCGGGTGACCCAGTGCTCCCTAAAGCTGCCAGCCCAGGAAGGGTCTGCATCAGTCCTGGAGGAGCAGAGCCGGGCCTTCCCTGCACAGAGGCCGCCCCAGGCCTGCGTGTGCAGCGGCGGCCAACAGGGCCTGGGCGCCGGGGCCATCTGAGCAGCTGCCACGTGCCCAGCCACGGAGACAGCGGCCAGTGCGCAGGGAGAGTTTCTGCAGCGTCACGGTCACCGTGCTGCCGGCCGTGACGGGCTCAGGTGCTGGGCAGAAGGGTCACAGGCCTCGGCCTCCACGCGGGAGGAACAGGATGTGGCGGCCGTGCAGGAAAGGCGGCAGGTGCAGTCTCTGAAGTCACCCCCAGGCCAGGCACGGGGCAGTCACAGGGGCCGCTGGCTCTGCAGCTGCCGGTCAGGAGAGGAAAGAAGCCGAGAGCTTGTCGCTTCCGAGCCCGCAGCGGGGCTCCCTGGGCCGGGCCCTTCTCCCAGGAAAGCGCCCTGAGCTAGGCGGGTGCCACAGTGACGGCGGAGCAGCTCCGGGAATCGGGGGCTCCTGCAGGACCCAGCGCGCGCAGAGCGGGCTCACCCCCGGGTGGTCCACACAGCCGTGAGGCTCGGCCAGGAGGCCCGGCAGCCAGAACCCGCGCCCCAGCCTGGCAGGGGACACGGTGGGGGAGAGATCAGCCCAGGTCACAGGCTGACCAGAGAAAAAGTGTCCCAGCTCCCTGCCCGCCGCCCCCTCGCCCTGAGGGTCCCCTGCACTGAGACAGGCCTGGCCGGGGGAATCTAGTCCCAGCTGACCTGCAAGTGACAGACCTGAGCAGGAAGGGGCTCTGCAGGAAGACCCAACGGTCAGAAAGTACAGCCGCTGCAGGGCCACGGGGCAGGACGGGACACACCCCGCTCAGCCTCGCGGTGCGCGGTGCAGGCCCGAACCCGCAAGGAAACAGGTCCTCCTGCACGGCGGGAGGTGGGTTCAAGGTCAGTGACGCGGGGAAGGGAGGACGGGCCTCTGGAGGTGCGTGGCGTCCGGTCGCCTTGTTTCCAGGGCTCTTCCCAGGGACCTGCCACTGCTCCACAGGCCTCGCCGACCCACCGCATGTCCCGCAATGAGAAAGGCTGAGAACATGCTTTGTTTTTTTTAATGTGATCAATTCTGTCTGTTTTGTAAGCATGTCTCTCTGACCATCTGCAGGGATGCTTTTCTGTCCCTTATTCTCTCTCTTTTTTTTTTTTGTAATCCTCACCCGAGTGAGAATAATTTTTAGAGAGAGTGGAAGGGAGAGAGGGAGAGAGACACATCCATGTGAGAGACACATCGATTGGTTGCTGTCCACATGTACCCCGAGCAGGGGCGGAAATCATCGGACTTGCAACCCTGGTACCTGCCCTTGGTGGGGAATCGAACCTGCGACCCTCTGGTGCACGGGCCGGCACTAACCACTTGGCGCACTGGCCAGGGCTCCGGAACATTCTCATCACCCAGAAGGAAGCCCTGTGCCCAGGGTCAGTCCCCACCCCCTCTCTTCCCTGGAAGCACTGACCCGCTTCCTCTCGGTGGGTTTTCCTCCTGGAAACGGCTCAGGCACGCGGCCTGAGGGGGGCTTTGCTCACGTGCTGTCCGGGCTTTGAGGCCCATGTTGTGTCAGGGTCAGGCCCGAGCGAGATCCCACTGCAGGCAGAGCTCGGTCTCTGCGCCTCGCAGGCCTGCGTGTCCGTCCAGCGAGCGCGGCCCCCGCACAATCCGCCCCGCTCCCAGGCTCAGGCGGCGCTCAGCATTGTTTGGCAGTAACGTGTTTCCTGCTCGGTGTGTACCGGTAACCTAGAATGAAAACGGCCGTTACTACAGCGAATGTAACCATCGCTGTGAAACCCCCGGGGAGCCGACAATTCACATGACTCCCTCTGTTGCCGTGTCGCTTGGGGGCGGGCCGGGCGGCGAGCACCACCTTCTGTGTCCGGGCCTCCGGTGCGGGCGGGGCTGTTGTGAAGACTTCCACTGCTGTGGCCGTGCCTGCCTGTGGGCTGAGGCCCGCTCCAGTGCTCTGGGTAAATGTTCCCGCGTGGGCTTGCTGGGTGGGGCTGTTCACCCCTGGGCCTGCAGCCTGCTCTCCATTCCACACCCCATGGGAGGGAGGTCCCTGTTCTCCACGCGCTCCCTAGCTTGTTCTGTTCCGTTTCCTTTCTCCAGACGCCCTGTGGGTGTGAGGAGGGCTGCGCTGTGCTCTGACTCGCATTCCCACGGGCTAGTGGACGATGTCGGGCACCTTTGCATGTGCTTGTTGGCCTTTGCTATCTTTGGAGAAATGTCTTTTTTAAGGTGCATGTTTTAGTTGATTTTTAGAGAGAGAGGAAGGCGGGGAAGAGAGACGGAGAGAAACGTGGGCCGGCGGCCTTCTGCACTTGCGCTACCAGGGCTTGAACCCTCACCTCGTGCCTGGGATGATGCTCAACCGACC
The DNA here is from genome assembly GCF_014108235.1 of Myotis myotis. Taxonomy (NCBI): domain Eukaryota; kingdom Metazoa; phylum Chordata; class Mammalia; order Chiroptera; family Vespertilionidae; genus Myotis; species Myotis myotis. The sequence continues at coordinate 548,397 of NW_023416348.1, read as the reverse complement.
GAACCACACCGGCCAGGGCTGGAGAAGTGGTTCTCCGAGTCCTTTGTCCTTTAAAAACGTGGTTGTTTCTCTTGTTGTTGTTGGATTTTAAAAGTTCTGTATTCGGGGTCCTAGGCCAGGGGTGGGCAGCCTTTTTGTGAGTGCGTGCCAAAACCAGCAAAATCTGACTCAGAATTCTTCTGTGCGCCAACCCTCATTTTTTGAGAACATGGTACGCCTACCTGATCTCTCTTAAGGTGTACGTATGTGAAGAACCTTGAAGAAATAATAAAATTCATTCGAGCAACAAAAACACAGTATATGATGATGAAAAATACACTTATTTTTCAGTGTATACATGTACACTGATTGTCCGACAGAAAACTTTCTGACTCCGTTTGATAGTATCAGTGGGACTTTGCTGCTGCATCACTGATGACAGATTTTACCTCAGGTTTATATTTCGTGACCTTCAGAGATCTGCACGAGCTACTACTTTCATCTGTCAGGCTACTCCTGTTCCGAGACTTAACAAAATTCATCACTGAGAACAAAGATTCACAAGCGTATGTGGATGAAACCAAAACACTCTTCGGATCTAGGAAGGCAGGGAGAGTTAAGGCAGAGGCATAGAAATTGCTCTTCCCCTCTCTCGTCAATCCATGTCTATGGTCTTTAAGAGAACTTGTTATGTAAAATTATTTATTTATCTAAGATGCACCTACTCTGAATTTATCTGAAAAATAAAAATGTCGTATTAAGAAAAAAATTATAAATGGAAGATTATAAGAGAAGGTTTCGCGTGCCAGCAAGAGTTACTAGCATGCCAAACATGGCACGCATGCCAGGGGTTGCCCACCCCTGCCCTAGGCCCTATTCAGTGATCTGGAAGTGTTCTCTCCCCTTCTGCGGGCGTCTCTTCACTTTCCTTGTGGTGCCCTTTGAGGTGCGGAAGTTGTGAATTTTGATGAAGCCCAGTTTACCTTTGTGTCGCTGCTATCTTTGGTGTCGTGTAAGGACCGTTGGCAGGTCTAGCTCCCACGCTGACTCTGACCCGTTCGCGTTGCTCTGAAGGGGGCGTGAGGCAAGGACTGTCCCGGCTCCATTTGCCGGGAAGCCGCTTTCTCACTCGCAGTGTTGGCGCCCTGGGCAGCACCACTCGACTGCGTGGTACGGCTCTCGGGTCTGCCCCGTGGGCTGGCCTGTCTCAGGGGACCGGCCTCGCTGTGTGACCGCCGCAGCGTCCGAGTCGTCCTGAAAGCAGGAATTGCGAGACTTCCAAATTTGTTCTTTTTCAAGACTGTTCTGACCTTCGGGATCCCTTGCAGCCCCACATGAATTCTAGGATGAGCTTTTCCATTTCTGCCTCAATACCAGCTGGGCTGTGTGTGTGTGTGTCTGTGTGTGTGCATGTGTGTGTGCGCACGCGTGTCTGTGCGTGTGTGTGGTCTCGCCTTGCCTGTGCTTGACAGAGTGGAGAGCCTAGTGGCCCCTGAATCAGAAGCACCCGGGTGTTTGTCTACAAGGTTGTTTCGGGGCCCCAGCCCCAAAGTCTGATGCATAAGGGTTGGCCCCAGCCCCCAGTGTGCCTCTGTTTTTGTTAATCTTCCCCCGAGGATATTTTTTCATTGATTTTAGAGAGAGTGGAAGGGAGGGGGAGAGACAGAAAAACATCATTTGAGAGAGAGACGTTGATTGGCTGCCTCCTGCAGCTCCGACCTGGGGCTGGGGATCGAGCCTGCAACCAAGATTCATGCCTTTAACCGGAATCAAACCCTTCAAACTGTGGGCTGAAACTAACCACTGAGCCAGGCCGGCTAGTGCCTGAATGTGCCGTTTTAACAGCCCCCACACACGTCCAGGGACTCCAAGGTTTGAGAACCACTAGCCGTTCTTACTCTGGAGGGACTTGGGTTCAAGAGCGTTTCCTAGTTTGAAAATGGCCGGTGTGTGTACAGAGCAGCCTGCACAGACTGCAGCTATTCACCCGATTGGCCCTGCTTGGCCACTGGAGTAAGGTCCCTGGGAGTTTCCCAGGTGACATTTGTGAAGCAGTATGTCTCGGGCCGTGTTCAGGAGCTCTCAGGTGGGTGGCAGACAGTGGGTGACATCTGTGAGATCCTTTGCTGCCATATCACCCGCAGTCTTTTCCTTGTTGCCGCCACTTAACCCCATTCTCCCAAGTGCCAGGCGGTGCGCCCTCTGACCTCCCCGATGCAGGCGGTGCGCCCTCTGACCTCCCCGATGCAGGCGGTGCGCCCTCTGACGTCCCCGATGCAGGCAGTGTGCCCTCTGACCTCCCCAATGCAGGCGGTGTGCCCTCTGACCTCCCCGATGCATGTGGTGCGCCCTCTGACGTCCCCGATGCAGGCAGTGTGCCCTCTGACCTCCCCAATGCAGGCGGTGTGCCCTCTGACCTCCCCGATGCATGTGGTGTGCCCTCTGACCTCCCTGATGCATGTGGTGTGCCCTCTGACCTCCCTGATGCATGTGGTGTGCCCTCTGACCTCCCTGATGCATGTGGTGTGCCCTCTGACCTCCCTGATGCATGTGGTGTGCCCTCTGACCTCCCCGATGCATGTGGTGTGCCCTCTGACCTCCCTGATGCATGTGGTGCGCCCTCTGACCTCCCTGATGCATGTGGTGTGCCCTCTAACCTCCCTGATGCAGGCGGGGTGCCCTCTGACCTCCCCGATGCAGGCGGTGCGCCCTCTGACCTCCCCAATGCAGGCGGTGTGCCCTCTGACCTCCCTGATGCAGGGGTGCACCCACCTAACCTCCCTGCGTCCTCAGTCTTGCACGTTGCATCTTGTTTCCTGCATCTGCTCTCAGGCATGTCTCCAGAGCTCCCTGAACCGTCAGCCCCGGCGTCCCGGACCCTGGTGCCCAGCAGGCCTCCACTGCTTATGGAGGAGATGCCCCTTGCACAGTGCTGCCCGGCCCAGCCCCGCCCACTCCAGCCGCCTGAGCGGTGGGCAGTGGGCCCCCGGCTACCTCCTCCAGTGGTTCACAGGGCTTTCAGCCCCTTGTGTCCCCGTGCCCCTGCTTTGCAGACACTTCCCCCGCCTGGCACACTCTCCCCTGCCCTCCTCTCTGGGTCATTCCTGTTCATCCTGCCATCTTGGTATAGGGTGGGATCTAGGCCGGCTTCCCTGACCTCTGGGTCTGACCCAGTTATGTGGTCTGGGCGCCTCGTTCACCTGGGCAGCTTTTGCCTGGGGCAGCCTCCTGTTTCTCTGTGTGACTATTTGAGTAATGGCTGTCTCTCACAGGACTTGACATCCAGGAGACACCCAGCTGGTGTGGCTCAGTGGCACATGCCCGGGTTGCGGGGCTGATCCCCAGTAACAGTTTAAAAGAGGCAGCCAATCAATGATTATCTCTCATCATGGATGTTTCTATCACTCTCTCCCTCTCCCTCTCTCTCTGAAATCATTAAAAAAAATTTTCACAAAATCCAGGAGACAAGAAAATTGATTGCCAGCTCCTGGCACAGTGCCTGGCATGTGGTAGATGCTCAAGTACACCTGTTGGGTAGGTGGTGGGGGCATGAGTGGATGCGTGGGTGGTGACGTGTGGCTGAGTGGCTGGCAGGCTAGCAAGCAGGAATCAGCAAAAGTTTCTAGAATCTCCCGTTGCTGCGTCACTGACCTCGCCTTGCTCTGTCCAAAAATAACGACCCCCTCCCACTCCTTCCCTCGCACCCGCAGCCTGCCGGGGTCACCTTGGTCAGCGTCCACTGCAGCCCCAACGACCAGATGCTGTGGGCGCTCGACAGCCGGTGCAACGTGCACGTCCGCGTCGGGATCACCGAGGAGATGCCCGTGGGGACCGACTGGGATCACGTGCCAGGTGGGCATGGGTGGCATGGCGCTGTCCCCCCAGGCAGGCCCTGGCCGTCAGCCTAGCCTGGTAGCCAAGGTTTCACACTCGGATCCTTGTGCCTGAGGGCTGCTGGCGTGAGGGCCCAGCCTGCACCCTGGCTCTCCGTCGCCTGGCTGCTTCTTGCCCCTCAGCCCCCCCGAGGTGCCACTGCAGCCTGTCCCCCGGCGCTGTGCACAGGCCAGCGGGGCTCAGCGGCACCGCCGGACCCTCTGTCCTTCCGTCTCGGGCTCTCGGCGGCTCTGCCGATGGGCACCCTCTCCCTCAGCTGTCACATGGGGACAGGCACATGGCGGGACGGTTGCAGCGGCAGGACAGGCACATGGCGGGACGGGCGCAGTGGCAGGACGGGCACATGGCGGGACGGGCACATGGGGACGGGTGCAGTGGCGGGACAGGCACATCGGCGGGACGGGCGCATCGCGGGACGGGCGCAGCGGCGGGACGGGCACATGGCGGGACGGGCGCAGCGGCGGGACGGGCGCAGCGGCGGGACGGGCACATGGGGACGGGTGCAGTGGCGGGACAGGCACATGGCAGGACGGGTGCAGTGGCGGGACGGGCGCAGCGGCAGGACGGGCACATGGCGGGACGGGCACATGGGGGACGGGTGCAGTGGCGGGACAGGCACATGGCGGGACGGGCGCAGCGGCGGGACGGGCGCAGCGGCGGGACGGGCACATGGCGGGACGGGCGCAGCGGCGGGACGGGCGCAGCGGCGGGACGGGCACATGGGGACGGGTGCAGTGGCGGGACAGGCACATGGCAGGACGGGTGCAGTGGCGGGACGGGCGCAGCGGCAGGACGGGCACATGGCGGGACGGGCACATGGGGACGGGTGCAGTGGCGGGACAGGCACATGGCGGGACGGGTGCAGTGGCGGGACGGGCGCAGCGGCGGGACGGGCGCAGCGGCGGGACGGGCACATGGGGACGGGTGCAGTGGCGGGACGGGCGCAGCGGCGGGACGGGCACATGGCGGGACGGGTGCAGCGGCAGGACGGGCACATGGCGGGACGGGTGCAGCGGCGGGACGGGCACATGGCGGGACGGGCGCAGTGGCGGGAGAGAGCAGGCTCTTGGGAGGGTTGGTGCATCCGCCCGCAGCCGGGGTCTGAGGACAGACGGACGCCCTTCTTGCCTACAGGGCTGCAGGCCTGCCAGCTGGCGCTCAGCACCAGGACCGTGTGGGCCCGCTGCCCCAACGGGGACCTCGCCCGGCGCTACGGCGTCACCGACAAGCACCCCGCGGGGGACTACTGGAAGAAAGTGCCCGGGCACGCCACGTGCCTCACAGGCAGGTCCGGGTGTGGGCTGCGCAGGCCTCCCCGAATCCAGGCTCTGGACCGTGTCAGCGGCTGTCCAGGCGGCTCCCCCGGACTCCCTCTCCCCAAAGCCAGCCCTGGGTGATCCTGAGGGAGGGGAGTTGTACCCGGCTCTGCCAGGGCCTCCAGGAGGGGACAGGGCAACCTGAGGAAACAGAGGCACAGGTGGGGGGCGTCTGGCCCCACACCCAGAAAGGGCCCTGTCAGGACGTGGAGCTCTGGGTGCTCACTGTGGCCGCTCTTGTCCCTGCAGTGACCTCGTCAGATGAGCTGTGGGCGGTGGGCCCGCCCGGCTACCTCCTCCAGCGGCTCACACGGACCTTCAGCCACGCACACGGTGCCCAGAGCAGCCCGACCGCCACCTCGCACCCTGAGGACCTGGAGGACGAGTGGGAGGTCATCTGAAGGAGCTCGGGCGGCGCTCAGGGCGGCCAGATGTGCCGTGCGCCATCGGTTCTGAGCCGCGCTCTCGGACACGCCACATCCACGCGTCTGGACATGTGGGCACGTTGAACGCCCCACACTTGCTTTCACCATGTTTGTTTCTGTCTTGTTCCAGAACCACAGCCTCAGCCGAGTAACTGGAGCCTGCGCGGTCGTCCGCGTGGGGCAGTGGCTGCGGTCAGGGTCTCGTCGCTGACCACACCCTGTGGGCTGCCACAGCAGCCACGTCGAGGCCAAAGGTCAGTGCTCCCACCACTGGACACGCTCCCACGTGGTGCACCTCCTCCCAGGGACGCAGGTTCCCGCACACATTCCACGCCAGGCGCCCAGATGGGAACCCAAGGCCGCTTTGGAGGGGTAGGCGCTGGCCGTGCCAGGATGGAGGCCTGGCCGTGCACGCACCCAGGCGGGTCGGTGCAGGAAGGGCGGGGGGGGGCGCAGCGCCCTCTCGCTAGCAGGAGTCTGTGCAGCTCGTGCTGCAGGGCACAAGACTAGGGCACCCTCAGGAGCAATCTACAGTTGTCGCCTTTTTGTTTGTTGTACAAACCTGCATAAGATACCTCGTTAGGAATGAAATGTCAGATTTAGGAGAGAAACCTAGTCCCTGAAGCCCGCGGAAGGCCTCGCTCCCTCCGGGGTTTGTCCCGAGCCCGCAGCCTCAGCTGCCGCGTCCGACAGTGGGCGTCGCCTGTGCATCCTTGTGTGGGGAGCCCCTGGGCCTGCCGCTGCCTCCCAGTGCAGCCGCACTGTCACGGCATTTGGGCTGATCCCTAGGTTAGTGCTTGCTGTGGTCGGCTGCTGTGGCCCCGTCAGACGTCAGTTCATGGGTCAGCCTGCAGTGCCCAGTCACCTCGCTGGCACCTGAGCTGTAGGACTTGGAGCCCAGCCTGCGTCCACCCTGAGCCCCCTCCCCTGGACACAGCTGCCCATTCTGGCCGCTGCTGGTTTTAGCTGCCCTTTGCCCAGGGCCCAGGCACTCGAGGCCTGTTTCCTACTAACGCAAGCATGTCGAGCCCCCAGGACCTGGGTGGCGAGCAGGGAGATGCATCCTCCGAGGGCACCAGGCAGCGGTGGAGAGGGTCCTGCAGGTCCCGGTGAGGACAGGCAGCTGGGGCGATGCTGCTGCACACCTCGTTGTCGTAGGTCCTTCCTTAGGGTTGGGTGACAGCAGAGGGCCGCCTGGGGGCTGCAGCGAGTTCGGGCCTCACTGCTCTACGGACAGCAGGCTCCTCCAGGCCCGCGCGCTTCCACGCATCACCCCGTCTCCTCGATGCGCTGACCATAGAGCTGCAGTGCTGGGCACGGTTTCTCCCTGGTTCTGACTTTGGGTCGTGCTTGAGACAGTGCAACGAACTGGACGTTTTCCACGCCGGGTCAAGCCTGTGTCTGAGCCGTGACCAGGTGTCCTCTGGGCACTCGTGGAGGTCATGTGGTCCCTGCCCACCCACCCCACTGCCCGCAGAGTGCAGCGGATGTGATCGCCTGCCCCGACCCACGTGACATGCACACCGGCCTGCCGAGGGTGGCGGGCCTGCGGGAGGGGTCACCCCACAGGGGCTTGTGCCCCTGATCCCGGGAGGCGGAGTGCAGGCCGCCTGCTCACGGAGGCACTGAGGCCGGGGCTAAACCTCCATCCAGGAAACAAGGGTGAGCAGTGCCCTTTGGGACCAGCACACGGAGAAAGACCACGTGCCGGCCGGCAGGGCACCTGGGCCGGAGGCTGACAGCGTCACATCCCGTCAGCAGACATGGAGGACTGAGGGCTGGAAGTAGGAGAGCCGCGGATTCCCGGCGGGGGAGGGGCACTGCGGCCTCGGCTTCCCACAGGGACTCGCTCCTCCATCAGCTTGTCAGGACCCCCGCGTGGTTTCTACGTGGGAGGGGCAGGAGGCGCTCCCAAATAACGCCTGTTCACCACAAATGCCCCTGCCGGCCTCCGCCCTCCGCCCTCCGCGGGCCTGCAGGTGAGACTCAGTCACGGAACTCACTCTGCTGACATGGAGCCCAGCTCTGGCGCCCCAGGCCACCCACTCAGCACCCTCACTGTCCTGGGAAGAGGAGTGAGGATGGGGCGGGGGGCAGGGACACCCCGCAGCCCAGCCAGGCCCCCAGGGGTTGCACCATGCAGGTGGCATCGGGCTGAGGGGGCCGAGTGAGACTTCACAGCCCGTGGACCACTGCTCAGCTGTTGGCACAAAATAAACCTGAGGTGGATTAAATGGTGTCCGGTTTCTGGGTGCAAGGGCTTTCTGACCTCAGTGGTGGGGAAAGCGCAGAGGAAATGGATTTGATTTCTTCAGGGGAAATACTGCAGATTAAAGCCACGTGCACTGAAGGGAAATGGCACCCGGGGCGCGGTGTTGCGCACACACCCTCGCACTGGCTGCACCGGGAGGAGGGACGCCTCAGACCGGATGGACAAAGGAGGGGCAGGGGCCGAGGGTGGGGGAGCCCCTGGCAGCCCAGCAGCGGCCTCGAAACCTTCGCACCCAGGACTCCACCCCGGACACTGCCCTCAGTCCGAGTCCTGGGCCGGCAAACAGCCTGACGTGCAGCACAGCCCACGTCGGACTGGAGCCCACGGCACAGGCTCTCGGGCAAGCGGGCGCGGCAGCCCATCCACTGGGCAGCCTGGCTCCTGGGCGGCAGCTGCTGTGCCCTCAGAGGCCACTCGGGAGGAGGCTGCGCGCTCACTGGCGGGTGGAGAGCCTCCGCTCCATGGCGCCCGAGGCCCGAGAGGAGCGAGCCCACCACGCAGGCTGCTGCGCACAAACCTGTGTGCAGGTGTTGAATTCCGAGCCGCGTAGATTTCTATTCCAAAAGTAGTAAAACTTGCATTTTAAAGCGCAGTCCTCGCTAGCATTCTCTCTGTGCTCTCAGAAATAACCACCAAAGACTTCGTCAAACTCATGTTCCCAGGGTGTACAATATAGCTTATGCTGCGTGCGTTTAAAAATACTGTGTGCCATGGTGTCATGTATGTAACAACATGCATAGGAAAAATACCCGTATATACACTAATGGAAAACACAGGAAGGAGACACCGAACGCTAGCAGTGTGTCTGGGGGGTGGGTGTGGGTTGGCCTCTTGACTGGGGGCTGGGCTGGGCAGTGGGTGTCTCCAGGCGGGCCCCGCCCACCCTGCCCCAGCTTCTCTGCAGAGTCGGGGGTCCGCCGTGAGCGTGATTCTATAAGCTAAATTCCTTCACCTCAGCCAAGGTAGAAACCTGTCTTCCCCTGTCCTGACGGGGGGGTGGATACATGTGTGTAGACATTTGTCCTCCCTCAGACTATACACTCCAAGTCTGTGCATTTATTACCCGTCGATTGCGCCTCCATTTAACATGTAGCCAAAACCAATCCCTGCGGGGCGGGCTCTGTCCGGTCACTGCTTGTGAATCGGGTCCAGAGGCTACACAGCCTCCATCCCGACGTCCAGGACACGCCTTGTTCTGAGCAGGATGTGGGGTGACTGGAAACTGCTCTCAGGACAGTATTTGAAAGTTTAAGAAGGGGGGGCGGGATGGAAATTGGGGGAAAGAGTAACCTCGGGTGAGCGAGGCTGCAGAGGCACAGCGAGGTCAGCACAGGGTCACGTCACCAGGGCCCTGCAGCCTGCCCTCCTGGCATCCCCCCAGGCCACCCGACAGCACGCAGTGTCCTGTGCTGTCCCTTCAGGCTCTGGGCAGATCATGATACCAACAGGTGTCCAGGGTACAGATTCCGGCCTCCTGGCTGGGTTCACTAGGCCCCTGGATGGGCCTGGGGGACCGAGTTGGCCACAGTCAGATTTTCTTGTGAAAGGCTGGAGGAATGGACAAACTCGGCAAACGAACCAGCACTTCACTGCAGAGAAGAGGGGCCTATTGTGGGCAGAGAAGCCAATGAGCCCGCCTGCCAGGGGTTGAGAGTGGAGCTGCTGTCCACCAGGGGGCCCTGGCTGGGCCTGGCCGCCTTGTCCCCAGACTCCACGCTCATCACCAGGCGGTCATGGTGACGGGCGGGGCCCCTGTGCTTGCTGCCTCCCGGGGGCTGGAGGGCTCAGCCGGCTGATAAGCCCAAGCTGGGCCTGCCCTCCCTCCCCTCCAACCCTCCCCCCCTCCTGGCCAGCAGCGGCCACCAGATACCCTTATCTGCCCTGCACCTCCCCTCTCACCCACAAGCGTCAGTCCCCAGTGATGGTTGTGGAGGCCATGCCCAGAACCAGGCCCTGCCCTCTGGGCTGTCACAGGTCTGTGAGCTGGCCTGGGCTCCCTCTCCCTTCAGCGAGGACATTGGGCTGATGCCCGGGCTGCCCCCCTCCTGTCCACTCCTCCAAGGGGTGCTGAGATGGAACCCCAATGTCACCCAAGAAATGAGGGTGCAATCCCCTGCTCACCCCAAACCAAACCGCTCCACTCGGGCCCTGGCCTTCCCCACTCTGTGCCACCCACATCCTCCTGCTGGGATCCTGCCCCAAACTCCAGGACCAGCCCAGGTGCCACCTCTGCTTGCCTGACAATGAGAGGCATCCCCCTTGCAGGGCCTCAGGGAGCCCTGAGATGGACAGCTCCCCCTGCCCCTGCCTCACCCCAGTCCCAGCCCAGGGGGCACAAAGGAGGTTGTCCCCGAAGAGGGGGAGTGAGAGGGGACCTCGGCCTGGGCCCTGGACCAGCCCCTCGGAGGCCAGAGCTGGCGCTGGGGAAACTAAGAGGAAGTCTGCAGGCCCAGGTCCCCCGCCAGGTGCCCAGCATCAGGGCTCCAAGCCCCTTCCCCCCTCACCCCCAGAGCCACCGTGACCTGTTCTAGACACTCGGCTCCCCGTCCCGTCTCCCCTCAGGAAATGTCCCCTCCCTGACAGCGGCAGGACTGGGGCCGTGTAGAGGAACCAGGGGCTCCTGAGGCCGTTTTGAGTTGGGAGAGGTGAATATCCAACACCCCCGCCCCCTGCCCCGTGTCAAGGTTCAGAGAAGCTACCCAACTGGCCCAGGACACATGGGGCGGAGGGGCCCTCACTCCCACCCAGAGCCCAGGATCAGCCACTGGCTGCAAACCCTTACCCCCTCCTTCCCACCAGGCCTGTGCACCCCCCACATCCTAGAACTGGGGTCACATCCTTTTCAGGGCACGCAGAGCTTGGAGATGGTCCAAAACACTTTGAAAACATGGGGACACAGAAGTTCGGGATACAGGGGTGTGTCCCAGGTCACTCTGAGAGTGAGTGGTAGGTGCAGGCCAGAACCAGGTCCCACAAGCAAGACTTTCCTGCACCCAGGCCCCTTCTGTATCCCGTCCTATGGCCACCAAAGCCTCTTTGGCCCCCAGGCATGCCCCCGTCAGGGACGCTGGGGCAGGGTGGGCAGTGGGTGCCCCGCCAGGCTGGTGACCACGTCATGCACACCTTTAGCCCTCAGCTCCTGGCAGAACACCGTGGCTGCCACCCCCGGGTTGAATTTCACGGCCCAGAATTCCTGAGCCCTGCAGCCTGGCTGTGCTCCTGGTCCAAGGCGCCTGGGCATGGACCCCGCTTTTCCGCCAGGGCCCCTTTCCCTGAAAGGCTGTGACAGATCTGCTGGCCAGTCTGCACCTTGAGAACCTGCCTGCGGAAACCAGCTCTACTGGCTGGGCACGGCCTCCACAAGCCTCACTGGGGACTGACGCCTGTGGGTGAGAGGGGAGGTACCACATCGCAGGCTGCCACTGGGCGATGCAGCCACACCACCCTGGGCACCACCTAACACCCCCTGGGAGGCCCACCTTGGGGGACTGAGGGCGGGTCAAGGCACAGCCAACCCACCTGAGGGGGTGGAGCTGGGCCAGGAGCCCAGGCTGGGTGCCTGCTCATCCTCAGGGAGAAAAAAAGGGGGTGACAGCACGAGGCCAGGCCTGGGGAGACCAGGTTTGGTGGGGAAGTCACAGTGACACCCAGTGTGGGAGGGGGCAGGTGCCAATGGGATAGGGAGGACCAGCTTGGGGCACACCTCCCCCTGTAGCAGCCTTCCTGGCCTCCTCGCCCTCCAGACCCAGCCCCCTGCTGTCAGTCCACAGCCCGGCTCAGCTTAGCGGTCACTCCCAGAGGGATAACCTTCCAGGAGGTTCTAGAATCGAGAGATGAGGGTGGAAGGTTGGCCCTCACCTTCCTCAGGCTGGGCAGTGAGCTGAGGTCAAGGCCTGCTCTTGGGAGCCACTGATCCCTCAACCCCGCTCTGCGCAGGGAGGTCACGCACTGAGCCCAGCCAGACTCAGAAAACCTGCGGCTTGGAGCCCAGCTGCCACCCTCCCGGCCCCACGATGGGACAGACGAGGCAGAGTCTAACGTACAGCGGTCAGTGTATGTAAAGTGCCAGTACAACCTCCGAAAATAGTGCTCTCCCACGTCCAGTCCCAGGGCGCCCGGGGCTAGCCCTTGCCCGTGAGGTCCAGCGGCTGCAGGAAGGGCGGCAGCGGCAGCTCATCCAGGGCCTCGGGGAAGCGGCAGGGCGAGATGGCGGTGACCAGCACCTGCATGGCGCGCACGAAGAGCGAGGGCGGCGCCAGGCCCGCCAGCCACTGGAACTTGTCTTCGCCCAGCAGCCGCTGCCAGCGCGGCCGGTCGCCCAGCAGCTCGCAGCGGGCCAGGCGGGCGGCCGCGGGCGTGTACAGCACCAGCAGGTCCAGCAGCAGCAGCAGGTGGCGCTGGCGCGCCTCCCCGGGCGCAGCGGACGCCCCGGGGGCAGGGGCGGCCCCGGAATCGAGGCCCAGGTGGCGCAGCAGCAGCTCAAGCGGCGTGAGGCCCCCGCCATCGCGCAGGCCGGGCGAGGCCCCGTGGCCGAGCAGCAGGAAGAGGCACTCGGGCCGCGCCAGTTCGCAGGCCACGTGCAGCGCCGTGCCCCCGCCCTCGACGCGGCCGCAGCCCCGGCGGTCCAGCAGGCGCGCGCGCTCCTCGGCCGGGAAGTCCCGCACGGTGCGCAGGACGCGGCGCAGGATGCCCACGCGGTTGTAGCGCACGGCCAGCGCCACGTGCGGCCCGGGCGCGGCGCAGCAGCGGAAGCCGGCGCTGGGCGGCGCGAGCGCGCGCCGGGGGAAGGTGGCCAGCAGGTAGTGCGCGTAGGCCTGGTGGTCGTGCACCAGCGCGTAGAGCAGCGCCTCGGACGGCGAGTAGGCGGTGGCGAGCCCGCGCTCGTCCCAGTGGAAGGCCTCGCTGGCGCGCATGTCCTCCAGCAGCCACACGGGCAGCTGGTCGCGCACCGCCTGGTAGAAGGCAAAGGAGGACTTGCGGCACTGCTTCTGCGCCCGCAGGCGCGCTGCGCTGGCGCCGTCCGCTCCCCCGGGCCGCTGTGCGTCCCACGGCATGCTGGCAGGGGCCACGCCGGCCTCAGGGCATGGGCTCCGCGGCCAACCACCTACAGGCAGAGGGGACACGGTGAGGCGCCTGGGCCCCTGTCCCCACGGCCGGGGGAAACCGGAGGGCCTACGAGGGGATCTGCTCACCCCTCACAGGGCCGACACTGTACCCACCTCCAGCCTCACCGGCCCTTCAAGGCACTGCTCACAGCTCCCTTCCCTCCAGACCCCAGCCACCTCCCACCTCCTTGCTCCAGCTGCGCCTCACCTGAAATCCCCTCGTTCTCTGGCATCTCTAGGAGACCTACCTCTGCCCGCAGCTCCTCCCACCCCCATGATCACAGTAAAACCTTACCCTCCCCCCAGCCCAGGGACCCCACGGGGAGAGTGCCTGCCCCCCTGGGCCAGGCACATCCACCCCCAACAGAGAAAAGGCCAGGTGGCGGGTAGGAAAGTTGACCCACATCTCAAGAGGAGCCAAACTCTTTCTGTAGCCCAGTCCTTTCTGTAGAACAAATCCCTGTCCTAACCTTGACCTGTCCTCTGACCCCTGACCCCTAGAGTCTACCCCCAGGCAGGGCAGGGGCAGAGCTCTGGACTCAGACCTACCTGGTTCCTGCACGGGATCCCCTAGCAGACGCGGGTCTGTCACTGCGCCTTCATCTGTAAGGAAGAGGGGAATGCAGGCCACGAGCCCAGCAGGGTGAGTTTGCGGGGAGGCGGGACGCTACCTTCCACCCAAACATGATGTCTGCAGGGTGTCCACACCCCTGGCTCCTGGGAGGGGGCTGGAGGGTGAAGTCAACTAGAGCCTGGGGTGCACTCCCAGCCACTAGGGGAAGCAGGTGCTGTCAGCCATTCTCCAGCAAGGGGCAGGCTAGGCAAGGACCAGCCAGCAAGCCATGGCAGAGCCAAACCTCCAGCCCGGATCTCCTGCCTCCCATTTGGGGCTCTTTCCATACATGGGGTGTCCCAACCCCTGAGGGGGCCCAGCCTGAGCCCTGACCTTGCCCTCTGCGCCCCCAGCCTCCACCTGAGCCTTTGACCCCGGCCCAAGGTCCCCACTGCTTTCTCCCAGGGCTAAGTCCAAGATCAAAAGTCAAAAAGGTCCGGGAACTAAGTTACGGAGATGGGCACGGTGGGGGCGGCCTGCAGGCCCAGCGCCCTTTGGGGGGCACTGCGACTAGACACCCCCCACGCCTGGGCCTCTGCGCCCCAGGTGGACCCTGTGTGGGCAGCGTGGGGCGCCGGGCGGGTTACGTAAAGTTGGGCCGCCCCACGTCACCGGGCATTGAGTCACGGCCGCGGCTGGGTGAGTGGGGGGTGGGGCTGAAGAGAGCCCAGGGGCGCGTCCCGGGCCGTGCGCCAGCTCCTCCCGGTCCCCTCCCGGGGACGCGGGGACCCCGCCGGGGGCGAGGCCGGTGCTGCGGGCCGGCGGCTGGCGCAGCGAAGGCGGCACCTGCGTGTGCGTGTGTCCAGGGGGCGTGAGGGGGGCGGCGGCCCGGGGGGAGCGCCCGGCGCAGGGGCTGCGGGCAGGGAGGGCGGCGGGGGACTCACCGTGGGGGCGGTGGCCGCAGGCTTGCGCGGGGAGTGCGGAGGCGAAGGTCCCAGGACGGACGGACAGACGGGGAGCTGCCGCCGCCCGCCCGCCGCAGCCGCTCTCCGGGCCCCGCGGTCCGTCCCAACGCCGGGAGGCGGTGCGGGCGCGGGCGCGGGCGCGGGCGGCGGGCGGGCGGCGGGCGGCGGGCGGCGCAGTGCGGCCCGGGCCGGGCAGGACCGCGGGGCCGTCCGCCGCCGCCATTGGCCCGCCCTGCCGGCCCCCGCCGCCGCCCATTGGCCGTCGCGCTGCACCATTGTTACGTCATCAGCGGGGGGCGGGGCGCCCGGCGGGACCTGCTGAAAAGTTGGGAGAAACTTGAGGGCGCGCGGGGCGGGGCGGGGCTTCGGGAAACCGAGCCGCGGGGAGGGGAGGCCCCGGGCAGCGGCTCCTGCCTGCGGGGCGGCGCACGCGTGGACGCCCCGGGTCCATCGACCGGGACTTTCCTGGTCGCCCCATGAGTCGCAGTCTAGGTCCCCTTTGCAATGACCCTGTGACCTTGGGAAGACATCAGTACGCGGAGGGGTCAGGAGGCGGGAGCTGTGACCCCTAAGGGCCTCTGCCTGCTGGGGTAGGGCCCTCGGGGTCAGAGGCTCGGGTTCAGGCTGGGGGCGCCGAGGACGCTCCCAGGGAATGGACGAACGGGTGCAGACAGCAATTTGTGAGCTCCTACTGTGTGCCATGTTCACATTCGGTAGTGCTGGGAGCGATGAAATTGGGGCTCACAGAGGGTGGCCTCCTAACCAGCAGCAGCCAGGACGCAAGCCAGGCGCTTCCCCTGCTTTTCTTCAGACGTGTGCTGGGTTGGGCCCCAGCTTCCCCACAAGGGGCCCGAGGTTTGGGGCACCGCACAGGTCACGCGGAGACGCACCCAAAGCCCTGCCTGGCCTCAGTGCGGTGTGGCCTTGCAGGCCCTCCCATGCCTCCGGGGGCCCATGGCAGCCAGATGCACAGGAGCTGGGTCGCAGGCGGCAGCCGCACTCCGGGGAGCACTTAATGACTTGCCTGGATCTGGGTTCCACTTTGCCTGGCCTCAGCCTTGACCTCCTCCCCTCCCTCAGCTCCCGTTCCCTATCCCACTCCCCTCCCCTGTCCCGGGTGTCTCTGCGTAGGATGGGGTCCGAAGGAATGGTGGTTCTGGGGCTGACCTTTGGCCTCTGGGAGCCCCAGGTCCTGGGAGACAGCCTGGGGAGCTGGTGGCTCAGGCCTGCAGCCGCCCTGCTGCCTCGGCCCCAAGAAGACAAGGACTGGAGTGGAGGCCTCAGGCGTCTCCATGGCAGCAGTGGAATGAGGGTGAAAGGGCATCAGCTGTGGGTGCCTGGCATACAGCTGGCTTCCAGGCAGCTCTCTCTCCGCGCCTCCATGCCCTCCTTGCTGGGGTTCCCAGAAGCCCCTTTCTAAAAGTCATATCTGACCCCATTTCTCTACTGCTTAGGACAGTGGTTCTCAACCTTGGCTGCACATTAGAATCACCTGGGAATCTTTTTAAAATCCTGATATCTGGGCCCCCTCCTCCGGAAATTCTGTTTCTTTCTTACTGATGTTGTGGCCCCACCCCAGAACAAAGAAACAGAATTTCCGGAGGAGGGGGCCCAGAAATCAGGATTTTAAAAAGATTCCCAGGTGATTCTAATGTGCAGCCAAGGTTGAGAACCACTGGCTTAGGAGCTTGCCGAGGAAGTGGACTTAGTCAGAAAGACCAGGTGGGGAAGGGAAAGGCATTCTGGGGGGGAGGGGGAGGAACCCAGCTGGAGGGAGCAAAGGTCTGGGAGGGGCGGAGGGAGGCTGCAAAGGTCCAATGGGGTGAATCACAGGGCAAGGAGCTCCTGAGGACTTGAAGCAGGAAGCCTTTGGAAGTCTGAATTATTTCAGACACAAAAAATAGCCCAGCAGAGCGGCTCAGTGCTTGAGCGTCACCCTAGGAACCAGGAGGCACGGTTGGATTCCCGGTCGTGCGTGCAGGAGGCAGCTGATCCCACTAGCCAGGGCGGCCTTGATTTTATGTTGTTTTGTTTTGTTTTTTATTAATTAAATCTTTATTGTTCAGATTATTACATTTGTTACTCTTTTTCCCCCCATAACTCCCCTCCACCTAGTTCCCACTCCACCCTCCTCCCTCACCCCCCCCCCACATTGTCCTCATCCATAGGTGCACGATTTTTGTTCAGTCTCTTCCTGCATCCCCCACACCCCTTCCCCCTGCCCCAGAGAATAGTCAGTCCACTCCCTTTCTATGCCCCTGATTCTATTATAATCACCAGTTCATTCTGTTCATCAGATTATTCACTTGATTTTCAGATTCACTTGCTGATAGATGTGTATTTGTTGTTCATAATTTGTATCTTTACCTTTTTCTTCTTCTTCCTCTTCTTAAAGGATACCTTTCAGCATTTCATATAAAACTGGTTTGGTGGTGATGAACTCCTTTAGCTTTTTCTTATGTGTGAAGCTCTTTATCACTTTGAATATTTCTTGCCACTCCCTTCTGGCCTGCAAAGTTTCTGTTGAGAAGTCAGCTGACAGTCGTATGGGTACTCCCTTGTAGGTAACTGACTGTCTTTCTCTTGCTGCTTTTAAGATTCTCTCTTTGTCTTTTGCTCTTGGCATTTTAATTATGATGTGTCTTGGTGTGGTCCTCTTTGGATTCCTTTTGGTTGGGGTTCTCTGCACTTCCTGAACTTGTAAGTCTGTTTCTTTCACCAGGTAGGGGAAGTTTACTGTCATTATTTCTTCAAATAGGTTTTCAATATCTTGCTCTCTCTCTTCTTCTGGCACCCCTATAATTCAGATGTTGGTATGCTTGAAGCTGTCCCAGAGGCTCCTTACACTATCTTCGTATTTTTGGATTCTTTTTTCATTTTGCTTTTCCAGTTGGGTGTTTTTTGCTTCTTCGTATTTCAAATCGTTGACTTGATTCTTGTGATCCTCTAGTCCAGGGGTGGGCAAACTTTTTGACTGGAGGGCCACAATGGGTTCTTAAACTGGACTGGAGGGCCGAAACAAAAGCATGGATGGAGTGTTTGTGTGAACTAATATAAATTCAAAGTAAACATCATTACATAAAAGGGTACGGTCTTTTTTTTTTTTTTTTTTTTAGTTTTATTCATTTCAAACGGGCCGGATCCAGCCCGCGGGCCGTAGCTTGCCCACGGCTGCTCTAGTATGCTGTTGGGAGTCTGTATAATATTCTTTATTTCAGTCAGTGTATGCTTAATTTCAAGTTGGTCCTTTATCACAACCTCGAGGGTCTCATTAGATTTCTTGTAGGTCTCATTAAGTTTATCAGCAGTTTCTAGAAAGTTCTTGAAAAAGCTAAATTAGTTCATCACCACCAAACCAGTATTATATGAAATCCTGAAAGGTATCCTTTAAGAAGAGGAAGAAGAAGAAAAAGGTAAAGATACAAATTATGAACAACAAATACACATCTATCAGCAAGTGAATCTGAAAATCAAGTGAATAATCTGATGAAAAGAATGAACTGGTGATTATAATAGAATCAGGGGCATGGAAAGGGAGTGGACTGGCTATTCTTGGGGGGGAAAGGGGTGAGGGGGATGCGGGAAGAGACTGGACAAAAATCGTGCACCTATGGATAAGGACAGTGGGTGGGGAGTGAGGGAGGAGGGTGGGGTGGGAACTGGGTGGAGGGGAGTTATGGGAGGAAAAAAGAGGAACAAATGTAATAATCTGAACAATAAAAATTTAATTAATAATAAGAAAAAGAAAAACCTTAAAAGTGTAGTTTTGAACTCTATATCCAGTAGTTTGCTTTCCTCCATTTCTGTCATTTGTGTCCTTTTTCTTTGTCTCCGCATTTTTTTATGCTTCCCTGTGTTGATAAAGTGGTTTTCTGTGCTACGTGTCCTCTAGGGCCCAGTGGTTCAGCCTCCCCAATTACCTGAGGAGGACACTCTTGGTGCACCCCCTTGTGGGCTTTGTGCACAGTCTTGTTGTAGTTAAGCCTTGATTGTTGTAGGTATCACTGGGAGGAATTGACCTCCAGGCCAATTGGCTATGAGAATCAGCTGTGTCTGCAGTGGGAGAACTTCTGTGCTGGAGACACCCCTCTGGGGCAAGACTTGCTTCAGTGGGGCTTTGGTGCTCACTGAGTCTGCCCCCTGAGTGTGTCCTTTATGGTTCCACGGAGCTGCAAACTGGATGGTCCCACTCTGACCTCTGGGTACACTCTGATTTTATGTTTTATTACTATTTCAAAATTAAACCTTTGCAGAGAACTCAGGTGGCTACCAAGGAGGTAGGGTCAAGCTGTGTTTTGGTTTTATTTTGATAATAGTTTATTGATTTTTAGAGAGAGAGAAGGAACAAGAGAGAAACATCAATTTGAGAGCATAGTAACACCAATCGGCTGCCTCCTGTATGCCCCCTCCTGGGGATCGAGCCCGCAACCTGGGCACGTGCCCTTGACTGGAATCAGACTGGCCACCTCCTGGTGCAGGAGAGGATGCCCAGCCAACCCAGCCCTGGCCAGGGCTCGCGCTGTGCTTTTACTAGTGAAACCCGGAAGCCAGCTGGGTGGCCGTCCAAAGGAAGTGCAGAAGGTAACCAGACGCACCTTCCCGGTGGGATCTGGTCCCTCAGCAGCAAGCCTTTCTGAGGGGACTGTGTGAGCCTGAAGTCTTGGCACCACCCCCTCACCTGCCCTCTGCACCCCCCACCCAAGGGAGGCAGTCTCCATGGAACTCTGGGTTCTTGTAGGATCCCTGAACCCAGCTGTGCTTGAGGACTCGGACTGTCTCATTAAAGGAGCTGGTAAATTTTTTTTTATTTTTTAAAATATATATTTCATTGATTTCAGAGAGGAAGGGAGAGGGAGAGATAGAAACATCAATAATGAGAGAGAATCATTGATTGGCTGCCCCCTGCACACCCCACACTGGGGATTGAGCCCACAACCCGGGTATGTGCCCCAACCAGGAATCAAACCATGACCTCCTGGGTCGACATTCAACCACTGAGCCACACCGGCTGGGCAAAATTCTCTTTTTAAAAATGCCCTAACTCATTCGAGTATCCACCTGGGGCAGACCCTGTCCTCCCAGCAGGATTATAATGTCCCCTTCCTGCTCAGCAGGTCCAGGTTTATGAGGGAAATGACATGGCAGCTGCGGGACATGCATGTACAGGTTTTATGCAGCCACCATCAAGGTCAAGGTCAGAGAGCTGGCACTTCCAGTCTGTCAGGTGCAGACGAGAATGGCGCCTGCCCCAGAGAGCCGCCCACCCAAGGAGTTCTCTAGGGACCTGCTGTGCCCACAAGGGCTGGCCTTCGTGCCTGAGCTGCTGGGATTCATCCTATGTAATAAAAGGATAATATGCAAATTGTCCCTCGGGAGTTCAGCTGACCTCGAGGTCAACCGCTTGCTATGACGTGCGCTGACTACCAGGGGGTGGCGCAGGACGAAGGAAGGCCCTGGCTGGCAGCTGGCAGCAGGGGGAAGGAAGGCCCTGATTGGCCCTGATTGCCGGCCCCGCCTAGGGACTCTATCCGTGCATGAATTTCATGCACCGGGCCTCTAGTTTTTAAATATTTCAACATGAACATGTTAAAAGGAAAAGCATCCATATTGTCTTATAAATGCTATAAGCCACCCACTGGCCTGTTGACAGCAGTGCCCCTGGGGGGAGAGTCAGCAAGAGGAGGGAGGGATCCTGGGAGTTTTTATTCTAAACCTTCGATGAAGGACACATATTCACATATTATTTGTGTAATTAAGGTGGGTTTTTATAGAGGCAGTTCCCATTGGCAAAATGCTGCCTCGAGGTCATTGCTTCACTGGCTTTCCCAGCGCGGTAGGTCAGACTGTCAGCTCACTTTACAGGTAGGGAAACTGAGGCTGGAAGAAGAGATGGCTTTGCACACGGAGGTGGAACCTATGAGCTGCGCCCGTCCTGAGGGAAGGCTTTGGTGTCGGGAGTTCCTGAGCTCCTGGAGTTTCAGACCACTTTGTGCAAGTTGGTGAGGTCCCCTAGCATCACCGCCACTCTCAGGACGGGGGTCAGCTGCAGGTGGGTGGGTCCCTCCATCCCCGACAGGGAAGTCAGGGTCAGCCAGCACTCTGAGCAGCCTCACCCATTAATTTAGTCAACAAACTGGCCCCTGAGCCTGTTCTGAGGACCCGGGGTGAGTGGGCAGGAGAGGAGGCACCTGTGCCCCTCAAATGGAGTCCGGAAGGCTCTGTGTCCAAATGCCCTCACCCCGCTGTCACTGCTCCATCCACCTCCCAGGCCCGGGCTGCCCTGGACTCTCCCCCCCCCCCCCCCCCCCCCCCCCGCCTGCAGCCTGAGGGGTCCAGGCAAAACCCATCAGTTTGGCCCTTCCTCTGCTCAGACCTGCTGCCTGCCCATCTCTTAGCCTTAAGGCCAGACCCTTCACGTTCATTGGGAACTTGGCCTTAGGCCTCGGGCCTGTGCTTGCTGTTCCCTCTGCCTGCCCGCCCCCCCCCCCCCCCCCCCCCAGGTCTGCATGGCCTCATTTCAGGGTCACCTGCCTAAAGGAGCTGGGGAGCAGTGTCCCTGCTCCTGAGGGTTCCTCCTGGGTCAGCCCCCCGAGGGGGCCCACCTGTCCCTACAGGAGAACAGGTGCCCATAAAAGCTGATGGCTAAGTGGGGGAGTCATCAGGCTGGGGAGGCGGGAGCAGGGCCGGCAGGCCTGGTCAGCCTGGGGGTGTGGGCGGTGCTGGAGCAAGGGGTGCCCTGGGCAGGGCAGGGAACCCATGATTCATCCCGGCTGGGTCAGAGGCCGCTCCGGGAATCCTGAACCCTGAACCCAAGGGGACACTGGGAGGGGGTGCTCAGCGGTGGCCCAGCCCAGGACCTGCCCCCCATCCCCCTTCCCATCCCAGGACCTGCCCCCATCCCCCCTTCCCAGTCCAGCACCTGTCCCCCAACCCCCTTCCCAGCCCAGCACCTGCCCCCCATCCCCCTTCCCAGCCCAGCACCTGCCCCCATCCCCCTCCCCAGCCCAGGACCTGCCCCCCATCCCCCTTCCCAGCCTAGGACCTGCCCCCATCCCCCTTCCCAGCCCAGGACCTGCCCCCCATCCTCCTCCCCAGCCCAGGACCTGCCCCCCATCCCTCTTCCCAGCCCAGGACCCGCCCCCCATCCTCCTCCCCAGCCCAGGACCCGCCCCCCATCCTCCTCCCCAGCCCAGGACCTGCCCCCCATCCTCCTCCCCAGCCCAGGACCACAGACCATCTTCGTGGGGAGAGGCCAGACCCGCCGCCTGGGCCTCGGTGGCAGGAGGGGAAGTCGGCAGCCGCAGGCACTCCGCCTTCCCAAGGCCCTGCGCCCTCCGACCACCGCTCAGGTGGCGGGAGGGAAACAGGTGCCGGGAGGCGGGACTCCCCGGCAAGGGCCGGAGCAGGTGTGGGACGGGAGGGTCCAGGGCTTGGCGAGGCGCCCCTTTATCGGATCCCGCGTGAGCCGGGTGGGGGCGGCCTCAGTTTCCCCAGCGCAGGAGCCCCCGCCCCGCCCCACCGGCTCCCGCCGCCCAGCGCGGGCCGACACCGCCCCCTGGCGGCCGCGCGCGTCCTCGCACCCGCGGTGAGTCACGGCCCCGCGAGGGTGCGGGCCTGGCCCGGCGCCGGGTCCACGGGCTGGGTCTGCGCCGGAACAGCCCCCCTGCTCGCCACGCCCTCTCCCCCGGGAAACAGCCACCACCGGCCCCAGACCTGCGCGCACCCCTCAGCCCGCTTCCAGCAGCCTTTCCATCAGCCAATCAGAAGTCCCGCGGCGGGGAGGGGGCGGGGCGGGAAGCCCGCGGGTTTCCTGCTCCCACACCCCGCTTCCCCGGTGGCCCCCGGGGAAGTCCTCTGGCCCCCGCAGGGCACAGGGTGGGGAGGGCAGCTCTCCGGAGCGGAAGAGGCCGAGGGGAGCTTCAGTTTCGGGGAGACAGCCACAAACCCCCTCCCGACCTCCCCCTGGCCTCAGCCTCCCCCCAACCCCCCACCCCGCGCCTGCAGGCTCAGTGCCCCCGCTGGTGCCCCCCCACCCCCCAGCCCTCTGCACAGCCCCACCTTCCCCGGAAACAGGCCTTCGCACTGGCTGTTCCTCTGCCTGGAATGCCACCCACCCGGCCGCCCCGCGGGGCCTGCTGCTGATGCAAGCGGCCTAAGAGCCCCACCCAGGGCCGCCCCCCCCCCCCCGGCCCCGCCTCCCCAGGTGCACGTTTGTGAGGCTCCTAAGTGCTGGCCAGGCCCGGGGTGCGATCTATGGGCCCATTTTACAGATGCAGACACTAAGTCCTAAGCGGCCTGAGGAGCTGGCCACAGGCACGGTGGGAACCTAGCTTTCCACAGTGACCCGCTGCTGCACACCCCAGTGTCACCGCGCCCCGAGTCTGCCCTCATCTCCACTTTAGGGACCGCCCCACCTACCCCCAAGCACATGCCCTGGAGCCACTGAGGATCTGAGGATCCAGTGCTGTCTGCGTGGGGGTCAGCTCCCTGGGGAGCCTTACCGCACTCGGCACCCCTTGTCCAATGGGGAGCTGAGGCCCCAGAGGTGCCCCGAGGACCCTGCCAGGCGTCACTAAAGTCCTAAGCTCCTGACGCCCAGTGGAGGGAGCACGGGGGGAGGAGACAGGCAGGCCTGGGGGGCTGGTTGGCTCCCAGGAGGATTGGACAGGGCGGGAGGCGGGTGGGGCTGCAGTTACGCCAGTGAACCCCAGAGGAATGAGACGCCCACGCGCATGTCTGCTGCCTGCTGCTGTGTACAGGGGCTTGGACCGCAGTGGTGTCTTACTTCCCCCGTTCTCCGGGCTGGCTGGACAGTCCTCTTTGAGGGGCCAGAGCAGTGGAACAGCCGCTGCCCCTGCTGAGACTTGTCTACGCCCCAGTTCCTGGAGGCTCAGGTGGGGGCCGCTCCAAGGGGCTCCCCCTCGCAGCTGCCATGGATGCCCTCTGTCGGCCGTGGGCTTCCTCCCAGCATGGCAGCCAGGGTCCATGGAGAGCAAGGCCCGATGTGCATGAATGAATCAAACCTCCACTTCTCTCACATTTGCTCATTTAAAAAAATATTTTTTATTGATGTCAGAGAGGAAGGGAGAGGGAGGGAGAGAGAAACATCAACGATGAGAGTGAATCATGGATCGGCTTCCTCCTGCACGCCCCACACTGGGGATCGAGCCCACAACCCGGGCCTGTGCCCTTGGCCGGAATCACATCATGACCACCTGGTTCATAGGTTGACAACCACTGAGCCACGCTGGCCAGGCCACTTGCTGATTTTTTATTGGCCAGAACAAGTCACATGGCCAAGCCCAGAGTCAGTGTGGAAGCACATGACTACCAGGAAGCATGGGTGGCTGGGGACCACCGCGCTCCAGCTTCCACAGCGGGAAAGGAATGAACACGGCAGGAGACTTCAGGGGCATAACAACCAAGGAAGTTCCCTGAAGGAGGAGGGACTTGGCCAGAGACGGCTGGGAGCCTGTCCACCTCCTGCCCACGTCCCACGGGGGCTGCGGGGTAACCAACCACGAACAAGGACACACACTGGGACAGTGTCTGGTTGTGCTCTGTGGGCAAGAACACAGGGCGGGTGGCAAAGGCCGAGACCACTTTGGAAAACAGTTTGGTCGTTTCTTTTCTTTTTCTTTTCTTTTTTTTTAGTTTTTTAAATTGAGAGGGAGAGAGAGAGAGAGAGAAACATCAGTGATGAGAGAGAATCATGGATCGGCTGCCTCCTGCACGTCCCCCACTGGGGCCCGAGCCCGCAACCCTGGCATGTGCCCTGACGGGGAATGGAACCGTGACCTCCTGGCTCATAGGTCGGTGCTCAGCCCCTGAGCGAGGCCGGCCCGGCGGTAGGTTCTTGAACATACCCCGTGACCCCGCAGGTCCACGCCGAGGTTTCTACCCAGGAGAAAGGAAAGCTCGCCCGGAGGCCTGTGCACGGACATTCCCAGCTGCTTCACTGACAACGAGGAAGCGGAGACACGGGTCCATCCACGGTGACAGGTCAGAGGCGGTGGCACAGCCACGCAGCGCGGACTGGTCTGCACTCCACCCAGACGCGATGCTGCGATGCTGCGATGCTGCGATGCTCGTGGAGGAAGCCACGGCCTGCGGCCGCCCGGGAGGCCCTGCACCGCAACCCGCGTGGGAGGCGGCTCGGCTGTGTCCTCATCACAGGGAGACTCTTTTAAAAAAGAAAAAAAACAAACACAAGTGACCCCAGGTTGCCTGCCCCCTTTTACAGAACAAGCCACAGGCGCGGAGAGCAGGTGGGGGTGGCAGGGCTGGGAAGCTGCTGAAAGGCGGGAGCTGTGCCCTTCCCGCCCGCACTTCGTGGTGAATAAGCTGGACCCCAGCGCAGCCTCAGGAAAGAAGGGAAGACCCCCGGTGCCCGGCAGCCCCGAGCCTCCCAGCCCTCAGCCCAACCCTTGGGGCCGGGGTGGTGTTGGGGTGCCCTCAGGTCAGGGGCCCCAGCGGAGGATGGGGGGTGCCTGGTGGGTTGTTTACAGAAGCTGGGAGGGAGGGAGGCGTGTTTTCTGTTTTTTGTTTTGTGTTTGCACAGCAAAGGTGGAGATTTATTGAACAAGCACAGACTCCCAGGTGGGGAGGGGAAGGGTCCCAGAGGCATGTTTTGAATGACAAAAGCTCCAAACTCCACATTCAAAGCCCAAGTCAGAACTCTGCCAAACTGGGGGAATCAGGTTCCTTCCAATAACAAGCTGGGGCCCAGGGGAGGCCCCCCAGCTGCTCCGAGGAGGCAATTAGCAGCCAGTGATTAGGGACCTGCCCTGCCGGGCTGGGCCCTGGGCACCCGGAGGGAGCTTCCCGGGAGAAGTGGAATGTGTGCCTGGCAGGGAGCGGGCACACACCATGCCCTGCCACGCACCCCCTCCTGTGCCCCTTGGGGACAGGGCTGGGCTGACCCGAGCCTGGAACCAGAGGCGCCCACAGAGCCCTGTGCTCACAGGCTCCCTGAGGAGAGTCCCAGGCGCCACGGAGGCCAGGACAGGGAAGCTCAGGCCCTGACTGATGAGGGGAAGCGCCTGGGTCCCCCCACACACCCCGCTCCAACCGACTCCCCAAGCTCCAAGACCCAGGAGCCTAGTTAGGAGAAGGGGTGCGGGCAGGTCTCAGCCCAGGGGGTGGGGGCAGGACCGTTCCCCCAACACCCCTCCAGCCCTCAGTATCCTCAAGCTTGGGGCTCCCAGGCCTTGGCCTTCAGCTCAGACCTTGACCTTCCTCTCAGGCCCCTCCCTGCAGCAGCCCCCCTCAGACCGAGGTGGGGGCTTTATTTGTATTTTTTTTGGTTGCCTTCTGCATGCACCCCGACCAGGGCCTGGGCTGGGAGGAGCCTGCAACCAAGGTACATGCCCTTGACCACAATTGAACTTGAGACCCTTCGGTCCTCAGGCCAACACTCTATCCACTGAGCCAGACCGGCCAGGGCGGGGGGGGGGGGGGTGTGCATTATTAAACCCGCAGGTGCCCAGGCCCCACGGAGCCTTCCCCACCACCGAGTGGACAGGCATGGGCAGCTGACCGAGGAGAGCCCATCCATAGTGACCAGCGACTTATCAGGGGTGGCCAGGGCCAGCAGAGCCAGCGACGCCACCCTGGGATTTGGGCCTGTGGGGCCACGCCCTGGCCCTGCGTGCTATTGGCTGAGGCTGAGGGCCTTGGGGGGCAGGGTGGGCTTCGCCTCCACTTGACCCAGCTCTGTTTTACCAGCGGCCAGTGGTGCCTCTCACCCTGTTGGACACCCTCAACCAGCCTTGCTGCTGTGGTTGTGCCCCAGGCGCTCACGTCTGACTGCGCTGTGACTGGCTTGGCCCAACACTGAAGTGAATTCGCCACCGTCAAACGATGCTCCTCTCATTTTAAAAATACATCTTTATTTTTATTTATTTATTTTTTTTAGAGAATGGTTTGTTTTTTTTTTTTAAATATATTTTATTGATTTTTTACAGAGAGGAAGGGAGAGAGATAGAGAGTTAGAAACATCGACAGAGAGAAACATCGATCAGCTGCCTCCCGCACATCTCCCACTGGGGATGTGCCCGCAACCCAGGTACATGCCCCTGACCGGAATCGAACCTGGGACCTCTCAGTCCGCAGGCCGACGCTCTATCCACTGAGCCAAACCGGTTTCGGCAAAATACATCTTTATTGATGTCAGAGAGGACGGGAGAGGGAGAGACAGACACATCAACGAGGAGAGAGAATCACGGGTCGGCTGCCTCCTGCACGCCCCACACTGGGGATGGAGCCCGCAATCTGGGCCTGTGCCCTGACCAGGAATGGAACCCTGACCTCCAGGTTCATGGGTCGATGTTCAACCACTGAGCCACGCTGGCCCGGCAAGATGGTAGATTTTATGTTATGTGTATTTTACCACCATTTTATTTTATTTTATTTTTATTTAAATATATTTTTATTGATTTCAGAGAGGAAGGGAGAGAGAGAGAGAAACATCAATGATTAGAGTCATTGATCGGCTGCCTCCTGCGCGCCCCACTGGGATGGAGTCCCCAACCCGGACGTGCGCCCTGAGAGGGACTCGAACCCTGACCTCCTGGTCCATGGTGGAGGCTCAGCCCTTGAGCCACACTGACCGGGCCAGATGGTGCTCCCCGTGGGCCCCGGAGACGCCTCCTGCCGGGAGAGGGACCCGCCCAGTGGCCTCACGGAGGCTCCTGGTCCAGGAGCTGGGCCTGGAGGGTGGGTCCCACTGAGCCTGCCTCTCAGGGAGGAGTGTGGGTGCCTGTGGGGCAGGGCAGTCGCTGCAGTGTAGACACGGTCGGCTTCCAGAGGCCAGCGCCGGCGTTTGGGGCGGGAGGTGGGGAAGGGGTGAATGCAGAGCCTAAGGTGTGTGGCTCAAGCACCCCGTGTTCCAGGACAGAGCACAGCGCCCCAGGGCTTTCCAGTGGAGCGAGGCGCTTTGTGCCGGCAGCAGGGCCTGTCAGCACTGGCCCCCGTGATGAAGGAAACGGCAGTGGAGAGGTTGGAGAAGGCCGGTCACATCTGCCACCTGGGGACAAAGCACAGTGTCCGTTGTGGCACGCCTCCTGGTGACTGGGCCCTGGAACGGGCCAGCGAGGGTGTCGCTTGCGGCTGCCTCCCAGGCCCCTCGCCCCAGAGTCCTGCTCATCCGTGGGGGAGGCGGGCGGGCAGGGCGCCGCAGGAAGCCCAGAGAGGCGGCGGGAGGGGGAGGTGAAGGAGAGGCGGAGAGTGGGGAAGGGGCCTGGCGGGGACTGGGCTTGACCCAGGTGCCAGCTGTGAGCTGTGTGCCCTGGACAAGCCCGCCCCCTCGCTGAGCTCCTGTCGTCTGTGAACTGAGGGTGTAGGCCCTGCCCCCACGTCTTGTGCCCCTGCAGCCGGGAGTCCGGGGAGGCAGCGAGCAAGGATAGAGACTGCTCCTCTCGCCCGGGCCCGTTGAGCTCAGTGGGTAGAGCGTCGGCCTGCGGACCAATGGGCTCTGGGTTCCATTCTGGTCAAGGGCACACACCTTGGTTGCAGGCTCCTCCCCGGCCCTGGGCCCTGGTCGGGGCACGTGCAGGAGGCAACCACTTGATGTGTTTCTCTCACATCCATGTTTCTCTCTGTCTCTCCCCCTCCCTTCCACGCTCCTTAAGAATCAATGGAAGAGTGTCCTCGGTGAGAGTTAACAAAAAAGAGAAAACCCGCTCCTCCCCAGAGCTCCCTGGTCCAAGCCGTTGGGCCCACAGAGCACCGAGCTTTGACTTCCTACCTCCAGCTGATGGAGGCCTGAGGGCGGTGGGGCAGCTGCGCCGTGCCTGGAACGCACCGGGGAGGGGCGAAGAGTGACAGTCAGTCCTGAAGACATGCGGGCCGGGCAGGGGTGCGTTCACTGGGGACCCCCTGGGTCCTCCTGAGACGGGAGGGAGTGAGGGACAGATGTCTCTGTCAGGGTCACCGAGGTGCCAGGGAGAGAGAACCAACACTGGGGATGGGTTGGGGGAGGGACTGGGGCTGGTGAAGAGGGACCGCGGGAGGGAGGGGCGTCACCACTGGAGCTGACATGGCTCTGGGGGGGACGGGGCGGGGGGAGGGGGGATTGGATGGCCTGTGGCCGCTCTTCTCAAGCCCTGCTGTGGTTTCTTTGGTTTGCATTTGTTTCCTATTTTATTTTGTTATTTTTTATTTGTTTATTTTTATTGTTTTTCCTGTGGGTTTCTGTTCCTAACCCCGCCCCAGGTGTCACTGTGATAACACATGTCAGAGTCTGGAGAAGCCTCAGCGATGGCACCTCCTCTGGCTCTGGCCTCAGGGAGCCAGGCGCGGCGGTGTGGGGAGAGCAGGGCCTTCCTGCTGCCCCGCCAATGGAGGCCTCGGGCAGCCAACGGCTCTCCTTCCACGGGGCTGGCTGCCCCCCCCCTCGCCCCGCCCCAGTCGTCTCCAGGCTGGGACTGCTGGCTCCTGCCCAGATGGCCCATGGCCTGCCCGGCCCCTGCGGGGCACACATGCCTGAGGAGCCCCCTTCTGCACGGGTTCCTCTTGGTTCTAGGCCCCCCTTCCTGGGAGAAACTGAGGCCAGGGGGATTCAGGGCCCTCAGGCCCCTAAGGGCTCACAGGAGTTTCTGACACACTTTGGAGGCTGTGCTTCAGGGGGTCCCCCCACTTATTTTCATCTGTGATCTGTGAAGGGAGGCTGCCAGGCCTGGGTGGGGGGAAGGTGGAAGGGGAATCGGCAGGGGTCCCCGCAGGAGGCCGGGCCGGGAGAGACCAGCGCCCCCTCCTCAGCAACCCCATCCCTACCAGATTCTCCCAGCAGGCGAGCCCCACCCCCAGCCCTCCGACATCTGCCCAGTGCACACCCCCAGGTTGCACGGAGGAAGGCTGTCCCAGGAGGTCCTGCCGTGTGTGAATCCAGAATGAGGGAGCCAAAGGGGGAGCGCTGGAGCATTTGTTCTGAACGCTATGGCTTTTCCCCGGTCCCGTGTGCCTGTGTGTGCGTGGGTGTGCATGTCTACTGGATGTAGAGTGTGTGTAGATTGAATGTGCTGAGTGATAACTGCACAGGGGCGTGTGTGTGTGTGTGTGTGTGTGTGCAGTGCGTGTACAGTGTGTGGGTTGAGTGTGCTGAGTGATGCCTGCACAGGGCGTGTGTGTGTGTGGTGTGTGTGTGTGTGTGTGTGTGTGTGTGCGCAGTGCGTGTACAGTGTGTGGGTTGAGTGTGCTGAGTGATGCCTGCACAGGGGCATGTGTGTGTGTGTGTGTGTGTGTGTGCGCAGTGCGTGTACAGTGTGTGGGTTGAGTGTGCTGAGTGATGCCTGCACAGGGCGTGTGTGTGTGTGGTGGGTGGGTGTAGGCGGGGGCTGTTTCTCTGAGTGACAAAGCCGCTCTCACGCGGTCTGGACTGGGATATCCAGGGCGGACTTCCTGTCCCATCCCCCTGCCCCTCCGCCAGCTTGTCTGAAATTTCTCCATTTGAGTGTCTTCTGGGCAGAGCAACGCGTTCCCTAGGATGGAGGCGCCTCGCCCGCCCGCACAGACCCTGCGTCTGCTGCTTCGCCTCCGGCAGCTCCTCGCCTGGGAGGAGCTGTGCTGTCTGCCGCCCAGGGGTTCAGTGCAGGCCCTGCTTCACCGGCTGCAGGAGGAGGAAAGGGTCGGTCAGGCCCGGTCCTCCCGAAGGTTTCCTGTCTGGGTGGTTTGTTTGCTTGTGTCCCGGTTCTGGGTCCTTCTGCTCCTCTTCCTGTCTTTTCTTTCCTTGTTTGTTTGTTTTCAGTCTTCGCCGGTGGATATGTTTTTCCACTGATTGAGGAGGGGGGCGGGGAAGAGAGAGAGAAACATCTGTGAGAGAGAAGCATCACTTAGGGATGGAACCTGCAACCTGGGTACGTGCCCTGACTGGGAATCAAACCCGTGACCCTTCAGTGCACAGGATGACACTCAACCCACTGAGCAACACCAGCCAGGGCTGCTGAGCCTCGCGGGGCCTGCGTCCTGTCTGCTTATCTTAAACTGTGCCCCAGGTGCCAAAGCAGCGATCAGAGGTCCCCGTGGATGGGGGACAGAGGAGCTCTGAGCCCAGCCCTCTGTACCAGCTCCCCATTCTCACATGCTCACAGAATCACACCCATTCTAGAGGTGACAAAACTGAGGCTCACCATGTGAAACCCACTCGGCCCATTTACCTTCATTCATCTGAGGCTCCTTTCATCCCTCCCTCTCTGAAACCAATAAAAATATTTTTTTTAAAAGAGGAATATATCAACCATGTATATTAAAACATTTTCTTCACCCTAACAGTTCTTTTTGTCTTTTTAATTTGATTTCTTTTTTTAAAAATATATATTTCTTGATTGATTTCAGAGAGGAAGGGAGAGATAGAGAGATTGAAACATCAATGAGGAGAGAGAATCATTGATCGGCTGTCTCCTGCATGCCCCACACTGGGGATCGAGCCCACAACCCAGGCATGTGTCCTTGGCCAGAATCAAACCCGAGAGCCTTCAGTCTGCAGGCCGACGCTCTTCCCACTGAGCCACACCGGCCAGGCTGATTTGATGTGTTTTTCTTTCTGTGTCCATGACCCTTTAGTGCTCGGCCGACACCATTGAGCAACAGTAGCCAGGCCTCTTTTTCATTTTAAACAAAATTGAAAGATTTCGTGGGTCCATAAAGTATCGAGGCCCCAGGCGTTGAGTCCCTGTGTCTGAGGGAGTCTGTCTGGCAGGCACCTTCCCTCAGAAGCAGACTGACTGGGCCTGGAACCCAGGTCTTCGGCACCCACCCCTTCCCCCACCTGCCACACTGGGGAGGGCCAGGTGAGGTTTTGCTGACTGTTGGCATTGCTTTTTTTTTTTTTTTTTTGGCATTTCCTAACAGCCAGTCTATG
Organism: Myotis myotis; assembly: GCF_014108235.1. Classification (NCBI taxonomy): domain Eukaryota; kingdom Metazoa; phylum Chordata; class Mammalia; order Chiroptera; family Vespertilionidae; genus Myotis; species Myotis myotis. The sequence goes on along the minus strand of NW_023416348.1, from coordinate 517,030 downwards.
GCTTTGATAGGCTTGTTTTGAACCACAGTGATGATGATGATGATGATGGTGATGACCACGCCCTGCAAATGCCTTTGACGCTTTCCAAGCCCTTTCACTGCGGTTACCTGACCCCCAGATCCAGGAAGGGCTAGGACAGCCCTGCACACATCTCACCGCTGGGCAGCCAGGACACAGGCCGAGCAGGGGCCTCAGCTCCAGGCCCGGCAGGGACCCAGGCCCAGGCTCAGGCTGAGCTGTGGCAAGGATGGCCTGGCCAGGAGACACACCTGGAGGGGGCGGCCCTAGGCAAGTGGGCAGGTTGGAGCTCCAAGTGCAAAAGGAGCAGCGAGGGCAGGGGCAGGGGGTAGGTGAAGGGGAGGGGCAGGGGGTAGGTGAAGGGGAAGGGCAGGCGGTAGGGGAAGGGGAGGGGGAGGGGAGGGGGAGGGGAAAGGGAGGGGCAGGGGGGAGGGGAAAGGGAGGGGTAAGGGGGTAGGTAAAGGGGAGGAGCAAGGGGTAGGGGAAGGGAGGGGAAGGGGGGTAGGTGAAGGGGAGGGGCAGGGGGTAGGGGAAGGGAGGGGTAGGGGGTAGGTGAAGGGGAGGGGCAGGGGGTAGGGGAAGGGAGGGGTAGGGGTAGGACGGGAGGGGCAGTGGAGGGGTAGGAGGGTAGGGGAAGGGGAGGGGCAGGGGGTAGGTGAATGGGAGGAGGGGAGGGGAAGGGGAGGGGCAGGGCTTAGGGGAAGGGGAGTGGGAGAGAACCTTTGTCTGCGTTGGGAGGGGAAGGGCCCCCTGCCGGCTCTGGAAGGAGCTGAAGGGAGGGGGGCGGGAGGGGGGGGCAGTTCCCTGGACGGCAGCTGGGAGGACCACCGCAGGTGCCGGCAGCTAAACCTCCGGGGAAGCCTCTTATCCCAGCGCCCTGCGCCCTCCACACCCTCTTCGAGGCACTCGGCAAAAAGCCCGGATGCTGCTGACCCTCCCAACCCGCACAGACTTTCCACAGCAACGACCGACTGACCAACCGGGGTGCACTTTCAGCAGCTCCTGGAGCCGGAAGCCCATCTCCCCCCCCCCCAGGTAAGGACCCCCACAGGGCTCTGCCCTCCCCCAGCCTCTGCCCAGCCCAGGAGGAGTCACTGCTCTGTCCCCACCTCTTCTCAGCGGTGAGTCCGCTCGTTGCACAAACGGCTGAAACACCGGTGTCAGTTGATGTTCTGGAAAGACTTGTTGAAAGTAATTAAACCTTTAAAAAATGCTATTGAATTAGTTAGAGATAAGACAATTGTAAAGAGTGGGAGGCCGGCCTAGCTGGTTTGGCTCAGTGAATAGAGCGTCAGCCTGCAGCCTGAAGGGTCCCGGGTTCGATTCCTGGTCAGGGCACATGCCTGGGTTGCAGGCTTGATCCCCAGTGTGGGGCATGCAGGAGGCGGACGATCAACGGTTTTCTCTCACCACTGATGTTTCCATCTCTCTCTGAAATCAATAAAAACATATACTTAAAAACAGATTGGGAGGCAAATGTAAAATCCTAGAAGGATTCTGAGCATAGACCTGCTCCCAAGCTCACCCACCTGGCCGCTGGCCAAGAGGTCATGGCAGCTGGCTCCCCCCAGGGCCAGAGAGCACAAGAGCCAGCACCCAAACAGGAGTCAGTCTCTTTTTTTGTTATTGACTAGAAGCCCGGTGCACAATAATTTGTGCACTGGCGGGCGGGGGGGTCCCTCAGCCCAACCTGTGCCCTCTCACAGTCTGGGACCCCTCGGGAGATAACCGCCTGCTGGCTTAGGCCTGCTCCCCTGGTGGCAGAGGGCATGCCCAATCCCGCGGTGTCTGCCCTATCTCCCCGGTCGCAGATGGCAGGCCTGGATCCCGTGCTGGGTCGGGTGGAGGCTCTGGATTACGCTGCCGCCCGCCTCGCCCGCACACAGCAGGCCAGGATCTCCTTCTGGGGGGCCAATGGCTGGGGATCGTGCTGCCGCCAGCCCCAGGTGGGCGGCCAGGGGGAATCTGCCTGCAGTATGCAAATTAGCCTCCATCTTTGATGGCAGCTAATTTGCATATCATACTGATTAGCCCATGGGAGGCGTAGCAAAGGTATGGTCAATTACCATGTTTGTCTATTATTAGATAGGATTTCAGAGAGCAAGGGCAGGGAGTGAGAGATAGAAACATCAAGGAGAATCATTGATGGGCTCCTCCTGCACGCCCCCTGCTGGGGATCGAGCCCACGACCCTGACATGTGCCCCAACTGGGAATCCAACCGTGACCTCCTGGGTCATAGGTCAAGGCTCAGCCACTGAGCCCCACCGCTAGGGGCAGAAGTCAGCCTTTTTGTAACTTGACTCCAGGAGTGCCGCCCTCATCGCTTCCCCTCTCCCTTGTGCTCCTCTCTGCTCAGAAGCAGTCCCCTCCCGCCCAAACCTGCCCAAACCTGCCCAAACCGGGAGGGGGGGGGAGGTGCCCCAGGGGGGCCTTCTTGGAGACCCTGCCAGTCTCCCGGTGGCATCTCCCAAGAGGGGGGCTTTTCCTTAGCCGCCAACACTCTCTGTGCCAGGCGCTGCTGCAGGAGCCTTACAGACCCCTCGCTCCCCCACCCCACACCCCACCCCGAGCTGGGCCCTCTCCCTGCCCCTCTCTCTGGGGCGCAGAGGGCGGTAGCCGAGCTGCTGGGTTCCCATCCACAGGGAGGCAGTGGCGATGGGCAGGTGTGGGGGGGGCAGTGAGTCCCGCCCCCCAGGGGAGCCCGTGTTTGGTTCTGAAGTTCAGGAAGCGGCTGGCCCTGTGGGCACCCGTCCAGGAAAGGCACAGGAGAGGATGCTGCCGGGGCTGTGAGGACAGGGCTGGGGGACCTGAGGGTGGGCCTGGCTGTGGCCACACCCTGTGCCCTCTCAGCTGAGCCCCTGCTGCCCAGACCATGCCCAGGCCGATGCCCAGAAGTGGCCTCCCCGGTTACCTGCCGCCCCAAGGCCTCCAGTCGGAAGCGAGTCAGCGCGCCTCACCCGGAGGCGTGCCCCCTCCCCAGCCAGTGCAACCCGTTTGCCCGGCTGGCTGGCCTCTGCCCCAGCGGCCCCAGGAGCTACCGCCTTTCAGGGAGCACCCCACCCCCGCAGGCTGGGCCACCGCACTGCCCGGGCCGCCTCCTCCAGGGAGCCCACTGCACCATGCCCTGACTTCGGAGAGTGCAGGTGGAGGGTTTGTGCCGAGAGCGCGGCAAGAACCAGCGCCACCACCAAAGCAGATATTTGGTTTCTCCCAGAACCAGCCTCCCAGCACTCGCAGGTGCCCCCCGGCCAGCCTCAAATCCCTCCAGGAACACCGGGCGGCCACCTCTGTCCCCGGGTGCCAGCGAAGCCCCCGCTGTCCCTCAGGCACATGGATTCCAGTGTGTGGGCGCTCGCCTCCTGGCCCGGCCACCTCCACGCTTTTGCCCTCGCTGCTCCCCCGCCTAACACACAGCCTCCCTTCTCCAAACGCGCAGACCTTTCCAGACTTCAAGGCTCAACTCAAAGCCGGCTCGCCGAGCTTGAATAAGCCACCTAACCCTCTGGCCTCAGTTTCCCCGGCTGTAACAGGAAGTGAACGTCCCTCTATTGCAGGGGGAGCAAGGAGTAGGGAAGAAGGCTCCGCCCTTAGCGGGCCTGGCACAGAGGGAGCCCTGCGCCTCGCGGGCCTCCGGGCCTCGGTGCTCCCCATCCCGCCAGGTGCTCGCTAAGCCTTGCCAGGTGGTGAGGGCGCCGCCCCCCAGGAACGGCTGGGGGCCCCTGAAACGCGGCCCGGAAGGCCCCGCGGGAGAACGTCTGTGCAAAGCTGCCAGGAACAGGGGGGCGGGATGAAATCCGAGAGGCAGGACTCCCTCCCCCCCCCCCCCCCGACTCTCCCCCCCAGCGGTTATCGCCCCGCCCCCGCCGCCCCGCCCCCGAAGCCCGGCCCCGCCCCCCCTCGCAACCGCTCCTGGGTACTGGGACCCGTGGCCGCCCCGTCCCAGCCCCGCTGCGGGCCTCCGGAGGGAGGGCGTTTTCCCGCCTAGACCGACGCAGCCGGGGGAGGAACTCAGGCAGCGCTGTGTGCATGTATTGCTGTGACCTGACTGCACTCCAGGCCCGTGGCCGTGCTGCCGGGCGACGCGATGGCCACAGGTGTCATTATCCCCGTGTTTCTGGTGAGGAAAAGGAGGCGCAGAGGGGCTCAGCGCCTCCCAGTCTCAGGAGGGTGGGGTGCAGTCAGGATTTGCACCCAGGCCTGATGGTCCAGGTTCAGCCAGCTGGGCTGTACCGTGTTCCTCGAAAGGGAGTCACCCGCCCCCGCTCGGCCTGGGGGGTCACACTGAGCCACCGGACTCCCGCAGGGCTGGCGGGTGTGGGTGTCGGGGGCGTGGACGTGCAATCGGTGGACTTGGGGCTCCACGCCCCTAGCCTACTGCGCATGCGCACCTCCTCCACCCATCCCTCGGAGATGAAGTGGGAACTTTGTACCCTGTCCGGAGCCCTGATTGGAGGACTAATCCGATTGCTTTTCAAACCCTGGCCTCACCTCGATAACCCCCCTGTAATCGCACTGCCCGCCCCTCTGGAGCTAGTCCCTCTCTTCCCTCCAACCTCCCTGGCCAAACGGGGAGAGGGACTGAGGACCCATTTCACAGGCGGCGGGTGGGGTTGGCACTGCCTGGACTGGGGAACCTGAGTCCGTGCGCTTTCTGTTCTGTCCTGTGCGTGTGCACCCTCCCCGGGTCGGAGCCCAGCCCCAGAGCCCACCTTAGCCCGGGGCCTGTCAGTGGCCCCGCTGGGCCCTGCGGCTGAACCTGTGTAGGCCCGGGCACCTGACTTTCCCGACTCCCCAGTCCTGCTGGGTCTGCACCGCAGGGCCCGGAGCAAAGCACCGCCCCCCCCCCCCCCCACACACACACACACACTGGCTCAGTGACATCCTGGGGCCTGAGGCTGTTCCCCTTCTATGTCCACTTGGGGGCCTTCTGCCCGCCTCCCTCTTCCTCCTCCTTTAGGTAAGATCGCCCCGGTGTTCCAGGGGGAGTCCCACCCAGCCACCCTGCAGGCACGGGGACTGGTGGCACCCCACCCTCCCATCTCTGAGCCTGGCCATCAGCATGCCTCCTAAGCTGGGCACTCAGCCCAGCAGGTGACCCAGCAGGTGGGGAGCGGGACTGGTGACGGTGGGTGCGCCGGGGCCACCTCAGGCAGGGATCTCACTGGGGTGGGGGGAGCACCCTCAGGCCAGAGGCAAGGAGCATGACCCTGATGTCAGAGAGCCCCGGGCTCCGCCAGGGCCCAGGCCGGGTCCACATGCAGGGCTTGTCCGGTTGAGTTTTGGCTTCAGGTCCCCAATGACTGGGAGTTCCCCTCTAGACATGGCTGTCTGCTCCCCCAGCCCGGAGCGGGCTTGGCCACCCTCTGAGAGCCGGGGCCTCCCCAGGCCGGGGCTGAGCTCCAGGCAGGGGGCAGCGGCCTGGGGGAGGCAGGGCTGCCGGTGAGCCTGGACCGGCTGGCGAAGGGGCTGCAGGGGCGGGAGCGGGCCCCGGGACTGGCCGGGCCGCCCCGAAAGAACAATGAGGCGGGGCGGGCGCAGAGTGGCCGCGGTGCATTGTGGGCCGCGCCGGCCTCGGATTCCGGGGCGGAGGGGTCCCGGGGAGAGGAGCCGGGGTGTGCGCGCCGGCACGGGGCTCCCCGGGGAGGAGAGACTCCTCGCTCCTTCCGGCAGCAGCGCCTCGCCCCCCCTCCCGCTGCGCCCCGCGGGGGGCCGGCCGGGCGGGCGGGCGATGCCTGGTGTGCAGATGTGCCTGCTGCCCCGCGTCCTGCTGTGCGGGGGGCCCAGGGCGGGCGGGAGGAACCCGGGAGAGGTGCCCGGTGCCCGGTGCCCGGTGCCCGGAGCAGGGTCGGGTGGAAGAGGCCCCGAGAGGAGGAACAGCATAAGCAAAGACACAGCCCAGCCCAGCCCAGTGGGTGAGCGTCCACCTCGGAACCAGGACGTCAGGGTTCCAGTCCCGATGGGGGCACATGCCCGGGTTGCGGGCTCCATCTCCAGGGTGCAGCGTGCAGGAGGCAGGAAAACAAACAAACAAACAAAAAAACAAACAGACAGAGGCAGCAAAGAGCAGTGCGGGGAAGACTGAATCAGATATGAGTGTAAAGAATGTGGATCTGCCCCGGCAGTGTGGCTCAGTGGATAGAGCGTCGGCCTGCGGCTGAAGGGTCCGGTTAGATTCCTGTCAAGGGCACCTGCCCGGGTTGTGCCCTACTGGAGATCGTGGGGGAGGCAGCCGATGGGCGATTCTCTCTCACCATTGATGTTTCTATCTCTCCCTCTCCCTTCCTCTCTGAAATCAATAAATATATATATTCAAAAAGAAAGAAAGTAATTTGGAGTCTGCCCTGGACAGTTTCCTCAGTAGTTAGAGCTTCGGCGGGCAGACCCATCAAGGGCACGTACCTGGGTTGCAGGTTCCCAGCCCCTTCAGGCTGGCAGCCTATGCATCTCTCTGACGTGGATATTTTTCTCTCCCTCTCCTCCCTCCCTCCTACTCTCTCTAGAGATCAATGAAAAAAATATCCTTGGGTGAGGATTAAAAAAAAATTGCTGCCCTAACCGGTTTGGCTCAGCGGATAGAGCGTCGGCCTGCAGACTGCGGGGTCCCAGGTTCCATTCCGGTCAGGGGCACGTGCCTTGGTTGTGGGCACATCCCCAGTGGGGTGTGTGCAAGAGGCAGCTGATCGATGTTTCTCTCTCATCGATGTTTCTAACTCTCTATCCCTCTTCCTTTCTGTAAAAAAATAAAATATATTTTAAAAAATTGCTGTCTGCCCATCTGTCAGTGTCTAAGGCTGTGACGGTGCGGCAAGGAGCAAAGGCCCTGGGTGTGGGTGGAGGATGGGCAGGGCAGGGGGCGTGGCAGACCACAGCAAAGCTAAGGCAGTCAGGTGTGGAGGGGGCAGTAGCCACTGGACAGAGAAGAGGTTAAATGCGCTATCTCCACTTCCTCTGGGAACTTCATAAGAACGATGGCAAAGAATTCAAAAAGGCATAGACGCGAGGAGAGGACCCTGGGTGAGAAATCCGACACGTGTTAGGCAGGTGAGTCTCAGCATAGAAGAGGCAGCAGCCACCATGCGCCTCCCTGAGGGGCCCACGGAAAGCACCCGCAGAAATTGGTGGGTAGATCTGGGCACTGTGGGAGGCAGGGGTGACCTCTGATGACAGCCCCAGTGGAGGACAGACCCTAAGGTGACTCCAGTGATCTGCCCCCACTGTCCACGTCCCCTGTCACCCCTTCCCCTGGAGAGTAAGGGGCCTGTGACTTGCTTCTAACCCATAGAGTGTGGCACAGAGGATGGGCTGTCACCCCCTGAGTGGAGAGAGAGACTCTCCTTGTGACCTGCCACACCGAGGCCGCCCAGGTGGTGAGGGGCTGTGGGCGGCCTCCAGCCATGGCCAGGAAGAAGCCAGGGCCCCTGGCAACATAACCACAAGGACATAAGCCCTACCAGCGGCCTGAGGAGCTGGAAGCAGATTCTCCCCGCTGACCCCGCAGTGGGGACACCTTGGCTGTGGCTGTTTGAGGCCCTGAGCGGAGGGCCAGCTCGGCCAGACTTCTAGCTCCTGGGAACTGAAGTCAGACCTGTGCTTGCTGTGAGCTGCTAAGTTCGCGGTAGTTTGTTGTGCAGAAAACAGATACACTCCCAAACCTCCCCACAGCTCTCAGCTGAGCAGGCCCACTCACTGTCCTGGCTCCACCTGCCCCCCTGCAGGAGAACTGGCAGGGGGCAGTGAGGGCTGAAAAGAGGCATGGTGTCCGCAGCTTCCCCGCCCCACCCTGCCCTGCCCTGCCCTGCTCCTAGGCCGCTAGAACCTGAGCCTGTATTCGCAGGCAGATTCTTTTTTAAAAATATATATGTCTTATTGATGTCAGAAAGGAAGGGAGAGGGAGCGAGGACAGAAACACCAGTGAGAGAGAATCATTGATCAGCTGCCCCACACTAGGGATGGAGCCTGAAACCCAGGCATGTGCCCTGACTGAGAATCCAACTGTGACCTCCTGCTTCATAGGTCGATGCTCAACCACTGAGCCACACGGCTGGGCCCCAGGCAAAATATTGGAGGACTCTTCTCTGGAGACTGGAGGCCCTGGGCACTCCCTGCCCCTTGCTGTACCGGCCAATCGATCTGCTTCGGCAAAATGAAGGAGGGTGGGAGTGAGACAGGCAGTAAGGGACCTGTGGGCCAGGGCAGCTGAGACAGTAGTTAACGGCCAAGCAGGTTACAGGCATCTAATAATTAGAAACATCCCATCTTCTGCGACCTAGGGCACATGACTTACACTTCTCCCAAGCAGAGGGTAAATAGCTTAAATCAAGCTACGCAGGGAGACAGGGAGCAGAAATCCAATTGGTGCCATTTGCCAGCCACACCCAAGGACGATGGAGCTGAGGGGATAAATCTCATTCTGGTGCAGCAGCACAAAGCTGAGGAATGTTCTATTGGTCCTCCCAGAAGACCGCCGCTCAACTCCCAGCCTTTAAAACCCTAGCTGAGCATCAACTTATGGACCAGGAGGCCACAGTTCGACTCCCAGTCAGGGCACATGCCTGGGTTGCAGGCTTGAACCCCAGTGTGGGGTCTGCAGGAGGCAGGTCAATGATTCTCTTTCGTCCTTGATGTTTCTATCTCTCCCTCTCCCTTCCTCTCTGAAATCAATAAAAGTATATATATTTATATATATATATAAAACCCCAGCCAGTTTGACTCGGTGGATAGAGCACTGGCCTGCAGACTGAAGGGTCCTGGGTTTGATTCTAGTCAAGGGCACCTACCTCGGTTGCAGGATTGATCCCGGCCCTGGTCAGGAGGCTTGCAGGAGCCAACCAATTGATGAGTCTCTCTCACATCAATGTTTCTCTCTCTGTCCCTCCTGGGAAGGCCTGCATGACTCTAAGAGTCAAAGGAAAAATATCCTCAGGTGAGAATTAACGAAAAAAATGAAAAAATAAAACCCTCAAGATAAGGACCCAGTGGGATCTCCCTCCCAGGAGCAGGCTCTGCTCCTGCCACGCCCTCCCCTCCCCTCCCCCCTCCTCTTCCCCCACAGGAGTGCATCTCCTAAACTCTGAGGGACCCAGAGACTTGCAGTCAGGGAACAATGGGCATTGGCAGCTCATCCCAGGCTAACCCCCTGACCTTGTCTGCGAGGCCCCCTCTTCTCTGACTTCTTAGTGAGCCGAAGCAGCCGGCCTGGGCTCATTTCCCTGCCTAGTCCCTCTCCTCTCGCTTCTTCTACCCTGGCCCTTCCTTGTTTCACTGTCCCCCGCTTTATAACCATCCTCTAAAATTCACCAGGACTCGTGCTGTGAGATCTTTCCTGCATGGATTCAAGAACCGACACTCACCATCTGGCCCTGGGCAGACTGCACAGGCCAGATCCTCTTTCCAGTGTTCACATAGAAACCTTCAAACCTGCGAAGAATGTGAGTTTATTTGAACCCAACTGTCGACAATTTCTGGGAAGCAGAACCTCAATGTATTGGGATAGTGCTCTGGAGAATGGTGGTCTTGCACCTCTTTTATACATTGCATCAAAGGAGATGTAAGTGGGTGACGTGAAATCCATCGATGATGGATTGGGGAGGAGGGAGAAAGCAAAGGGGGGAGGGAACCTCTGGGATTGGATAAAGAGTAAAATGATGGACACTTCTTTTACTTGGGTGGGTGCAGGATAGTACAATGAACATGATAACAATGACAATGAAGGAATTTGTGGCATTTGGCTGTGCCCTGAGGGGTCCAGAAAAAAGGGAAGTTACAAGTAACTGTGACATTCCAACGATATGTTATCTACGTGCAAAAAGACAATGGGCTCAGTTAAGGTGAAAATTGAGCTTGTCAGGGAAGATATCTGCCGAGGACGTGACTGCCCACCATCACTGCTTTTAGTTAGTTTTAACTTCAGACCATCCTTGTGGTGACTTTAAGTCTTGGGGTTTGCAAGGCCGCCATGCAGGCCTTCCCCGAGCTGGTCAGGGCAGCCTGTGGCCCCTCTCTCCACACAGGGAACAGAAGTCACATGTCACACTTTCTGAAACTCGAAGTCATCCTGGAGTCCGCCCTGGCTCTCTCGCCTCTGCCACAGGGAGACCCTGGGCAGCTCCCTCAGCCTGGGTCCCAGAATGAAGCAGGCGCAGAGCAGAGCCGCAGGGACCTGCAGGCCTCACCTCCTGTGACTGAGACAGAGCCTGTGTGCCCCGGGGCGTGGGGCTGTGTGTGCCCCGGGGCGTGGGGCTGTGTGTGCCTGCGGCATATCCTAGGGCGTACCCTAGCAGAGCCCAGGGATGCGCCCACGGGAAGCTGGGTGGAGGGGGGAAGGTGTGGGTCAGCGGGGGACAGGCTCTGTGCTGGGTGGGAAATAGCGCTGAGAGGTCCTGGAGCCCTGGGAGAAGGAAGACAGCTGGGAGTTCCCTCTCGCTGCGAGCCACACAGATGTCCTACGGTCTCCCAGGTCAGCAGCCTGGACTGGGTCCTCTCTCAGGAGCTCACAGGCTGCACGCAAGGTGCCTGCGGGGACCCGCAGTCCCATTGGAGGGCGATGGGGCAGGTCCACTCCCAAGCGCACCGATGAGGCTGCTGAGGCTCGGCTCCTCGCTGTGCGGAACGGAGGACTTCCGTGTCTTGCTGACTGTTGACCAGAGGCTGCTCCCGGCTCCTGGGCACCAGGGGCGCCTCCTTGCCGCAGGGGCGTCCACACAGGCGCCCATCGGGGCAGCTTGCTTCTTCCCGCCAAGGAGGGAGCGGGACACGCCGCCGGCAAGATGGGCGCTGTGATCGCCATCTGCTGGCATGTTCCCTGCAGCGAGATCTGCTGGCGAGGGTGAGCCACAGGTCATGCCCGCTCCCGGGAGGGGCTACAGGAGGCTGCAGGGAGCACACCAGCTGGGGGATCTTTGGGAGCCATTCTTTATGGAGACATAGTTGACATCTAACATATTCGCTTCCGGTGTACAGCATCACGATTCGGTAGTTGTGTAATGTGTGAAATAACCACCACGGGCCTGGTTAATAGTAAACATCTCATAGTTACAATTTTCTTTTCCTTGTGATGATAGGAGCCATTCTATTATTATTATGAATTTGATAGAGAGATGAACTAAATGATGTTCTAACCCCATGTTGTTTCTTTATTGACTTTTTTTAGAGAGAGAAGAGAGCGAGAGACCATTTGTTGTTCCGCCCACCCTTGCATTCATGGGTTGATTCTTGCACGTGCCCTGACCGGGATGGAAACTTCAACCTGGGCACACCTGCAGGCTGCTCCAGCCGACTGCACACCGCCAGGAGGGAGCATTCCTGAAGCAGCCTAATCAAAGGTATTTACTAAAAGTGCCCGACCCGTGTGGCTCAGCAGTTGAGAGTCGACCCAGGAACCAATTGGTCGCTGGTTCGATTCCAGGGCAGGCCGCATGCATGGGTTTCGGGCTCCATCCCCGGTGGGGGCTGTGAAGGAGGCAGCCAATTGATGATGTTCCTCTTCATTGATGTTTCTCTCTCTATCCCTCTCCCTTCCTCTCTCTCTAAAGAAATCAATTAAAAATATATTTTAAAAAAGAAAAACTAAAAGTCAGACCATACGTCCATGGTTATAGCCCCTGGCTCAGCGGTAAACAATGTTCATGGAATCATGCTGATGAAACAGCGGAACATTGGCTTAACCAAACGTGTTGCACGCGGGTGAGGGCACGACGCGGTGACCGGATGGGGTGTGTTGCAGGGAAGGGTGAGCAGGCTAAACCCTCATGTTCCCTCAGCAGGAGTTTGGTAAATCAGCAGCTGCAGCCGCCAGCTCGCTGTCTGTAAACACGGAGATGAAACCCCACAGAGCTGAACAAGGTCCTCTCTCGGGAGGGCGAAGGCCTAATCATCATTTCAAGTCTGCGCGTCATGTGGGACCCTTTAAACCATTGCATTAATGGGTAAAAACACACATTAATTAATAGAGAAAAATAAGGGGATGAGAAAGGTCCTCAGGAGTGACAGGAAGCCCCCTGGGAGCCTGACTGTCAGGAGCTCCTCCCTGGGGGCGGGGCTGGAAGGGTGGGAATAGGTAACCGGAGCCTCCGCTGGGAGAAGACTGTAACCGCATGGGGACTGGGAAGCCATGGCTGCAGGATTGGGGAGCTCGAGGTGTGAGGGGAAGGGGACACCCCCTAGGCCCCCGCAGGATGGGCAGGGGCCGCAGGCCCAGCAGGAGGTGCCCCCAGCTCCGCCTGGGAAGGCCCTCTCCGTAGACATTTCCTGGGAGGACCCTGAAGGCTCCCCTCAGGTGTTTTCGTTTTTAACTCATTAGCCCGTGTACTTTGTATCTAAGCCCTGAAGGCTGCTGGCAACATCGGGAAGGCACCGGTGCCCTGGAAAAGCACCGCCCAGCAGTGACAACCAAGTGTGCTCCCAGTTCCTGTGTCAGGTCACCCAGGGATCCAGCCCCCCACCCCACCCCCGGCCACCTCACCCCTCTTCCAGGCCTCCGGGCCTCTGTGCGGGAGACCCTCATTTGTGCACGAGGCCCCGGGGTGGGGTGCAGGCGGGGTGCAGGATGTTGCTGTGCTAACCCAGCGGCAGATGGCACGCCTCCGCACACCCTGCCCAGCCTGCTTGGTGCCCCCCCCCCCCCCCCGCCCCTGCCCCGGGGGAGAAGCCTGCCCTGGGAGGCTGGGTCTGGCTGGGAACACTCCCCAGGCTGGAGTCCGGCCCAGCAGCGTGTGGCCTGCCTATGGAGGAGGGTTTGGTGAAAAGGACTGAGGGGAGAGGCATGGTGGGGAGGCGGGGGGAGGAAGGGATTTCTGGGGGTGCTTCAGCGCTGGCAACCACTGAGGGCACAGGGCCAGGTCTGCGGCTGCCCACGGCCACTGCTGGGCACTGGCTGCCACACGCCCAGCCCGAGAATAGCGGCTGGAGGGTGGTGCTCGCTTTACTTGCTCCCTGCGCATACGTTATTTTTTTAAATATGTTTTTATTGATATCAGAGAGGAAGGGAGAGGGAGAGAGAGAAACATCAATGATGAGAGAGAATCACTGATCGGCTGCCCCTGCACACCCCACACTGGGGATCCAGCCCCCAACCCAGGCCTGTGCCCTGAGCGGGAATTGAACCCTGACCTCCTGGTTCATGGGCCGACCCTCAACCCTGAGCCCCTGAGGCTGGGCTCCCTGCGCTTACTTTAAAGCGACCCTGGCAACTTGCTGACCTCTCTGGGCCTCCGTTTCCTCACCAGTGAAGTGGGATGACAACACGCCCCTGGCAGGAGGCCTCGCAGGGCTGGGAACTGACCCGGGAGGGCGTGTGGCTGAGCTTCGGTCTGAGCTGCCCGCTCCTGTGGCTCCATCCGCTCCTGTGGCTCCATCCCCTCCTGTGGCTCCATCCGCTCCTGTGGCTCCATCCCCTCCTGTGGCTCCATCCGCTCCTGTGGCTCCATCCCCTCCTGTGGCTCCATCCGCTCCTGTGGCTCCATCCGCTCCTGTGGCTCCATCCCCTCCTGTGGCTCCATCCGCTCCTGTGGCTCCATCCCCTCCTGTGGCTCCATCCGCTCCTGTGGCAGGACTGGCACACCGGCCTCCAAGCCTCACTTTCCTTCACCAGACAATGGGCGTGGCGGCCCCTCCTCGAAGGGTCCTGATTGTCAACGAATGTCCTGCCGATTCCACCCCGGAGCCCGAGCCCCCAGCCCCGAGCCCGTGTAGCCCCGGGAAGGGCCAGACCAAGTTGCCCCTCTCTTCTTCCTAAGGATGCTTCGGCCACCCCCCACTTGCTGTTCTATCGGGGACCCCAATGTTGGCACAGGTGTATTTCCAGAAACAAAGAGCGTCCCGGCCGGGGCCCTGGGGGTGTCTGGCTTCTGCCTGGAGCGCCTCCCCCTGCTCCCCCAGGGGCCCCAGAAGGAGAGGAGTTTGACCATGGGGACAGGGTCCTGGGGGAAGGGCTGTTGAGTAATGCGGGTCCCTGGCCCGAGAGAGAGGGTGAGAATCAGAGAGATCGTGGGGCCTGGGAGCAGTGACAGCAGTCACCCACCCGGGGACCTTTAGGGGGTCCCACCACCCCGTCCCAGGTCCCAGGGGAAAGGCGGCGTTTGTTTCTAGGCACCCCCCCCCCCCCCCCTGGCTCCTACCCTTGCCCAGAGCAAGGCCTGATGTTCTAATCCGGAGCCCACGTGCCCTGGAGCGGACACGGGTGCCGGCCCGGAGGCGCCCTGAGCTGTCCTTGCGGCAGCAGGACGGGTCTAGGCTGTGGGCGTGGTGCACACAGATCCAGTTACGGAAACGCAACGCGGAGCGCGGCTTCCCCTTACAGGGCGCGAGGCTTCCTCTCCCCTCACTGCTCCCCAGTGCTGGGGGCTTCGTCCACCGGGCCCCAGATGGAAACCACGCAGTGAGCCACCCACTGGAGGAGGATAAACAGATGTGATATTCCGTGAAAAGGAAAATGAGCGAATTACTGACTACCCCCTCCCCCAGGGCGGCTTCACGGGCACCACCCTGAGCGAGTCCCCCTCCTGCAGGAACATGCCGAGCGGTGGCATGCCTCTGAAATCCTGGAACAGGCAGAGTTGTTCTGTGGTGGCAGGAAGCGGGTGGGTGGGTGCCTGGGCCCGGGTGGGTGGGGGAGGGCGCCCCGAACATGGGGGGACGGGTTGGTCTCCATGTGACTGAGGCCTACATTGGCCTGAACTAGAGAACTAGACACTTTATTTATTTATTTTTTTATATATTTTATTGATTTTTTACAGAGAGGAAGGGAGAGGGATAGAGAGTTAGAAACATCGATGAGAGACAAACATCGATCAGCTGCCTCCTGCACATCCCCCACCGGGGATGTGCCCACAACCCAGGTACATGCCCTTGACCGGAATCGAACCTGGGACCCCTCAGTCCGCAGGCCGACGCTCTATCCACTGAGCCACACCGGCTTCGCGAGAACTAGACACTTTAAACGGGTGCACTGCCCTATGTGACAATGTTGCATAAAGGAAACTAAATACTGTTTTTTCTATAGATTCACGTCATGACCCATAAGGCATCTGTGCAGAGGGGCAGGGAACATGGATGTGACTGAGGGCCCCCCCTAAGGCATCTGTGCAGAGGGGCAGGGAACATGGATGTGACTGAGGGCCCCCCCTAAGGCATCTGTGCAGAGGGGCAGGGAACATGGATGTGACTGAGGGCCCCCCCTAAGGCATCTGTGCAGAGGGGCAGGGAACATGGATGTGACTGAGGGCCCCCCCTAAGGCATCTGTGCAGAGGGGCAGGGAACATGGATGTGACTGAGGGCCCCCCCCTTAGGCATCTGTGCAGAGGGGCAGGGAGCATGGATGTGACTGAGGGCCCCCCCTAAGGCATCTGTGCAGAGGGGCAGGGAACATGGATGTGACTGAGGGCCCCCCCCCTAAGGCATCTGTGCAGAGGGGCAGGGAGCATGGATGTGACTGAGGGCCCCCCCTAAGGCATCTGTGCAGAGGGGCAGGGAGCATGGATGTGACTGAGGGCCCCCCCCTAAGGCATCTGTGCAGAGGGGCAGGGAACATGGATGTGACTGAGGGCCCCCCCTAAGGCATCTGTGCAGAGGGGCAGGGAGCATGGATGTGACTGAGGCCCCCCCCGCCGGCTGGAGTGGTGGAGAAAGAGCAGAGACGTTGACCCAGAGAGGGAGGAGAGGCCCGTGTGGGCGGGGCCTGGCGCCCGCAGTCGCGTGTAGCGTCACCCCTCCGTGCCGGGCCTGCCTCTGCAGTGGGCCTCTGTTCCTTTTCTGTGATTAGCCCCTAGTTCTGACACATGGATTTTTTTTTAAGTTAGAGTACATTTTATTTATTTGTTTGTTTGTTTGTTTATTTTTAATATTTTTTTATTGATTTCACAGAAAAGGGAGAGACATAGAAACATGAATGATGAGAGAGACTCATGGCTACCTCCTGAACGCCCTACACAAGGGACGGAGCCCACGACCCAGGCATGTGCCCTGACCAGGAATCGAACCGTGACCTGGTTCATAGGTCGATGCTCAACCACTGAGCCACACCAGCTGGGCTAAACGACATTTCACTTATTTGTTCTTATAGTCAGTATTTTTTATTAGTTTCAGGTGAGCCAGCATGGTGGTTAGACAAGCATTTACTTTACCAAGTGTCCCCCTGATTGTTCTAGGACCCACCTGGCCATGCATAGTTTTTACAATACTAGAGGCCCGGTACATGAATTTGTGCACAGGTGGGGTTCCTCAGCCTGGCCGGCGATCGGGGCCGATCAGGGGGCCAGCTTGCTGGGGGAGGGGCCATGGGGGGGTGGCCCCAGCATCAAGCTAATTAACGGCCGATTCCATGAGGAATCGGGCTCCCTCCTCCCTCCTGTCTGGGTCCGGGGTGCGGGTGAACCGGATTTGGGCCTCTCCGGGCCCCAGCAGCAGTGTCTGGGTCAGTGCGTGTCACAGGTACCGGCCAGGACACGGGGAGAGCCCCCTGCTGACGGAGAGCCTGCTGGTCGCCCCTGCTGTCCTGGCTCCCCAGGTCCGGCCGGGCTTCTCTCCCCCAGAGGCCCCTCTCCAGAATAATAACAGCAATGGTTGCAACCGCGCTCTGCACTGCCCTAAGTTTCGGCACCTAGTAACTCATTCAGTTCCCAACAGAAGGTTCCATACAGTCAGCCCACCGACACGAGGACACCCAGGACAGAGTGAGGACTTCCCAGCAGAGAGCCCACACATGGCAACCCCGAATTCACACCTAGACTCTGACCCTACGCCATGCTCCACCCACAGGACTATCCACCTCCTACCGTCAACTTGCCACCCAGCCAATGAGCATCTTTTTATGTATTTATTTTTATTGACTTCAGAGAGGAAGGAAGAGGGAGAGAGAATCATTGATTGGCTGCCTCCTGCATGTTTCCTACTGGGGATTGAGCCCACAACCCAGGCATGTGCCCTGACCAGAATCAAACCTGGGACCTTTCAGTTCGCAGGCTGACGCTCTATCCACTGAGCCACACTGGCTAGAGCCCAATGAACATCTTGATGTTCACCGCACTCTGCCACCGCACTCTGCCTGGAACCCTCCCTTGGTTAGACATACCACGTGACCCATCAAGCCCACTTCTAGAATGCACCCAGAGAACTGAAAGCAGTGACGGAACAGTTGTTTGCATGCCTGTGTGGATTGTAGCATTATTAACAACTAGAGGCCCAGTGCACGAAATCCGTCCACAGGTGTGGTCCCTAGGCCTGGCAGGCGATTAATGAGTGAGCGTCTGGCGTGGAAGGGCAGGTCCCAGCTGACCTCTGACATGAGCCCCCTCCACCTGAGTCATGGCACCTGAGTCCCCACAAGGAGATGTGGTGAGCATGGCCGGACACTGCGGGCCGGGGCGCAGTGTGGGCCTCTGGGCCGCCCAGCGGTGCTGCACAGAAGCCGGGCAGGCAGCACACTCTCTCCCAGCTGGCCTTGCAGACCGGCTCCTGTTTCAACCCCTGGGGAGTCTGACTGGCCCCTGTGGTCCTGGCAGCTGCAGCCCAGCACACCCAGAAGATGCTTTGTGGGTGCGGGCCAGGCACCTGAGCGTGGGGTTCCCCAGCACACGAGCCCTGGCACCCTGAGGAAGGGTAGCAGGGGGAGTGAGAGCGAGCTCAGGGGACAGCCCGCCTTCTCACTGCACCTCTGTCCCCGTCACCCCCGCCCCCAGGTAGCCAGTGAGAGGTGGCAGTGTCTCCCCGATGCCCGCCATGTTCCGCACTCCCCCCTGGTGGTCAGCACACGTCATAGCGAGCGGTCGAACTCCTGGTGGAACCACCCAAGGGGACAATTTGCATATTAGGCTTTTATTAGATAGGATACCCAAAAGGCGGAAACACCCGTGTCCACTGACAGCTCAGTGAATAAGCATCAGGTCCACACAGGGGAGTATGTTCAGCCTTACAAAGGAAGGAGGTCCTGACAGATGTGCCCACTTGGATGAGGCTTGCGGACAGCATGCTCAGTGAAGTAAGCTGGTCACAAAAGGGCAAACACTGTAGGATCCTTCTGGCATGAGGGACCCGGGAGAGTCAAACTCTTAGAGGCAGAAAGCAGAACATGGCTGCCAGGGGCTGGGGCCCGAGGCGAGCGGAGGCAGTGAGGCAGCGTCAATGGGACAGAGCTACAGTTTTGCAACATGAAGGGAGTTCGCTGGATGGATGGTGGTGAGGGTTACACAACAGTGTGTGTTACTTAATGCCACCGAACTACACTTGAAGTGGCAAATTTTATGTACATTGTTGCTACACAACAAACCCTGCCTTGGCCGCATTGCCCCCACCGCAGGCCCAGCTACATAATTTCTGAGGCCCCTTGTTCAAAAATTAACAACTTTAGCCCGGCCGGCCGTGCGGCTCAGTGGATGAGCACCGACCTATGAGCCAGGAGGTCGCGGTTCCATCCCCCGTCAGGGCACAGGCCCGGGTGGTGGGCTCGATCCCCAGGGTGGGGTGTGCAGGAGGCACCCGATCCATGGCACTGTCGTCATTGACGTTTCTCTCTCTCCCTCTTCCTTCCTCTCTGAAATCAATTTAAAAAAATATATATGACATTTCAAAAAACTAAAACTAAAAACTTCAAGATGCAACAGCACGGCAGGAAGCCCAAGGGTCTGCCGGGCAGCCAAGCAGCAGCGCGTCGGTCCGGCCCGGCCCGGGGCTCTCTGGGCTCCCGGGAAGGTCGCGCCTCGGGCAGGGCCAGGCTTCCGGCCTCGGGCTCGTCCTGTCCTCCGCTCGGTCCCGCAGCTTCCTGTCTTCCAGGTCCCAGGGCTCCCCTTCCATCCGATGGGGTCGGCGCCGCCGCTCAGCTGGGCGGGAGCTGGGTGACTCCTCGGACCCCAAGGCACCACGTTTGATTCGGAACAAGGAGAGTCGCTGCCAAGTCCTGGCCCTTCGCGCACCACGTGGACTCGCAGCGTGTGACACGCAGGACAGCAAGGCCAGGGCACGGGGACCCGCGGGCCGCCCTCACCTCCCGGGAAAGTCAGGGTCTGCGCCTCCGGCGCTCGCAGGCTGTCCCGGCACCGCGCGCCCATTTGCCTGCGGAGCAGACAGGCCCGGCCTGCGGGGCGGGCGTCCTCGGGGACAGCAGCCAGGCCGGGCCGGTCCCGCTCCCAGGCCCCGCGCCGTGTGGCTGGACCCGCGTGGCCTCCCGCAGGCACGTCCCTCCCGCGCGCTGGGGCGGCGCCGAGGCCGCTTCCCACCGCCCCCGCCCCGCCCGCCCCGCCCGCCCCGCCCCGGGCTCCCTCTACCCGCGCGGAGGAGAAATCCCGCCGGCGGCCGGAGGAGGCGGCGCGGCCGGGAGCCGCCGGGAGCCGTAGTCATGGCGACGGCGGGAGACAAAGAACAGGCGGCGCCGCGCAGGGGCGGGAGGCGGCGCGGGCGGGAGGAGCCTGGCCTTCGGGTGGCCCTGGCCTCGTCTCGCGCTCTCTGGGCCTCAGGGTCCCTATCTGGACAACGTGGGCAGGGGCCCAGCTGCCCCTCTGGGTTCTCGCTGGACCTCCTCGTAGGGGTCTGGGGCGTGCGCTGACTTCTGGGGGCCCAGGCTCTCCCCTCCATCACAGAGGCGGAGACTCGGGCCTGGGTGTGGGGTGGGGAGTCCCCTGGCACCTGCTGAGGCCCAGGGCAGCTCCTCCCAGCTGAGGGCCAGACTGCGGGGCAGGGGAATGGCGCGGTGATCCCCGCTCCTGGCCTGGCGCTCCCAGCACCTGCCACAGCCCAAGGGCCCGCAGGACCAGGCCGAGCCCAAGCCACTCCACCGCCCCGACACTGTGCCCTCCTGTGGGGTGGCAAGGCCCTGCCCCTTGGCGGCTAAGGCTGCTCCCCCTCCTCCTCCTTCCTTTTCTCCTTCCTTTTCTCCTCCTCCTCCTCCTCCTCCTCTTCTTTTTTTTTATTTTTGCTGCAAACAGCTTTATTGTTTCCATTTGGTCCAATGCATGGGAGTGGGCTCCAGGGTGGTGAAAAGAAAGGCTAGGGGTTTCGGGGAGAGGCTCAGGCAAAGCGAGACACCAGGGGACGCAGAGGGGCCCCTGGAAGCCGCTGGGCTCCAGAGGCTCCTAGTGGTGCTGGCGTGGGGGCGGGGGAGCCTCCCACACCCCGCCCAGCCCTGCCGCCAGCCTGCGGAGGTGAGTCAGGCGCCGCCCATCTTCGTGATGAGCCTCACCTGCTCATCTGGGAAATGGCTCTCCAGGAAGTCGGAGCTGAGGGTCTGCAGGTCCACAAGGGCCTGGCCCAGGTTCCTCCCCAGGACCCTGGCGGCTTCCATGGCGCCTTGAGTTTTACCCACTCGTGTTGGGAGGTTCAGCAGGTCCTGGGAGGATGCCCCCCCCCCCCCCCCCGCGCTGGTTTTGCATCTTTAAGAGATGCTGGGCCTCTCCTGCTTCTCCGCCAACTCGCAGAGAGGCCAGCGCCCTCCAGAGCCTCATGGTTGTGGTCGAAACAGAAGCCCAGAGAGAGGCAGGTGTGGCGGCCGCAGAGGCAGGGGGGGTAACTCTGAGGAATTGGGGAGCTCATGGCTGCTCACAGGAGTTAAGGTAGGAAACCGGTGTTGGCTGGTCTCGGAGGCTGAGGATGGCTGAGGTGGCTCCGAGGGTGGCGACTGGAAAGAGGCTGGAGGGACATCGGGCTGGAAGAAGGGGCATCCCGGGTCTGTTCCGTCGTCAGACACGGTTGAAGCAGGAAATAGATCCAGGGGACTGCAAAGGCCATTCCCCCCGTTGGTCTGCAGTCACAGGCTGGGCCTCAGTTTCCCCACCTGTAAAAGGGGATGAGTGGAGGTTCAGACTCCAGCCTCCCTGGCCCTGGGCTCTCCCAGGCCTGTTCCATACTGTCAGCTGGTCTGGCCCCCTGGCCCCTGAGGAGTGTCTGCTGTAGCGGGTGGGCTCTCAGGCCCAGCCCCGTGGGCGAGACACTAAGCCAGGGGCCATGAGGGTTGGGCCTGGTCCCCCTCCCTGCCCACAGAACCCTCAGACCCAGGATCAAGCAGGGCAGGTCCGGTCAGCAGGTGCCCCAGTACCTGTGGGACCTGGGCTCCCTGCCCTCACCTGACCTCTGGGTTGATCTCAGATCCTCCTGGTGGCCAGCTGTGGGGTTCTGACCAGTGAGGATGGAGGTTCCTCACGGTCAGGGCAGAATGAAGAGTCACTCCAGGTGGGGGGTCGGGGGGAGGCTCCAAGAGGCCCAGCCCTCAGGAGTCATTCCTCCAGGTCTCACCTGGAAGCCGGGCCTGGCCGGCGCAGCACGTGGTGCAGATAACGCCAGTCAGACAGCCAGTCGTCCTGCCCTGCGCCCATGCCCCCTCCCCGCTGTCCTTGGGCCCCCTGGCTCCTGGCCCCTGGGCCTCCGCCCCTTTTTCTTCCCCACCCCGGCCCTGAGCCCTGCTTTGAGTGTCTGAGGAGCTATTCGGGATGCCAGGGGACCCATGGACCCCGGGGCAGGAGGCTTGGGGGGGCGTTGGTGGCAGCACTGGCAGGGGTCAGCCAGCCAATCAACAAGCTGTGGGGTGAGTGTGGGGAGGCGAGGAAGCCACATGGACGGGGGTAGGCAGGGCCTGCCGTGTCCTCCAGCCACCTCCTTCCTGGTTCAGAGGCCTCGGCCCATGCTCTTGGAGACAGGAATTCCCTTCCCCTCGGGGGCAGCCCCGGGCCCCACACCTGCCCCGAAGGCCGACCTCCCTGCACTGCTCAGGCTAAATCCCTGGTGCTTTGGTCCCAGCTGCCAAGCGGACAGGCTCACACTGTGGGCCTGCCCGCCCGCCCCACTCCCACCGTGATGGAGGCAGCAGCCAGGCCGCCTGGGCCCTGCTGGTCGGGTGGGCTCTGTGGTGCAGCAGGCCCTCCAGCTGAGCCTGGACACTCGGCCACGATAAATAAGAAGGAGCAGGAGCGTCCTTCAGGCAGGGCACGGCCTGGCAAAGTGCCTGGACCTGCTGGCAGCAGAGGGAGATGGGCCTGCTTGAAACAGACTTCCACTGGGGACAGGCAGGGCTGAGCTGCAGGACTGGGCCACCAGGGGGCAGTGGCAGGAGTGGCAGAGGGTCTCCGGCAGCCCCTCCCCCCTGCTGGGCCAGGCAGCCCCGGGATTGGTTCCTAGGGGTCAAATGAATACGCTGGGTTTCCTTAGGTATAATCTGTGATTCTCGTACCCCTCCGTATTCCACAAGGAATAAGCAGTGACCTACAGGAGGTGAGAAACTACCAGCTCATAACAGCAGTAATAGATAGCATTGAACAGTCAAGAACGGGCAAGACATGCATTTGGGGCGATGGATCGTGGGGCTCCAGGGCATTGGTGGTTGGTAATTGGGCATCAAATACACCTATGAGTTTCCTGGCAGGCAAGGCAAAAAGGAGATGAGAATGGGCCATTGGAACCTCACTATCTGGTCAAAGTGAGCCTGTCAGGCAGTTAGGACGGCAATTCTATTTGGGGATTCAGCTGTCCCCTGCACAGTAGCTGTCAGGCAGTCTCTGTAGGAAGCCACAGCTGTGCCCCAGGGTGGGGCAGGTGGGGTAGAGGGGGCAGCCTGTGCATGCACTCAGAGCTCTCCAGACCTCAGGATCCAGGGTCCAGGGCCCGGGATCCCACAGTCAGAGTCCCCATTCCACATTCCAGGGTGGGCTCTGCAGCTGCTGACTCTGAGGTCTGGGCAAGCCACTTCTTCTTCCTGAGTTACGTCATCAGGATGGGCCACGGAACGTGACAGTACCATACAACCCAGCAACCCGGAATCTTCTCTTCTCTTAAAGATTTTTTAAAATTGATTTTTAGAGAGAGAGGAAGGGAGAGGGAGAGAGAAAAACATCGATGTGAGAGTGTAACATCACAACCCCTTACTGGGGAATTGAACCCGCAACCCAGTAATGTGCCCTTGACCGGGAATCAAACCAGCAACCCCCCGCCCCCCATGCATGGGATGATATCCAAACCACTGAGCAACACTGGCCAGGGCCAGAATCTTTTTTTTTTTTAAATATATTTTATTGATTTTTACAGAGAGGAAGGGAGAGGGATAGAGAGTTATAAACATCGATGAGAGAGAAACATCGATCAGCTGCCTCCTGCACACCCCCCACTGGGGATGTGCCCGCAACCAAGGTACATGCCCTTGACCGGAATCGAACCTGGGACCCTTCAGTCCGCAGGCCGACACTCTATCCGCTGAGCCAAACTGGTTAGGGCCAGAATCTTTTTTTTTTTTTAATATATTTTTATTGATGTCAGAGAGGAAGGGAAAGGGAGAGAGAGAAACATCAGTGATGAGAGAGAATCACTGATTGGCTGTCTCCTGCACGCCCCCTACTGGGGGGTTGAACCCGCAACCCAGTTATGTGCCCTTGACCGGAATCGAACCCGGGACCCTTCAGCCTGCAGGTTGATACTCTATCCACTGAGCCAAACCGGCTAAGGGCTAGAATCTTTTTTTAATTGCCTACAGATACTTAAAATTTTTTTAATTGATTTTAGATAGAGGAAGGGAGAGAGAAACATTGATTTGTTGTTCCACATATTAATGCATTCATTGGTAGACCCTTGTATGTGCCCTGACCAGGGGTCAAAATCAAACCTGCAATTTTGGCATATCAGGTCAACACTCTAACCAAATGAGGTAATCAACCAGGGCTTTGTATTCTGATTTTTTATAAACAGACTAGAGGCCTGGTGCACCAAATTCATGTGCTGGAGGGGGGGGGTCCCTCAGGCCGGCCAGTGCCCTCTCACAGTTCAGGAGACCCGTGATCCATCACCCCAAAGAGGTAGGCCCTGCCCACCCAACCAGGGCTCTGTGATGGATCGCTCACAGGGGGAGGCTCCGCCCACCCGCCGGTTGGTGGCCTGGGTCTCCCACTGTGGGGCGATCGTGGGGTGATGGCAGCCCTCCTGACCAATCGCATTGCAGCCTGGCTGGCCTGGCGCCAGTGCGTGTCATAGTGTGGTCCGGAAGGTTGTCCAGACAGACGTTCTGTTGTTCAGTTGTTCAGTCGATTTGCATATTATGCTTTTATTATCATAGATTTATTTCCCCAGCTAGAGTATGAACTTCTGGAGGGTGGGGACCTTGACCACCCAAAATCTGACCTTCAGGTCCAGGGAAGAGCGACCTGGCATCGAGTAAGGAAGGAAATGGGACAAGGTAGGAGGCGCTCTGCTGGGGTCCAGCCCCAGCGGGTCCAGGGGTCCCCAAAGGTATGGACGGAGTCGGCGAAGAAGTAATTAAACAGAGACAGCGTTCAGTTGATCAGTAGCCTAGCCAGGATCTCTAGCCAAGTTCTGGTCAGGATCTCCAGCGAAGTTCTGGTTAGGATCTCCAGCCAGGTTCTGTGTCCATGTTCTCTTGCTAGGTTCTCCAGCCAGGTTCTGTAGCCATGTTCCCTCACTAGGTTCTCCAGCCAGGTTCTGTCCAGGTTCTCCAGCCAGGTTCAGTCACCAGGTTCTAGTCAGGTTCTCTTGCCATGTTCTATCCAGGTTCTGTAGCCAGGTTCTGTCTCTAGGTTCTTCAGCCAGGTTCTCTCGCTAGGTTCTGTCTCTAGGTTCTGTTGCCAGTTTCTGTCCAGGATCTTTTGCCATGTTCTCTCCAGCGAAGTTCTTCTGTCTCTAGGTTCTGTGTAGGTTCTGTCTTCTAAGTTCTGTCTTGTTACATCTGTATTTATACCAGTTGATTCCAATCCTATCAATCTCTATTCCAAAGGTTAGGGCGTTTCTTACCTCCATTCCAGGGAGTAAAGATTATGTAGCTTAAGCATGATTGTTCATAGTTAAAGTGATTAATTACCCACCTGGCACTTAGTTAAGAGGTTTTATTCCCTCCCTAACTTCAGGGGAAAATCCCTACCTGGGGAAACAACCTTTCTCAGAGAGGTGACCTTGGTTAAAACACATAGTGCCAAGAAGGTGAGCAAACATATTAAGAACAGTATGCCATATATGCCAGGTCCCTTGAAACAGCAAGCATGGACCAGCTCCCGGCAGCGCTCCACTGGGGATCCCGGCCTGTGCCAGGTGGGGAGGGTGAGTCTGGAATGCTGGAAAGACCTGCAGACCAGGGTGAGAAGACACATGCAGCTGTTTGAGAGTGATGCTAGGGAAGGTGGGCCTGCTGCAGTTCAGTAATAGGGAACCATGGCAGGTTCTTGAGTAGAGGAGTGGCTTCATGGAATTGATGTTTGGAGCGTGGTCCCTTGGGGTGACCTTGCTCTGTCCTGGTCAGGTCCAGCACCCCGGGCTGCTCTCTGCTACCTGAGCCTGGCGGAGGCTGTGAATGGGCTTGTGTCCACCAGCTTCTGACTGAGAGTAGAGAACCTTCCTGGCTTTCGAGCCCCACCTCGGTGCCCCTCAGACACTCGGAGGTGTCCGGGTGAGAGTCCTGACCCAGAAGTCAGAGGCCCGGGTTCGAGTTCTGGTTCTGCTCATCTAACTTCCTGTGGGGTCTTGAACATGTCACTTCCCTTCACAGGACCTCAATTTC
Organism: Myotis myotis; assembly: GCF_014108235.1. Taxonomy (NCBI): domain Eukaryota; kingdom Metazoa; phylum Chordata; class Mammalia; order Chiroptera; family Vespertilionidae; genus Myotis; species Myotis myotis. The sequence goes on along the minus strand of NW_023416348.1, from coordinate 491,545 downwards.
CACATCTATCAAATGGGAACTATAAAACTGAAACCAATATAATATTGAATGTCAACTGTAACTGAAAAAATTAAAAGTTTTTAAATAAAAATTAGATACATAAAAGTTTTAAAATGGGATCAATGACCCCTGTGTTGGCGGCCTCTGGGGGTTGCTCTGAGGGTCAAATAAAGCTGGTCTCAAAGCCACTGTGACCAACAGAGGGCTGCCCTGGAGGGGTGGTGGCCGAGCCACCCACCGCCTCGCGGGCTGATCACCAAGGGAGTGCGGGGCCGGGAGGGGAGGGTGCAGGCCCTTGGAGGGCTCACCGAGGTACGGAATCCTGTCGCCCTATCCCCGCACCTAGCACCACGTGGGCACTCGGGTGTCTGGAGCGGAGGTGGAGAATGGAGGCCTGGAAGTGGTCTGAATTGAGGTGGCTCAGGCTCTGAGATTGTTCTGGAAAACCACATGAACCCACAGCAGCCCCAGCACATCCTGTGTCCCTGCCCCCACCTCCCCACCCAGGGACTGTGCCGGATGGGTGACCTCGGGACCCGAATCTGAGCCCAAAGACCCTCGTTTTACAAATGGGGAAACTGAGGCCAGAGAGGTCAGGGACGGCTCGGGGCTCTCGGGCGGCCAGAGGCGAAGCCGGGCCTGGTGCCCGCCCTCTCCCCCGGGTCCACCCAGACACTCCCGGGCAGTGGCTGGAGGGTCTGGGCCACTGTGGCGCTCCCCCCCACCCCCCACAAGAGACACAGATGCCAGGACATGTGGGGAGCTGGTGCCGCTAATGATCACTTCATCTTTGGCGGCTCACCCAGCCTGGGGCCCTGGAGAGTGTCTTTGTCAAAGTATTTTTGAATATTTGCCCTCTCAGCAAGAAGATGCTGTGAGAACACTCTGTCCCCCTAGGATGGGTACTAATAACAAGAAGGCCGGAGCTGGGAGGGCGGTGCTTTGGGGAGAGGCCCGCAAGACAGCCTGGTCCACTGGCCACAGCCGCACCCCCTGCCCTTCTGGGACACCACCCCACAACGGCCGATTTATTTCTCAGCTGCTCAGGGAAGGCCGCTGTGAGCCACATTCCGCTCTGGGCCTGGAGAAAGAGCAGTGAGCAGAACAGACAGGAGGCCCGGCCGGTGTGGCTCAGTGGTTGAGCATCGACCTATGAACTAGGAGGTCATGGCTCGATTCCCGGTCAGGGCACAGGCCCGGGTTGTGGGCTTGGTCCCCAGTGTGGAGCATGCAGGAGGCAGCTGGTCAATGATTCTCTCATCATTGATGTTTCTATCTATCCCTCCCTCTCTGAAATCAATAAAAGTATAAAAAAAAAGCAGACATGAGGGCCTGCCCTTGGGGGGCTGTGGTCTAGGTGGAGCCAATGGCACACAGCAGTGAGATGGCACACAGCAGTGAGGGGCACACAGCAGTGAGATGGCACACAGCAGTGAGGGGCACACAGCAGTGAGATGGCACACAGCAGTGAGGGGCACACAGCAGTGAGATGGCACACAGCAGTGAGGGGCACACAGCAGTGAGATGGCACACAGCAGTGAGATGGCACACAGCAGTGAGGGGCACACAGCAGTGAGATGGCACACAGCAGTGAGGGGCACACAGCAGTGAGATGGCACACAGCAGTGAGGGGCACACAGCAGTGAGATGGCACACAGCAGTGAGGGGCACACAGCAGTGAGATGGCACACAGCAGTGAGGGGCACACAGCAGTGAGATGGCACACAGCAGTGAGGGCACACAGCAGTGAGATGGCACACAGCAGTGAGGGGCACACAGCAGTGAGATGGCACACAGCAGTGAGGGGCACACAGCAGTGAGATGGCACACAGCAGTGAGGGCACACAGCAGTGAGATGGCACACAGCAGTGAGGGGCACACAGCAGTGAGATGGCACACAGCAGTGGGGCACACAGCAGTGAGATGGCACACAGCAGTGAGGGGCACACAGCAGTGAGGGGCACACAGCAGTGAGAGGGCACACAGCAGTGAGGGGCACACAGCAGTGAGATGGCACACAGCAGTGAGGGGCACACAGCAGTGAGGGGCACACAGCAGTGAGGAGGGGCACACAGCAGTGAGGGGCACACAGCAGTGAGATGGCACACAGCAGTGAGGGCACACAGCAGTGAGGGGCACACAGCAGTGAGATGGCACACAGCAGTGAGGGGCACACAGCAGTGAGATGGCACACAGCAGTGAGGGGCACACAGCAGTGAGATGGCACACAGCAGTGAGGGGCACACAGCAGTGAGGGGCACACAGCAGTGAGTGAGGGGCACACAGAGTGAGGGGCACACAGCAGTGGGGCACGCAGCAGTGAGGGGCACACAGCAGTGAGGCGCACGCAGCAGTGAGATGCTGGCTAGTGGTGAGCAAGGACAGTGGGCAGGGAGGCTCCTGGGTGGTGAGAGCTGAGTCAGGACCTGAAGGCGGTGAGTGGTGAGACCGGGGATTCCTGGGGAAGCGCATTCTTGGCACTCAGAGCAGCAGGTGCCAGGCCCTGAGGTCTGGGCTGGGTCTGTTCCAGGACCAGCAGGAGGGCCACGGGGTAGAGCTGGTGGTGACATGGAGAAGGCAAGATGACGGAGCAGGGTCTGAGGTCCTGCCTGCTGTGTGGCCTTGCAGGCCACAGGAAGGACGAGTGCGGGGGGTGGGGCTGTGTCTAGACACAGGATCACCCTGCAGCTCCTTCGCTGGCCCCTCTGGTCCTGCAGGTGGGCCCTGGTGTTGGATCTGAGGGCTGGCTCCAGCTTCGGTCCCTCAGCTCCGTGCGTGTGTGTGTGTGTGTGTGTGTGTGTGTAAACACATATAACTTACAATTGATCGTTTTACCCTTTGAGATGCCCAGGTCAGTGGCAGCACAGACGTGCACGCAGCTGGCCACCGTCTGGACTATCTAGTTCAGTGATGGCGAACCTATGACACGCGTGTCAGAGGTGACACGCAAACTCATTTTTTTGGTTGACTTTTCTGTGTTAAATGGCATTTAAATATATAAAATAAATATCAAAAATATAAGTCTTTGTTTTACTATGGTTGCAAATATCAAAAAATTTCTATATGTGACACGGCACCAGAGTTAAGTTAGGGTTTTTCAAAATGCTGACACGCCGAGCTCAGAAGGTTCGCCATCCCTGCTCTAGTTGCTGCTGTCCCTCCCACCCCGGGCTGTCAGCGCCCATGGGCCTCTCGCTGTGGAGGCCGGCCTGCACGTGCCTTCCAGGTCCCCTGCTTACAGCTCACTCCTCTCGGGGCGGCCCCCCTGCAGCTCTGTGCCCGGAGAGGCAGAGCCCCCTGAGGTTGTTGTGAGGAGGAAATGCACCCAAAGTAGGGAGTTTCCTTGTCCCAGGCTGAGGGGCAGGGGCGGTGAGTGTGGGGCAGGGCGAGTCAGCGTCCGATTCTCGGCTCCTGGGACTGTGGCTGTCCGTCCGTCTGTCCTTCTGGCGTCTCTGTCCCTGTGTTTTCACTTGCGGGGCTCCGGGCAGGACCGAAGGTCAATGAGTGGGCTCCCCCATCTTTCCTGTCCTTCTGAGAGTTTCTGTGACTTGGAAGTGGCCCGGGGGACGAGCCCAGCCTCCTTGGAGGGCAGGCAGCGGCAGCCCCGGCCCAGCCCTGCGATCCCTCCCCGGCTGCTAGTGTTGGGCACTGAAAGGCCCCACACACACCTAGAAGGATGCCGCCCTGCCCTCGCGGTCCACCCAGCCAGAACCCCAAGCCCTCCTGAGGCCGGCGGTGTGCTAGGCCAGGGGGGCGATGCAGCAAGTCAGATGCCTGCGAAGGGTGGAGGGAGGGAGGCCGCTGGGCCAGTGGAGGCCACTGGGATGGTGGAGGCTGAAGAGGCCTGGGCCGTGGTGGTTCCGCATGGGCCGTGGTGCCTTCCCCAGACCCACCTTCTCCCTCCCCACATCCCCCTCCCTAGTCACTGCAAGGAGGATGCAGACTTCTCCCCTCCAGGACAGGCTCCCTTGGGGGAGGGGGGCGGGGGGGGGGCGGCACAGGATTGACCAAGACAGGCCCTGCGCCAGGCCAGGGTGGAGCCTGTGAGGGCAGAGATGAGAACAAAGGGAGCCCTAACTGTCACTGAGATAAGGGGGGTGCGGCCTGGAGGCCTGGCACCGGAGGGGGGAGGCCCCTGAGGCGGTGCCCAGGAGGTGAGGGAGGTGAGGCAGAGGCAGAGTGGAGACCAAGGAGGGAGGTGGGCCTGGGGGGAGGGGCTGTGCATTTTCTCCTCTGAGCCCACCGTCTAAGGAGCTGTCTGTGAGGAGGGGATGGAGCTTGGCCGGGGACAGGGACAGGGACACCCAGGGCGTGCTGTGCTGTGCTGTCCTCCCTGGTGAGGCGGGCACCTCTGGTGGCCGGTCCCCGGACTGAATGTTGACAGGCCAGCGGGACCCCAGTACCAAGTCCGCAGCGGTGAGCAAGGCCCCTGCTGGCCGGGGACTCCAAACACACCTGGCCACACACGGGGCCTCGTGGAGCCCATTTCCCAGTGGGAGGACAAGGCAGCCCCACCAGGTCTTTCCAGCTGTGACTGATGCCAGAAGGAGGTCATGGGGACCTGGGCTGGGAAGTCAGAGGGGCTCCTGGAGGAGGAGAACTGTGAGCTGAGACATGCAGACGGACGAGTGGGCACAATTCCAGCCGATGGCCTGGTGGGAGCAGCATGCCCTGAGTAACCCCAGCAAGGAAAAAAGTCCCCCAAACAAGGGGGTCTTGAGCCAGACCCGGAGCTGGAGGACCGCTGACCTTCAACCCGGAGGCCTCCCTCCGCCACCTCTCAGGGCTGGGGCCGCTCAGTCCGCCCACTGCCTGTGGCCCCCCGAGGGAGTCGCCCTGGGAAGCCTAGTTACCCAGGCCTGCGGCCAGCTCCCCAGTCCTGCTGGGGAAGCTTCTCAGATAAAAAGTAAAACATTCCTGAAGGTATTTAGATAAAAATGGGGGAACTGCCCGGCCAGAGTGGCTCAGGGGCTGAGCGTCAACTTATGAACCAGGAGGCCACGGTTCGATTTCCGGTCAGGGCACGTGCCCGGGTTGTGGGCTCGATCCCCAGTGTGGGGCGTGCAGGAGGCAGCCGGTCAATGATTTTCTTACCACTGATGCTTCTGTCTCTCTCCCCCTCTCCCTTCCTCTCTGAAATCAATAAAAATATAGTTTAAGAACAAAACAAACAAACAAAAAAAAGAGGGCAGAAAAGGACCTGGGCCAGATGCTCCCCCCAAGTCCTACCTTGATGACAGCCCCCAGCGGGGCCTCCATCTCTCATCTGTGAAGTGAACCTGTTTAAACTGTGCAAGTCAATGGATTTGGTGCATCCATCCCCACAATCAATTCAGGCGACGTTTCGCTTCAGAAAGAAGCCCTCCGCGCATTAGCAGCCATTGCCCAGTTCCCTCCTCTCCTGGCCCCCGGCCACCAGCAATCTACTTCCTGTCTCAGCACATGTGTCCATTCCAGACGTTTCATATACATGAGATAATGGAACATGAAGTCTTTTGTGAGTGGCTTCTTTCATTTAACATAACTTTTTCAAGATTCATTCATGTTACTCCAATAAATTAAATTAAAAAAATAAAATAGGGTCTTGAAATATAATAGGTGAGCTAATTATAGGGTCAACCCCATACACCAGATTTCAGGTTCAATCGCCAGTCAGGGCACGTACCAATGAATGGAACAACAAATCAATGTTTCTCTTGCTCTCTCTCTAAAAATAAATCAGTAAGTAAAATATTGTTAAAACATATTTTAAAAATCAACCAATGAATGAATAAATAAGTGGAACAACAAATCAATGTTCTCTCTCTCTTGTATTTATTTATAACTAAATAAAAAAATTGCCTAAGTTAAAACAAAAAAAGACTCACCCATTATTGTAGCATGTGACAGTATTTCATTCCTTTTTATGGCTGAATAATATTCCATTGGAGACTACATTTTATGTTTAATTTTTTTTTTTTGCTTTTAGTATTTCTTTATTTTTTAATATATATTTTTATTGATTTGAGAGAGGGAGAGGGAAAGAGATAGATAGAAACACCAATGATGAGAGAGAATCACTGATCAGCTGCCTCCTGCAGGCCCCACACTGGCATGAATCCTGAATGGAATCGTGATCTCCTGGCTCATAGGTGGACACTCAACCACTGAGCCACACTGGCCGGGCTTTGTTTTATTTTCATATTTGTTTTTCAGAGAGTCCATTTTGTTCATCCACTCATCAGTTAAAGGATATTAAGTTGTTTCTACTTTTTGGTTATTGTGAATAACACTGCTGTGAACATATATACAAGTTTTTGTGTGGACATATGTTTTCAATTCTTTTGGTTATGTACCTAAGGGTGGAATGGTTGGGTCATATGAGAGCTCCATGCTGTATTTATTTTTTAGTTAATCCTCACCCGAGGGTATTTTTTCCATTTATTTTTAGAGGGAGTGGAAGGGAAGGAGGAGGAGGGAGAAACATTGATGTGGGAGAGACACATTGATTGGTTGCCCCCCACACGCACCCAGACCAGGGCCAGGGATTGACCCTACAACACAGGTACCTCCCTTGACTGGGAATTGAACCCAAGACCCTCAGTGGGCAGGACAAGGGACGCTCTAACCACTGAGAACACTGGCCAGGGCTTGTTTATTTTTAAATTGATTTTAGGGAAAGAGAGAAACATCAATTTTTTGTTCAGCTTACTTATGTGCCCGTTGTTTTTTTTTTGTATGTGCCCTGACCAGGGACGGAACTGCAACCTTGAAGAATCAGGATGATGCTCTAACCCATTGACTACCCGGCCAGGGCGGTAGCTCCATGTTGAACTCTCGGAGGAGCGGGAGACCGTCCCACAGCAGCCGCGCCCTTTCCAGTCCCACCAGCAGGCGTGAGGGCCCAGCTCCGCCACGTCCTCTCCGACGATCGGCCTCTGCAGTGGAGCTCATTGTACTTTTGGTTCTTTTCCCCGAGGAGCATCTTTTCACGGGCTTATTGGCCATTTGTATGTCTTTTTTGGAAAAATGTCTTTTCAGATACTTTATCCATTTTAAAACTGGGTTATTCATCTTTTTATTACTGAGTAGTGAGTTCTTTATATACTCTGGATAAAGTCCCTTACCAGGCATGAGTCGCCAATATTGTTGCCCATTGTATGGACTGTTTTTACTTACTTTTTTTCTTTTTTTTTTTTTTTCCAGGAAAAACCCTTTATTTGCAGATGTACTAGTACAGTAACTCAGGGGAGTGAGTTTCCCAAAGCCCGAGTGATGAATATGGAGCAAGAGTTCCTTTTATCGCCCTAGTTTCTTTGTTTCCTAACTTCTGGGCTTTTTACTTACTTTCTTTTTTTTTTTTTTTTTTTTAAATATAGTTTATTGATCTCCCACAGAAAGGGAGAGAGACAGAGAGCTAGAAACATCAGTGAGAGAGAAACATCGATCAGCCGCCTCCTGCACATCCCCCACTGGGGATGCGCCCGCAACCCAGGTACATGCCCCCGACCGGAACCGAACCCGGGACCCTCCAGTCCGCAGGCCGACGCTCCATCCACTGAGCCAAACCGGTCTCGGCTTTTTTTTTTTTTTTTAATATATTTTATTGATTTTTTACAGAGAGGAAGGGAGAGAGATAGAGAGTTAGAAACATCGATGAGAGAGAAACATCGATCAGCTGCCTCCTGCACATCTCCTACTGGGGATATGCCCGCAACCCAGGTACATGCCCTTGACCGGAATCGAACCTGGGACCCTTCAGTCCGCAGGCCGATGCTCTATCCACTGAGCCAAACCGGTTTCGGCTACTTTCTTTTTTTGTTGTTAATCCTCACCCAAGGATATTTTTTCTGTTGATTTTTAGAGAGTGGAAGGGAGGGAGGGAGGGAGAGAGAGAGAGAGAGAGAGAGAGATGTGAGAGAGACACATCCTTTGGTTGCCTCCTACATGGGGACTGGGGATCAAACCTGTAACCCAGGTACATGCCCTTGACTGGGAATGAAAACTTTGAGGGTGTGGGGTGACGCTCTAACCACTAAGCAACCCTGACCAGGGCTGTTTTTACTTTCTGGATGGTATCATTTGAAACACAAAAGATTTTAATTTTGATGAAGTCCAATCTACCGTGTATAGCTTTTGTTCCTTATGCCTTGGAACTGTGTTTAAGAAGCCTTTGCCTAACTCAAGGTCATGAAGATTTCCCCGTGTTTTCTCCTAAGAGTTTTATACTTTTAGCTCTTATGGTTGGGTTAGGGTCTATTTTGAGTTATTTGTTAACACCTTAAGTAACAAGATCTGGCCGTGGGTCTAATGCCTCCTGTGATTTTGGAGATGCGTGTACACTGCTCTGTGATCCCTCCAACAACTGTGATGTGCTGAGACAGTATCATGGCTTGTGTGGGCGGCCGTGTTGCAGCCATTGTTGATACCGTGTCCATTTACAATGGAAGAAGATGCTGGGTTCCGGTTACAGGTTCATTTAAATGAAACTGTAATTAACCTCCCAGGTCCATGGTCCCTCCAAATTCGGTCCACAGACTTCAGGTTAAGAACTCCTGGGGATGCCTGGCTGGTGTGGCTCAGCGGTTGAGTGTCAACCTATGAACCAGGAGGGCATGGTTCGATTCCCGGTCAGGACACATGCCTGGGTTATGGGCTCGATCCCCAGTGTGGGGCTGCGCCGATCCATGATTCTCTCTCATCATTGTGTTTCTATCTCTCTCCCTCTCCCTTCCTCTCTGAAATCAATGAAAACATATTTTTTAAAAAAACAAAACAAAAAAAGGAACTCCTGGGGTGGCAAAAATTCCTGCCCAAAGTCTCTATTTCTGATTTGTGTTTTGGGGGTTTGAAACTTCCGAGACTGGCTTCAGGGATGGGTTCCTGGTACCCCCAGCCCAGCCCACCACGCTTGTCTGGCTCCAGCTGGCGGGAAGTTGTTCCTTACTTAGAAGAATTTTCTAAGCCATCCAACAATACTAACACTAAAACGAAAACATCGGCCCCGACCAGTGTTTCTAAGTGGTTAGAGCACCAGCCCTCACACCAAAGGGTCAAGGGTTTGATTCCTGGTCAAGGACACACACCTGGGTTTCAGGTTTGATCCCTGGCTCCAGTTGGGGCATGTGCGGGAGACAACCAGTCGATGTCTCTCTCTCCCACCGATGCTTTTTTCTCTCTCTCTCCTTCCCCCCTTCTCCCACAGCTTCCACCCTCCCACTCTTTAAAAAGCAATGGAAAAATGTCCTCTGGTGAGGATTAACAACAAGAATTCCCTGGCCAGGTAGCTCAGTTGGTTAGAGCATCGTCCCGATACGCCAAGGTTGTGGGCACATACCAAAACCAACCAATGATGCCTACGTAAGTAGAGCAACAAATTGATGTTTCCCTCTCTGTCCCCAAAAAGAAAAATATCAATAAAATAAAAAATAACACTAAAGATATCTGAACAAGCTGCATAATGAACCACTCTGAACGCTACGTGTACAATCAGGCATTGGGGCAGCTTCTCCCCCGGCCTCCCAGCCCCGAGGGGTGCAGGGAGCCGGGCTGCACCCTCTGTGGCTGAGGCCTGCCCTCTCCACTCGCCCGCTGCTGGGTGAGGCAGCCTGTTTCCTGACGCAGGGCGTGGGGGCCGGGCACAGCTGTTCATCTGCTGGGATGCTCGGGCGGATTCACGAGCTGAGAGCAGACCCGGGCAGCTTCACCCGGAAGACAGCTGTGGCCGCCAAGCCTTCCTCGGGGAGGGAAGATGCTGTAGCCTCTGCGTGGGTCCCGGTTCTGCACCGGGCGGATGTCTGATCGCTTGTATCGTTCTGGGCTCTCTGAGGGTAACAGAAACTCAAGTTGCTCACTTCAAAGGCCAGGCTTTCAGGCCTGGTTACAGGGTGGGGGCACTGGGGAGCGTTCAGAGATCCTATCAGGACTCGGCCCTCCTGGCCTCAGGCTGGCGAGGTGGGCTGGGCTCCCTGGAGCAGGCCTGCTCTGCAGGGCCCTGCACTTGCCCCAGGGCCTGCGGCAGCGCCTCCTGCCTCCTGCACCGACTGCCCGCCAGCCCGCAGGGCCCTGCCCCAGGCTCTCAACCTTCCCAGTCCTTGGGTCCTGATTTCAGGAAGAAGCTTCCCTGAAAACTCCAGAAAAAGGTCCTGAAGGGGCTTTTATTGGTCTGGCCAGGTCACGTGCCCACGTCTGAGTCAATCGCTGCCGCCAGAGGCCTGGGGCACATGCTGGGATGGGGCAGGCCAGGCCAACCACCTGGTCCTGGAGGAGGGGCTTCCTCTAGGCCAGCGGTTCTCAACCTGTGGGTCACGACCCCTGAACACACGTCCTGCATATCAGATATTTACATGACGATTCATAACAGCAGCAACATTACAGTTATGAAGTAGCAACGAAAATAATTTTATGGTTGGGGGTCACCACTACATGAGGAGCTATATTAAAGGGCCCCGGCATCAGGGAGGTGGAGAACCACTGCTGTAGGCAGATGCTGGGCTGGAAGGCCCCAGGCCCTCGCCCCCCCTTATTTGACCTCTTGGTCAGGCCTCCCTTATCCCTGGAGCCCTCCCCTCCGCGGGATGGGCTTCTGCTCTGGGCACCCACAGCAGCCTGACATTAATTTCCTATCATTCATTTCTCAACAAATATTTAACAGGTGCTAGGCACAGAGCAGGGGGTCCAGGAGGAACCCCAGCAATCACAGGGTGGAAGAGGGGGTGGAGGCAGCAAAGGGAGATGAGGGGTGCTCTGTGCGGTGGGAGAACGAGGCCCTGAGAAGCCAGGGGATTTCTGGGAGGAATGTGGGCTCAGCTGGATTGGGCAGCAGGGAGGGTGTGGGTGACCTCACAAGAGTTGAGAGCGGGGTGAGGAGAGGCTGGGAAGGTAGGGAGTGGAGAAGGCAGGTATAGACGCATTTTCTAAAAAAGTATTGTTGAAAGTTACATGTCCCCCATTGCCCCCCATCAAGCCCCTCCAGCCCACCCTGCCCCCGGCCCTCACCACCCCACTGTCTGTGTCCATGGGCCATGCATATGTGCACACAAGGCCTTTGGTTGATCACCTCCCACCCACCCACCCTCCCCACCTTCCCTCTGAGATTCCGAACTCTGTTCCCTCCGTCCATGTCTCTGGGTCCACTCCGTTCATCAGTTTATTTTGTTACTTAGATTCCACATACGAGTGAGATCATGTGACACTTGTCTTTCTGACTTATTTCACTTAGCGTGATACTCTCCGGGCCCTCCATGCTGTCCCAAAGGTAAGAGATCCTTTTTTACTGCTGCATAGTATTCCACGGTTAGACACACCTTTGGCGTTTTCTGTGTGGGGAGTAGAGAAATGGGAGGAGGCAGGAGGACATGCAGAAGCAAGGGAGAATTTCCCTCACTTTTTTTTAAAAAATATATTTTATTGATTTTTTACAGAGAGAAGGGAGAGAGATAGAGTTAGAAACATCGATGAGAGAGAAACATCGATCAGCTGCCTCCTGCACATCCCCCACTGGGGAAGTGCCCACAACCCAGGTACATGCCCTTGACTGGAATCGAACCTGGGACCCTTCAGTCCGCAGGCCGACGCTCTATCCACTGAGCCAAACCGGTTACGGCCCCTCACTTTTTTTTGAAAATACTGACCAGGTGGACGGAGGCTGATCGCCCAGGGGAGCATAAAGGGGAGGGCAACAGGGGGAGTGTTTCTGTGATCAAGATTAGGGTAGGAGAGCCCATGGGGCAGGTGGGTGCCTGGCAGGGAGAAGTGTCGGTTTGGGGACTGGAAGGTGAGAGGGATACTATGTGATGGCTTCAGTTTTTCTCACTGAAGAGGGAGGTGAGGTCCGGGGCTGGGTGTGAGGGCAGAAGGGGCTGTGAGGGGTGGACGGAGGGGGAGAAGGTGTGAAATCTTAGGCTCAGAGAGTGGCAGTGTCACTGAAAAACATGGTGAGCTGCTGACTATGACAGCTTGAAGTTTATCACAAACACAATCAGAAAGGTTGTGTGTTCCCCACCCCCACCCACCCAGGCAATAGGCGGGGCAGGAGCCGTTGGAGGGCTTCCCAGGGGGGAAGGAATGAGGAGCTGGGAGGTGAACTGTAGACATCCGCCAGGCCAGGAAGTATGTACTATTACCCGATTCCGATTCATTGATGGGGAAGCTGAGAGGTTCAAGGCCAATGTAGTATCCAAGTGGCCTTGGGAATCAGACAGACTAATACAGGGTCTGTTAGGTGTTAATAAGTATTTGTTGAGAAATGTGAATGGTGGGACAGCCCAGTGATGCACCCACAGTCTAATCCAGACGCCAAGCAGCCCCAAGCTTGGAGTTGGTGGGTGGGGCTGGTGACTTCCTACCCTGACTCAGGGTTACCTTTGTGGCCTTGTAGGCCAATCTTTTCAGAGTTTAGTGGTAGAACTTCACAGAAACCTACTGAGCATCATGCTCTTAACCCCATTTCTCAAGCCGTGCTCACTTCCAGATAAGTCAGCCCTGAGCCAGGCAGCCCAGCCCCTGGGGAATGCCACCTCCGTGCCTCTCCCTTGGCTTTGCTGTCTACGCCCACCCAGGCCAGCTGGCAGGGAGTGTGCCAGGGACTCACCCTGGCACTGCCTGGGGCTCTCCAGGGAGAGGGCTCCCCCTGGAAGGGCAGACCAGGGCCAGGGACTCTGCACTAGATGGGGCAGGGGTCTTCCTGGGGAAGGGAGGGCTCCCAGCCCTTTATCTCAAAAGCCATTGAAGCAGAAACGAACGCGGCCACTTCACTGACGTTAATAATCATGGTTCATGCTGCAAAAAACAGAGAAGCGCACACTCACAGTATTTATTTGGGCTGTAAAACCATAAAACTCCAGATTTCTCCCTGTGGCTATTTATAACCTGAGCTGGTGTAAACTGTCCCCATATTAAGCTCAGGTTTGAAGTAACTTAAAAGAGAAATAAGCCGTCGCTGCATCTAAAAAATTCAATTATAGACCTTCTCTCGCTTGCTAATTATGGACGAACAGCCCGTGGGTGGGGGTGGGGGTGACACCGACCATGCGGCTCTAAAGTCGCCCGGCCGGCCGGCCGCCGGGGGTCAGTCTCCGGGGCAGGGACGTCCAGGGCGGGGTCGTGCTCGCCCCCCGCGGGGGCCCGGGGTGGAGGGGAGACAGGCCGGCAGCAGATCCGGAAAAGTGGCTCTGGCCCGGGAGGAAGTTGACCCTCCCCGAGCCAGGGCTGGGGATGAAAATAGCTTCTTCCTCTTTACCCATCCGGGCCCCCAGCCCTGTCTCAGGTCCCCTCCCCATTTCTGCAAGTGCGCCCTCCCCGCGGCAGGTCGGGCCCTGCGCGGGTCTCTAAGCGGCGTCGGGACCGCGGGGACCCTCCCGTCCCGCCGCGGCGGGCGCCCCGCAACTCGGGCAATTACGGTGACTTCCCACCTCCCCCTCCGGGGAGCAGGACGCACCCCGCGCGCTGCCGCACCGCCGCCTTCCCCTCTGGAGACGGTCACCTGGGAACCCCGCCCTCTGCACCAGGGCTGCCCAGGTCCTGCTGCACCCCCGAGTCCCTGGGGGAAAGTGGGGGCGCAATTAGTTTCTTTCAATTAGTTTCCTCTTTGTATAGACCCATTCAAACTGTGACATGTACTCCTCCGCGCGAGGGGGAAAGTAGTCCCGACCTGCCATTCAATTTCTGTTCTCGTGTCGCCCATATTTTACTTTTTGAAGCCGATGGGACCCTCGGAGGGGCCCCTCGGGGGCTGTGGGGGCCGAGGCCGCCGGGGGTGCGCGCAGGGGAGGGGGTGGGCACCCCGGCAGCGGGAGGGGGCGGGGAGGCAGCCAACTCCTCGCTGTGCCGGGAGAGAAGGATCATGGGGCGTAGAGAGATTGCAAACCTCAAAACCACGTACAGCGGGCGATACGCGTCAACCGAACCTGACCAACGGAAGCCCGAGCCCCGCCCCTCCTCCCGCCCCGCTCCTGGGATAGACGGGTGCGCCGAGCCAACCGCGAGGCTGCTCACCGTCCAAATCCCACGAGAGCCAATGGGAGCGCGCGGGGGCGGAGCCGCCCCGCATCGGGTTGGGCTGCGCGCGGCTTCCCCTCGCGGCCAGGCCCCGCCCCTCCCCTCCCTCCCGCCCGCTGCTCCCGGAGTAGTTGGAGCCAGTGAAGTGCGGGCGGTGATGAGAGCGAAAGTTGCGCTCGGCTCGGCGCTGGGGGCTTGAAGCGGCCCCGCGCTCCGCCCGCCTGGGCCGCCCCCAGCCCCCGCCGCGCCCGCCCGGCCCCGCGCCCGCCGAACCCCCCGTCCCGTTCCGGCGCCCCCTCCTCAGGAGCCGGGGTCCCCGTCACTCTCGCGCGGCCCGGGCCCCCGCTGATGCCGACCATGGTGGAGAAGGGCCCCGAGGTGTCAGGGAAGCGGAGAGGGAGGAACAACGCGGCCAGCGCCGCCGCCTCGACCGCCCCCGCCTCGGCCGCCTCGGCCGCCGCAGTCTCCGCCGCCGCCGCCGCCGCCGCCGCCTCCTCGGCCGCCTCGGCCGCCGCCCCCAATAATGGGCAGAATAAAAGTTTGGCGGCGGCGGCGCCCAATGGCAACAGCAGCAGCAACTCCTGGGAGGAAGGCAGCTCGGGCTCGTCCAGCGACGAGGAGCACGGTAGGTGCCGCCGCCCCGCGCCCGCGCCCGCGCCCGCGCCCGCCCCGCGCCGCCCCGCGCCCGCTCACCCGGTGCTCTGCTTCCCCGCAGGTGGCGGCGGCATGCGGGTGGGACCCCAGTACCAGGCGGCCGTGCCCGACTTCGACCCCGGTGAGTAGCGCCCGGGCCGGCCGGGAGCCCGAGGGGGCGGGGAGCCCTTGGACAACTTTCTTTTTGTGTGTGCGCCCTGCCGTCCGCGGGGGGAACAGCAGGCGCGACGGGGCGGGGAGCCCGCCCGGCGTGGGTGCCCGGCCGCCCCCCGCGTGTCCCCGAGGCCCGAGGCCGCCCGGTCGGACAGCCCTGGCCTGGGGGCCCCCGGCCGTGCCGGGTCCCGACGGGCTGCGCCTCGGCCGGCGGGAGGGTGGCCGTGCCGGAGAGTTAGCATCCCTCCGGCCGGACCCGGACCCGGACCCGGCGCCCCGGCGCCCCGGCGCGTGCTGCCCGCGGCCTCTCCTGCGGCGGTCGCCCCGCGCCCCCGAGAGGCCCCTGCCGCAGTCCCGGGACCTGTCGGCCGGTGTGCGCCCCCGCCCCCATCCTTTCTGGAAAGGGAGGGGCTGTGGGAGACTAGGACCTGCCAGGACTCGAGCCTGACCTGCGATTTGCACCCGAGAAACCCCGCACCCCAGGCCCGAGCACTCCCTTCGCGCGGCTGCTCCGCGGGAGCCACTGTAGTGGTTCCAGGAAAACCCCACCAGACAAAGGAATGGAGGGTTTTAACGCAGGAGGCTCTGGCCGCTCCGAGCGAGGCCGGCCTCGAACTGTTTGAAAGGACGCGCTGCTGTCACCGCTCCCTCCCTCCCCAGGGAAGCCCGGGGCCCCCGGGAGCCCCGAGCGGAGGGTCGCCGTGTCGGCCGCCCGCCGGCTTCCCGGCGGCTTCCCGGAGGAGATGGGCGCCCGCAGGCTTTTCCTGGGGACCAGGCTGCCGAGAATTGCGCGGGTGTCGCCCTTGAAAACGGCCGCCGCTCCTGGGCGGCGATTGAGGTGCTCAACTCGGGGTGCCCTCTGAAGTGGGGACGCGCGGGGGTCCCTGAGCGCGCTGCTGGGGGCCGGGAAATGGGTGACCTTCCCCACACGCGCCCACATGTGGGTCCCTGGGTGCGAGCCTCCTGGGTGCAGGGAGTCCGGCCGGGCGTGCACTCCTTTAAACTCCGGCTGGCGCTTCGGTCCTTCCCCTCCCCCACGCCTGCCTTTTTTGGTCGCTTCTCGGGACGCGAGTGACGGGGGCCGGGGGCCTGGGCACGCCTCCCCTCCGCGCGGCCGCCAGGGGAAGCCTCTGCTTCTGGGTGACAGCTGACCCGACCTGCATCTTGTAGGTCAAGTCCATCTTTGTTTTCATACGCGGAGCGGGAAGCTCGGCTGTTAGCGAGTTGGTCAGTGTGGGGTGCACTCTGGCCCTAAGTTTGGAAGCTCTATTTAAAATGTTTGATGTGACTGAGGCAGGGGCCGCCGTGATGGCCTCCGCAGGGATCCGATCGCTGACATCCTCCCGGTGCTGGTGTCCAGCTCTGCGTTGCCAGGAGCCTAACCTTAGAGTGTGCTCTCCTGTGAAACAGCGAGTGGAATAGGACTGTGTTGAGCTGTCCTCGCGTCAGAGTGCCCGAGACCCGCCACCCAAGAAGGAAAACATTGTAGACCTTCTGCCAGGTCGCCTACGGCCACGGGGTTGGGTCTTGGGAGGAACATGTCCAGGTTTCCTGTGCTCTGTGTGTGTTTTAATCTAGAAAGGCATCGAACTGGTATGAAATAAAGTCAAACCCTGCTGTGCCAGTCTGAGCAGTGGGACACAGTCCTACCTAGTGCTGAGAATTGTGGGACTTTACTGTTTCCTGGTGAGTTTTTTTAGGTGTGTTCTCCTATAATTTAAAGTCTAAGGGAGAGATGACTTCCATTTTGGAATAGACTTAAGACAGGCGCCCCCCCCCCCCCCCCACACACACAAGTGAGGAATAGTGTGGATTGAGATTGTGACTGTTACTATCTTCTCTTTCTCCCTGCCTATTCTTTTTTTTTTTTTTTAATGTTTTTACTTATTTTTAGAGAGAGAGGAAGGGAGAGGGAGAAACCTCAGTGAGTAACATGGATGGGCTGCCTCCTCACACACACACACTGGGGATGGAGCCTGCAACCCAGGCCTGTGCCCTGAAGGGGAATCCAACCCGTGACCTATTGGTGCCCTCAGCCACTGAGTCACAGGCAGGCCCTGCCTGAGTTTTGAATGCATTTCTCTCTTTCTCTCTGTCAGAACCTGAGCAGGTAGGTGAATGCGAAACTCACCAGAAAGCCTTTTCCTCCTGTGGTAGAATGTGTGAGTGGAAGAAGTTGATTTCATTTTTTGAAGTCAGACTTTATTTTTCCACAGCCTCGCAACTTGACTGTGTTTAGCTTTAAAAGCAAATGGTTGAAACCAGGACCACCTGTTATTCCCTAGTATTCCAAGGAAGATCATTTCTGTCACCCCTTGTAAGTAGTGAATGAAGTAGCCCTGGCATGCGGATTCAGCTCTTCTGATCTAATCAAGACCTAGACTAAATCAGTGGATTATGGCATAACCTGTAAGCATCTATGTTTACAACGACAGAAAAAGTTTTCTCAGTTCGACATAAAAACAAAACAGAATGCAGTCCTATACCTTTTTTTTGACATTGACTTTAAAAAAAAACTTTATTGTTTAAAGTATTACATATAGTATTACATATGTTTCTTTTCCCCCCCATTGACCTCTCCCCGGCCACCCCCACCCCCAAGCACATGCCCTCACTTCCCCTAGTGTCTGTGTCCATTGGTAATGCTTATATGCAGGCATATAAGTCCTTTGGTTGATCCCCCCCCCCCCCCCCCCCCCCCCCCCCCCCGCCTTCCCTCTGAGGTTTGACAGTCTGTTTGATGCTTCTCTGTCTTTGGATCTATTTTTGCTCAGTTTATGTTGTTCATTATGTACCTTTAACTTAGGCTTTCTTCTGGCGTGGTGTCTAGGCCTCCTTTCCCTTCCCAGTGCCCTAGCATGTGCTGATTTGTCGTTTCTGCTAGTTTAGTAATCATAGAGTCGGTAAGGGAGGCCTGCTTCCTCTACCCCGCCCGTGGTTAGTTATCTCCTCCTGGCAAAGCAGGGTTTGTTTTGACGCGAGTAGTGTTTTCTGTACAAAAATGTGCATGTTCCCAATGAGCGTGCAGAGGGGGAAGGAGCTCGGAGCCCGTGCATAGTGGGTCATGTCTTTACTCCTCTCTGTTTGTTGTCTTCTCGCTGGCGGAGCGCAGGGACAGGGCTTTCAGGTTGACTCAAGCTGTGTTTCTGAAGCATGTGTTACTGTCACCTTCTACCTGAGTTGGTTTTCAGTATCACAGTTCACTAATAGTAAAATTAAGACTCTTGCCGAAGAGGAAGTGTTAATGGTAAATGTTTTTGTGGTAGTGGGCTTTTAAACATGCAACCCATATTTGGAACATTGAACCCAATAGATTTAATCAGATTTGAAAATTGTGGTTGTATTGGCTCAACTATCACGTCAGAGTTGACTGGTATTAAAAAATGTATTACACTTTACTGTGGAATAATCTTACTGAATAGGGCATCTTGATCTGCTTTTCATTTCTTTTTATTGGTGGTTCTATGTACCTCTTTGAGCACATTATTTTCTATGCTTTAGTTTCATTGTAAAAATCAGTTTTATAGATATCCTAAAATTCATAAGTTACGGTGAATGGTTTGTGAGTCAGTCTTCACCAGCTGAGAAGTAGGGTGGTGATGAATCCTGCGAGCGGTCACGTCATTGAGTGGTGTGGCAGGGAGACCCGGAGCTGGTCGTGGGGAGAGTGGGTGCCCTGCCTCTGTGATTAAGAAGGTGATAGCAGGTAGAGTTGGTCATTTTGTTCGCAGAAGCCTCAGTTTCCTGGTTCATGGATGAATCAGGTCCTTTCGTCACTAACACTCTGTGGCTATGTCAGGTATAGTCACCTTTAATTTCACGTTTATTTCATAAGCAGCATAGAGCTGACTGAGCTCGGACGCTGAGAGTTGTGAAACCCGCTCCGATCTGCCCAGTGCCTCTTGCCACCTGTGTGATACTTCATTTTTTGTTGTTATTGTTGCTGTTGTTAATCCTCACCCGAGGATATGTTTTCCATTGGTAATTAAGGAGACTGGAAAGGAGGAAGGGATGGGTAGAGAGAGAGAGAGAGAAACTTAGATGTTAGAGATAGAGACACACATCCATTGGTTGCCTCCGGCACACACCCTGACTGGGGCTGACGATCGAACCTGTAATCTTTATGTGCCCTTGACCAGGTATCAGAAATCGAACCCATGAACCTTTGGTATTCTGCCAACGCTCTAACCCAGCAGTGGGCAAACTACGGCCCGCGGGCCGGATCCGGCCTGTTTGAAATGAATAAAACTAAAAAATAAAAGACCGTACCCTTTTATGTAATGATGTTTACTTTGAATTTATATTAGTTCACACAAACACTCCATCCATGCTTTTGTTCCGGCCCTCTGGTCCAGTTTAAGAACCCATTGTGGCCCTTGAGTCAAAAAGTTTGCCCACCCCTGCTCTAACCACTGAGCCCCACCAGACAGGGCCATTTGTTGATTCTTGTATGTGACCTGACAGGATCAAACTGCAATCTTGGCATATTGGGACAGTGCCCTAACCAACTGAGCTCCTGGGCCAGGGCTTCTCCCCGCCCCCCCCCTTTTTTTTTTAAATTTCAGATCAAGTTTCTAGACCAGTGGTTCTCAACCTTCCTAATGCCCCGACCCTTTAATACAGTTCCTCATGTTGTGACCCAACCATAAAATTATTTTCATTGCTACTTCATAACTGCAATTTTGCTACTGTTATGAATCGTAATGTAAATATCTGATATGCAGGATGTATTTTCATTATTACAAATTGAACATAATTAAAGCACAGTGATTAATCACAAAAACAATACGTGATTATATATATGTTTTCCGATGGTCTTAGGCGACCCATGTGAAAGGGTCATTTGACCCCCAAAGGGGTCACGACCCACAGGTTGAGAACCGCTGTTCTAGATGAAAAAAAGAAACCTTGAATCCATCCCTGGGTCAGGGGAAGTACACATTAGGTAGGCTGTGAGCTAGGGAGTTTTTTCTTTAAACTTGTCTTTGAGAGTTAATGCTTTCGAGGCACGTTCTATAACAACCTTCTCCTCCACGGGTGATGACTGTGATTAGAAGGTTAGCTGGGCCCAACCGGTGTGGTTCAGAGGTTGGCCGTGGATCTAGGAACCAAGAGGTCACCAGTTCAATTCCTGGTTAGGGCACATGCCTGGGTTGTGGGTTGAGCAGGAGGTAGCCGATAAGTGATTCTCTCTCATCATTGATGCTTCTGTCTCTCTCTCCCTCTCCCTTCCTCTCTAAAATCAATAAAAATACCCTATATAATAAAAGGCTGATATGCAAATTGTCCATTCCACCAGCGGGTGGGGCCAGCCAGCCAGCCGTCCTCGGACCCTCCCCCGGTTGTGCACAAATTTGTGCACCGGGACTCTAGTATTTAATAATAAAGAAATAAAAGCAATGTTAAGGGTCATTTGTACTGAAGAAATTTAGGCTTACTCTTACTCATTTTCTAAGAAATAAGGTTTCTCTTTTGTTCCCTAATTCTAATGGAAAACAATGATGCTTGCTATGGAGTGTGTAATACATTAGTGTTTATATTCAAAACAGAGAAATCATGTCTGTCCTTCTGTTTCTCTCTAAAATAAATTAAAAACAAACCAAAACAATAGAGAACTTGAAATCACTTTCTGGTGAGAGCTACTCTAGCAGCACAGTAAAAGTCTGAGGAAGGTAGGGATTATGAATCGAATGCTGACTTCATGATTTGGACTGACTTAATTCTTGCAGCGCTAAATAGCAATTGTGGAAAATATTGTGATCCTAGAAATGATAGGGAGGGGCAAAATTGCAATATATCAATTTTGTTTTGTGTTCTAGAAGCTAAATCTCTGGTTGACTTTTATGCATAATATTTTAAAGTTGGTGTAAGGTGGCAAGTGTTTTGCTAAAATGTTTGAGAGAAATAAATATTTTTAAAATAACATAAAATAACATTAAAGTTATTAAAACCCTAAAACTACTTTTTCAAATTAGTCAATTTCTTTAAATGTGTGGATCTTAATAAAAATTGCACGCCAGACCCAACTCTGAAATTTCTCGATTCCTCTCCTCAAAGTATTGAGAGAGAAAATTATAATGTCCATATAATCCAACCTTCTTGAGCTCTAGACATGGAAAATGAGACCTAGAGGGATAAAGTGACTTGTATGTCTATCTTTCAGTATCTAAGTATTAAAAATATTTCAAGGGAGACTTGAGGCCATGATGAGGGCAAACTTTAATCTTTCATTGCTAGATGTTTCAGAGCCTTGGTACTGGGAGCAGTAATTGGGAACAATAATATGTGTTCATAAATTTATTTATTTACTTATTGGTTCATTCTTACCCAGGGATTTTTTTCCATTGATTTTTAGAGCAAGTGGGAGGGAGGGAGGAAGGGGGGAGAGAGAGACAGAGAGTGAAACATCGATGTGAGAGAGGCACATTGATGCAGGCAGCAGCTGACCAATGATTCTCTCACATCATTATGTTTCTATCTTTCCCTATCCCATCCTCTCTGAAATCCATAAAAAAATATTTAAAAAAAATATATTTTATTGATTTTTTTACAGAAAGGAAGGGAGAGGGATAGAGAGTTAGAAACATCGATGAGAGAGAAACATCGATCAGCTGCCTCCGGCACACCCCCTACTGGGGATGTGCCCGAAACCAAGGTACATGCTGTTAACCAGAATCGAACCCGGGACCCCCCAGTATGCAGGCCGAGGCTCTATCCAATGAGCCAAACCGGTTAGGACCATAAAAAAATATTTAAAAAATGTTCAAATAGAACAGAAAATAACACATACAGTTCTGTGGCCACCAATGTGATGAAACACTTACTATTTGGCCATATTTGCTTCAAGTGCAGCTGAAGCTGATTCCTTCACTCTC
The DNA here is from genome assembly GCF_014108235.1 of Myotis myotis. Taxonomy (NCBI): domain Eukaryota; kingdom Metazoa; phylum Chordata; class Mammalia; order Chiroptera; family Vespertilionidae; genus Myotis; species Myotis myotis. The sequence goes on along the minus strand of NW_023416348.1, from coordinate 469,886 downwards.
TCCTTCCTGCTTTGAAGGTGATTGATGTTATTCCTGTGATCATTCGTTTGTATCCTCTGAGAAGCAGATGACAAAAAAGAATTATATGAACAAGAGATTCACAAGTGTAAATGCTGTGGAGGGTAAAGAGTAGAGGAAGTCGGTGAGGAGGTCAGAGTCTTCAGAATGGATGTAGGTGTGATATGTATTTATGTTACCTCTAACCTATTTGTTTTTCCTTAAAGTTGTTACGTCTTTTAAGTTTCTCAAATGTGGGTTGTATGTTCACGGGGACATTCTGTAAATAGAATAATAATGCTTTTTGAAACTAGAATACCAAGGTTTGTTTTAAGTTTTTTGTTTTTTTATCCTCACCCAAGGATATGTTTTTATTGATTTTAGAGAGAGAGGAAGGCAGAGAGAGAAACATAGATGTGAGAGAGAAACATCGATTGACTGCCTCCCATGCCCCATCAGGATTGAACCTGTAACCCGGGTATGTGCCCTGCCCGGTAATTGAACCGGCAACCTTTCGTATATGGGATGACACTCAGCCAACTGAGCCAGCCAGGTCCCAAGCTTTTTTTGTTGTTAATTCTCACTCGAGAATATTTTTTCCTTTTTTTAGAGGGAGTGGAAGTGAGGGGGGTGGAGGGGGAAAGAGAGAAGAAGAGAGAAGGGGAGAGACACATTGACTGGTTGCTTCCCTCATGCATACCACCTGGGGCTGGGGATTGAGCCTGCAACCCATGTACATGCCCTTGATCTGTAATCGAATCCTCGACCCTTCGGTTCCTGGGGTGATGCTCTAACCACTGAACCACTCCAGCTAAGGCTCACATTTTATGTGTTTTTTTTAAAAATATATTTTTATTGATTTCAGAGAGGAAGGAAGAGGGAGAGAGAGATAGAAACATCAATGATGAGAGAGAATCATTTACCGGCTGCCTCCTACAAGCCCCCCACTGTGGATCCACAACCCGGGCATGTGCCCTTGACCTGAATCGAACCTGGGACCTTTCAGTTCACAGGCCGACACTATCCACTGAGCCAAACCGGCTAGGGCACATTTTATGTTTTTATATAGCCACTGATCATTTCAGTATTTGTGATGCAGTGCTCAGTCTGATCTACCCCACTCATTGAAATCTGATAATTTTAGCCTAGAATTTTCCAAAGGAGGATAGTATTTAAAAAATTAATTAACTATTCTTTAAAAAGTAAATTATTTAAAAATTATTACTTCTAATTAATGTACTTCTGCGAAAAGTGTAATTTAATGGAAATGTTTCGTTCTTGGACTGCCTTGGACCTCCATCTTGCTGCAGTGTAGTAAAATGAGTATTTGTGTGTTTGAATGTGTATGTATTTCCTGTTGAAGTATTTCTTATAGAAATTTCTGTTATTTTCTAGTCATTTTCAGCTAGATGCCTTTTTATTTTTGAACATCTGGCGCTTTTTATATGCCATATATTGATGCTCTAGACTGAGTCAGAGTTTTATGTATCAACTGGTGGACTATGGTTTTGAGCCTTGCTTGGTGTTCTGCTTGCTTAGCAACAGGTCCGTTTCCATGGCGTTGCCGTTTTTTGCACACCACTGTCAGCAGAGCTGAGAGGTAAGGGGTGGGGATGCAGGCCCCTTACCCTGCTAAAGCAGGTGTAAACTAGAATAGCTGAGCTTTTATTTAGTCTAGCCTGTTGAGTTTCTAGATAATTTTTAAAGTAAGAGTCTTATTGATGTAAAAAATTTTAAAATGACACTTTTCTGCCTTATTAAGAGCAAGTGGCAGTGGCAAAGGGAAGTGTAGGTTCTACAGACTTTAATGCAGTTGAGACGGAGCTAACAATGATTAATTCAACATTCTAAAAGCATGCTGTTCCTACCTCTGTTGGACACATTTGTTGGTTGACTGTTTAATTGTGAAGGGAAAAAAAAGCAGTTTAAGAACGTGTATGAAATTGGAACTATACCCTGGAAAAGCAAGACGCGATGTAATTGTTTTACAGTTTTTAGCTTTTCAGGAACATAATTACCCTTAATACATGTCTGTTGCCTTGCTTTTTAAAAAAATATTATTGATTTCAGAGAGAGAAAGGGAGAGGGAGAGAGGAACAAAAACATCAGCGAGAAGAGAGAAGCATTGACTGGCTCCCCCCCCCCCCCCCCCCCCCCCGGGCATGTGCCCTGACCTGGAATTGAACCTCAGCCTCCTGGTTCATAGGTAGCTGCTCAGTCCCTGAGCCATGCTGGCCAGGCAACATATTCCAGTTTTGTACGTGTTTTTAGGAACTCATGTGAGGAAATGGTGGACTGCGTATACTGCTGGTGATTTAAGAACACAGATTTTCCTGTTACAGGATACTAGAGGCCCGGTGCACAAAACTCATGCACCCTCTCCAGTCTGGGACCCCTCGGGGGATCAGGCCTAAACCAGCAGTCGGACATCCCTCTCACAATCCGGGACTGCTGGCTCCCAACCGCTTGCCTGCCTGATTGCCCCTAACTGCTTTTGCCTGCCAGCCTGATCACCCCCTAACCACTCCCCTGCCAGCCTGATCGATGCCTAACTGCTCCCCTGCTGGCACAGTTGCCCCCAACTGCCCTCCCCTGCTGGCCCAATCGCCCCCAACTGCCCTACCCTGCTAGCCCGGTCTCCTCCAACTGCCCTCCCCTGCCAGCCTGGTCACCCCCAACTGCCCTCCCCTGCCGGCCTGGTTGCCCCTAACTGCCCTCCCCTGCCAGCCTTGCAGGGCTGGTCCCCCACAACTGTCCTCCCCTGCAGGCCTGGTCTTGCATTACTTTTCTGACTATCTCCTTCACTTCTTTCAAATCTTTGCTCAGATGTTACCTTCTCGAGGATTATCTTGATACCTACCTATCCATCTCTAAGTATACAACTTAACAATCTAGCTACATACTGTATGATTCCAGCTATATGACATTCTGAAAAAGGCAAAACTATGTGGGCAGTGAAAAGATCAGTGGTTGCCAGGGTTTAGAGTAGGAGGGAGGGATGTATGGGTGGAGCACAGAGGAATTTCAGGGCAGTGAAAATACTCTGTATGATGGATGGATGCTATAGTGATGGGATACATGGCATTATTTATTTGTCCAAACCCATAGCATGTACAACACCAAAAGTGAATGCTACTGTATGCTGTAGGCTTTGTGTGATTATGATGTATCAGTGTAGGTTCCTCATTTGTGGGAAATGTTGCATTCTGGTGAGGGGTGTTGGTAATGAGTGAGACTGTCCATGTCTGGGGGCAGAGGATATATGGGAAATCTTTCTGCCTTACTCGATTTTGCTATAAACCTGAAATTGCTCTAAAAAATAAAGTCTTATATAAAAATGAACATTAACAAAAAATCTAAGCACAAACATCACAGTTAAATAAAAGTAATATTGTGCTCGCTTTGGCAGCATGTACATTAAAATTGGAATGGTGCAGAGAAGATTAGCATGGCCCCTGGCAAGGATGACATGCATATTCGTGAAGCGCTCCATAAAATAAAGTTAATATTTATCCCCTAGCCCAGTGGTCGGCAAACTCATTAGTCAGCAGAGCCAAATAGCAACAGTACAACGATTGAAATTTCTTTTGAGAGCCAAATTTTTTAAACTTAAACTATATAGGTAGGTACATTGTTATTAACTTAATTAGGGGACCCCTAAGCTGGCCTTTGCTAAAAACGTCCTCAATCTGATTGAGGTACGTTTGCTGAGGTCGACCCCTTCCACCTCTCCCATCCACACTCGTCTTGCACACTTGTTCCGTCCATCTCCTTCCGTTCATCCTCTCTCTGTGTCCACCCCCCACTTCTTCTAATACCACTTCTTCAAAATAGACTTGCCCAGGCCGAAAACCGACTTCTGCGCATGGGCCACGAAGTTTCAATTGCACTGTACGTGTGTGCCCGCACGTGGTATTTTGTGGAAGAGCCACACTCAAGGGGCCAAAGAGCCGCATGTGGCTCGCGAGCCACGGTTTGCCGACCTCTGCCCTAGTGTAATTAATACTCCAGTGAACTTTTTTTTAATTTAAAAAAATGTTTTAAATATATTTATATTGATGTAAGAGAGAGGAAGGGAGAGGCAGAGAGAAACATCAGTGATGAGAGAGAATCATGGATTGGCTGCCTCCGGCACACCCCTTACTCAGGAACGAGCCCGCAAACTGGGCATGTGCCCCGACCGGTATCGAATGTGACCTCCCGGTTCATAGGTTGATGCTTAACCACTGAACTATGCTGGCCAGGCTCCAGTCTGCTATTTTTAAATAGTCGGTTTGTTTAGATCAGGATTCAAACATGATTCATATGTTGCATTAAAAGAAAGCTTTGTTGAGGTATAATTGACATTCAATAGACTGTCATATTTAAAGTTTATAGTTTGACTAGAGGCCCAATGCATGAAATTCGTGCAAGAGTAGGCCTTCCTTCCCCCAGCTGCCGGCACAAGCTTCTCTCTGGCCGCCGGCAGGCACCCAGGACCCAGGCTTCCCTCATAGCCCCGGCTTTGTCCGGAAGGTCATCAGGAAGGACATCTGGTCTAATTAGCATATTATACTTTTATTGTTATAGAAGATTAGTTTTGACACCTGTGAAATTATCACTATAAAATACTGAATATATCCATCACTCCCAAAAGTTTTCTCGTGTCCTCTTGTAATTCCTCCTATATGCTCCTCCCAAGCAGCCACTGATCTATCTGCTTCCTCTCGCTATAGATTAGTTTGCGTTGTCTCTAGAGCTTTATATAAATGGAATCTTAAATTATGTACTACTTGTCTGGCTTCTTTCATTTAGTATAGTTATTTTGAGACTCCCTTCACTGTACATGTATCAATTGATTTTCCCTTTTTGTTGCTGAGCAGAGTGTTACAATGTATGGGTACACCAGAATTTTTTTTATTCATTTACCTCTTGTTGGATATTAGGGTTATTTCTATTGTCTGGTTACAACAAATAAAGCTGCTATGAATATCTCTGTACAATCTGCGTGACCATACATTTCCTTTTCTCTTGAGTAAATACTCAGGAATGGAATCATATAGTAGTTGTATGCTTAATTTTTTAAGAAGCTATAAACTCCCAAATTGTACATTCCTACTAGCAGCATATAAGAATTCCAGGACACTCCCGGGGTAGGTATGTGAGGGGGACAGCTGAGAAATTTGTTGGTTCCTTCCCACTTCTTGTCGCTTAAGGGTCAAAGGTGCCCACAGTCTTAACTTTTCTGTGCTTTGGGGTTTGTCACTTGGCCTCTCTAGGCAGCTGCTGGAGAAGCAGCTGAATTTGAGCATTGGAGCTGCTGTGGCTTCTGCCATAGTGGGCACAAGGAAGGCCACCAGAGCCCAGCCTTCTCCCCTGGGGGAGCCCGAGACAGCTGGTGGCACAGGAGAGGAGGCACATGTGGTGGGCTGGGCTTATGATCATGCGGGCTCGTGAGCTTTTGCTAGGCCTTGGGGGGCTGCTCCAGCTGGGCAGCAGAGCAGCAGGCAAGTTGAGTGGATCTGGGGGAGGTGCATGGACTGCATCTGTTACAGCCTGTTAATCCAGCCTTTGCTTAGTCTTTGCCTCGACTGGCGTGTGTACAGCTGACTGTGGCTGGAGAAACCATGCTGACTGTGAAGTGGTGATCACCAAAGTCAGGCAGCCCATCTACCACATTCTGTTTCACTGCTGCACTTATTCACCTTGACAGCATTTAAATATCTCACTTAAACCTTCAGTTCTTCTCTCCACATCCTTTATTTCACTGGGGGACATGGCAGCAATTGGGAGGAAACTTCCACAGGCTCCCGCTGCCATCCACGCCCCCTTCCCACCTCCGCGCCCCCTTCCCACCTCTGCGCCCCCTCCACTTCTGTGCCTAATCCTCTGCCTGATCTCCTGTAGCTGTTTATGCTTCCAGCTGAGGCCGACTCTGCATGCGCATTAGACCCTGTTGCCTTCTGTCTACTCGAAGATATCACTCTTTCACCCTTTATTTGTCTCATTGAACTTTTCTTCTCTGTTGTATTCTCAACACCATACAAATAGGCTGTTATTTCTCCCTTGTTTTAAAAATCCCTCTTGGTAACTGTCTATATCCTGCTTTCTATTTCTTTTCTCTCTTGAACACATGCCCCTCAGGCTTTCCCCCTGCTTCTCCGGAATCTTTCATAAGGTCACCAGTGACCTCCATATTGCTAAACCAGTGGTCAGCTGGAAGTCCTCACCTTACTCGACCTATTTACCCCAAGAGACCCAGTAAGTCACTCCTCCTGAGAACTGGCTAGACACAGTTCTCCAGGGGAACAGAACTGATATACATCCATATACACATAACACACACATACATGTGCATATATTATAGGAGGTTTGGCTCATGTGATTGGAGGCTGAGCAGTCCCAAGACGTGCAGGCAGTAAGCTGGAGATGCCAAGAGGTGATGGTGTGATGCTAGTCCAGTCATGGGCAAACTACGGCCCGCGGGCTGGATCTGGCCCGTTTGAAATGAATAAAACTAAAAAAAAAAAAAAAAGACCATACCCTTTTATGTAATGATGTTTACTTTCAATTTATATTAGTTCACACAAACACTCCATCCATGCTTTTGTTCCAGCCCTCCGGTCCAGTTTAAGAACCCATTGTGGCCCTCGAGTCAAAAAGTTTGCCCACCCCTGTGCTAGTCCATGGCCAAAGGCCCGTGGACTAGGAGGTGCCCTGTTCCAGCCGATTGGATGGGGGCCACCCACATGATGGGGGGCAATTTATTTTACTCGGTCTCCCAATTCAAATGTTAATCTCACCCAGAAACATCGCACAGAAGCACTCAGGGTATTTGACCGGATCTCGGCACACTGTCACGCTGTGTGACTTGGTCATGTTGACGCATACCATCACAAAGCCCTGTCTTCCTGTGACATCTCGAACAAAATGCATTTCATTCAGCAAGATCTGGTCCCTGTGACCCCTGACCTCAGCTCCAGCCGCCTCCCCGTTTCCACTCGCGTCACAGGGATCTGCTTGCTGGTCTTGACCAGGGAGATGCCCTTTTCTGCCTGCAGTGCTTGTTCTGTGCTCCTCTCCTTACACCGGCTCACCGTCTGTCTTCTCTCCCTCGGCGGTGAAATGTCACGTGCACAGTGAGGATTTTTAGGGTCAATCTATCTAAAAATTTCAGCTGCATCCCTGGTGTTCCTGTTCCTTTCCTCACTTCATTTTTTTTCTCACTGACTCTTATCATTAGCCAACATACTTCCTTATTGATCTTGTTTAACTTCTCCAGCTAGAAGGTAAGCTCTGTGAGGTGAGGGCTTTTAATTTTGTTGCCTTTTATACCCCAGCTTCCAGAATAGTGCCTGGTGACAATGTGTCTCTCAGTAACAACTTTCTGATTGTTTAAAAACATGGACAGGAACTCTTCCCATGGAGTTTATAAACTATAGGTTTCTAGCCTGCAATTCTCATCAGTGAATACCTTTATTGGCTTACAGATGCCTGTTATATGTTTTTTATAGATAGGCGTTTTATAGTTCTGAAGGTGCCTTGTCAGCCACCTCACCTCCTTTCCTTCTGGCTCCGTGTGTGTGTGTGTGTGTGTATGTATGTATATGTACCTGCTCTGTGCTGAAGAGCTTTACAAAGATGATCTTATTTAATCCTCATAACAATCCTACAACACAAGAGGCATCATCCCCATTGTACAAACTGTGAAACTGAGATTTAGAGAGCTTAAACAACTTGTCTGAGGTCTCAGTTGGTAAGTGGCAGAACCCAACTTGGGATAACTTGATCTTGATCCTATACTCTTGACTATTTTTACCTGATATGCCACCTAGCTATAGAGAGGTCATCTGTTTTGTGTCATGCAGGAACGTAGGAGTTTTGGGCAGGCTGTTTAACCCCATATAATAGTGTTAAATACTTAAAGCGGCTGCCTAGCATATCCTCAATACAAAGCAACCTCTCAAAGTGAGGAATCCTGTTTAAAATCAGTGCAAAAATAACTAAACCACAAGTCTTGCTCAGCGGTAGCCTCCGCATGTCTTCCTAGGTCAGACCTGGTAGGTGCCTGCGGCGGACCGAGGCCCGTTCTTTGTCCAGAAGGTTAGAGAGTGTGGGGATGGCCACTGCAGAGGACTTGCCCTTTGTGACAAGTTCTCCACCAACCCCACCACCTCTGAGCTCTCCCATGAAGTTACAGGAGCCCTTTCGCTCACAGAGGAAAGTGTAGCAAAGCACTTGGGTTTCATGTCTTAAAATGACAACTGTTATTCCATGTTTCTTGTTCAGCTGGAGAGCCATTCCGCTGGGCTTTCTGTGAGTCATTGGCTGTGGTCTGGAGGTGTCATCTGGGGGCTGCACTGAGATGCTGGGCAGCTGGGCCTGTTTCTCCCCCTGTAGCCTCAGGGCCTAGTCTCTTCCGGTGGGAGCGGTCTCCACTGGGGAGTTAGAGTCCTCACACAGTGGCTCAGGGCTCCCCAAAGCAAGCATTCCAAGCAGGAGGAAGCAGGATTGCTAGTCCTTTCACAGTGTAGGCCCAGAACTGGCACATTATCTCTCTGACATTTCCTTGGTTAACATGAGTCACAGCCCAGCCCAGATTTGTTGCGAGTTGACTACAGGGTGTGGGAGTGAGTTCATTGGTAGTAGGCTAGTCCAGACTACTTTTAAGAGGGAACAGGGGCCTATTACACATTATGCCGGGTGGACAGGGGTACACTGGAACTCCCCAGGACTAAGCTGGACGGAGGGTCATGGTCATCACTCTCATACTTGTGCTGGAGGAAGCGAGAGATGGGTGTTACTTTGATTCCCAGTGTGAAAATATGACTGTGTTAAGCATTGTTCCCAGGTTGTAAATTGAACATGACTTCTGTACACAACCCAACAACTCTGAGTGCTCGCCAGCTCGGGAGGGGTTACTGAACAGTGGGGGAAAACTGGCTTTGAGCCTATGAGATGAATTTGTTGTTGGTCTCCAGTGGGCAGTTTTCCTGAGGTGCTTTTCTAGGTTGATTTGGAATCTGTGCCATTTTCACCTACTTGATGGTAACTCGGAGCCTAATCTCCTAAGATGCAGCTCCATTCTGCAGTTCAAAGGTGCCTCCAGCTCGCAAGTTCCCTTCAGCCTGTGGAAAGCAGGCACGGGTCCCCGCAGGCAGGCACAGAGCTGGAACGGCTGTCACAGCAGGTGGGATCTGGACCAGGCGGGATCCAGAACACTTTATAGGGTAAAGTGTTTTTTACTCTATACTTTGAAGGAAAGTTAGTTTGTAATCCAAAGTGGAATTTGTTCTCAGTAGAATATTAAATCTTGAAAAATTGACTGTAAAAGAAAACGGTGGGGGTAGGCTAGAAGAGGCCAGGCGGGGGAAGGAGGGGACATATGTAACACTTTCAACAATAAACATTAAGAAAGGAAAACTAAAGTCACGCATGCTGCTTTTCTACCGAAGGAAAGGTGGATTTCTGAGCCATGACCCTGAAGATCCCATTTTGATGTGAGGTGCCTCCAGCTGTCTCCCTCATACGTGTACTGCACGTGATTGTGCTTCAGGCACCAGGACGAAGGCCCATGGGTCCCCCACAAGCTTTTCAAGGGGTGATGAGGTGCCGTGGAGGGGCTGCCCGTTGAAGGGCTCTATCTTGCCCGGTTGGCGAGGGGAGGTGTCAGTGGAAATTCTTGGCGTGAATGCAGTGTACTAGCCTCTTGATTAATCCTGACTAGAGAAAACGAAACAGCTCTCTACACCAGGTGTCTGCAGGTTTGAATCGCTGCGAGATCTCTCTTGGGCTGAACAAGTTGCTAGTGTGAGTGTGGTCTGCTGCAGCCCATGCTCTGTCACCCAGGGGCAGGGTGATCTCAGGGAGTATAGACCAAACATTCCGCACAGGTCTGACACCGCCACGGGTGCTTTATATTACACTACAGTCCCTCGGCCTGGCCTGCAGGATGGGCCGAAACTGGCTCTCCAACATCCCCCAAGGGGTCCCAGATTTCGAGAAGGTGCAGGCCAGGCTGAGGGACCCCACCAGTGCACGATTGGGGCTGGGGAGGGACGGGGGAGGTTGGCCAGCTGGGGAGGGACAGCCGGAGGGCTCCAGGGTGTGTCCGGCCTGTCTTTCCCAGGCCTGATCTGCTGGACCCCAGAAGCAAGCTAACCTACCAGTTGACTGTTTGCCCCCTGGTGGTCAGTGCATGTCATAGCAAGTGGTTGAGTGGCCTTGGCATATCATTAGCATATTATGCTTTGATTGGTTGAATGGATGACTGGACAGTTAGCATATTAGCCTTTCATTATATAGGATAGGATTTTAAGTGGAGCAGCAGCCTGACATTGGTTACCTTTGTAGGGAGGAAGGCTACCTTCATAGATGGCCGTTTATCTACTTCTAGGGAAGGGGAGGGGCTTCATTGCCCCCTGGTAAATCAGGATGACTGTTGGACTTTCTCTACTTTTTTTTTTTAAATTAAATCTTTACTGTTCACAGATTAAATCTTGAATCACAGATTATTACAGTTGTTCCTCTTTTTCCCCCCCATAGCTCCCCTCCACCCAGTTCCCACACCACCTTCTTTCCCTTACTCCTGCCACTGTCCTCATCCATAGGTGTATGATTTTTGTCCAGTCTCTTCCCGCACCCTCCACACCCCTTCCCCCCTGAGAATTGTCAGACCACTCCCTTTCTATGTCCCTGATTCTATTATATTCACCAGTTTATTCTGTTCATCAAATTATCTTCTTAAAGGATACCTTTCAGAATTTCATATAATACTGGTTTGGTGGTGATGAACTCCTTTAGCTTTTTCTTATCTGTGAAGCTCTTTATCTGACCTTCAATTCTGAATGATAGCTTTGCTGGGTAAAGTAATCTTGGTTGTAGGTTCTTGCTATTCATCATTTTGAATATTTCTTGCCAGTCTCTTCTGGCCTGCATGGTTTCTGTTGAGAAATCAGCTGACAGTCATATGGGTACTCCCTTGTAGGTAACTAACTGTTTTTCTCTTGCTGCTTTTAAGACTCTCTCCTTGTCTTTTGCTCTTGGCATTTTAATTATGATGTGTCTTGGTGTGGTCCTCTTTGGATTCCTTTTGTTTGGGGTTCTCTGCGCATCCTGGACTTGTAAGTCTATTTCTTTCACCAGGTAGGGGAAGTTTTCTGTCATTATTTCTTCAAATAGGTTTTCAATATCTTGCTCTCTCTCTTCTTCTGGCACCCCTATAATTCTGATGTTGGTATACTTGAAGTTGTCCCAGAGGCTCCTTACACTATCTTCATATTTTTGGATTCTTTTTCCTTTTTGTTTTTCCGGTTGGGTGCTTTTTGCTTCTTCTTATTTCAAATCTTTGACTTGATTCTTGGGATCCTCTAGTCTGCTGTTGGGTCTCTGTATAATATTTTTTATTTCAGTCAGTGTATGCTTAATTTCTAGTTGGTCCTTTTTCATATCCTCGAGGGTCTCACTAAATTTATCGGCGGTTTCTAGAAAATTCTTGAAAAATCTGTTAAGTGTGGTTTTGAACTCTATATCCAGTAGTTTGCTTTCCTCCATTTCTGTCATTTGTGACCTGTTTCTTTGTCTCCGCATTTTGGCTGCTTCCCTGTGTTGGTAGAGTGGCTTTGTGTGCTAGGTGTCCTATAGGGCCCAGTGGCTCAGCCTCCCCAGTGACTGAGGTGGACACTCTTGGTACATCCCTTTGTGGGCTCTACCAAGGCTTAACTACAACAAGACTGATTTGTTGTAGTTAAGCCTTGATTGTTGTAGGTATCACTGGGAGGAATTGACCTCCAGGCCAATTGGCTGTGAGAATCAGCTGTGGTTATGGTGGGAGAACTTCTGTGCTGGAGACACCCTTATGGGGCAAGACTTGCTTCAGTGGGGCTTTGGTGCTCACTGAGCCTGCCCTCTGGGTGTGTCCCTTATGGATCTGAGGGGTTGTAATCTGGATGGTCCACTCTGACCACTGGGTACACTGGCTCTTGGATCTCTAAGGAAGTGCTAATTTAGCTTCTGCCTGAGGCTACCCAGCAAGGGCTACGGAGAGATCTGCAGATTCCTTTTCTTTGTTTGGGGTTTGGAGGTGCCTAGATGAGGCCCAGCTGTGAAGCAATGCAAGCTGCTGTGGGACCTTGGGCCTTCTTTTTGGACGTTCTGGGTCTCTCTGACCCAGCTGCAGTTTGTTAGGTAATTTTAGATTGCAAAGGGCCAGGGCATTCATATGCAAAAGCCTCTGTGCACAGCTTGGGTGGGGCGGGGTCTCAGGGAATCAACAGGGTGGAGCAAACAGCTATGGCTGATCCTCAGTCCTGCCGTAAGTGGACCCGGGTCTCACTGTTCCGCGGCAATCGCTGCACGCACCTCTGAGAGAAAGCCGCCCTCGAGTTCTGCCCGATGCCAGACAGTATGAGTTTGGGTCCCCAGAGACTCGCCCGGAACTGGCGTTCAGAGCCGTCGGGAGCTTGTGTCTCCCTCCCGATTGAAAAAGACAGCCGTGTCCTCAGTTGCCAGCCCTTTCCGCGTGCGCCTCCGTACCTTTGCACTTTACTTCCGCACCTCCTCTGAGTCTCAGTGTGCTTTTCTCTTTCCTTGTAGTTGTAGAATTTCCACTCAGCCAGCCTTCCTGTGGTTCTGGATGATGTCCGTTTTGTCTTTTAGTTGTTTTTTTGAAGTGGTTGTGCGAGGCAGCAATTTCTAGTGTTTACCTATGCCGCCATCTTGGTTTTCTCCCTCAGGCTTTCTCTACTTTTGTTGAACAGCTCATATATGTGAGATTCAGGGAAAATGTTAGCAAGTTTGTTTACTTTTAAGATGACTTTGGCCCTAGCTGATTTGGCTCAGTGGATAGAGCGTTGGCCTGCAGACCAAGGGTCCTGGGTTCAATTCCGGTCGGGGGGCACGAACCTTGGTTGCAGGCTCCTCCCTGGCCAGGGCCCTGGTCAGGGCATGTGCAGGAGGTGACCAATCAATGTGTTTCTCTCACTCACATTGATGTTTCTCTCTGTCTTTCCCTCTCTCTTCCATTCTCTCTAAAAGATCAATGGAAAAATATTCTCGGGTGAGGATTAAAACAAAAAAGATGACTTTGGCATTGATTATGCTAATTTTTTAAGTTATTAAATAATCACATAGGGAGAGGCTCATGTATAGGTCACCTTTTTCAGAGAGGGAGAGAGAGATAGAAACATTAATGATGAGAGAGAATCATTGATCTGCTACCTCCTGCATGCCCCTACTGGGGATTGGGCCTGAAACCCAGGCATGTGTCCTTCAGCGGAATTGAACTGGGGACCCTTCTGTCTGCAGGCCAACCCTTTATCCACTGAGCCATACCAGCTAGCCCAGTGGTCGGTAAACTGCAGCCCCTTGAGTGTGGCTCTTCCATGAAATACCACGTGCGGGCACGCACGTACAGTGAGATTGAAACTTCGTGGCCACACTCACGGGGCCAAAGAGCCGCATGTGGCTCACGAGCTGCAGTTTGCCGACCACTGGGCTAGGGCTATAGGTCGCCTTTTGTATGTATTCACTAGAGGCCCGGCACACAAAATTTGTGCATGGGGTGCTGGGGGGGTTCCCTCACCCCGGCCTGCACCCTCTCCCAATCTGGGACCCCTCAGGGGATGTCCGACTGCTGGTTTAGGCTGGATCCTGCAGGGATCCGGGACTGCTGGCTCCTAACCGCTGGCCTATCTGCCTGCCTGCCCGATCGCCCCTAACCACCTCTGCCTCGGCCTCTGCCGCTGCGGCTTCATCTGGAAGAATGTCTGGAAGGTTGTTTGGCTGTCCGGCCTAATTAGCATATTACGATTTATTATTATAGATTATAGCAGTCTTGTGAAGAACACTGGCATTTTACACACGAGGGGACTAAGCCTGACTTGCCCAGTATTACATGTGGTATAAACAGTAATTATCAAAGCTTGGATTGGACCTCAGGCTTGCTGACTTAAAACTCTCCTGGTTCTCTCCACTCCCCATTTTGGGAACTGGTACAAAGGGCCTTCCCAACTGCACCACATATTCCTTATCTTCCACTAAGTGCAAAAGTTTAACCTCCCTGGAGAAAGGGTTCGATCTGGCTGCATTGCCTTCATATTGTTTGTACGCCTATTTCTTAACATACTGAATGTTGGGCTTTTCAACCTAGGACTTATGAACCTTCTGAAGTTGTGTGCAAAATGTTGTATGTGAATTTTTGTAGGAAATATCAGGATCATTAGCTTTCATAAAATTGTCAATCACTTCTGACTTAAAAGAAAAACCAATCTCAAGAACCACTGCTTTATGCCATTAATAGTTTTCTAACAGTATTATTAAGGGAGTAAATACACATAAGGTACTCAGAGAACAGTGCCTGACATTGTTCTGATATTCGTTTTCTCTTTGCATGGTCTTCAACATTTTTAAATTGGATGTTTATTCATGGAATAGATTACAGACATACCAACTCCTTACCATTAGCAAAGTTGGTTTAAATTTTTTTTTCTGCCCGGCCAGCATGGCTCAGAGGTTGAGTGTTGACCTATGAACCAGGAGGTCCCAGTTGAATCCCGGTCAGGGCACATGACTGGGTTGTGGCCTTGATCCCTAGTAGGGGGTGTGCAGGAGGCAGCAGATCCATGTTTCTCTCTCATCATTGATGTTTCTATCCCTCTCTCATTCTCCCTCTCTAAAATCAATAAAAAAATTTTTTCCCCCCCTCATAAGTAATTTGAGGTGAATTTCCATGTTTATAATACTCTCCTATATTGGGGATTATTTCCAGAGTCCCCAAAGGGAAATTACTGGGTCTTATGCATGAACATATTTTTAATATACATATTTTTATTGACTTCAGAGAGGAAGGGAGAGAGATAGAAACGTCAATGATGAATCATTAATTGGCTGCCTCCTGCACGCCCCCAACTGGGGGGTGTCTAGCCTGAAACCCGGGCATGTGCCCTTGGCCAGAATTGAACCTGGAACCCTTTAGTCCGCAGGCCGACACTATCCACTGAGCCTCACCGGGTAGGGCATGTATGAACATTTTGAAAATCTTTAGATCTGTTGCCAGATTGTTTTCCAGAAGACATGTCCAGGTTATCCAGCAGTTCAGTGCTGTACACTGTTTTGCTGTATGCTCCAGCTTCCCCTCGACAGGTAGCTAATTTAATAAGCAAAAGGTTGCCGTATTTAATGAGTATTTTTCCCGTTTCCACAGAGGTAGAAAATTTTGTGTGTTGTGTTATGAAATGTCTTTATGTCCTTCCCCCATTGAATAGGGTTTTTATGGTTTCTTATCAGTTAGAGGTATTAACACTTGGTCATGTTACACATATGAATTCTCAAGATCACTTGCCTTTTTTTTTTTTTCTAATATATTTTATTGATTTTTTACAGAGAGGAAGGGAGAGGGATAGAGAGTCAGAAACATCGATGAGAGAGAAACATCGACCAGCTGCCTCCTGCACACCTCCTACTGGGGATGTGCCCGCAACCCATGTACATGCCCTTGACCGGAATTGAACCTGGGACCTTTCAGTCCGCAGGCCGACGCTCTATCCACTGAGCCAAACCGATTTCGGCAAGATCACTTGCCTTTTATTTTTTACTTATTTATTTATTTTAAAACTAGAGGCCCAGTGCACGG
Organism: Myotis myotis; assembly: GCF_014108235.1. Taxonomy (NCBI): domain Eukaryota; kingdom Metazoa; phylum Chordata; class Mammalia; order Chiroptera; family Vespertilionidae; genus Myotis; species Myotis myotis. The sequence goes on along the minus strand of NW_023416348.1, from coordinate 454,279 downwards.
ATTCGTGCACCTGTGGGTCCCTCAGCCTGACCTGCGGGGATCAGGCCAAAACCAGTTGTCCTGCATCCCCTGAGGGGTCCTAGATTTCGAGAGGGTGCAGGCCAGGCCGAGGGACCCCACCGGTGCACAATCAGGGCTGGGGAGGGACTGCAGGAGGGCTCCAGGGCATGTCTGGCTGTCTCGCTCAGTCCCAATCAGCCGGACCCCAGCAGCAAGCTAACCTACTGGTCAGAGCATCTGTCCCCTGGTGGTCAGAGTGCATCATAGCGACTGGTCGAGTTGTCAAATGAACAGTTGGACACTTAGCATATTAGGCTTTTATTATATAGGATATATTTTTATTGATTTCAGAGACAAAGGAAGAAGAAGGAGATGGAAACATCAATGATGAGAGAATTATTGATCAGCTGCCTCCTGCACGCCCTCTACTTGGGATTGAGCCCATAACCCAGGCACGTGCCCTTGACGGGAATTGAACCTGGGATCCTTCAGTCCGTAGGCCTGCATTCTGTCCACTGAGTCAAACCAGCTAGGGCTAGATCGCTTGCCTTCTAAATTGTTCAGTTACTTTTTTTTTTAATCTTTAATTTCTTTATTTGTTAAGGTATTACAAGTGTGTCCTCATCCCCCCCCAATTGACCCCCAACCTCCCCACCCCCCACTCATGCTTTCATCCCCCTGTTGTCCATGTCCATTGGTTTGGCTTATATGCATGCATGCAAGTCCTTTAGTTGATCTCTTCCCCTTACCCCCACCCTCCCCTACTTTCCCTCTGGAGATTAATAGTCTGATCGCTGTTTCTCTGTCTTTGGAACTGTCCCTGTTCATCAGTCTATGTTGTTCTCTATATTCCACAAATGAGTGAGATCATGTGGTGTTTATCTTTCTCTGACTGGCTTATTTCACTTAGCATAATGCTCTCCAGTTCCATCCACGCTGTTGCAAATGGCACTTTTTTTTTGTTTATCCTCAACCAAGAATATTTTCCCATTGATTTTTAAAGAGAGTGGGTGGGAGGGAGGGAGGAGGAAGAGAGAGAGAGAGAAAAACATTGACTCGTTGCCTCCTGCATGTGCCCCAACCCAGGACAGGGTTCAAACTTGCAACCCAGGCCCCCCGGCTGGTGTGGCTCAGTGGTTGAACATCGACCTATGAACCAGGAGGTCACGGTTCAGATTCCCATCAGGTCACATGCCTGGGTTTCGGGCTTGATTCCCAGTGGGGCAGGGATTGGGGTGGGGGTGGGAGTCGGGGAGTACAGGAGGCAGCTGATCCATGATTCATTCTCTCTCTCCCCTTCCCTTCCACTCTGAAATAAAAAAAAATACATTGAAAACAAACAAACAAAACAAAAGCCTGCATCCCAGGTACGTGCCCTTGACCGGAGATCAAACCAGCAACCCTTGGTATGCAGGCTGACACTCTAACCACGGGGCGACACCAGCCTGGACTAGTTACAACTCTTTGTAGTCAAGCCTCTGGTTTCTTCATGGGCTTCTGTTGTTTCTAATTTCTAAGTCTTTCTTCCCTGTCCCATTTCTTTAAATTTTTCTCATGGAAATTTAAAAGTTTTCTCCCATATATTTTTTCTAAAGTCTCCTGATAAAAGAAAATATTGAAGCTATATATATTTATTAGAATATTATACATATGTAGAAATGAGTTAAAGGCAGCTCTATTTCTTCATCATGATTTCATACAGTGTTGGTATGGATTTAACCATAATTTTACCCTACTGATGGACATTTTCTTGTTTCTGATGTTCTGTATTACTACTAATACTGCATGATTGTCTTTCTGCATATAATCATCTGCCCACTAGGGTTAATTTTTCTGTAGAGTAGATTCCTAGCAATGGAGGAATTGGATAAAAATTTATTTATTTATTTATTTAAAATATATTTTTATTGATTTTTTTACAGAGAAGAAGGGAGAGAGATAGAGAGCCAGAAACATCGATGAGAGAGAAACATCGATCAGCTGCCTCCTGCACATCTCCTACTGGGGATGTGCCCGCAACCCAGGTACATGCCCCTGACCGGAATCGAACCTGGGACCTTTCAGTCCGCAGGCCGAGGCCCTATCCACTGAGCCAAACCGGTTTCGGCTGGATAAAAATTTAGATAAAAAATGACCAAATTACCTCTGCAGAAGTTATTTTTCATTCTATGTGGATTTTGAAAGTGTCCTTATTTTATGAGTAATTATCAGTCCTTTTAACTAATGAACTTAAGCATCTATTCATATATTTATGAACCATTGTTCTTTCTTTCTGTATACGGACTATTTGTGACCTTTGTTTACTTTACTTATTAATTTATAACAACTCTTTGTATATTAAAGTAGCCCTTTGATGAAAATTTTGTAAATGTTTTAATTTTGATGATATATGGGTTATTTGGCTCTTCAAAAGTTTTAAATTTTATGTAGACAGATTTATCATTTTATTTATGACTTCTGGGATTGTTACTCTATAGTTTATGCCCTTATTTTGTGCTGTTAGAAGTTTTACAATTTAGGAAAAAGTTGAACAAAGGAAGAATGCCCTTAAATTACAATGAGGGGATGTTTATTTTCTCTTGTCACAGTGTATCAAAATTTACTGTTAAAAGATAGTTCTTATAGTGTTTACACTCTGGAAATAAATATCCACATTAAAAATAATTGTCTTTCCCACACTTTGGGTTATATACTTCTTTTACTTCAGATGTCAGTGGTTTAAAGTATTGGTTTGCCCTGACTGGTTTGGCTCAGTGGATAGAGTCGGCCTGCGGACTCAAGGGTCCCAGGTTCGATTCTGGTCAAGGGCATGTACCTTGGTTGCGTGCACATCCCCAGTGGGGAGTGTGCAGGAGGCAGCTGATCGATGTTTCTCTCTCATCGATGTTTCTAGCTCTCTGTCCCTCTCCCTTCCTCTCTGTTAAAAATCAATAATAATAGATGGCGGCATAGGTTAACGCTGGAGTTTGCTGCTTTGAACAACTACTTCAAAAGTGAAACCAAAAAACGGAAGGGACATCACCCAGAACCACAGGAACGCTGCCTGAGTGGAAGTCCTACAACTAGGAGGAAAGAGAAACGCATACGGACACTCAGAGGAGGCGCAGTGCTGAAGTCAAATTCTGAGGTGCGGAGTGCGCGGTTGGCGTTTTCAATCGGGAGGGAGTCGCAGTCTCTGAGCTCCAGATACAGGCGAGTCTTTAGGGACCCAGACTCAAACGGGAGAAGCGGGACTGTCTGGCTTCGGTCAGAGCGAGTGCAGCTTTCTCTCTGAGCTTTGCAGCGGGTGCTGGGACTCAGAGAGGCAGAGCCCCTGGGGACAGGACTGAGAGCCGCCATAACTGCTCTCTCCGGCCCACCCTGTTGATCCTGTGCGACCCGCCCCGCCCAAGCCCTGCACACAGGCATTTGCCGGATAGCCTCAGGCAAACGCCAGATTAGCACCTCCCTAGAGGACAGAAGTTCTCTCACTGCTGACACAGCTGATTCTCATAGCCACTTGGCCTGGAGGTCAAACCCTCCCTGGAATTAGCTACAACAATCAAGATTTAACTATAAGACTGTGAACAAAGACCACTAGGGGGTGCACCAAGGAAGCATAACAAAATGCGGAGACAAAGAAACAGGACAAAATTGTCAATGGAAGATATAGAGTTCAGAACCACACTTTTAAGGTCTCTCAAGAACTGTTTAGAAGCCGCCGATAAACTTAATGAGATCTACAAGAAAACTAATAAGACCCTCGATCTTATATTGGGGAACCAACTAGAAATTAAGCATACACGGACTGAAATAACGAATATTATACAGACTCCTGACAGCAGACCAGAGGAGCGCAAGAATCAAGTCAATGATTTGAAATGCGAGGAAGCAAAAAACACCCAACCGGAAAAGCAAAATGAAAAAAGAATCCAAAAATGCGAGGATAGTGTAAGGAGCCTCTGGGACAGCTTCAAGCGTACCAACATCAGAATTATAGGGGTGCCAGAAGATGAGAGAGAGCAAGATATTGAAAACCTATTTGAAGAAATAATGACAGAAAACTTCCCCCACCTGGTGAAAGAAATGGACTTACAGGTCCAAGAAGCGCGGAGAACCCCAAACAAAAGGAATCCAAAGAGGACCACACCAAGACACATCATAATTAAAATGCCAAGAGCAAAAGATAAAGAGAGAATCTTAAAAACAGCAAGAGAAAGAAACTCAGTTACCTACAAGGGAATACCCATACGACTGTCAGCTGATTTCTCAACAGAAACTTTGCAGGCCAGAAGGGAGTGGCAAGAAATATTCAAAGTGATGAATACCAAGAACCTACAACCAAGATTACTTTATCCAGCAAAGCTATCATTCAGAATTGAAGGTCAGATAAAGAGCTTCACAGATAAGGAAAAGCTAAAGGAGTTCATCACCACCAAACCAGGATTATATGAAATGCTGAAAGGTATCCTTTAAGAAGGGGAAGAGGAAGAAAAAGATAAAGATACAAATTATGAACAACAAATATGCATCTATCAACAAGTGAATCTAAGAATCAAGTGAATAAATAATCTGATGAACAGAATGAACTGGTGATTATAATAGAATCAGGGACATAGAAAGGGAATGGACTGACTATTCTTGAGGGGGAAAGGGGTGTGGGAGATGCGGGAAGAGACTGGACAAAAATCGTGCACCTATGGATGAGGACAGTGGGTGGGGAGTGAGGGCGGATGGTGGGGCGGGAACTGGGATGAGGGGAGTTATGGGGGGAAAAAAAAGAGGAACAAATGTAATAATCTGAACAATAAAGATTTAATTAAAAAAAAATCAATAATATACACACACACACACACACACACACACACACACACACATATATATTTTAAAGTGTTGGTTTAAAAAACCAATAAAAATTTTTAACTTTATCTGGATTACAGATTTAAAATATAGAATGGGTTTCTACCTTCTGTTCAAGCCAATTTGACACATTTTCTACATCAGAAAGAACTGTGTATCAGTTTTGGGAATAGCACACATACAAATAGCCCAGGGTCATTATTAACTCGGACTCAGAGTTTGTTGCTGAAGCCTTATTAATATTTGTTTTTATGCCGGAACCGGTTTGGCTCAGTGGATAGAGCGTCGGCCTGCGGACTGAAAGGGTCCCTGGTTCGATTCTGGTCAAGGGCATGTACCTGGGTTGCGGACACGTCCCCAGTGGGGGATGTACAGGAGGCAGCTGATCGATGTTTCTAACTCTCTATCTCTCCCTCCTCTCTGTGAAAATCAATAAAATATATTTTTTAAAAAAATTTGTTTTTAGAAACATTGAGTGGGGATAGGTTTAAAGGCAGAGATTCTTTTCTTTTTTATTAAAAAAATGTAATTTCTTGATGAGAAAGAGAGAGAGAGCGAGAGATAAACATCAATTTGTTCCACTTATTTATGCAGTAATTCTTGTATGTGCCCTGACCAGGGATCGAACTCACAATCTTTGTGTATCAGGATGATGCTCTAACCAACTGAGCTATCCAGCCAGGGCTAAGGGTGGAGATTCTAATGGAAGGCTGTTTGGGACTTACAGGTGGATTTAATAGGAAGAGCTACTACACATTGATCTTTCCTTTACAGTATGGTTTTCTATCCAAGTTTTTTTTTTTAAATTTTTTAAAAATTGATTTCAGAGAGGAAGGGAGAGGGAGAGAGAAATGGAAACATCGATAAGATAGGATCATCAATTGGCTGCCTCCTGGGAACTGAGTCTGCAACCCAGGCATGTGCCCTGACCAGGAATCAAACCACTGACCTTCTGGTTCCTGGGTCGATGCTCAGCCACTGAGCCAGGCCCGGCTGGGCTCTTTCCAAGTTTTGAATTTGATTCTTTTGGGATTATTTTTTTGATTTTTACAGCGTGCCACTGTACTGTTCATGACTGTATCCATGGGAACATAAGTAGGATGACATGACTTTATAACTTGTTGCTAAGGCAGATCTAGCTCAGAATGTAAATTTTCTCATTAAAAAGTGTTTGGATGTTTTACCTTTTCTGGGGGAAGGTAACAAAATAGTAGTTTGGAATTATAACTGTGAAATTGTGTAAACCCTTTATAGTGGGAAGGACTGGCCATGGTTTTAATTAATTGAGTGTTTGACATAGAAGAGAATTCGTTGACATGACTGATGCGCGCTATAAGCCTGGCCTCTTGGGCTTAGAAGGTCAGTATTCAAATGTGCATGGACTAGATGGGGACACTTGAGCGCCCGAGAGTGCCTGCCAGATTCCCCAGTGGCAACAGGCATTGCAGGGCGCTCTCTATGCTTCTGAATGACAGCTTATCCAGGGAAGCATCATGGAGATGCAGGTACTTGTCTCTTATTTAGATTGAAATTCTAACTTTCTTTTTTTAAAAAAATAAATATTTTTACTGATTTTAGAGAGGAAGGGAGAGGGAGAGAGAGATAGAAACATCAATGATGAGAGAGAATCATTAATCGGCCGCCTCCTTCACGCCCCACACTGGGGATCTGGGGATCGAGCCCACAACCCAAGCATGTGCCCTGACAGGAATCGAACCTGGGACCCTTCAGTCCGCAGGCTGGTGCTCTATCCCCTGAGTCAAACCAGCTAGGGTGAAATTCTAACTTTCTTAATTAAAAATGTTTAATAGGTAATGTATCATTGGTATAAAACAACTAAATTTCAAAAACGTAGAGCAGGGGTCCTCAAACTACGGCCCGTGGGCCACATGCAAATACAAATATTGTATTTGTTCCCATTTTGTTTTTTTACTTCAAAATAAGATATGTGCAGTGTGCATAGGAATTTGTTCATAGTTTTTTTTTTAAACTATAGTCCGGCCCTCCAATGGTCCGAGGGACAGTGAACTGGTCCCCTGTTTAAAAAGTTTGAGGACCCCTGACGTAGAGTGAAATGTAATTGGTCTCTTACTGTGTCCTCCAAGTCACACAGTTACCCAGAGGCTACCTTGTCAGATTATAATTCAAAGAATTATTTGAGTAGTTATTTAATAATAATAGATAATATTTATGCATTTTTATGTGTTAGCCACTGTGATCAGTGCATTATAGGGCAACCCCAGGAAGCAACTGAAAAGGAACCCGAGACATAGAGAAGTTAAATAACTTGCACAGGGTTTAATGTTCTTGCCAACTAGATTGTATGCTCCAAAAAAAAGCGTGGGCCATGTTTTATTTCTGCTTTCTCCCCTGTATGTAATGTAGTTCCTGTGGGTTTGGATAGTGTGTCCAATGTAGTATGAAGGCTGGTTTTACCAAGGTGGCTGTGTCCTCATTATTAGCTTTGAACTGTGTAGCGGTGGCTCAGACTTCTTGGTAGAGAAGCTATGGTATGTGAGTACCGCTGGATCTGCGTTTTTATCAAGGGAACCTTATGTTTCTGAATATCATTCGCGAGAACCTCCCTTGTGATTGTGGCTAAAACAGATTAATGTCATTGTGACTCCATTCCTTTTGGGCGTGTTTAGTTTTTACCCCTTTTCTTCCACTCCTGCCCCCACTGCATATCGGCCCAGTGTCCTTTCAGTGTCTTGATCTAAGAGAAGGAAGAAGTAGGAATGCAGGAATCAAACGAAGGAATAAACTCCTTTGTTAAGTTAAATGCCAATATTAACAAGTGTCTGTGATCTTGAAAACCTATGTTTAGTATAATTTTGTATGTAGTGTCTCCAGTTTCTTACCTTTGAATCATAGAAAATTAAGATTTTAGAGCTGGGTAGGATTATTGAGGTTATTTGGCAAGAGGAAAATGTGAGATAGTTCAGGTCCACAGATAATTGTTGAATTATTTTCTTTGTTAAGTGGGGATAATATTTCTCTCACAAGGTTGATATGAGGATTAAGACATCATCTTTATAAAATTCTTGATCTGATGACTTGATGGTAATACTGGTAGTTATATTTGCGTAGCACTTAGTGTGTGCTAGCGTAGGATGGGCAGAAAAGTATTCTGTGACATTGTAGGAGGGATTGGAGTATGGGAGAATGGAGTCAGGACGGCCATTTGAAAGATTTTATAGTATTCTAAACTTGATCGTGAAGGCTGAACTGAGCATTAGAAATGGAAAAGGGATGAAATTTGAGAGGATGTAAACAAACCATATAGGAAGGGAAGTGAAAAGATTGGGTTTTGGTGTCTGGAGTAATGGGCTCCTGTAAACAGAAGAGCAGTCTGAAGATGTCACTGATGTTTTGGAAACTGAGAAAATAGGTTAAGGTAAAATAGTAATTACCATGGAGGAACCGAGAAAGCTGAAACCAGAGGGTAGAGTGATGCCAGTCAGAAGCAAGCGGATTGCAGCTGCAGGACCTCAGGAAGGCCAGGAAGGGGAGGACAGGCCTCTTCCAGGCTTAGGTGTGGAGGGCTGACCCGGAGGGCTGACCGGAAGTCTATAGGAAGTCCTTCGATCTTTAGATTCTGCCTTTACTTTCAACAACCTAGCAACTGCCCCTTTCCTGTTCCATCAGAGAATGTTTTCTCTTAGTAGAGTTTTCTCTTAGTAGATTTGAAGGGGGAAGGATGGATGGGACTGTGCATGAGAGGATGGGAAGATGCATCGATTAAGTGTAAGTTTGCATATTGAATGGTGAGAATCTCAGAACATCCCAGAATTCTTGCAGTCTGGCTTATATCCTCTAGGCCGGCGGTTGCCAACCTTTCGGACCTCAGGGACCACCAGTTGGCGACCGCTGCTCTAGGCTACAGATTAGATTTCTTTGGGAGAAATCTCGCCCAGATGTAAAGGTCTATCTATATACATCCTCTGGCATTTGTCACCCTGTATTCCAGTTAATGTTGCATTACTGCTGCCATTACTATTGCCTCAATAAATTATCGCTCGCGGCTTCTGGTGGGTCAGGATTTAGGAAGGGCTTAGCTGGGCAGTTCTGGCTGGCTTGGTTTCTCTTTATTTCATTTTATTATTTTCGGGGGCGGGGGGGAGGGGTGTTTCTCTTTAGGCTGTGGTCACATAGTGGCTGGAGCCAAAACAGTAGGAATGCTGAAGCAGCTTGGGCTGACCAAAATCCTTATTCGTGTGTAGCGCCTTTTATGATGTAGCCTCAGGAGTCACACAGCGTCATTTTTGCCATAGTCAAAAGTCTGTTCAGGCTCAAGGGGAGGTTAGCATAGACTCCTTCTCTTGATAGAAGTTGAATCAAAGTCAGATTGTAAGGAGAACGTGTAGGATGATGTTCTGGCCATCTTTGGAACACATGATTAAGCACAATTTACCCTTTCATTGTAATGCATTCCTACTTCAGGCAAATTATATTTATGTACCTTCTCCCAATGCTCCCACTCTCACCCCATTATTACAGTTGCTCTAAGTTAAGGATCTTGTCATCTAAATCCAGTTGTGACTCGATGGAGCTCCTCACGTGTGGTTCTAGACCTGAACACATGTGAATTCAAGAGATAAGTAGTCTGACACTCCTTCCAACTAAAAATGGTGGGGCAGGCTTAAAGAATGGCTATAGACACATCTGTTCACAAAAGAAGAAGACAGGCACAACAGTCACTGGTCCATAGCTTTTTTTGAAATTCAGCCAGGCACAAGTTGCTAGTTCATTGATTAGGACTTAGTTCTTTTGCTTGGGAGTGATTCTCCAAGGTGTTTGGCTCTACCTTCTGAGAGTTTTGTTTTGACTTCTGAGTTATCCTTTTCCATAAGTAATGGCTAGGTTTGTTTTTAAAGGTGTTAAAATACATATAACACAAATTTTTTCACCTTAACTTTTTAAAAAAATTTCTTTATTGATTAAGATATTACATATATGTGTCCTCATCTCCCCATTAACCCCCAACCCCCCCTCCTTAACCTTTTTTTGGTTGTTAATCCTTACCTGAGGATATCATTGTTTTTTGTTTTTTTTTAGAGAGAGTAGAAAGGAGGGAGGGGGGGGGGGAGAGAGAGAGAGAGAGAGAGAGAGAGAGAGAGAGAGAGAGAGAGAGAGAGAAACATTGTTGTGAGAGAGACATATCAACTGTCTGCCTCCTGCATGGACCCAATCAGGGATGGGGATTGAACCTGCAACCCAGGTACATGCCCTTGACTGGGAATCAATCCTGCAACCCCCCGGTGTGGGGCCCATGCTCTACCCACTGGGTAACAACGCAGGCCAGGGCCCATCTTGACCATTCTTAAGTGTAAAGTATTAAATATATGGTATTAAATATATTTATAATGTTGTGCAACCATCATGCAAAATCTACCTCCAGAACTCTTTTCATCACGTAAAACTGAAACTCTTTACCCATTAAACACCATTAACACAAACCCCATTTTCCCCTCCCCAGCCGTTGGTTATCACCATTCTACTTTAGTTCTCTATGATTTTGACTGTTCTAAATTCCTCATATAAGTAGAATCATACAGTATTTGTGTTTTTGTGGTTGGTTCGTTGTGCTTAGCATAATATCTTCAAGGTTCATCTATATTGTAGCCCATGTCAGAATATCGTTCCTTTTTAAGGTTGAATAATATTCCATTATATGACTCTACACTCTATTTTGCTTCTCTGTTCTTCTGTGGGAGGACACTTGGGGTTACTTCCATGTTTTAACCATTGTGAATATCGTTGCTCTGAACATAGGTATACAAAATACCTCTTCAGGACCCTGTTTTCAGTGCTTTGGGGTACATACTTGGAAATGCAATTGCTGGATCATATGGTAATTCTATTTAAAAAGTTTTAAGGCATTGCCATACTATTTTCCACAGTGCCTGTGCCATTTTACATGCCACCAACATTGTACAAGGGTTCCAATTTCTTCACATCCTCAACAATGTATCTTCATCCTTCCTCTTCCCCTCTCTTACCCCTCCCTTCCTTTCTTTTTTTAAAATATATTTTTTAAAATTGTATTTTTATTGATTTTAGAGAGGAAGGGAGAGGGAGAGAGAGTTAGAAACATCAATGATGAGAGAGAATCATTGATCGGCTGCCTCCTGCATGCCTCCTACTGGGGTTCAAGCCCACAACCCGAGCATGTGCCCTTGACCGGAATCGAACCCAGGACCCTTCAGTCTGCAGGCCAATGTCTATCCACTGAGCAAAACTGTCCAGGGCCTTCCTTTCTTTTTTAATAGTATTCATCCTAATGGGTGTAAAGTAAGATCTCATTGTGGTTTCGGTTTGCATTTCCCTAATGACTAGTGAAGTTGAGCTTCTTTTTATGTGCTGCTTAACCATTTGTGTACAGACATACCTTAGAACCCTGGTTCGCTTGCAGACCACTGCAGCAAAAGGGAATTTTGCATTAAAACAAATTGTAATCTTTTTGCCGGTGGGAGAGTCTTGCCATTAATGTGTTTAAAAAACATAACATCTGAAGTGCAATACAGTGAAGCACAATAAAACGAAGAAGACCTGTATCTTCTTTGGGGAAATGTCTATTGAAGTCCTTTGCCCATTTTTTTTTTTTTTTTTGAAGTTGTTGAGTTTTTGGAGTGCTCTGTATATTTTGGATATTAATCCCATATGAGATCTATGGTATGGAAATAATTTTCTCCAAAAAATGGCTGTTTTTTATAGCTGACTAGTTTTCTTAGCCTGCTTCACACATAATATTTGGGGAGGAACAACTTAATTTTGTACTGTTTTTTACCTTTCAGTCTAAACTGGAACAGTTCCTTTATAATTCTTGTGGGTTCTCTGTGCCAATTTATAATCCAATCTATTAAACAAAAGCCATACTTACACATCTCTTTGTGGTAAGTCCTTCGCTTCCGTGGCTTCCGTGGCCCCTGTGTGCGTCTGCTGTGGACAGCCGCTGTGACAGTGTTGGAGCGCTGCTGTTTGCATGGAGAGGGTCTTTAGAGGTGGCCCCTAAGGTCTCTAGAAGGACCTGGGTCTGTTTGAAATGCCAATTTGAAACTGTCTTGGATCTTTTTGACTTTTTAATAAAGTTACCCAATCATAACCTGGACTTAATCCCCCCCCCCCCCCCCCCCCCGCCTCGCCAGCCATTTCTTATTTTGAAAATTGTTTTGCCCTCAGGACAGGCTGAGGATGAGAAATACCCCTTTTTAACCCAGCAAATCCTGACCCCTTTATTTAAAATTTTTTTAAAAAAAAATCCTTACCCGAGGATATTTTCCCATTGATTTTTATTTCTTTTTTATTTAAATGTTTTTATTGATTTCAGAGAAGAAGGGAGAGGGAGAGGGAGAGGGAGAGATGGAAACATCAATGATAAGAGAGAATCATGGATCGGCTGCCTCCTACACATCCCCCACTGGGGATCGATCCTGCACCCTGGGCATGTGCCCTGACCGAGAACCGAACCGTGACCTCCTGGTTCATAGGTTGATGCTCAACCGTGGAGCCACACTGGCCGGGCTTTTCCATTGATTTTTTTTTTTTGAAAGGGAAAGACAGAGAGAAATATCGGTGTGAGAGAAACACACCGATTGGTTGCCTCCTGCATGAGCCCTGACCAGCATCCGGGCTGGGGAGGAGCCTGCAACCAAGGTACATGCCTTTGACCAGAATTGAACCCCTTCGGTCCGCAGGCCGACACTCTATCCACTGAGCCAAACCAGGCCTGACCCCATTTTTAACAGCCTGTGCTCCCCAGCTCTCCTCTCCTTTTATCCGAGGCCGTGTGAAGACACCGCTGGTGCTCAGTATCTGCCTGGAAGTCTCCTGGGATAGGTCATGTAGTCTGTTGGGCACATTTCCTGTTTCCGTTTTACTGCAGCCACATTTCCAACACCTCGTACCAGGGGTCCCTTTTCTCCAACCTACAGCTATCGTTTTCTTACTTCCGCTGCTGATAGTCCCTTGTTGAGGCCCTTCAAGTCTTCAGAGCCTCTGCCAGGCCAGTTGCCACCTGCTACCTGTCCCAAAGCCAGTCCACATGGTCTAGGTTTTTGTTGCAGCAGCTTCTCCCTTACAGGTGCCCAAATCTGCCCCACTTGATCTTCCTGCCTAAAAAAATGACACCCCCCACCCCCCAAGTTAAGTGACTTAATAGAATTCATGGTTTCCATGGGTCAGGGGTTTGGGAGAGCTGGGCTGGGTGATTCTGGCTCAGGTCACTTCTGTGGCTGCAGTCAGGTGGTGGAGCTGGAAAAGTAGTAGTGGGCACAGGGCAGAGGAGGCAGTGTGCCCACCGGTCTTCTCCCTACGTGTGGTCTGGGCCCCTCCAGGGGTCCCTGTGTGCACTAGTGTGTGCTGCTGCTTCAGGGCGCTCGCTCAAGTTGCCTGCACGTGCTCACTGCCTAGATGTCACAAGCTAGATGTCACAAGTCTGTGTCCCAAGAGAGTCAGGCAGCACGTTTCTTCTCTTTACGACTTACTCTCAGAAGTCATAGCACATCATTCCTGCTGAAGTCACAGACTCGCTCAGGTTCAAGGGGGAGGAAACATAGACCTCCTCTTTTGAAGGCAAGAGTTCAGTTGGTCACACTGTGAGGAGATCCTGCGAGGAGGTAGGTATGTGGTCAGCTTTAGAAAATACAGTCTCATGGCTCTTAGTGAAACAGATGCCTGTCTGGTCCCTGCAGGCAAGCCTTGCTGCTTTTCTCAATAAGCCCGCCTGCGCACGAAATGAAAACCTACTTTTTAGTTAGTCCTTTCTTCTAGCTGTGACTGAACAGTCAAGGACCATCATCATCAGGAAGAAAGCCTCCAAGTCTGACACAAACAGATAAAAGAGAAACCAATGAAGAAACAGGAAACGCAAGCAAGTTGCAGAAGAAAAGTTCAACTTCAGAAACAAAAGGCTTACAGAGCTGAAAGGCATGTTGAATTCATGACACGAAAACAGGACGGCACAAAGCTGGGATCCATTCAGAGACCAGGAAAGAAGCCCGGGAAATAGGATGGCAGGGAGGTTTTCAATAGGAAGCTGAGGAGATCTTCCAAAAAGCAGTAGGCAGGCGGACAGAGGAAAAAGAGGACGGACAGTGTCGGAGCCTCGATCGGATCCTTGATTGAGAAATATTGTTTGAGGTGGGAAGAGGAAATGTGGACGTGGGCTGCATAGAAAGTGGAAGTGAATTAATGTTAATTAATCACATGCAGTAGTGGCATTGTGGTCCTGTAGGAGAATGTCCCTAGGAGGTGCACACTGAAGGAGTTAAGTATTGTGTGTGCATTTTTCAGATGGTGTGTGGGTGTGTGTGTGCGGGGGGAGGGAATTAATTGGAATTAAAGCAATTACGGCATAATGTAATAGAAAAACAAAACAGAAAGGAATATGTCCGAGGTAATGGGTCAGTTCAGGAGAGCCAACATCTGCATTACTAGGTGTCCTCCAGAGAGAGAGAAAAAAGGAGACTGAGAGGGAACAGTGATTACATTACCATTTAAACATTTCCCAGAAGTGAAGGTCACAAATCTCCAGGTTAAACAGACCCACCACGTGCCCAGCACAATGAATAAAAGGAAAAAAGAAGTCTGTGCGTCCCAGTATTTCACAAGAGAGAACAGAGGGTCTCCCAACCTTCCAGGGGACAAATGAAGCCACAACAGTGGCCTGAGGGCCTGAACCCTCGGGACGAGGTGGCAGTGGAGTGGCGCCCAGGCTCTAGCAGGACCTCCATCGGGGAGTCCACGCCAAGCGGGACAGAGGCTTTCCAGACGGAAGGCCGTTTCTTCTGTTAAAGGGGGAGGGGCTCCTTTGCCCTCTTTCTATACCGTGTACCCTTTTGGGGACCATTTGAGAATAAGTTTTTGTTTCCTCAGTGCCTGCCACGATTCTCCACTGTAGAATTATTTAAAAAGTATTTTGTGTTTATTAATGTATAATAAATATTTTGTGAGGAAGCAGTTTGTGGCTTCTAAATTCTCTGTCATTTATTCACTCCTTTACTTTATCACTGTGGACTCACGGTTTTCCCCTTACTCAGTTATAATTCATAACTATCATTAACTGATGCTCAGATGATGCCATGTTTGGCCAGTGGGAGCCCCTGTAAGCTGGCTCCCGTGTCATTTTGACAGACCCCTACCATTCTTCCAGCACTTGCTTGCTGGCACATGGAAACATTCCATGTCCATCTTGTAGCATCCCTGCCCCGAGCTTGAGCCAGGGCTTCCTTAAGGAACACTGACTCTCCTAGTGGGTGAAGAGTATCGTAGACCAAGACCTGGCATTAGCTGTGCTCAGGGCTGCAGGCATCATTGCTTCTAGGCCTGGGAGAACTAGGAACCAGACGTGTGTGTACAGTCTACACATCTGATACCTGTTCCTAAGCCTGTGCGGGTATGTGTGTCAGAAACCATGACCATCCAGGGCCACCATTTCTGGTCCAGCTCATAGGATTCCTTCTGGCCTCACTTTCCTTTTTCCTCACTCTCCTTTGACAGTGAGGGTCCTGGTTCCCATTATCTTCGATATAGTCGCCTGTTTGCTCTATCTTGAAAGCTTAGCTCAGACACGGGACCCAGAGCCAGGCAATGGAATTCAAGAAGGAGCTAAGGAGAAGGGCCTCCCTGGAGGGATGGCAGAGAGAAATCTTGGGATAGTAGCTGTGCAAGCAGCAACCAACCAGCCCAGATTGGCCAGGGGACAGGGCTCCAGAGGGACGCCCTCGAGAAATAAACAGCTGGCAGGTAAGCCTGATGTGTTGAGATTTATACTTTTAGTGGAAGATTGGGAGTAAATTAGTGTTAGGTTTGCAGAGAATTAAGCAAGAAAAAAGGACAATTATTAGTTCTAGCTAAAACAGGGTGCACAAAATAAGCCTGTAATAATGAGTGCAATGGGACTCAGCTAGGAATGGTATTTATGCTGCCACAAACAATAAATACGTTGGCTCAATCAAAATATGCTAAGCATGTTGTGGGAAAATTGGAGGAAGGGCGAGAAAGCCAGACCCTCTTCTATATAAGGTAGTGAGTAGATAGCATTGAAACTGGAGAGAAAATTCAATAGCAACATTAGCATGTTGTTTAGAAACACCCAAAACAGCTAATAGGGTTGCAAGCGATTCCACTGTGGGATGAAGGACACTGAACTTTAGGAGAAATTGAGGGAATTAGCCAAGAAAAAAGTAGACAAGGGCCTTAGGGGGTGGTGGCCAGTGTGGTACCACTTGTGGCTGTTGGTTGTGCTTTTTGGTTTCTGGCAACTTTTGAAGTCAGGGGAATTCCCCACCTTATTAGTCCTACAGCCAACATGCTTTCCCACCCTTCCTTGTAGTTAGCCATAGACATGTGGCTTTTGCTCCACGAACCAGGGCAAAGCGAGAGGGGCCGGACGCGCCCTGGAGCCCTCCGCGTCCCTCCCCGGCCCCGATCGTGCACCAGTGGGGTCCCTCGGCCTGGGATGCACCCTCTTGCAATCCAGGAGAGAGACGGTTTCGGCCTGATCCCGCAGACCAGGCCGAGGGACCCCACTGGTGCACAAATTCGTGCACCGGGCCTCTAGGCCTATCTAATAATAGACAAACATGGCAATTAACTGTACCTCCGACGTGCTTCCCATTGGCTAATCAGGGCGATATGCAAATTAACTGCCAGCCAAGATGGCGGCCGGCAGCCAGGCAGTTGAAACGAACAGGAGGCTTGCTTGCTCCAGTGATGGAGAAAGCCAAGGTTCCCCGCCTGCCGCTGCCGGCCTCTGAGCTGCACTCTAAGAAACAATGTTGCAATTATAGAAGCTAAACAAACCCCAGAAACCTGCTTTCAGCCAGCCAGGCCTCAGAGCTAGAGCTGCAACAGTGTTTTAATTATAGAAGCCAAACAAACCCAGATACGTGCTTTCAGCACCCGAGGTCTCAGAGCTGGAGCTGAGCCTCAGAGCTAAAGCTGGCTCTCAGCTCCAGTGACAGCCATAGAAGGCAAATAAATCCCAGAATAAAAAAAAAAAAAAAAAAAAAGGAGAGATTGGGAGCTTCAGTCACCTGCCAGCCTGAAAACGGCCCTCAGCCCCTCACCCAGACTGGCCAGGCACCCCAGTGGGGACCCCCACCCTGAAGGGTGTGTGACCAGCTGCAAACAGCCATCATCCCCTCATCCAGGCTGGCCAGGCACCCAAGCGGGACCCCCACCCTGATCCGGGACACCCTTCAGGGCAAACCAGCCGGCCCCCACCTGTGCACCAGGCCTCTATCCTATATAGTAAAAGTGTAATATGCAAACTGACCCTAACAGCAGAAGGACTGGGAATGACTGGTCACTATGACACACACTACCAGCGGGCAGACGCTCAATGTAGGAGCTGCCCTCTGGTGGTCAGGGCGCTCTCACATGGGAGGAACTCTGCTCAGCCACAAGCCAGGCTGATGGCTGCCAGTACAGCGGTGGTGGTGGGAGCCTCTCCTGCCTCCTCAGCAGCGCTAAGGATGTCCGACTGCAGTTTAGGCCTGCTCCCCGCTGGCAAGTGGACATCCCCCGAGGGCTGCCGGGCTGCCAGAGGGATGTCTGATTGCCATCTTAGGCCCAATCCCCCGGGGAGCGGGCCTAAGCCAGCAGGTGGTCATCCCCTGAGAGGTCCCAGACTGCGAGAGGGCACAGGCCGGGCTGAGGCTCTCCCCCCCCCCCCGCCCCCCCCTCCCGCAGTGCACAAATTTTTGTGCACCAGGCCTCTAGTATATATATAAAGAATGACAGCAGGGAAGACCCTGAGTCTTGGGTGTCCACTTACCTGGACAGGAGATGGGATGCTGAGAGTGAATTAGAGGCATGCTCTCCCCTATTCTGTCTTTTCTGACAGTGATCAGATTTCTTAAACCTTTGCCTAATTCTCGTGTCCTCAGACACAGTGTTTCCTATGGTGGGTGACACTGTTGCTGTTCTTCCTCACATTGAGCTGGCCTGTCTGCTTGTGAGCCTGACAGTCCCTCCAACATTGTTCCACCCACCACATCTGTATTTAAGTATCTTCTTGTGTCCTTTCATTGAGACCCTAATTGGGTGAAAATTCTCCAAACTGCATTTCTTTCGAGCATACTGTTTTACCATCTAGACCAGCCGTGGGCAAACTACGGCCCACGGGCCGGATCTGGCCTGTTTGAAATGAATAAAACTAAAAAAAAAAAAGACTGTACCCTTTTATGTAATGATGTTTACTTTGAATTTATATTAGTTCACACAAACACTCCATCCATGCTTTTGTTCCGGCCCTCCGGTCCAGTTTAAGAACCCATTGTGGCCCTCGAGTCAAAAAGTTTGCCCACCCCTCATCTAGACTCAGCCCCAGCCGAGACTTTCTGTGTGATACACGTTTTCCCCTCTACCTGAGAGCAGAGCGTCTTTGGAAACCTTCCGTAAGGTGAACCGGCCTAAGTGAAGACCCAGGTGCCTAATGCACGCTCAGGAGCCTGCGTGCTACAAGACAAGTGCTAGATGTGATGTTCACTTTTCACCTTTTTTCCTAAAAGTAGAAACCTTTTGGATTTCTTTCAGTCAGTGAAAACAGGTACTAATGTAGGTCTTTCACAAATGGCGTACAGTGAATGTTCAACAAACGGGGACGCCTGTAATAAAATCACCTGCTTTTAACATTTTCTGTCTGCCAGTTGACAAAAATATTACTATTGATAAATAATGAACGAACGTAGGATGTATAACTACCCATAACATGGGAAGGCTATGTGACTGTATGATTTCAGGGGCATGTGGAAGAGAAGCTCTTTGAAAATAGCATTCACTGAGCTTTATTATGTTATTCCATGTTCTTCAAAGGCACACGTGCATTACATGTTCATACTGTCAGGTAAAGTGTGGGCTCCGTTTTGTGATGGGCACTTGGGTAAACTGTAGAGCAGGTAAAGACAAGGTCTAGTTCTCATCTGAGTGAGCCGTTGAGTAATGCCTATGGTGGCTGTGGGGGTCTGACACCCCACCCCCCTCTCTGTGATGCAGGGGCCTAGGGAGAAGGGTGTATGTTTAAACCACAGTGTCCCTGGCAGAGGACGGCAATCAAGATTGATCTGTGTGGTGAGGACTCGGTGGTCTTCGCCATACTTCTTTCCCCGTGATTGGCTTTTCAAAATTGTATTGATTATTTGGATGAAATACAAAGTTAAAAGATGCAAAAGGCTGTGTGCAATGAGAAGGAGACATTTCCTGTATACCCCCCTCCTGGAGACAGCATTTTACTAGTTTTTCTGTACTTGTTCTGGCACTGGCTTCCCAAGGAGCGCCTCACTCTGTACTTTAGAATGGCGGGCAGCGGAGGGACTCTCCTCCAACACGTTTCCCCTTGAAGCTCATTGGCATTCCTTCTTCTCAGCATCTTTCTGGTGGGGAGTGTCATAATTTGCTTTTTGTTTTATCATGATATTTTTCTATGTTTTTATGGTCTTTTCAGTTTTTTTTTTTTTTAAATCCTCACCTGAGAATATGCTTATTGATTTTAGAGAGAGGAAAAGGGAGAGAAAGACAGACAGACACATATATTGGTTGCCTTTCAACCTGACTGGGGATGGAACCCGCAACCTTTTGGTGCATGGAACAGTGACCCTATAACTAACTGAACCACACCAGCCTGGACTGGTCTTTCAGTTTTTATAGAAGTACTAGAGGCCTGTTGCATGAGATTTGTGCACTGGGTGGGTGGGAGGGGGTTGGTCCCTCAGCCCAGCCTGCACCCTCTCACAGTCCAGGACCGCTTGGGGGATGTCCACCTGCCAGCTTACTATGACTAAGCCGGCAGTCAGACATCCCTCTTGCAGTCTGGGGCTCTCACAGTCCGGGACCCCTCACTCCTTACTGCCCGCCTGCAGCAGAGGAGGGAGAGGCTCCTGCCACTGCCGCTGTGCTCACCTGCCGCTTCTGGCTGAGTGGCACTCCCCCTGTGGGGCAGCTCTTGCGTTGAGCGTCTGCCCCCTGGTGGTCAGTGCACGTCATAGCGACCAGTTGTTCCGCCGTTCAGTTGATTTGCATATTACGCTTTTATTATATAGGATGATTACAAGTTAAGTGCCTGGCACATAATAGATGAACAATAAATATTTCCTTTTATCTTGTCCCTTCTCTCCCTCTCATTAGTAGTATATAAAAAATAAAAAAGATGAAAAAGCCCTAACCGGTTTGGCTCAGTGGATAGAGTGTCAGCCTGTGGACTCAAGGGTCCCAGGTTCGATTCCGGTCAAGGGCATGTACTTTGGTTGCGGGCACATCCCCAGTAGGGAGTGTGCAGGAGGCAGCTGATCAATCTTTTGCTCTCATCGATGTTTCTAACTCTCTATCCCTCTTTCTTCCTCTCTGTAAAAAAATCAATAAAATATATTTTTAAAAAATGATGAAAAAAATTGCTAACCAGATTTCAAAATTAAGCTTGTGTAAGTTGTAATGTTTTGTAGCAAACCCATTCATTTAAGTAGAAATTAGTTATTTTCATTATTTGAATTCATTTTGCTCAGATATTAAAAAAACATTCCTCTAGGCTTGTTTTTTCTTTTATATAATTTCACTAGGTCGACTAAGTAAACCCAAACACATACAGGGTATAGAGACCCGTGGAAAAGGTTTCTGAAGATATTTTTACAAAATGTTCCTCTTACAGTATAGGTGCTGATGTGTGTGCTGAGTGTCCACACTTAGGGTTTCCCTCCTGGGTTGTTCTCACGCGAGTCCTAGGTGACTTCATACGCTCGTGTCTAAAGCATACGGGCATATTGACTTTTTGTTAGGTGCCTTAAAACCCAAGTATTTTACCCTAATCTAAAACTGATTTACTCCACTTGGAGCTAATTTATATTAACCTTTCTAGTGAGGTGGTTTTCACTTCAGAAGAAGATTGCTATAACACAGAGGTAGTGTGAGAATTTATTAGTTAATGGCTTTGAAGATGAAAAGAACTTTATAATTGGTATGTAATTAGACTATAATCACCCTGAAACCTATCTGGAGTATAAACAAAACTTTCACTCTCATCCATTCTTTTTAAAATCCTCACCCGAAGATATTTTTGTTGATTTTAGAGAGGGAGGGGGGGAGAGAGGAGAGAGAGAGAGAGAGAGAGAGAGAGAGAGAGAGAAAGAGAAAGATTGATGTGAGAGAGAAACATCAATCTGTTCCCTCCTGCATTTGCCTTATCTGGAGATTCAATCCACAACGCGACCCAGGTATGTGCCCTGACCGGGGATCAAACACACTACCCTTTGGTGTATAGCAAGCATGTCAAACTCGCGGCCTGTGGGCCACATGTGGCCCACAAGGAATATTTTTGTGGCCAGCCAATATAATGGTATGTAAGAAATGTTTTTTTAAAATATATTTTATTGATTTTTTACAGAGAGGAAGGGAGAGGGAGAGAGAGTCAGAAACATAGATGAGAGAGAAACATCGATAAGCTGCCTCCCGCACGCCCCCCCCCCACTGGGGATGTGCCCGCAACCAAGGTACATGCCCTTGACCGGAATCAAACCTGGGACCCTTGAGTCTGCAGGCCGATGCTCTATCCACTGAGCCAAACCAGTCAGGGCTGTAAGAAATGTTTTAATAAAATTTTGTAACTTAATTTTTACAATATCCTGTTATACATAATCTATATAATAAAAGCCTAGACGACCAGAACGACCAGTTACTATGATGCACACTGACCACCAGGGGGCAGACGTAAAACGCAGGAGCTGCCCCCTGGTGGTTAGTGTGCTCCCACAGGGAGAGCACTGCTCAGCCAGAAGCCAGGCTCACGGCTGGCAAGTGCAGAGGAGGTGGTGGGAGCCTCTCCTGCCTCCGCAGCAGTGCTAAGGAACAGTGAGCTGGTGGGTGGTAAGGAGCGAGGGGTCCTGGACTGGGGGAGTGGGCCTAAGCCAGCAGACAGACATACCCCGAGGGCTCCCAGACTGCGAGAGGGCGCAGGCTGGGCTGAGAGGGGAACCCCCCCCCAGGGCATGAATTTCGTGCACCGGGCCTCTAGTTATTGATAACGAACTACAACGTTCACTAATGACTGATTACTATAATTATGTTGCATTCATTTTTCTTACGCGCCTTCCGTGCAGGCGCACCATTTCTCTCCACTAATACTAACAGCGAATATTTTAGCAGCTGATGGCCACATCATTAGTCTTGTACTGACTTGTTTGGTGTGTGCAACAGGAAATATTTCGCTTTTGGTGAACAAGAAAAATAGGTTTATTTGCATTATGCTTATTAATTTGTGCAGTTATTCGGTGTCTGGTAAGTTAATGTTCAAGAAAAAATATTAACTTTTATTAAAATGTTCTATTTTTTTATGTTAACAATTACTCATTTATTTCAGCCCTTTGTATTCAGCATGTCTCTGTTGAAATAAACCTGTTTCTATGAAAATGGAAGCTTTTGTTTCTTTTGCAGCCCATGTAAACTTAAACTTTGTTTATTTGGCTGTGTTAGCCTTTGAGTTTGACATGCTTGGTGTACAGGATGACGCTCCTGCTGACTGAGCCACAGCAGCCAGGGCTATCTATCTATCTATCTATCTATTTAATCATTTATTTATTTTAAATATATTTTCATTGATTTCAGAGAGGAAGGAAGAGGGAGAGAGAGATAGAAACATCCATGAGGAGAGAGAATCATGGATCAGCTGCAAGTCCCCCACTGGGGATCAAGCCCACAACCCAGGCATGTGCCCTTGATCAGAATCAAACCTGGGACCTTTCAGTTCGCAGGCCGATGCTCTATCCACTGAGCCAAACCGGCTAGGGCATATTTATTTATTTTTAAAAATATATTTATTGTTGAGGAAGAGGAAGAGGGAGAGGAACATCGATTTGCTGTTCCTCTTACATATGTATTCACTGGTTGATTCTTGTATGTGCCCTGACCGGGGAACAAATCCACAACCTTGGGAATCGGGACGAAGCTCTAACCAACTAAGCTCCCAGCCAGGGCACATGAATTCTTTCACATTAGTGTTTTGTGTTTCTTTGGATAAATTCCCAGAAGTGGAATCATTGTATCATAAGGCAGTTCCTTTTTTAATTTTTTGAGGAAACTTCATACTGTTGTCCATAGTGGCCGCACCAATCTGCATTCTCACTAACAGTGCACGAGGGTTCCCTTTTCTCCACATCCTCCCAAAACTTGTTTGTTGATTTGTTGATGTTAGCCATTCTCACAGGCATGAGGCTGTATCTCCTTGTGGTTTTAATGTGCATGTCTCTGATTAGTGACATTGAGCATCTTTTCATATGTCTGTTGGCCATCTGTATGTCCTCTTTGGAGAAGTGTCTGTTCAGGTCCTTTGCCCATTTTTTAATTGGATTGCTTGTTTTTTTTGGTGTTGTGTTTTATAAGTTCTTTATAAATTTTGGATATTAACCCCTTACCGGATGTATCATTGATGAATATGTTCTCCCATTCAGTAGGCTGTCTTTTCATGTTGTTGATGGTTTCCTGTGCTGGGCAAAAACTTTTTAGTTTGATATGGTCCCATCTGTTTATTTTTTCTTTTGTTGCCCTTGCCCAAGGTGCTGTATCAGAAAAAATATTGCTACAAGAAATGTCTGAGATTTTACTGCCTATGTTTTCTTGTAGAATTGTTATGGTTTCAAGTCTAACATTTAAGTCTTCAATTCATTTTGAGTTTATTCTTTTTTTTTAATTAAATCTTTATTGTTCAGATTACATTTGTTCCTCTTTCCCCCCCCCATAACTCCCCTCCTCTCACTTCCCGCCCCACCCTCCGCCCTCACTCCCCACCCACTGTCCTCATCCATAGGTGCTCGATTTTTGTCCAGTCTCTTCCCGCCTCTCCCACACCCCTTTCCCCCCCAAGAATGGTCAGTCCATTCCCTTTCTATGTCCCTGATTCTATTATAATCACCAGTTCATTCTGTTCATCAGATTATTTATTCACTTGATTCTTAGATTCATTTGTTGATAGATGCATATTTGTTGTTCATAATTTGTATCTTTACCTTTTTCTTCCTCTTCCTCTTCTTAAAGGATACCTTTCAGCATTTCATATAATACTGGTTTGGTGGTGATGAACTCCTTTAGCTTTTCCTTATCTGTGAAGCTCTTTATCTGACCTTCAATTCTGAATGATAGCTTTGCTGGATAAAGTAATCTTGGTTGTAGGTTCTTGGTATTCATCACTTTGAATATTTCTTGCCACTCCCTTCTGGCCTGCAAAGTTTCTGTTGAGAAATCAGCTGACAGTCGTATGGGTATTCCCTTGTAGGTAACTGAGTTTCTTTCTCTTGCTGTTTTTAAGATTTTCTCTTTATCTTTTGCTCTTGGCATTTTAATTATGATGTGTCTTGGTGTGGTCCTCTTTGGATTCCGTTTGTTTGGGGTTCTCCGCGCTTCTTGGACCTGTAAGTCCATTTCTTTCACCAGGTAGGGGAAGTTTTCTGTCATTATTTCTTCAAATAGGTTTTCAATATCTTGCTCTCTCTCTTCTTCTGGCACCCCTATAATTCTGATGTTGGTACGCTTGAAGCTGTCCCAGAGGCTCCTTACACTATCCTCGCATTTTTGGATTCTTTTTTCATTTTGCTTTTCCGGTTGGGTGTTTTTTGCTTCCTCGCATTTCAAATCATTGACTTGATTCTTGCGCTCCTCTGGTCTGCTGTCGGGAGTCTGTATAATCATTATTTCAGTCCGTGTATGCTTAATTTCTAGTTGGTTCCCCAATATAACATCGAGGGTCTCATTAGTTTTCTTGTAGATCTCATTAAGTTTATCGGCGGCTTCGAAACAGTTCTTGAGAGACCTTAAAAGTGTGGTTCTGAACTCTATATCTTCCATTGACAATTTTGTCCTGTTTCTTTGTCTCCGCATTTTGTTATGCTTCCTTGGTGCACCCCCTAGTGGTCTTTGTTCGCAGTCTTATAGTTAAACCCTGATTGTTGTAGCTAATACCAGGGAGGGTTTGACCTCCAGGCCAAGTGGCTATGAGAATCAGCTGTGTCAGCAGTGAGAGAACTTCTGTCCTCTAGGGAGGTGCTAATCTAGCCTTTGCCTGAGGCTCTCCGGCAAATGCCTCTGTGCAGGGTTTGGGCAGGGCGGGTCGCACAGGATCAACAGGGTGGGCTGGAGAGAGCAGTTATGGCGGCTCTCAGTCCTGTCCCCAGGGGCTCTGCCTCTCTGAGTCCCAGCACCCGCTGCAAAGCTCGGAGAGAAAGCTGCACTTGCTCTGACCGAAGCTAGACAGTCCCGCTTCTCCCGTTTGAGTCTGGGTCCCTAAAGACTCGCCTGTATCTGGAGCTCAGAGTCTGCGACTCCCTCCCGATTGAAAACGCCAACCACGCCCTCCGCCGCCAGCCCGCTCCGCGCACTCCGCACCTCAGAATTTGACTTCAGCACTGCGCCTCCTCTGAGTGTCCGTATGCGTTTCTCTTTCCTCCTAGTTGTAGGACTTCCACTCAGCCAGCGTTCCTGTGGTTCTGGATGATGTCCGTTCGGTCTTTTAGTTTCACTTTTGAAGTAGTTGTTCAAGGCAGCAAACTCCAGCGTTAACCTATGCCGCCATCTTGGTTCTCTCTCCTTGAGTTTATTCTTGTGTAAGGTGTAAGTAGATAGTGTCATTTCATTGTTTTGCATGTATCTGTCCAATTTTCCCAACATAATTTGTAAAATAGACTACCTTTACCCCATTGTATGTTTTCTGTCTCCTTTGTCAAATATATTAATTGACCATAAAGGCATGGATTTATTTCTGGGCTCTCTATCCTTTTTTATTGATCTGTGTGTCTGTTTTTATGCTGGTACCATGCTGTTTTAATTACTATAGCCTTGTAATATAGTTTGATATCAGGTAGTGTGAATCCTCCAACTTTGTTCTCTTTTCTCAAGATTGCTGTGGCTATTCAGGGTCTTTTTGTGGTTCCATATAAATTTGTGGAATATTTGGTCTAGTTCTGTGAAATATGCCATTGGTATCTTGATAGGAATTGTATTGAATCTATAGGTTGTATAGCTCTATGAATTTGATGTACATATGATATTTATTGTGATTTGTAAGTGATTTACTTAACAGACAGGAAAATTTGCACAGATACTTTTGCATAGGTTACTCGTTGGGTAAAAATAAGTTCCTTTTTATATCTTGTATTATAAAATTAGCTTTTCAGTCTGTTTTAAATTAAGAAAAAAAGAGCTGTGCCTCTTTTGTGACTAGTATTAAGAAGGTGATAGCCTTTGGCTTTCCGCCATTGTTAAAGTGTGATATTATCAGGGCAGTATGCTAATGAGAGGCTGTATGAGAATTTTCGTCCTCAAGTATAATATTAAAGGTGGTTGTTTCCTTAATCTGATAGGAGTTGTATAAATTGTAGTCTTATAAATTGGTTCAGATTTGTTATTAAAATAAAGCAGTCAGTAAAACTGTGCATGTGATATTGCCAGCTCTTCTGGGCATGAAGTTTATTTTTGTGTTGATCTTACTATTTGAAATAGAATAGTAATGGCTGGAGCTTCAGGCTCATGTATGACAGAAGATCATTGCCTGCAGGAATTAAATGGTACCCCCAAAAGTCTATTATTAATTGTTTGCATGCCATCGTATAGCAAGAAGAGAGGAATCTCCTAGTTCGTATTTTATTTATTTTATTTTTTAAATTTTGTTTTACTGCTTAAAGTATTACAGAGTATTACATATGTCTCCTTTTTTTTCCTCCTTGACCTTCCCCTGGCCTCTCCTACCCCCCAGTGTCTTGTGTCCATTGGCTATGCTTATATGCATGCATACAAGTCCTTTGGTTGATCTCCTAGTTCAGTGGTTGGCAAACTGCGGTTTGTGAGCCACATGCGGCTCTTTGGCCCCTTGAGTGTGGCTCTTCCACAAAATACCATGTGCGGGCGCGCACGTACAGTGCGATTGAAACTTCGTGGCCCATGCACAGAAGTCGGTATTTTGTGGAACAGCACACTCAAGGGGCTGACCACTGTCCTATCTTGTATTTTAAACCACAATGGAAAGTCTCATTCTTAATCTGATTCTGTGCTCTCTGGAACTTGGGAACAAAGTTCTTCTCCGTTGCTCTGGGTCCCTCAGGGTGTTGTCACAGTGAGAAAGGATCAGACTGCTAGCAGGGCTTTTTTTTAGACTGTGTGGGACCAGGAGTATCCAAACTTTTTCAGAAGAGAAAAGCACTTGGTAAGCGAGATTGTGGAGGTAGGAATCTAATAAAATTCTCACAAATCTGGATTCGTTATGGAAAAATCAGTAATAATTTTAAAAATCTGATCCTTTGTGCTATTTTTTATTCCACCGAAAGAATGAATATTCATTTATTCGTCTTTCATCAAACCATGTCAGTGGCTTTATATCTCAGCATCCTCTCACCTCATAGACATCAGAGGGAAGAAATAGTTCCTCATTCAGAAGAATTTAGTCACCAGCACAATCATGGATTACGTGTTTAGCTTTGGGAAAAGCCCAGGGCGGCGGGTGCTTGTTAGAGGGAGCACAGGAGAAGAGGGGTGCGTCTGCAGGCGGGGTGGGTGGCTCAGGAACCAGGATTTAGTGCGCGAGCGGTGGGTACATGTATCGGGATCCTTTTCACTGGACGTGAGTCGTGACATTGGGCGATTCTGTAGTCGCAGTGCTTCTCTGTGATCTCCTCTGTTTCACTTTATGTGTTTGGAGGACCAAACGTACAATAGATTGACTCCGTAAGAAGCCGTAGGCATGACCTCAGGACCCACGCGGGGCTGGGAGCTGACTTCGCTGCATGTGACCCACACGTTGCTTCCCACATCACTGGAAGGACTTGCACAGCTTCTTTGTATGTGTGCGTAGCTTCTTTCTTTTCTTTTTTGTTAAATTTTCACTCAAGGATATGCTTTTATTGATTTTAGAGACATAAGGCGGGGAGAGAGAGAAACAGTGATGTGAGAAATACCAACTGATTGCCTCCCTTACTCGCCCTGACCAGGGATCGCACTCACAGCCTAGTTGTGCCCTGACTGGGAATCAAACCTGCAACCTTTCTGGGACAGCACTTCAGTCAGCTGAGCCCCCGCCAGGGCAGTGCGTGCAGTGCCCGCTGTAGAGCCGCACCAGACGTTTTAAATGTCTCCTGTCGGACATTTGAACTGTCCGCTGTTCATGGCCATTTCAGCAGTACTTGATGAGCAACTTTGTAGGTGAGTCTTTGCACAGCTCCCTGACTATTTGTTTTAGGGTACATCGCTAGCGGCGTTGGTAAACATTGCCAAACTGCCTTCCGGAAAGCCTCAGCTCACTGACAGCACGCTGGGCACTGTCCGCGTGTTTGGTGGCTCCTTTTCTGCGCCCTTTCTAACATCTTGCTCTGCCAGACTGTGGGAAGAAGTCCGTGTTCTCTTTTTTCTAGCTCACCTCTTAGGAGGAGACTCTCATAACCTGAGGTGTGTTAAAGTGCTGCTCTCAGCTGGCCGTTGAGCCATTGGAGCCTTCCCTGGGCCATGGAGAATGTGCACCCTTGTGGGGGTGGCGCCTCACCGCTGTCCGCCTGTGGCTGAGGGGCTCTTCTCAGAGCCATGGTGGTGAACACCCATATAGGCAGACCTCGCTTCATTGCGCTTCGCAGACTGCGATTTTTACACCTTGATGCTGAGACTCTCCACCAGAAAACAGTTTACGCCTTGCTGCAGGCTGAGAGGTTGCTTAGCATGTCTTAGCCGGAAAGTTTAATTCCGGTGTGTACGTTGTTTCAGCATCACGCTGCTGCACACTTAATGATTTCAGTACAGTACAGACATAACTTGTAGGCACTGGGGGGCCACGGCGCTCCTGTGGCTCCCTTGCTGGTACATTAGCTCTGTAGGGACGGCCTGGGACCCGAGCCCAGTGTCTCTGAGGTCTGCCTGTGTGGTTTGCCCGTCTGATCACTGTGCTTTGGTGACAGTCCTAGTAGAACAGTGTTGAGAAGAATAGAGGGACCCAGGATGTGAAGCATCCGCCATGAAATCGATTGGCCTCTGGAGGGTCTTGCCCCTCCTTGTTTTACTCTAAGGACTGCACATGGTGATGCTGCATTGGTGCTAAATGATGAGCTGGTTAGACAGTAACATGGAAGGAAAGTATTTCCCTAGAGACGACTGATTCTGATCCAGACACCTGTAGGTGAGGGAGAATGAGAGAAAAGAAAATGTTTTCTGTTGGAGGAACCTGAGCGCACAACTCCCGTTTCCAGTGTAGACAGAGCTCGCTTGGTAGTATCGGGTTAGGTCAGGATCTGATTCCTTCTCGGAGAATTAGGAAAGGCACGCAGATCAGGCCTGGATGGACTTAGGTTACTGGACAGGGATGCAGCCCGTTCTCAGGGAGCTTCGCCCAGGGCTGTCCGCGTGGACTAGAGTGAGCACGTGTGTTTGAAGTGGCCGCCTGCAGGTAGTTTATGCCGCAGAGGGCAGGGGGCTGGCTTGCAGGGGGCAGGCAGTGAGGGGAGGGCTGCGCTCTAGAGGGCAGAGTTGCAGGAGTTGTCCAACCTATTTGTTTCTCACGCTTGTCCGTCTGGACAGTTGCAGTGAAAGAAAGGGAATAGGACAGTATGCTGCTCCCTTTCTAGGACTTTCTATTAATTGGGTACCTGACTTGTTACGTTGTGCATACTAATTTATTCAGCTTTGCCCGGCCAGCATGGCTCAGTGTTTGATCGGCGACCTATGAACCGGGAGGCCACGGATTGATTTATTCCTGTTCAGGGCACATGCCCG
Source organism: Myotis myotis (assembly GCF_014108235.1). Taxonomy (NCBI): domain Eukaryota; kingdom Metazoa; phylum Chordata; class Mammalia; order Chiroptera; family Vespertilionidae; genus Myotis; species Myotis myotis. Next base: position 424,717 of record NW_023416348.1, on the reverse strand, counting down.
GGTTGCAGGCTTGATCCCCAGGGTGGGGCGTGCAGGAGGCAGCCGATCAATGGTTGTCATCATTGATGTTTCTGTCTCTCTCTCTTTCTTAAAATCAATAAAAATATATTTTATACAAATTTATTCAGCTTTTATGAAGCACTATAATGTGCCCGACAGTAAAGATAACAGAGGTCTCAAGAAGCTCAGCCTAACAAGGGAGACAGAAGAGAATGATTGCTGTTATCATGGTTATTAAGTATGTACCAGGCACGTAATATGTGCCGTTTGTAATCCTCACAGAAACCTGGGTGCACAAGCAGGCGCTATCCCCCCATTTTCCAGCAGGGGTTGGTGAAGCTGAGTTCATCGTCACTCAGTGACAGAGTGGCTGAGAGGGGTTCCGACTCGCCTGGGTGTAGTCTGAGAGGTGGACTCAGATCCCAGGCAATGCTGGGCTCTAGCACAAGTCACTTCACCCCTCTTGTAAACAAAGTAGAACATCTTATCTCACAGGGTTATTTTGTGTATTACAATGAGATCTTACTGATCCCAAAGCCACTAATAATAATTACAGTAGATTCCCCCTTATCCACAGGTTCACTGTGGTCCAAAAATATTAAATGAAAAAATACCAAAAATCAACAATGAATACGTTTTAAATTGCATGCCATTCTCAGTAGTGTGATGAATCCTGCTCTGTCCTGCCCGGGACATGAATCACACCTGTGTCCCGCGTATCCACGCTATATATGCTCCCAGCTGGTTAGTCACTTAGTCGCCGCCTCAGTGACCAGATTGATTATCAGAGAGAGGGACACACACACACACACACACACACACACACACAAACACACACAGGGTACACGTTCATGTAACTTTTTATGACAGTGTATTGCTACAATTGTTCTATTTTATTATTATTCTTGTCAATTTCTTACTGCCCCTAATTTACAAATTAAACTTTTTTTTTTTTTTTTGCATTTCAATCACTTTATTGAAATGTATATCCCTTAGCACTAAAATATAATGGTAGTTGGTTAGGTTACCTCTGCAAACTCAGAATTAACATGGGTGTAATTAAAATATTGAAATGTTTGTCATAGGTATGTAAGTATAGGAAAAAACAGTATATAGAGGTTTCGGTACCTTGCGCAGTTTCAGGCATCCACTAGGGGTCTTGGAACGAGTCCCCGTGAATAAGGGGGACTCCAGTACTGCCAGTACTGAGTCTTCCTTTCAATGGCATTGTTCTTTCCACAATAGCAGGTGTCTGTGCAAACCATTAATGATGCGTCTACGCCAGGGGTGGGCAAACTTTTTGATTCAAGGGCCACAATGCGTTCTTAAACTGGACCGGAGGGCCGGAACAAAAGCATGGATGGAGTGTTTGTGTGAACTAATATAAATTCAAAGTAAACATCATTACATAAAAGGGTACGGTCTTTTTTTTTTTTTAGTTTTATTCATTTCAAACAGGCCGGATCCGGCCCGCGGGCCATAGTTTACGCACGGCTGGTCTAAGCTGTGAGAGAGGGTGGTCCTCAGTGGTACTGAGGAGGGTGCATTGTAACCTGGACTGTGAGAGTCAGAGCAGACTTTCCAAAGATTGTGCTCTTTGGGCTGTCCTGAAAAATCAGTAGGAGTTGGCTGGTGGGAAAAGATAGGAAGGGATATTGCAGTGAGAAAGAGGTGTAAGGGGAAAGATGTGAGAAAAAAATGTGGAATTACCATGTGGGGATAGGTGAATCCTGAGAATGGGACATGGGATAGACCCGTAGCCTGGTCACATTGTGTAGGGCCTTGGATTCAAAGTAAACTTTTTATTTTAAAACTAGTGGCCTGGTGCACATATTCGTGCACATTTAAAGGAAAATAATTAGAAGAAATCTATATATACTAGTATTTAAGACTCTAATATGTAAATAGACTGAACAGCAGAACAACTGAACAACCAAGCAACTGGTCGCTATGATGTGTGCTGACCACCAGGGGACGTGTGCAGAACATGGTGGGCATCAACAGCAGGTGGCAGAGCGCGGAACATGGCGGGCGTTGGCCGCGGCAGGATGATAGCACATGTGAGCAAGGGCGCCAGACCAAGGTGGGATGCCAGTCACTGTCATCGGGGCGAGCCTCTGGTGGTTACTGCAAATTGTTTGCTCCCGTACATTGCGGTCCCACCAGGAGCTCGCACCTGCTGCCGGCGCCAGAGCTGCCACTCGCACCTGCTTCTGGAGCCTGGCACCAGCCCTGGTTGCTTGACGCTCTCAGCAGGTGCGAGCAGCGGCTGCCGACCCCATCACCCCTCAGGGCTTCTCCACCTCTCCCTGCTCCTGAGATGATCAGGGTCGGCAGCTGCCTCTTGCACCCACTGCTGGCGACGGCCCCACTTGCACCTGCTGCCGGCTCTGAAGCCGCTACTCGCACCCACTGCTGGCGCTGGCCCTGCTTGTACCCGCAGCCGGCACTGGATCTGCTGCTCATATTCACTGCCAGTGCCTGGCGCCAGTCCCGATCACTTGGCGCCATCAGTGGGTGCGAGCGGCGGCTGCCGGCCCCAATCACCCCTGAGGGCTTCTCCACCTTCCCCTGCTCCTGAGGGATGATCAGCCACTTCCAGCCACTGATGGCATTGGCCCCAATCACTCTGGGCCGGCACCGTCAGGGCGTGGGAGCAGCAGTAGCAGGAGCAGTGCTGCTGGCACACAGGACCAGGGGCTGCAGCGGGAGGGGCCGGGTGGGGGCGCAGAGGATGGGCTGAGACCCACCCCTGTGCCCACTGCAGCCTCATGGCCCACAATTCCTTTCAAGGTGCAGGAATTCATGCACTGGGCCCCTAGTATTTTAATATTGCTATTTCCCACTTCTCTGTAATGGATGCTGGTCACCGTCTGCGGGGCGATTGGGCTCCTGGCCTGCTCCCTCAGTGCCTGGGAGCTGGGCGGCAGCCCTGCTGCCCCTGGTTGCTGTGTGCAGGGCAGTTGGTGGGGCGATCAGGCCCCACTCGCACCTGCCTTGGCATGGTTCCGCCCACTCACCTGCTCCATCATCCCGCTACGGTCCCGCTCTCTTCAGAGCCCATCGGGGCCAGCAGTGCCTCCACTGCCGCCCTCTGCCAGCGCCGCGTCGCTGATGTTCTGCATGTTCCATGCTGTCCCCTGATGGTTAGTGCACTCATAGCGAGCGGTCGAACTCCGGGTCGAGGGGACAATTTGCGTATTAGGCTTTTATTATATTGGATAGTTTTAGACTTACAGAAGTTACAAAGATAGTACAGAGAATTCCCATACAACCCACACCGTGTTCCCCTGTGATTAATGTCTTACATTAGTATGGTACATTTGTTAGTTGATGAACCAATATTGGTTCAGTGTTATTACCTGGAACCATACTTTATTCAGATTTCCTTAGTGTTTCCTTGATGTCCTTTTTCTGTCCCAGGATCCCATCCACGATTCACATTACATGTGGCTGTCATGTCTCATCAGGCAACTCTTGGCTGTGACAGTTCCTGACAACCTCCCTTGTTTTTGATGACTCAGCGGTTTTGAGGAGTATGAGTCACGGTTTTTGTAAAATGTTCCTCAGTTGGGACCTGATGCTTTCTGATTATTAGACTGAGGGTTTGGGGAGGGAGACCTCAGAGTGCAGTGATGCCCTTCTCATCACCCTCGGGGCAGGTGCTGTTGCCGTGGGGCAGTCACGGTCAGTGTAGGCTGGCACCACAGTTTTTGTTGGGTCTCCTCACCCCACCCACTCAAGTTCACATCTAAAGTTCATCTTTCAGCTTTAGAACAGTTCAGCTATGATCCTACTACCCAGAGCTACATGTTGTTAGTTATTGTCCAGAACTTTAGTTTTGTTCTTTTTCAAAACTCCTTAAATTGGACATGTGTTTTTTAAAAAAATAAATATTTTTATTGATTTCAGGGAGGAAGGGAAAGGGAGAGAAAGAGATAGAAACATCAATGATGAAAGAGAATTATTGATTGGCTGCCTCTTGCATGCCCCACACTGAGGATCGAGCCACAACCTGGGCATGTGCCCTGCCTGGGATTCAAATTGTGATCTCCTGGTTCATAGGTTAACACCTGGTTCATGTGCGCCCCACTGGCCGGGCTGGATGTGATTTTATTTTTTATAGGTAGTGCTTACAAAATCTTGTTTACTTACTTTCATTTTTCTTTTTGAGTATCAACCTTCCTTTCAGGATGTTTTTCCTGAGCATGTTCTTTAGTGCACGTAAAGTCTCCATAAGTGTCCATGTGAAATGTCCCATGTTGCCCATGTTTCTGCACGTTTTGCAGGGTACATGCTAAGATTTCCTCTCAGTCGATAAAGATAGTATTCCACTATCTCTGGCTTCTATTGCTGGTGATTTGTCTTTTATTTGGAGGTGATATTTTTCTCTCAGGCTTTAAAAATTTATATCACCCTTTACTCTAAAGGCCTTTAATATATCTATATCTATCTATCTATCTATCTATCTATCTATCTATCTATCTATCTATCTATCTATATCAATCATATATATATGATTGCATGGAAGTTCCAGTTCCCCCACAGTATCGCTACACCTTAGTGTTGTCAGACTTTTTTATTTTAATTTGCAATCCAAATGAAAAATTTTTTAAAAATATATTTTATTGATTTTTTACAGAGAAGAAGGGAGAGGGACAGAGAGTTAGAAACATCAATGAGAGAGAGCGATCAGCTGCCTCCTGCACACCCCCCACTGGGGATGTGCCCGCAGTCAAGGTACATGCCCTTGACCGGAATCGAACCTGGGACCCTTGAGTCCGAAGGCCGACGCTCTATCCGCTGAGCCAAACCGGTTCAGCTCAAATGAAAATTTTAAATAATTTTCAACTACAGTTGACGTACACTATTATATTACTTTTGGGTATATATACAACCTTTATATAACTTACAAAGTGATCACCCCAATAAGTCTAGTACCCACCTGACACCATCCTATCTAATAAAAGAGAAACATGGTAATTAGCGTACCCATTGGCTAATCAGGGCGATATGCAAATTAACTGCCAGCCAAGATGGCGGCGAGTAGCCAGGCTGCTTAAAGCGAACATGAGGCTTACTTGCTTCAGTGACGGAGGACTCCAACGTTCCCCGCCTGCCGCTGCAGGCCTCTGAGCTGCAACTCTAAGCAACTATGTTACAAATATAGCAGCTAAACAAAACCCCAGAAACCTGCTTTAGTCCGCCGGGCTTCAGCCAGCAGGATCGCAACATTGTTTCAAATACAGAAGGTAAACAAAGGCCAGAAACCTGCTTTTAGCAGCGGAGGCCTAAGAGCTGGAGCCAAGCCTCAAAGCTAAAGCTGGCCCAGAATAAAAAAAAAAGAAAAAGAAAAAAAGGAGCAGTTGGGAGCTTCAGTCACCCGCCAGCTGCAAACAGCCATCATCCCTTCACCCAGACTGGCCAGGCACCCCAGTGGGGACCCCCACCCTGAAGGGTGTGTGACCAGCTGCAAACAGCCATCATCCCCTCACCCAGGCTGGCCAGGCACCCCAGTGGGGACCCCCACCCTGATCCAGGACACCCTTCAGGGCAAACCAGCCGGCCCCACCCGTGCACCAAGCCTCTATCCTATATAGTAAAAGGGTAATATGCCTCCCAGCACCTGGATCAGCGGAGACGCGAGGCCTCCCGGCACCGGGATCAGTGTGACAGGGGGCAGCGCCCAAACACCCTGATCGCCCTGCAGCTCTGTGTGTGATGGGCGGGGCCACAACCTCCCTATCCGCCCTGCTCTGTTCATGACAGGGGAAGGCGTCCCAACCCCCTGATCAGCCCTGCTCTGTGCCTGATAGGGGGGAGCTCCCCAATCCTCTGATCGCCCTGCGGCTCTGTGTGTGACAGGGTGCGGCGCCCCAACCCCCACCCCACGGGCCCTGCTCTGTGTGTGATGGGGTAGAGCCATAACCTCCCCATCGGTCCTGCCCTGAGTGTGACAGTGGCGGCGCCCAACCCCCTAATCCGCCCTGCTCTGTGTGTGACAGGGGGTGGTGCCCCAACTCCCCTATCGGCCCTACTCTGTGAGTGACAGGGTGGAGCTCCTCAACCACCCGATTGGCCCTGCTCTGTGAGTGACAGGGGGCGGCGCCCCAACTCCCCAATCGGCCCTGCTCTGAGCCTGACCAGGGGCTGCACCTAGGGATTGGGCCTGCCCTCTGCCATCCGGGAGCAGGCCTAAGCCAGCAGGTCGTTATCTCCCGAGGGGTCCCAGACTGCGAGAGGGCACAGGCCGTGCTGAGGGACCCCCTCTCCCCCCCGAGTGCACAAATTTTTGTCCACCGGGCCTCTAGTCTATAATAATAAAAGGGTAATATGCTCCAGACATCCTTCCGGACAAAGCCGGGGCCGGAGCAAAGCCGCCTGGGTCCCGGGTGCCTGCTGGTGGCCAGGAGCGAAGCCCGGGCCCTGGATCCCAGAGGAAAGCCGGTGCCCGCAGCTCGGGGAAGGAGGCCTACTCTTGCACAAATTTTCGTGCGTCGGACCTCTAGTAGTTATTATAATATGTTAGACTATATTCCCTGTGCTCTACTTTACCTCCCTGTGACTGTTTTTATAACTGGCAATTTGTACTTCTTAATCTCTTCCCATTTTTCACACTCCCAAACCCCCTTCCATGTTGCAATCATCAAAATGGTCTCTGTATCTATGAGTTCGTTTCTTTTTTTTTCCTCAAATATATTTTACTAATTTTTTACAGAGAGGAAGGGAGAGGGATAGTTAGAAACATCGATGAGAGAGAAGCATCGATCAGCTGCCTCCTGCACACCCCCTACTGGGGATGTGCCTACAACCAAGGTACACGCCCTTGACTGGAATCAAACCTGGGACCCTTCAGTCCCCAACGCGACTCTCTATCCAGTGAGCCAAACCGGCTAGGGCTATGAGTTTGTTTCTTTATTTTCTTTTGTAGATGCCACATATGAGCACCATCATATGGTATTTCTCTTTCTCTGTCTGACTTATTTCATTCATAATACACTCTGGGTCTATTTCTGTTGTTACAAATGGCAAGATTTCCTTCTTTCTTATGGTACCTGTAAACCTGTGGGCCTATTGTTTTGTATCACAGATTTTTAAGAATTTGAATGTACTTCAGAAGTTTCCTTTCAAGTTAAATCTTTTTAATAAGTGATTCTTTAATAAAATTTTTGAAGGAATCTTTGGATTCCTGCTGTCAAGCCACCCAAAAGTTACGCTGGCAGAGAAGGGTGAGGGTATGCTAAGCACACTGAAAGGATTCGTGTTTTAAGAGGATCTTGGACCAGCTCCCCTTTTGGATGTCCCACGTCTGAAAACAGCATCCTTGTACAGCGCTTTAAGCCGTGGGCGCCGAGGCAGTCTGAGTTCATTTCTGACTACGTCCTTCCAGCTGAGTGACCTGTTTAGTTTCTTTACCTAACAGTATGAGATAAAAATGACACCTCCTTGTTAAATAAGTAATAACGTAAGAAAAGACTTAGAAATGTTTCCGGGGACTTCAGAGCCTGCTCCACGCCCCCATCACCCTGTGGTGGTGGTGAGTATGCAGGCTCCATTGGCGGATTTCAGTCCAGGGTGGGTGATGGCATCAGGGCCTGAGCTTAGAAGATCAGAGCCTGTTGTTGATCATTGCTTCACATGTCTGTTAAATTACAATAAGCATTCTCTCTTTTTATTTCTACCAAGCCAAATTAGCAAGACGCAGTCAAGAACGAGACAATCTTGGCATGCTGGTCTGGTCGCCTAATCAGAATCTATCAGAAGCAAAACGTAAGTTTTAAAGCACCTTTATTTTTCACCATCTTTCTTAATGCAAAGTTTTAAATAAGTTTTGTAGCTGAAAGTCCCTACATATATGACAGTTCTCTTACATTTTTAAAATAATTTCAAGAGTTTGAAAGTATATATCTTTACTGTGGCCTGTCATGATGATTGAAAGATTTCTAACCTGTGGTTTCACAATCTGCTTTTTTCAAAATGCTGTACAAGCTAATACTGAAGTAACGAGGAGGAAAGGCCTAGAGGGGAGGGAACATCATAATGCAATGTGTACCTCCGTCAGCTGGGAGCTTACAGGGTTATAAAGATGAAGAGTTGAACAGGTTTCTAATTTGAAAGATTACAAAGGTCAAATGTGAGATTTTGGAACGGGCATCGTAATACAAGACTTAAGCCTAGCTAGAAGTAAAACTTTGGAATTGGCTGCTTATTTCATGTGTTTAAAATCTGACTAGGATGAATATTCTGGGCTACTTTGGATTTGTGTTGGAGCGGGGGCAGGTAGGGACCTAAAGCTATTAGTAATATTAGTTGTATTTTCAGAGTTTGCTTTTTCAAATTTTTTGTCCCTTTTGCTCAAATGATACCATTCAAAAATAATTTTATATCTGATATATTACCGTACCTTTGCCATTTTCAAAGATTTTATTTTCTTCATAACTTAAAAGAGAGAAGAAAAACTAAATTTCCACCCTAGTTGGTTTGGCTCAGGGGATAGGGCGTCAGCCTGTGGACTGAAGGGTACTTGGTTCGATTCCTGATCAGGGCACATGCCTGGGTTGCAGGCTTGAGCCCCAGTAGGGGGCATGCAGGAGGCAGCCATTCAGTGATTCTCTCTCATCAATGATATTTCTATCTCTCTTTCCTTCTCCCTTCCTTTCTGAAATAAATAAAAAAAATATATTAAAACAAAAAGAAAAACTAAATTTCCTTTGAGAATTTTTTAGTGGGGGTCTGGATGGAATTAATCGGAACTTGGAAATCACATGCAAAATTTTTCTGGAGAAATGGCATTGGATTTTCAAAAGGGTCTTTGACCAATAAAAAAGGCTAATAGTCAATTTTATAAAACAGGACAGGGCTTTAAAAAGCAATCAGTGGTGAATGCTCATCAGAAAACTGTTAAGCTGTGAGCAGAGGCTGGACTCTTAGGCTTTGACGAGGGTTTCCCACATTATATTCTGCATCATTAAATTGTGTGAACACAGTACTGCCATGCAGTGTGACGATGCTGCATGTTAAATGCCCCCCTCTTGTACTCAGGATCTGTGTTAGCATGTAAGATGCAAAGAGCTCTTATGGTAAAGACACATGTTTAATTTTGGTCAAGAAGGATCCTTTTTGGTATAATATCCTCCCTGGAACATGGGAAACTGAAACTGCTCTTACTAATGTTAAATTTAGCAATAATAATCTATAATAATAAAAGTATAATATGCTAATTACACTGGACAGCCAAACAACCTTTTGGATGTCCTTCCAGATGAAGCCATGGTGGTGGGGGCCAAGGCAGAGGCAGTTAGGGGCGATCAGGCAGGCAGGCAGAGTGGTTAGCGGCGATCAGTCAGGCAGGCAGGCGAGTGGTTAGGAGCCAGTGGTTCCTGATTGTGAGAGAGTGTAGGCCGGGCTGACAGACAGCCCCCCCCTGCCCTGCATGAATTTCGTGCAGTGGGCATCTAGTCAGTCAGTCTCTCCCTCCCTCTCTCTCTCTCTAAATATATATATATATATACAGGAGGCCCGGTGCACAAAAATTTGTGCACCCGGGGGGGAAGGGGGGGTCCCTCAGCCCGGCCTGTGCCCTCTCGCAGTCTGGGACTCCTCAGGAGATAACGACCTGCTGGCTTAGGCCTGCTCCCGGATGGCAGAGGGCAGGCCCAATCCCTAGGTGCAGCCCCTGGTCAGGCTCAGAGCAGGGCCGATTGGGGAGTTGGGGCGCCGCCCCCTGTCACTCACAGAGCAGGGCCAATCGGGTGGTTGAGGAGCTCCCCCCTGTCATTCACAGAGTAGGGCCGATAGGGGAGTTGGGGCACTGCCCTCTATCACCTACAGAGCAGGGCCAATCAGGTGGTTGGGGTGCCGCCACTGTCACACTCAGGGCAGGACCGATGGGGAGGTTATGGCTCTACCCCATCACACACAGAGCAGGGCCAGTGGGGTGGGGGTTGGGGCGCCGCACCCTGTCACACACAGAGCCGCAGGGCGATCAGGGGGTTGGGGAGCTCCCCCTATCAGGCACAGAGCAGGGCTGATCAGGGGGTTGGGACGCCTTCCCCTGTCATGAACAGAGCAGGGCGGATAGGGAGGTTGTGGCCCCGCCCCCTGTCACACACAGAGCTGCAGGGCGATCAGGGTGTTTGGGCGCTGCCCCCTGTCACACTGATCCCGGTGCCGGGAGGCCTCTCGGCTCCACTGATCCAGGTGCTGGGAGGCATATTACCCTTTTACTATATAGGATAGAGGCTTGGTGCACGGGTGGGGCTGGCTGGTTTGCCCTGAAGAGTGTCCTGGATCAGGGTGGGGGTCCCCACTGGGGTGCCTGGCCAGTCTGGGTGAGGGGCTGAGGGCTGTTTTCAGGCTGGCGGGTGACTGAAGCTCCCAACCGCTCCTTTTTTTCTTTTTCTTTTTTTTAATTCTGGGCCAGCTTTAGCTTTGAGGCTTGGCTCCAGCTCTTAGGCCTCCGCTGCTGAAAGCAGGTTTCTGGCCTTTGTTTACCTTCTGTATTTGAAACAATGTTGCGATCCTGCTGGCTGAAGCCCGGTGGACTAAAGCAGGTTTCTGGGGTTTTGTTTAGCTGCTATATTTGTAACATAGTTGCTTAGAGTTGCAGCTCAGAGGCCTGCAGCGGCAGGCGGGAACGTTGGAGTCCTCCGTCACTGAAGCAAGTAAGCCTCATGTTCGCTTTAAGCTGCCTGGCTGCTGGCTGCCATCTCGGCTGGCAGTTAATTTGCATATCTTGCTGATTAGCCAATGGGAAGGGTAGCGGTTGTACGCTAATTACCATGTTTCTCTTTTATTAGATATGATATATATGCCTAAGTGACTGGTTGTTATGACATGCGCTGACCACCAGGGGGCAGATGTTTAACGCAGGAGCTGCCCCCAACCTGTAGGCGCCCTGATCGCCAATGGGGCCTGCCGGCCAACCTCCTGGTCCCTCCCCCCGGCTGGCAAGTCCCAATCGCCCGATTGGAACCGGGCCCTGGGCTGTGACAGGGAACCAGGGGGTGGGTGGAGGCAGATGCGGGCGGGGAGGCGGGGAACTGCGCAGTGGCAGCACATTTACGGGCGACGGAAGGAGGAGGCAGAGAGGCAGGGAACCTGATCGGCCCTGTTCGCCAGCCAGGCCTAGGGACCCCCCTGTGTAGGAATTTCGTGCACTGGGCTTCTAGTCTCAGTATAATCTGCTTGTAAGAGTCCCTGGATTTTGCCTTTATCAGATTGCTGCTTGATGGGTTTATAATGGAGAACAGAGAAGCAGAAAGTGTGTTGGCATTCCTGATGCCTTCACTGTTGGGAGGACCTAAAGTACTCCCTCTCTTTTTGAGCACTTGTAGTAACTTACAAAAGCACCCGGTTCCATTTTTGAACATGTTCTTTCTACCAGAGAGCTTGAAAAGCTGCTGTCTGAGTGCTCTGTTTTCTTGAACTCTGCTGACTAACCTGCTCCCTAACATCTCTGAGATGTTGTTTCCTACCACGTTGGCCATCCCACTGCAAGTTAAACCCTAAGGGTTATTAGATAGTTTGATTTTCGGGTCTCTTTTTATCTCCGTTGCCTTCCTGGATATATTGTATTTGATGACAGTGCCCATCTTTTTCTTTTTACACATATATTTATTGATTTCAGAGAGGAAGGGAGGCATGCCCCCCACTGGAGATTGAGCCCCCAACCCAGGCATGTACCCTTGACTGGAATGGAACCTGGGACCCTTCAGTCCACAGGCTGACGCTCTATCCACTGAACAAAACCAGCCAGGGTGACATTGCCCATCTTAAATTACGCTGCCCAGAACTGAATATTAAGAATAGTTGGGGGGCGCGGGGAGAAGTGGGCTCCCAATCCGGTTTCAGATGGTTTTCCCACTGCCCCCCATTGTGGGTCCCAGCAGCTTGGGCAGCTGGGGTGGCTGGAGAAGTGGCAGCAGCCAGTCATTCCAGGTTCTCAAAGGTCCTAGGCAGCCTCAGTTCTCAGGCCCTCAGCTGCATGCCACCCCCATGGTGCCCAAGAGGAAGGTCAGCTCCCCCTATAGGCAGCAAAGGAGGAGGTCAGCAAGGCTGTCAGCCAAACCTGCTCCTGCAAAAAAAAAAAAAAAAAAAAAAAAAGGGAATGAAGCCAAAAAAGGTGGCAGGAAAGGATGAATCTGCAGACAAAAAAGTGCATACGGAAGGGAAAGAGGAGCAAAGGGAAACCAGGCCAAGTGGCTGACCAGGACCCTAAAGATCTGCCTACGGAAAACGGAGAAACTGAAGAGGAGGAGAGGCCAGTGTCGGGCGAAGCAGGAGAGAAAGAAGCCAAGTCTGATTAATACCACAAACCATGTCTTCTCTGTAGGCCCTGTCGCCCTTCTTGCACAATCCAGAGGAAGATTGTTGTTGTTGATCCTCACCCGAGCACATTTTTTTCACTGATTTTCAGGGAGAGTGGAAGAGAGAGGGAAGGACAGAGAGAAACATCAATGGGAGAGAAACACACCGATTGGTTGTCTCCTGCATGCCCCCAAACAGATCCTGGGCTGGGGAGGAGCCTGCAACCAAGGTACATGCCTTTGACCGGAATTGAACCCGAGACCCTTTGGTCCGAAGGGCAACGCTTCATCCACTGAGCCAAACCGTCCAGGGCTAGAGGAAGATTTTTTTATCAACTATTTTACAAATGCAAGTTTTTTTAGTAGCTGTAGAAACATCTTTAAGAAGGAGGAAATTGTACCTCATCCCAATTTTTAAAGTGTAAATGCTTTTTTTTAAAGAGTGAAATAATTTTCTGGTTGTTAATTTTTTGGTACAATCAGAAAATAGTGGGATATTGAATATGTGAGGTTTTGTCTTGAGTGTCAGCCAAACATTACGTAGATGGGGGTAGTTCTTATATCCTATCATACAAGGCATACTAAGGCAATTTGGAGACAGTCATGCATATCTCTTGAATATTTTAAATTACTTGCATTCCATGTTTTTGGCAGAATTGTTTCGTAAAGAAAACCACTCCTTCATCTTGACTCTCCCTGTCAGAATCTTGGGCACTAACAGATGGTAGACGGGGAGCCTGTCCAGCTTTGCTGGTTCCACCCCTTGGTTCGTGTTCTAAACGCATCTCGAGAGTTGAGTTCACAAGCTCCAGTCCTCTCTGTATTTCAGCCACGATCCTGTTATTACAGCTCACGGCTGTCAGTGCCTCCTGCTGCAGGTTCCCTGTCGGCATCTTTGGAGCCAGCATTTGATTTTAATATTATCTTATGCAGAAGAAAATACAGAATATGAAAAGTTAATAGATTTTAAAACAATGGTATTGGCTACAGTGAAATTTAGCTTTAACATAAGCCCTTTCTGTAATGGTTAAAACTTTAAAAACCAATTTAAAAGTATTATTTGTATATTTTGTTGAAAGTTCAGAAGACACAGAAAAGAATAAAGAAACCATTCACTCATTATTTCATTATCCAGAGATAATTGTTAAACATCTTGGGGTGTTTTTGTAACCCCTATCCCTCTCTGTGCATCCTATCTAATAAAGAGGGGATATGCTAATTGACCCTCATGCCGTCGCAAAGATGGCGGCACCCACAGCCAATAAGGAGGGAATATGCTAATTGACTGCCACACCCTCAAAGATGGTGGCGCCCAGTCCCCTCAGCCCCCCAGCTGCCCAGGGCCGGCACGAGGTGCAGGTAACCAGGGCCAGTCTAGCTTGCGCTGCCAGCAGTGGCAGCAGCAGAGGTGTGGTGGGGCGTCACCTTCCCCTGATCGATGGGTCACCTCCTGCCCCTTAGGGCTCCCGGACTATGAGAGGGGGCAGGCCATGCTGAGGGACCACCCCCCCCCAGTGCATGAATTTTCATGTACCGGGCCTCTAGTATTTGTATAAGTGAGGTGATGGCATGTCTGTCCATGTAGGTGTATACAGTGAGCCTTCACTTAACATCATCAATAGGTTCTTGGCAACTGCGACTTTAAGCGAAAAACAGAGTATAACAAAACCAGTTGTACCCCAGGATAGTTGATAGAACAAGAGTTAAGTTATTGTACCAAACTTCTAAATGAAGACCCAAAACATTCCTTTTAAAAAATATATATATTTTTTTGCCCCAATCGGTTTGGCTCAGTGGATAGAGCATCAGCCTGTGGACTGAAAGGTCCCAGGTTTGATTCCAGTCAAGGGCATGTACCTTGGTTGAAAACACATCCCCAGTAGGGAGTGTGCAGGAGGCAGCTGATCGATGTTTCTCTCTCATCGATGTTTCTAACTCTTATCCCTCTCTCTCTCTGTAAAAAAATCAATAAAATATATTAAATATATGTGTGTGTGTATATATATATATATATATATATATGCAATATATATATATATATATATATTGATTTCAGAGAGGAAGGGAAGGGAAAGAGAGATAGAAACATCAGTGACGAGAGAGAAGCATTGATTGGCTTCCTCCTGCATGCCCCCTGCTATGTGCCCTGACCGGAACAAACTGTGACCTCCTGGTTCATAGGTCGATGCTTAATCACTGAGGCATACTGGCCAGGCAAAACATTAATATTAGACATTGAAATAAATGTGAGTTACACAGACATCTAAGAATGATGAATAAAAACAAATTAGATAATGATTTTCCAACCCACTGATTCCAGTTCAGTGGCTGGACCCTCTCCTGGCTGCTCAGGGTGCAAGGTGGGACCACCCTAGACATCCTCCCATCTAAGGTGACCTCACAACCACTAACACATTCCCACTGGGACTGTGTAGACATGCCATTCACTTCCTGTGCATGGCCCTGGTCAGGAATCAATTATTGCCTGCCCCTCCCCCCCCATCAACGTTGTAACAAAATGATGTTATTCCAGGACCTGCTGTATGTGTGTGCACTGTCTTCTGAACACTGACTTCAGCATTTCCCATGTTGTGAATCTCTTGTACACATTTTTTAAAAATTGATTTCAGAGAGGAAGGGAGAGGGGTGGGGAGAGAAATATCAATGATGAGAATCATTGATCGGCTGCCTCTTGCACACCCCCCTACTGGGGATCGAGCCTACAACCTGGGCCTGTGCCCTTGACTAAAATCGAACCCGGGACCCTTCAGTCTGCAGGCTGACACTCTATCCACTGAGCCAAACCAGCTAGGGCTCTTGTACACATTTTAATCGCTGTGGGCTCTTCTATCATGGCATATCAGTGTACTTAATCATTCTTCTCTGGAATAGTTAGGTTGCTTCTAATTTGTTGCTTTTGTAAAAGAAGGCTGTAGCGAAAAACTGAACGATAGAGCTTTGTCCTCTTATTTCGTTTTATTTTTTGTGTTTTTAGTATTTGCTTAGGCTGTATCCCTAGGAATGGAATGTGGGTTGACGGGAATTTATTTATCTGCTAAAGTGTGAATGTGGTTCCTGTCAGCAGGTGCTGATTTGTGGAGCTTTGGGAATCATACTCCTTGATTAATAGTCTAATCATAGGCCTCAAGATGTGATTATAGTGTTAATGCAAACAGCACCAACAATTTCTCTGCCATCTGTCTTTTCCCCCGATATATAGGCAGAAAAGAAGTCTTTTTTATTTTGAAAGAATGTGAAAGCGTTGGTTGTCCATTGCTGGTTCTGATTCTGCGGGGAAATGGGGTAATTTGGAGCTTGCGTAGATTTCTAAACGAGGTCCCTGTGCAAGTCCTACATTTGTTTCTTCTCAAGTAGCTGCTGAAGTTCTGCCTCTTAGGGTTACTGCAAGTTCGCACAGTTACATGGTGGTCATAAAAGTAAATGCTATTGTAGTGATTTCAGGCAATACAGAACATGTAAAGTAGACAGGTAAAGCCCTCTTATAGTTACTATTTATAATAGACTAGAGGCCCGGTGCACAAAAATTTGTGCACTCGGGGGGAAGGGGGTCCCTCAGCTCGGCCTGTGCCCTCTCGCAGTCTGGGACCCCTTGGGAGATAACGACCTGCTGTCTTAGGTCTTCTCCCGGGTGGCAGAGGGCAGGCCCAATCCCTAGGTGCAGCCCCTGGTCAGACTCAGAGCAGGGCCGATTGGGGAGTTGGGGCGCTGCCCCCTGTCATGCACAGAGCAGGGCGATCCGGAGGTTGTGATGCCACCCTCAGTCAGGCTCAGGGTGGGCCGACTGGGGGGTTGGGGCACCGTCCCCTGTCACACTCAGGGCAGGGCCAATGGGGAGGTTATGGCTCTACCCCGTCACACACAGAGCAGGGCCCGTGGGGCAGGGGGGCGGGGGGGATTGTTGCGCCGCACCCTGTCACACACAGAGCCGCAGGGCGATCAGAGTGTTGGGGAGCTCCCCCCTATCAGGCACAGAGCAGGGCTGATCAGGGGGTTGGGGCACCTTCCCCTGTCACGAACAGAGCAGGGCGGATAGGGAGGTTGTGGCCCTGCCCCCTGTCACACACAGAGCCGCAGGGCGATCAGGGGGTTTGGGCGCTGCCCCCTGTCACACTGATCCCGGTGCCGGGAGGCCTCGCGGCTCCACTGATCCCGGTGCTGGGAGGCATATTACCCTTTTACTATATAGGGTAGAGGCTTGGTGCACGGGTGGGTGCCGGCTGGTTTGCCCTGAAGGGTGTCCTGGATCAGGGTGGGGGTCCCCACTGGGGTGCCTGGCCAGCCTGGGTGAGGGGGTGATGGCTGTTTGCAGCTGGTCACACACCCTTCAGGGTGGGGGTCCCCACTGGGGTGCCTGGCCAGTCTGGGTGAGGGGCTGAGGGCTGTTTTCAGGCTGGCGGGTGACTGAAGCTCCCAACCGCTCCTTTTTTTCTTTTTCTTTTTTTTAATTCTGGGCCAGCTTTAGCTTTGAGGCTTGGCTCCAGCTCTTAGGCCTCCGCTGCTGAAAGTAGGTTTCTGGCCTTTGCTTACAATGTTGCGATCCTGCTGGCTGAAGCCCGGTGGACTAAAGCAGGTTTCTGGGGTTTTGTTTAGCTGCTATATTTGTAACATAGTTGCTTAGAGTTGCAGCTCAGAGGCCTGCAGCAGCAGGTGGGGAACGTTGGAGTCCTCCGTCACTGAAGCAAGCAAGCCTCATGTTAGTTTCAAGCAGCCTGGCTGCCGGCCGCCATCTTGGCTGGCAGTTAATTTGCATATCTTGCTGATTAGCCAATGGGAAGGGTAGCGGTCGTACGCCAATTACCATGTTTCTCTTTTATTAGGTAGGATATGCTTTTGCTAATATTTTAAATCTTTTTATGACAAAATATGAGCTGTTCAGCAATTTGTTCTTATCATATATGTGGGACTTGGCAATTTGTTCTTATCAGTATATGTGGGACTTGGTTCTGTCTCAATAAATGCACCTAATTTTTAATAGGTATAGGTGTATCATAACTTAGTCTTTTATAATTTTTTTAAACAAAATTCCCTATTGGTGGATATTTGAAATCTTTTAGATCCTTTTTAAAACTCTTTTTAAAAAGCTGTACGGTAGTGAACATTCTTATTTCTTTAGGATAAATTCCTAGTTCTAGGACAAAGAGCAAATATATTATTCTTATATTTCTTCTTTTTTTAAAAAAATAGATTTAATTTTTAGAGCAGTTTTAGGTTCACAGTCAAATTGAGCATAAAGTAGAGATTTCCCACATACCCTGGTCCCCACACAGGCATAGCCTCCCCATGATGGGCGTCCCTCACCCGCGTGGCACATCACTTAAAGTCAATGACCTACACTCATAAATCATTATCACCAAAGGCTGTAGTGACATTAGGGTTCACTCTTGTGTTGTATATTCTATAAGGTTTTTGTTGTTGTTTTGAATTTTTATAAGAATTTAGTTGAGCCAAACTGACTGTATCATGGGGAGCAAGATCTCAAAGGCTGCCCTATAAGTTTTGACAAATGTACGCCAGGTACCCACCATTGTAGCTCCTGAGTCCTCTGTGCGCTGCCTCTGCAGGCCTCCCTGGCAGCCACTGCTCTTTTACTGTCTCCATCATTTTGCCTTTTCCAGAATTCCATACAGTTGGAATCATACAGTCTGTGTAACCTTTTTCAGATTGGCTGCTTTGACTTAGTAATAATGTACATTTGAGATTCTTCCATGTCTTTTTAGTTCGTGTTTATAGCGCATTTTCTTTTAGTGCTGTACAATATTCCACTGTCTGGATGTACCACAGCTTACCTATTCAAGGGCAAATATGAATAAAGCTGCTGTAAACATCTGTGTGCAGGTTTTTATGTGGACAAAAGTTTTGTGGACATAAGTTTTCAACTCTTTGGACAGATGCCTAGGAACAGGAGTGCTGGGCTGTCTGGTAAGAGTACATTTTGTTCTGTGAGAAGCTGCTAACTGTCCTCCGAAGGGGCTGCTCCATGCCTTCCCTGCTTCACGCCCTCACCAGCGGCTGACGTTAGTGTTTGGGCCACTCTAATAGGTGTGTGGCTTATTCTAAACTAGAAAAGAATGCATGCACACTTAAATATTCCACGTCTCCCAAGTTAGCTGCTGTTATGTTAAATTTCTGGGTGTCTGTTAATTTCTATGAACATATCTTGGTGTGTGTTTTTATGTCACATTAGAGGCCTGGTGCTTGAAAATTCATGCACTGGAGGGGGTGTCCCTCAGCCCGGTCTGCCCCCTCTCACAATCCAGGAGCTCTCAGGGGCGGGAGGCGACCCGGTGATCAGGGGAAGGTGACGCTCCATCACACCTCTGCTGCTGCCACTGCTGGCAGCGCAAGCTAGACCAGCCCTGGTTACCTGAGCCTCTGGTGGCCCTCGGCGGCTGGGGGGCTGAGGGGACTGGGGACTCTGGAGGCAGGCGCATGGCAAGGTCGGGCCTGCCTGGGGGCGGGCCTTGTCGCGCACTTGCCACCCTGGCAGGGCTGAGGGGACTGGGCGCTGCCATCTTGTGGCTGTGGGCACTGCCATCTTTGAAGGCGGGGCAGTTGATTAGCATATTCCCTCTTTATTGGCTGTGGCATGAGGGTCAATTAGCATACCCCCTCTATATTAGGTAGGATAATTTGGGTGTTTCATAGTTTTAAGCATTTCTGAACAGCGCTGCAGGGAATATCCTTGGAGTTCAAATGGTGCATGCATTTAAGTTTTATGGACTTTTCCACATTTTGTCTAAAGATGAGTGTGCCTATTTTCCAAAACCTCCCTAACACTGGGTAGATTATTTTCTCTAAAAAATAGTTTACAATTAAAATTGTAAACACAACATAAAATTGACCATCTTACCTATTTTTAAGTGTACTGTTCACTGTTGTTAAGTACATTCACATTATTGTGCAACCAGCTTCCAGAACTCCCTTCATCTTGCAAAACGGAAACTGTCCCCGAAAATAACAACTCTACGTCTGCCTCTCCCTCCAACCCCTAGGAACCACCTTTCCCCTTTGACTCAGTGAAATGGCTACTCCAGGTCCCTCATGTAAGTGGATTCATGCAGTACTTGTTTTTGTGTGACTGGCTTAGTTACTTAGCAAAATGTCCTCCAGGTTCACCCGCACTGTAACGTCTCCACGCCCTGCCTTCTTGTGGGTGAATGGTAGCCCGTTCTGTGGGAGACCACGCTTTGTCTCTCATTCATTCATCAACGGGCCCTTGGGTTGTCGTTACTTGTGGCCGCTGTGAATCGTGCAGCCGTGAACATGGGTGTGCAAACACCTCTTCAGACCCTGCTTTCAGCTCTCTTGGGCGTGCATCCAGGAGTGGGGTTGCTGGGTTTGCTAATGCTGGCTTTTTAATTTTCTGAGGGACCACCATGCTGGTTGCCACAGCGGCTGCTCCATGTTACACTCCTAACAGTGCACAAGGGTTCCAGTTCTCACATCCTGGTCAGCCCTTCCTTCCTGTTTTGTTTTGTTCTGTTTTGCTTTATAGTAGTCATCCTACTGGCTGTGAGATGCAGCTCATTGTGGGGCATATGAATTCCTTAAAACTTTGCTGAGCTGATAAGGGAAGGATTTTCATTAATTATTATGGAGGTTGAGCATCTTTGTATTTTGACTTTTTAATTTTTCTGTAAATAGCAGTCAACCTAAACTTATTTTTTGTTTTATTTGTTGTTGTTTTAAAAGTAATTTTTAGTTAAATTTATTAATCTTATCTGTGGCTTCTAGTGTACAGTAAATGTGTAAGAGCAGCCCCCGCAGTTTTATGGACGTGCACGCCTGTGTTTCTCCTGCCCCTCCTCGTGCACACCATTGTTACCTGGAACATTGAACTCTTGCCCTTCACTTACATTAAACTCATATGTACTTTGGTTTATGTCTGGACTCTGGATTTATTTTGTTGGTGTATTGGTTGATTTGGTACCGTTTTATTTTTCTCAGTGTTCCTGGCTCATGTCCTTATTCTTCTAGGTGAATCTTGGTGCATCAGGAGTGAGGGTGACAGGAAGCTTATATTCTAGTGGAGAAAGAGGGGAAAATGACTATGTAAACAAATTTCTTCTAGTCTAACTCTTGCTTTTCAGGTGTTGAAAACAGTTCAGTCTAATGCTTAAGGTTCCACAGCTAGTTAGTAGCCAAGTTTCAGCTAGACTCTGGTCTATAGCCTGTGTTACTACACACATCTGCCTTCCCATCCTGCTTCATTAAATAAACGGTAATTGAATACTGATAGCACACTAATTGCTTTGGGCCGTGTCTAAGATACAACCTTTGGGGACGCCTGGAAAATGGGCCTTATAGAGACATTTCATGTAGAGGAAATGTAACTAATTTCAAGCAACATAGAGGAGAACAATAGTTGTAAATAGCATAGTAAATGATTGTGGAAAATCACTGAAACACTGCCATGAGATTCAGGTGCCGTGGAGTGGAGGGAGGCTGAAGCCTGTGGTGGAATCGAGTTGCACAGTGAGAGGAACTAAAAGTGTCCGCGCGTTGAATGGACAGTTGATGCTCATGTTATTTTAGTGCCAACATCTCCTCTGTGCTTTCTGCTCTGATGCTCCCTGGGGACCCAGCAGGAAGTGCTCCGGTTTCCTGGGTAGCACGGAGGGAAGCGGTGGAAACTGTTGACATTTAAGTAAAATATTGAGGAATGAATGAGTTCGCTGGCTGGGCAAGGGACACCAGTGCATTCTAGACACAAGAAAGACTGGCATTTGCACAGACGTGCAGACGTGGGGAGGAAATGCACACTTCACTTTGGAGGCCAACCTGGCTCTGACACATGTTGCCCCTGGGGAATGAGAAGCAATGACACTGGAAAGGCAGGCAGACTTCTTACAGGGATGAGGATTTTTGAGGGATTTTAGTTAGGAGCAAAATAATTTACATTAGAAAGCTCTTGACAGCCTGTGGTTTAGAGCAGAGCTGGGGCCTGGGGGACGTGGGGGGCGTGGGGAGTGGCTGGAGTTGGGGACTGGGGAGCAGTGGGAGGACTGGAGGGCCTGGGATGGAGGCTTCCCTGTGAGTAAGCCATCGTGCACTTCCCGGTGAGAATCTGACGCTCTTACGAGGCCAGTGCTGTTCTGAGTGGCTGTGAAGGCAGCAGTGTCAGGAGTGGTTGAACTTGCTCAAAGGAGATGAGGCCATAGGAGTGTGGGGTAGGTGCTGGCCCCGGGGCCTTTAGCATGCCTTTAAGCAGGATCCTCCTGTCTGTTCATCAGCACTGTTCCATCCTTGATCCCACAGGGGGAGTGAGACACCTGCCAGGCACTTGGTGCTGCTCCCTCCTCCGGCCCTGATGTGATGTGTGCAGCTGCCCCTGCAGGGGTGCTCCTTCCTGCTCCTCCCCACCCATTCCAGGCTGCCCTCCCTCGGGGCCTCCCTGCTCCTCCCACATAATCTGCACCCTGGATGCCCACCCTGCTCTCCCCGCCCAATGGCTTTGGCAGTCTCCTCCCTCTGGGTGGCTGCTGGGCTGGGTGCAGTACCTGTACTTCCACCCCACGGAGACCTACCTGTGGTTTGCACTCTGTGTAGAGAAGCAATTGAGGGTTAACTAAACAAGGAATCTCAAAAGGTGTGTTTACTAGATAATCTTGTCTCTGAAATGTATTTAGAGTTAGGCCAGCTCTTAGTCACAGTCTGGTTCATTTTACTGTTTGAAGGAAAAACAAAAAAAGTTTACCAAAGCAAGTGTGGTCAAATCTAATAGAAAACTGTGGCCTGAGAGAATTCTTAGCAGGGAGCTGTAGAAGAGAGAACAGGACAGGAAAGGGAATATTGAACGTGATTTGTTATTGTTTGATTCTTTTGAAGGGAGGGTTGGAAAGGGCTGACTTGGTGCTGGAGGGGAGGCCTGCGTGTCAGCCACGCTCCCTGCTGGTGGTTTCCCGAAGAAGCGCCTCCACGACTCTGCTGCAGGGGCTGCTGGGAATCAGTGAGAGGGTCGTCCTCGTGGATTTACGCGTTATGTAGTTCATAGGTCGTGCCTAATGGGTGCTTTTGCACCCATTAGTTATTTAAGTGACCGATTGTATTTTGTTTTTATTTATGACAATGAGGAGAAACTGGTGCAACGGTGAGAAGCACCGGCCTCTTGAATAGGCAGGGACGGCACTCACGCGCTATGCCAGTCAGGCTGGCTCGGTGGTGGTTAACGCTGGCTGACTAGTAACTGTAGGGAAAGAAACTAACACATGTAACATGCTAGCCACGCCGAATTTAAAATTGGTCAAAAACCAAAGGCAAATTTGAGACTTTAAAATAAGTCTACTTTCTTGGGAGTGAGACCCGCCTGAGACCTGCAGTGTACACGGAAGTCATTCTATGTCAGCGCATGTCCTTCACACATTTCCAGGTGCACTGTGTGTGGAAGTTTCAGTTATGTAGTCAATGTAAATGCCTAAACTTTCACATGAACATGTGGTGAATGTCAGAGGTCTATTCAGAACATTCTAGTCCACTATAAATTCAAGCCAAAGACCTGGCCATTGGGCACCAGGCCCTGCATCGCCCGACCCGACCCAACCTGACTTCTGCCTCCTGGACCTCCCAGCATGCTCCCCGAGCAGGACTCCTCCCAGCCACTCCTTGCCATCCTGCAGCGGCGCTCTCCGAGGCCTCCTCTCACCCCACTAAAATGGCCAAGTGCTCGTTCTTTCCTTCCATCCATCACCCGGCCTAGCACTGCTGCGTCTCTCCTCCGGCGAGCGCAGCGGCGGGCCCTTTGCTCAGTTCTCCGTGAGCCCTCTGTGGGCATGTGGGAGACATACCGTGACCACCTGTGCAGTGAGCGAGCAGATGGTGGGGTGGCACTCCTGGATGGAGATGGTAATACAGGCTTTGGGGCTCTGCTTTGCACCTTGGGCCATTTAGGGACCATTCCTTTGCTCAGTAAATATTTGAGCGGCTGGTTGTGTCCGGCACTGGAGGAAGACAAGACCGAGCAGCCTAGCCCCGGCCAGTGCAGCTTTGTCTCAGTGGGAACTGCTGGGGTGATTGTGAGCTCACTGCCCCCAGGGAAATGGGACTTCACATTCTCACCTGTTCGTTCTGTGACTGGAGGATGCAGGGGTTGGGGCGGGATAAGCTAACTTTGGCCTTGGTTTTCATCTCTTTATGAATAAACTAGAGGCCTGGTGCACAAATTCATGCATGGGTGGTCCCTCTGGGTGGCCTGCAGGGATGGGGCCGAAACCCGCAGTCCAACGCCACCTGCAGCTCCTACCTGCTGCTCCCGCTCATCCCTGCCCCGATCTGATCGGGTGAAGCTCGTGCCATAGCAGCACTCACCAGCCATGAGCCCTGCATCTGGCGCCCTCCCAAGAGGAGTGGCTTGCAGGATTGGGCCAAAACCGGCTCTCTGACATCCCCCAAGAGGTCCTGGATTGCGAGAGGGTGCCGGCTAGGCCGAGGGACCCCATCGGTACTAGATCAGGGCCAGGGAGGGACCGCAGGAGGACTCCAGGGCATGTCTGGCCCTGTCTTGCCCAGTCCCCATCAGGGCCGATTGAGGCCAGCCAGCTGGGGAGGGACCGCAGGAGGGCTCCAGGGCATTTCAGACCCATCTCACTCAGTCCCTATCAGCCGGACCCCAGGAGCAAGCTAACCTAACCCTGGTGGTCAGTGCACGTCATAGTGAGCGGTTGAGCAGCCTTAGCATATCATTAGCATATTACGCTTTGATTGGTTGAACAGTCGACCGGTCACCGGATGACCGGACACTTAGCATATTAGGCTTTTATTATATAGGACTAGTGGCCGAGTGCAGGAAATTTCATGCACTCGAGGCAGGGGGAGGGTTCCCCAGCCTGGTCTGTGCCTTGTCACAGTGTGGAAGCCCCACAATCCATCGCCCCAAAGAGGTAGGCCCCGCCCACCCATCCGGGGCTCCTCGGGCTGCCCCAAAGAGGTAGGCTGGAGCCAGGGAGGCCTGCGGACCCCCAGGCTGGGCTGTGGCAGAGGCCTGCAGACCTCCATGCGCCTGTGGACCCCCAGGCCGGTGCAGGGGGGCAGGGACACGAGCCTCATGTCCCGGGCCCTGTTGCCGGGGTCAGGGATGCGAGCTCATGTCTCTGGGCCGGCGCAGGGGGCATTGTCCTGACCAGTTTGCATATTATCCTGTTATTAGGTAGATGGCTATCAAAGAGCTTGAAGCTTGTAATTAAAATGCTGTTTTAGCCTGTGAAAATTATTTGTATTATTTATTCTCTTTTAGCCAAAATGTGTAAAACTTACTAGCAAAACAGCTAAATGTACACACTGTGACGGAAGCCCTCATTATAATCAAGGGTTACTTTGCCCTTTAACCATATCAACGAGTCTTATCTTCATCCTTTTAAACTTACAATGTTGTTGTCGGGATTCATCCTCTCTTCTTGTGCACATTTGTTGCGTTTTGACCATGACGGCTGTCACTGCTGGAACATTCCTTGACCTGTGTCTTGATAGCCATCCTGAGCGGAGGTGTCAGCTCTAAGATGAGTGCCAGGTTGTTTCCCAAAGTGGCCGGACTGGTTTATGCTCCTCCCAGTGAGATGCAGGTGACATACCCGTGGTCTCTTCAGTATTGAGACTCTAAGACTGCTGCATGTTAGATGAGCCAGTGCTTATAACATCGTTTCTCATGCCAGGGAAGTTTGCTGCTTTTGTTAGGTATGATAATGGCATGTGGTTTTGTGAAAAAATAGGTTGGCCTTTTAAAATATATATATATATTTTTTATTGATTTCAGAGAGGAAGGGAGAGGGAGAGAGAGAAACATCAATGATGAGAGAGAATCATTGACCGGCTGCCTCCTGCACACCCCACACTAGGGATGGAGCCCTCAACCCGGGCATATGCCCTTGACCGGAATCGAACCCAGGACTCCAGTCTGCAGGCTGACGCTCTATCCACTGAGCCCAACCAGCTGGGGCTGTTGGCCTTTTTTAAAGGATGCATATTGATGAAGTACCTGGACTTACTTTAAAATTCTTCAGCATAGTCCTGGCCGGTTTGGCTCGGTGGGCTCGATCCTCAGTAGGGGCGTGCAGGAGGCAGCCGATCGATGATTCTTTCTCATCATTGATGCTTCTCTCTCTCTCTCTCTCTCTCTCTCTCTCTCTCTCTCTCTCTCTCTCTCTCTCCCCCTCTCCCTTCCTCTCTGAAATCAATAAAAGTATATTTAAAAATAAAAATATTAAAAGAGTTCTTCAGCATATAAAGCACACTTTGGCGCAGTTGGCCAGATTGGGGCACAGACAGATTGTTGTTTCCGTGTTAAATGTCCTGTCCTGTGGTTAAGAGGGTACATGTGCCTGCTGTTGGAAAACAGATGCCGAGCATTTAACACCAGTAACTGTATGCTGAGTATTTAAGGCGAGTACAGGGCCATAACATATGAGTCTCTCAAACGGTTCAGAAAAGAAATTACATATTCACATGAGCTTGTTTTTATTATGGAATAGCCTAGAATTCCTTCCCTTCAGCATGTGGGTACAGCACTGCTAACGTGTTGCTTTCACATTTGCCGCTAGGCGCGTGGCACTCTGCTTTTAAGCACATATGGATCATTTGTATAGAAGAGTTTTTCAACTTTAATTTTCCTGATTGAAATTAAACTGGACTTTGATCCCAAATATATTCCAGCATGTGGCTTGGTCTGCTTAACCGTGTCCCCATTCTTGGTCACTGAGACACTTTCATTTTCCTACCGTAAGCAACACGCGCGCGCGGAACTGACAGTGCCGTCCAGTAGAAACAAAAGTCCCCCCTTGATTCTGCAGGCCAGGCTTCCCAGGTAAGTGCGTTCATAGCTCTTTTTCTCTGCGTGTGTGGCAGTTGCAATGAATTGTTTGTGTGATTCATCAGCCAGGCGCTGAGCTCTACAAAAGCAGAGACTGTTTTCATCATGGCTGTATAAGCAACATTGGGCACACATAGTAGGGCTGAAAGACTGACTGAATCAGTGGAGAATAACTAAATGTAAACACACTAGTTGCTGTAAAACCTCTTCCTCTGCAGCCTGCTTTGAAAGCTCAGGTTTCTTTACGGCTGAAGAGCCCCATCCCCCTAAGACTGAAGCATTGAAAACAGTAGGATTTACCAGGGGAAAGGCGCCCCTCCCAACAGTATGCCCCTCTGTTCTCACCATGCCACCCGCAGCTCAGCTAAAGAAACGGGTCCACAGAGGGCAAGTGGCTTGTGTGAAGGCTGTGGTGGGCAGAACCGTGTGCTGGTCCCCAGGTGCTGGCCATAGCCTGGCTTCCCGTGGCTGCTGGCCTCTCCCTTAGGACCCACTTGCTGTGCGCGTATGGAGGATGGACCGCGTGAGGGAAGGCCAGCGCCTGCATCGGTGGGAGAGGTAGGGTCAAGGCAAATGCCCGGTGACGCAAGATTGTACACAAGCCATAGAAGTCCTGCGTGCGGGCGTTCAAAGCCGCCTCTGACCACCTCCTTTCCCCTGCTGGAGCCCTCAGCAGGAGGCGGCCTTGAAAGTGGTGCTTTTAAAAAGAGCCTCTTTGGTCACCGACAGGACATTTTTTTTGCTGAGATTCACAAATTCACAAGCCTCAAGCCACATTCTTGTGCTTATGGTTTTGCTGTTGTCATAGTCTTTTCAGCACCAAAACCTTAAAACATGTTGTGCTTGTTGAGAAGATGTTTATCACATGGAAATGGGGAATGTTATCAAACCCGTGCTCTTTACACATTACTGTTTGCTCTACCTCATTGATTCTCAAAACTGCCCGTCATTATCCCTGTGAGCATTAGAAAAACAGACCCAAACCACCTGCAGTGCACTGGGCTCTCTCTCCTAGAGCTAGATGTGTGTGTTTTCTGAAAATTCACCAAGCTGTGTCCTTCCATGTGCGCCTTTCTTATTACAGCACGGCATACTTCATAAAACTGCACATGCGCAAGGTGCATGGATACATCATGTATGTGCACACACCAAACACATAGGCGCGCATGTATGTAACATGTGTGCACCACAATGCATATATGCATGTGTGTGCATGCACACATGTATACACATATACAGCTATGCACACGAATATACACAGCAGGGTGGAGCCCAAGAGTGGGATTGGAAGAAGTGGGTGAGGTGGCTCAGAGGTCGGGGCTGGGAACTGGAGTTGGAGCAGAGTTCCAGCGGCGCGCCAGCCTCGGTGGGTTTCTCTTGCTAAACGAATGCTGGGGTTCTAAACTGCACCCTCGCCTGTAGCTGACGCTCACGAATACGTAGGAAGGAGTTATTCTGTAACACTTGCATTTGTATGTCTCTGCTCCTGCTGCCTCGGAGGGACTGCGCAGGAGACCTGGCCTCACGCTGGTGTTAGGGAGAGCTGTGCTGCAGCCTGCTGGTTCCCGACGGCGCCGAGGACGGACCAGGGTCAGGCTCTTCCCCAGGAGGCGCTCAGCTGTGTGGCTGAGGCCCCCCACGCCCCTCATGTAGGGGAATGTTGCCTTTAGTAAAGGGAGATGCAGACCTTGTTTGAGCATGGTTCCGTTCTTAGCTCATATTGTACAAAGCAAAACATATGAGAACAGACAATTATTTTGAGTCTGCAGTTGCCTGCAAAGGTCTGAGTCATGAGTAAGTTGACTTGATGTGAGAGACGCAAGGAGAGAGTGTGTCACTCGCTGACTTTACTCTTTAACGTTAAAACTCAAGAGATTACTCATACAGTGTTAGCCATGGAAGACACTTTTAAGGTCATAACTACTCCGCTCTCATACGGATAAGGAAAATGGTGCAGAGGCGGGGTGAACTTACCAGTCATGCGCGCAGATCCTGGATGGAGGGCGGTCGGGGGTGCAGAGCAGCAGCAGGTGCTGAGCTGCCTGCGGATGTGGGAAGCTGGGCAGGGCGCTCACAGTTCTCATTTCCACCTGATCCAGGTGTTTACGGACCAGGCTGGGTTGTGTCGTATTTACTGGGTTCAGAAGGGTGGGGGCGCTTTTTCTATAAAGTGGGATTTTAGCAAAGCTACATTAAGAAACAGCATTTTAACAGAGAAAGTGTATTTCATTGCTGACTAGGGAGCACAGGCTCATTGTATTAGACTCTGGCAGAGTCTTGTCTTGTGTCTTGTGTTCTCCTGTACCCCTGAATGGGGTGGGGGAGTGTCTCATTGAAATGATAACTGTAGTGATAGTTATGCCCACCAGGTGGCATCATTGCTTTCCTTACATGATTTAAGCGCCTTTGGATTCTGAGTTACAGTGATTGCTCATTTTGTGTTTTAATAATAAAAGGTGATGCCCTGATATTTATTATATTCTTGAAGAGAGACATTGATGCCATGCCTCCTTTTCTGTACCTAATGCTACTGCCAATGTTATAACGAGAAGCCATTTAAAAAGCTGCATTACAGCTCTGGTTTGTCCTCACCCACCTCACGGTGTCCGCTCCTGCTCTGCGTCGGATATACACAGGCACAAGGATTCCCACTCTGGGTTCCAGGGCCGGGCCGGGCGAGCTAGGGGACTGGCAGTTTTTGTCTGCATTCTTCCTTACATTTGCAGTTGAATGAGACTCTTACTAATGGTACTAAGGACATGTAGCCCTGAATTAAACACAAATATAGAAGCAAATGAGGCCTAGCACAAGGCTGCCAGGTGCCTGTGACCTCCCATTCTCACCTTTTCCTTCACCAGCCAGAGCTCTAGTTCCTTAACCCCGTTCACGCGGGACACACAGGCCGACTGGCCTGATCTGTTCTCTGCGCCGTGGAGGCGGTTCCTCCAGAGAGAGGGAGGCATGGACAGAGGTTCAGCGCCCAGGCCCCGAGTCAGACCCTGAGTTTCCAAATCCCCTGCCTTCTCTGGGCCTTTGGGAATGAGGTGGTAGCTGAAGTACTGGAGAGAATCAGAAAGAGAATCCTGTGCAGAGCTTAGCGCAATGGCTGGCACAGTGAATGACCAATGTCAGCTGCTGTCATCACTCAGGGTAACTGCCATCCCCTGATTATCATCGTCATGATCATTATTTCCTGATCACTCTGCATGCCCTTGCCATCTGCATCTGTGCTGTTATTTTGGAATCTGTATTCTCTTCCGTTACCTGTGTGTTGTTTCAAGCTACTGAAGGAAGTCAGTCAGTTAGTCAGTTCTGTAGTCTGTCCTGCTACTCAGTAGAGCGTTCTGTACGTAGTAACGGTAGCTCAGTATATGCTTGATGGGGCGTTCGTGAATTTTCTTTTTTTAAAATGTTATTTTTCAGTTACCGTTTACATTCACTATTGTTTTACATTAGTTTCAGGTGTACAGCGTAACGGTCAGACAATCGTACTTGACAAAGTGTCTCCTGATGTTTCCAGCCTGGCACCATACTAGTTATTACAATACTAGAGGCCCGGTGCACGAGATTGGTGCACGGGGAGGGTGGGGAGGGGAGGGTGTCCTGGCCTGCGCCCTCTTGCAGTCAGGGCCTCTCACAGTCCAGGACACCTCGCTCCTTACCACCCGCCTGCAGCGGAGGTGGGAGAGGCTCCCACCACCGCCTCTGCACTCGCCAGCCATGAGCCTGGTTTCTGGCTGAGCAGCGCTTCCCCCATGGGAGCGCACTGACCACCAGGGGGCAGCTTCTGCTTTGAGCATCTGTCCCCTGGTGGTCAGTGCATGTCATAGCGACTGGTCATTCTGCTGATGGGTCAACTTGCATATTAGCCTTTTATTATATAGGAGGATTACTGGCTGTATTGTAAATTTTCTTTCTTTTTTTTTTAAATTAAATCTTTATTGTTCAGATTATTACATTTGTTCCGCTTCCCCCCGCCCCCACAACTCCCCTCCACCCAGTTCCCACCCCACCCTCTGCCCATACTCCCCACCACTGTCCTCATTCATAGGTGCACAATTTTTGTCCAGTCTCTTCCCGCATCCCCCACACGCTTTCCCCCCCCAAGAATAGTCAGTTCATTCCCTTTCTATGCCCCTGATTCTATTATAATCACTGACTCATTCTGTTCATCAGATTATTTATTCACTTGATTTTTAGATTCACTTGTTGATAGATGTGTATATGTTGTTCATAATTTGTATCTTTACCTTTTTCTTCTTCTTCCTCTTCTTAAAGGGTACCTTTCAGCATTTCATGTAATACTGGTTTGGTGGTGATGAACTCCTTTAGCTTTTTCTTATGTGTGAAGCTTTTTATCTGACCTTCAATTCTGAATGATAGCTTTGCTGGATAAAGTAATCTTGGTTGTAGGTTCTTGGCATTCATCACTTTGAATATTTCTTGCCACTCCCTTCTGGCCTGCAAAGTTTCTGTTGAGAAGTCAGCTGACAGTCGTATGGGTACTCCCTTGTAGGTAACTGACTTTCTTTCTCTTGCTGCTTTTAAGATTCTCTCTTTATCTTTTGCTCTTGGCATTTTAATTATGATGTGTCTTGATGTGGTCCTCTTGGGATTCCTTTTGTTTGGGGTTCTCTGCGCTTCCTGGACTTGTAAGTCTATTTCTTTGACCAGGTAGGGGAAGTTTTCTGTCATTATTTCTTCAAATAGGTTTTCAATATCTTGCTCTCTCTCTTCTTCTGGCACCCCTATAATTTGGATGTTGGTATGCTTGAAGTTGTCCTAGCGGCTCCTTACACTATCTTCGTATTTTTGGATTCTTTGTTCATTTTGCTTTTCCGGTTGGGTGTTTTTTGCTTCTTCGTATTTCAAATCTTTGACTTGATTCTTGCGATCCTCTGGTCTGCTGTTGGGAGTCTGTATAATATTCTTTATTTCTGTCAGTGTATGCTTAATTTCTAGTTGGTCCTTTATCACAACATCAAGGGTCTCACTAGATTTCTTGAGGATCTCACTACATTTATCGGTGGTCTCACCAATCTTTTCGAGGGCCTTACTAAATTTATTGGCGGCTTCTAGACAGTTCTTGACACACCTTAAAAGTGTGGTTTTGAACTCTATATCCAGCAGTTTGCTTTCCTCCATTTCTGTCATTTGTGTCCTATTTCTTTGTCTCCGCATTTTTTATGCTTTCTTGGTGCACCCCTTTGTGAGCTTTGTGCACAGTCTTGTTGTAGTTAAGCCTTGATTGTTGTAGGTAACACTAGGGGGGGGGGGGGTTGACCTCCAGGCCAATTGGCTGTGAGAATCAGCTGTGTCAGCAGTGGGAGAACTTCTGTCCGGGATCTCTAGGGAGGTGCTAATCTAGCCTCTGCCTGAGGCTATCCAGCAAATGCCTTCGTGCAAGCCTTGGGTGGGGCGGGTCCCAGGGGATCAACAGGGCGGGCGGAGCGAGCAGTTATGGCTGCTCTCAGTCCTGCCTTCAGAGGCTCTGCTTCTCAGTGTCCCAGCAATTGCTGCAAGTACCTCGGAGAGAAAGCTGCCCTCGAGTTCCGACCGATGCCAGACAGTCCCCTTCTCCCATTTGAGTCTGGGTCCCCAGAGACTCGTCTGGAGCTGGAGCTCAGAGCCTGAGACTCCCTCCTGATTGAAACAGACAACTGCGCCTTGGTTTCTTGTAAATTTTCTTGATGAATCACACACATATGCACACTACCTTTAAGTGATGTTACCCCCAAAACATAACTCAGTCACCTGTGCTTTCTATAACATTAAGTACTTGTCAAAGCAAAGGATATGTACAGTCTGTGTAATTCCTTAAATGATCAGAGTGATGTATGTCTTATGCATCATCATTTAAGATTGGACCATTTTCCTCGGTGGTTTCCATGGGAATTTTCAAGTTTTAAAAACACTGCATTATGCAATGGCAGGCTGCTTCTGAAGCAGAGAGCACTTAGCTCTGAGCAGTTCTGCTTCTGACAGACAAGCTTGGGGTCAGCTAAGTCGCACAAGGCAAGTCTGCTGCTTCCTGCTCCCTGGGGCTCCCAGTACTGACCCCTGCGCCCTGGGGAGGACAGGACAGGGCAGGGCAGGGCGCTGGGTGCAAAGGCCCAGACCCCAGGACATGTCCTGGCGGCTCCTTAGCCTCATGGACTTCGCCCTGATCACACCTTCCTTGATGACCCCCTGCCTTAGGGCCTCACTCCCTTCCTGTTTCATATCTGGTCATCCTTTGTTTGTGAGTGGATTTTATTTTCTTAGGCTGAAAGCTTAGTTTTGCTTAAGGGAGTCGAGGGAGGCTTTGAAAATTCACACTTCATTTTCATTATGTCCTCCCAGCAGCTACTGGCATGTCAGGGAGGTGGGGAGTCAGAGAGGTGGGGAGTCAGGGAGGTGGGGAGTCAGGGTGCCAGAAACGGTGGTGGTCGCCATGGGCCTGATGAGTAGAGGAGGAGCTGAGGACAGGGCGGCTAGGAAGGCAAGGCCGGTCCGCAGCACTGCTTGTACAGACGCTCTTCATTCTGAATGTGCTGGGGAGGCCGGCGAGCTGCTAAGGGACGCGACCTCCACCTTACTCGCAGTGCTGAGTGTCCACCCCTGCCCAGGCCTCTTCTGTCAGCCAGAGCCGGCTCCACCTGTGCCTTCCTCCCCAGGGCTAACCCGGCCCCTGCCCTGCTGGGAAAGGAGCCCCCACACCCTGCATGCCACAGCTCCCAGCACCCACTCAGCAGCTGTTTGCTAATCTTTCTTGGACACTGGGGACAATGAAGAGAATGCACCAAGTGTGTTTTGCCGAGGGTGTCAGATAGAATTCTTTCACAAGGTAACTTCCACTCCTGCCCGCAGTGACTGTGACTGCGCCTGAGGCGTTGGGCTGGTAGGTTCTCTCCTTCCCTTCCTTAGAGGCGAGGCCCCGGGGAACGCTGGGCCCAGGGAGGCGGTGGTGTGGCAGTTGTGGCTCGCAGAGCTGGATGTAGGCAGAAAAGCGCCGTCCCTGCTGCGTGCTCACCAAGGCTGCACTCAGGTCATTTTGTTCAGCGGCGCCAACCGGTGGGCCATGGGCCACTGGTGGGCCGTGAGATCCGAAAGGTTGGCCGCTGGTTTAGTTCACTGAGTCTCCGGTGCCTGGAGTTTTCCTGCTGCGAGCGCAGTGACAGCCAGTCTGTGCGGACTTGGCTGTGAAGGAAGGAAGTGGATGCTCCGAGTTGCCGTAGCAGCGAGCTGCACCGTGCGTAGTTACGGTTTGTTACGCTGGCCTTTTCCCTCTGCCTGTGGAGAAACATTTTCTCTGGTGTTAGAGTGCACACTAAAAAAGTCTGAATTATTTTTTCAAAACTGATTTCATTTCTGCCGCAGCAGGAGCCAGGGCTGTGGCCTGACTGCGCAGTGCCAGGCCGCACGCTCACTGCAGCCGGGCGAGCGCAGCTCTTGGAGCCTGGCCCTCAGCCTCGAGTTGTCCTCTCGGGAAACTAACTGACCTTCTAGGACGGGGGTCAGCGGCCGTGGGGATGTCGCTGTTGCATACAGTTCTGCTTAGTGGTGTTTTTGAGCTTGTGTTATTTTTGTAATTTACGTAGAGAAGTCACACATGGATAATATAAGGAAGTGCTATAGATGAGTAGTGCCTGATTTTTCTGGAGAAAAGACTAGAAAATATAAGGTGGAAGCAGGTTCATCTTTGGGTCACTGGTTCACATCACTCATCTCTTAGGTTTTTTAAACTATAGCGATAGGTTGCTTGTTCTGTAGCCTTGGCTACTAAAAACAAACCCCAATTTAATGTTTTTTTATTTATAAATAATTATTTTTCAGGTACTAAAGAAATACTTGCTTATGGAAAATAAGTAGAACCAAGTTTAGAAAAGAGAGTCATAATTTTGCCATCCAGAGATAAGGGCTTTAATATTGAGTATATTTCAGCGAGTCCTGCGCGGCCTGTCCTGGGCGTGCAGCCGGAGCCTGCGGCCCTGTTCACGCCTGTCTTGTTTTTCAGTGGACGAGTACATCGCCATCGCCAAGGAGAAGCACGGCTACAACATGGAGCAGGTAACGACGTGTTTCTTTTGTTGTTAGAAATGGGCTTTGGAGCGAGCCAGTAGGTGTGGGGGGGGGGAGCGGCCGTGTCCCCTCAGCAGAGGGGCTCTGGCCCCCCGCACCGCCCGGGAGCCAGCGTGCGAGAAGCCCCGAGGTGGGTGGCAGTGGACGGTCGGTCCCACGGGGCCGCAGGGCAGAGGAGGCTGTGGTGCGGGACGCTGGGCACATGCTTTCTTACGTGACCATGTGAGCTGTCATTTTGTGGCTGTTGATGGTGTTTCCTGACTCAGGCTGCCACACTTAAACCTATCGTGTTTTAATGTTAATTGTTTTGAGTCACTTTCAGGTGTAAAATTTGGCTAAGGCTTTCATTTAAAAATTGTTCAAGGGCTGTTTTAAAAGTTTCTAATCACTGCTTTTAAAGTGAGCACGCTAAGCTGGGTTAGTGCTTTCCTGGCATCAATCTAGATTTTATAGCCTGTACGGTGCTAGCATTTTCCACTTACCCTAGTGACTGAAGATACCAGTGACTCCACTGGTATTAGAATTGCACTCTTGTTTACAGCCTTGGCCTTATTTGTAATTATTCTATCCTGGTAGAACTGTTAAAAAGGCAACTATAATAAGGTAGTTCCAGAATCTTTCAAAGCAAGAAATGTGTGCTTCTCCTGTTCTAACCCTGCTCATGAACTGCATGAGTTGCCCAGAAAGCTCATCCATTTTTTATTCTGTTTAGAGAGTGTAAACATGATTGGGTGATCGATTGCAAAATATCCTTGTATGGTTTTCAAGGATTCTGATCTTCAAAAGCATGATAGTCTTCGCTTCAGAGTTGTGATGCAGGACACTCCTCAGGGAAGTCCCGAGCTCCCTCTCCTGTTTCTCATGTATTCCTATTTCCCGGGGTTATTTTCCCCCAATCCTTAACTGAGGATATGTTTTTGTTGATTTGAGAGAGAGAGGGAGAGAGAAAAACATTGATGGGTGCCTCCCGTATGTACTCCAGCCCGCAACCTGGGTCTGTGTCCTAGGAATCAAACCTGTAACCTTGTGGTGCCAGGACGGCGCTGCAGCCGACTGAGCCCCCAGCGGGCTGTGCTTGCCCTTGGGCAGAGGAGTAACAGCAGGGCGTGCTCTGGGGAGGCAGCCTCGCCTTCCAGGTGCAGGGCCCAGGTGTGACCAGGCGCACAGGTGCCAGAGCCGCTTCCTGGCTCTGTAGCGAGGCAGGGCCTCCGAGTCCAACCTGAGCAGCACGGGGGTGGGCCTGCTGATCGCGGGCTCGTGGGGTGAAGAGTTAGTGACAGCAGGAGCGGCTCCACACGGCTGTTCATTGTCTGGGAGGGAAGGTGTGCACTCTTGCCAGCCTCGTCTCCATTTTAACGTGATGATCACATCTTTGGTCTAAAATCTCACTGATGCTATTTTTTTAGGCTCTTGGGATGCTCTTTTGGCACAAGCATAACATTGAGAAATCCTTGGCTGATTTGCCCAACTTTACCCCCTTCCCCGACGAGTGGACTGTGGAAGACAAAGTCTTGTTTGAGCAAGCCTTTAGTTTCCACGGGAAAACTTTCCATAGAATCCAACAGATGGTAAGTAGATGAGACCCGAGGGCCCCACCCACCACCACCCAAGCGCACCCGGGGGCAGGGGTATCTAGCACTGAGGCAGGAGGCCTCATTCCAGGAAAGCTCCCTTTAGGCTCCCCCTGGGACGGGGGTGGGGGGGGGGTGGGGGGGGGGAGCGGGGTCACGAGGCTGCAGATTACTGTAGGGAGCACTTCCTGGCACTTCCCAGCCTGAGGGCCGTGACACCCCCCTTGTTCGAGCCAGGAAGGTTAGGGAAGTCTAGGGAAGGTTAGGGAAGGCTAGGGAAGGCTAGGGAAGGTTAGGGAAGGCTAGGGAAGGCTAGGGAAGTCTAGGGAAGGCTAGGGAAGGCTAGGGAAGTCTAGGGAAGGTTAGGGAAGTCTAGGGAAGGTTAGGGAAGGCTAGGGAAGGCTAGGGAAGGCTCTTGTGGTTACTGAGGAGATGGCGCCAGGGGGTCTGCCTCCCAGGGAAGGGCTGCTTATCTCTCACACTCTAGAGTGCTGCTGGGTGGGCTCCTACTACGTTGCATTAGGGCTCAAATGAGCTTTTTTAAAGTTCCCCAAAAGTTATGTTAGAAACTTGAGGTGTGTGGAAACGGATTCATCTTAAACTGCCGTTTCGCTTACAGTCACACTTAGTCATTTGAAAATGTATGAAGAACCTTTCATGATTCTCCTTGTTGTGGAGGGGCTGTGACTTATGACATTTCTGAGGACGTGAGCGTGACCCTATAAGTGGGTCTAAGCACGTTTGATTCTGAAAGGTTAGTTTTAAATCTAAGTCAGCTCTTTCTTACATTTAGCTTCCTGACAAGTCGATAGCGAGTCTGGTGAAATTTTACTACTCGTGGAAGAAGACGAGGACTAAGACCAGTGTGATGGATCGCCACGCTCGCAAGCAGAAGCGAGAGCGGGAGGAAAGGTCAGTGGCGCCTGGGTGCTGTCCCCCCCGGGGGACCTTCGGAGTCGCTAGAACGCTGTGAGCTGGTGGACACACACGCGAGTCATGGCTGGGTTCCCCCAGGGCCTTCCTGCTGGAACCAGACTCACAACATGCTTCCCTCGCTGCTGACGCTGTGCTCACGCACCGTGGCATTTCCTGCAGCACTTTTCTCGCCACTCTCCTGCCAGGAAGCTTCCCCACACATTCTTTCATGCCCCTTAAGGGCGGCTTTTTTTTTAAAAAAATTGATTTTAGAAAGAGGGGATGGGGAATACCAATTGGTTGTTGCACTTATTTATACATTCATTGGTGGACTCTTGTATGTGCCCTGGCCAGGGATCGAACCCACAATCTTGGTGTATCAGGATGGCGACGCTCCAACCACCTGAGCCACTGGGCCTGCGCCAGGGCGTCTTCTTTAATAGCAGGGATCTGTTCTTTCCTGGGCGTAGTTTTTAAATCAACTTTTTTTGTTACTCCTCACCCGAGGATATTTGTCCATTGATTTTTAGAGAGAGTGAAAGGGAGAGGGGCTGAGAGAAACATCGATGTTGGTTGCCTCCTGCAGGCGCCCTGACCAGGGCCCAGGCCTGGGAGGAGCCTGCAATCAAGGTACGTGCCCTTGACTGGAATCGAACCCGGGACCCTTCACCCCACACTCTCTCCACGGAGCCACACCAGCCGGGCTCTGGGTGGAGCTTTACCTGCCGTGCTTGCACAGATGCACTTGGCATGTGCTTGTGCTCGGTGTGTTAGATGCCAGTGCTTCTTCCCTTTTGACTGTTTTGCACGCGTGAGTGAGAGAGAAGCATTTCATGGTTTCTTAGTGAACGCGAGTTTCACAGTGAGTTTAGTGAAAGGATGCGTCTTGTCCTCAGGTCCTCGGCCCCTGTAGGCACAGCGCAGGGGGAGTGGCCACGCGGGCGTAGGCACCACGTTCGGCTGGAAGGCCCTGGCCCCGGCCCCTCATCTGCAAAGGAAGGCGCTTCAGGGCCAGGCGCCAGCACACAGCACAGTGGTCTTTGGGTGAGGCTGGTGGTAATATAGGCGGCTTTTTTTTTTTTTTTTTTTCTAGGTACTTTCATAAATGTTATTTCATTTTTTTTTTAATATATTTTTATTGATTAAGATATTACATATGTGTCCTTGTCCCCACGTTACCCTCTACCCCCCACGCCCTCCACCCCCGCTCATGCCCTCACCCCCCCGTTGTCCATGTCCATTGGTTAGGCCTATATGCTTGCATATAAGTCCTTTGGTTGATCTTTCCCCCTTACCCCCACCCTCCCCCACCCTCCCCTACCTTCCCTCCAAGTCCCGACAGTCCAATCAATGCCTCTCCGTCTCTGGATCAGTCCTTGTTCATCAGCTTATGTTGTTCATTATATTCCACAAATGAGTGAGATCCTGTGGTATTTATCCGCTCTCAAGTTCCATCCATGCTGTGGCAAATGGTAAGAGTTCCTTTTTCTTCTTCCTCTTCTTAAAGAATACCTTTCAGCATTTCATATAATGCTGGTTTGGTGGTGATGAACTCCTTTAGCTTTTTCTTATCCGTGAAGCTCTTTATCTGACCTTCTATTCTGAATGATAGCTTTGCTGGATAAAGTAATCTTGGTTGCAGGTTCTTCCTATTCATCACTTTGAATATTTCTTGCCACTCTCTTCTGGCCTGCATGGTTTCTGTTGAGAAATCAGCTGACAGTCGTATGGGTACTCCCTTGTAGGTAACTGACTGTCTTTCTCTTGCTGCTTTTAAGATTCTCTCTTTATCTTTTGCTCTTGGCATTTTAATTATGATGTGTCTTGGTGTGGTCCTCCTTGGATTCCTTTTGTTTGGGGTTCTCTGCGCTTCCTGGACTTGTAAGTCCATTTCTTTCACCAGGTAGGGGAAGTTTTCTGTCATTATTTCTTCAAAAAGGTTTTCAATATCTTGCCCTCTCTCTCCTTCTGGTACCCCTATAATTCTGATGTTGGTACGCTTGAAGTTGTCCCAGAGGTTCCTTACACTATCTTCATATTTTTGGAATCTCTTTTCTTTTTTCTTTTTCGGTTGGGTATTTTTTGTTTCTTTGTATTTCAAATCTTTGACTTGATTCTTGGGATCCTCTTTTCTGCTGCTGGATCTCTGTAAATTATTCTTTATTTCAGTCAGTGTATGCTTAATTTCTAGTTGGTCCTTTTTCATGTCCTCCATGGTCTCCCTATACTTATTGAGGGATTCATTAAATTTATCGGCGGTTTCCATAAAATTCTTGAAAAACCTTATAACCGTGGCCTTAAACTCTATATCCAATCGTTTGCTTTCCTCCATTTCTGCCATTTGTGACCTGTTTCTTTGTCTCCGCATTTTGGTTGCTTCCCTGTGTTGATAGAGTGGCTTTGTGTGCTAGGTGTCCTGTAGGGCCCAGTAGCTCAGCCTCCCCAGTTACCTGAGGTGGACACTCTTGGTGCACCCCCTCGTGGGCTTTGTGCACAGTCTTGTTGTAGCTATGCCTTGGTTGTTGTAGGATCACTGGGAGGAATTGACCTCCAGGGCAATTGGCAGCGAGAATCAGCTGCCCTGATGATGCTCAGCTGTGTAGCAATGCAAGCCGCTGTGGGGCCTGGGCCTTCTCTTGGAAGCTCTGAGTCTATCTGGCCCGGCTGCGGTTAGGTAATTACAGGTTGCAAATGGCCGGGGCATTCATATGCAAAAGCCTCTGCCGCAGCCTGGGTGGGGCGGGGTCTCAAGGAATCAAAGGGCTGAGAAAGCAGCTATGGCGGAGCCTCAGCCCTGCCCTAAGGAGTCGCGAGTCCCAGTGTCCCGGCAACGGCTGCAAGCACCTCTGAGGGAAAGCCGCTCTCAAGCTCGCCCGCTGCCAGACAGTCCAGTATTTCCCCGTATGAGCCCTGGGTCCCCAGAGACTTCCCGGAACCGGATTTCAGAGCCGTCGGGAGCTTGTGTCTCCCTCCGGATTCAAAAAGACAGCCGCGTCCTCAGGTGCCAGACCCTTTCCGCGCGCGCGAGCCCCCGTACCTCTGCACGCCACCTCCGCAGCTCCTCCCGCTCGCAGTGTGCTTTTCTTTCCTTCTAGTTGTAGAATTTACACTCAGCCAGCCCTCCTGTAGTTCTGGATGATGTCCACCTTGTGTTTCTGATGCATTTATCGATTGTTGTGGGAAGCAGAAATTTCCCGGTGTTTATCTATGCCGCCATCTTAGTTTCTCCTATAGGCGGCTTTTTAAAATTACATTTTCCACATTTTGCGTAATACATTATTTTTGTAAACTAGTGGTAATTTGGCC
Organism: Myotis myotis; assembly: GCF_014108235.1. Lineage (NCBI taxonomy): Eukaryota > Metazoa > Chordata > Mammalia > Chiroptera > Vespertilionidae > Myotis > Myotis myotis. Next base: position 384,737 of record NW_023416348.1, on the reverse strand, counting down.
CCATCTCAGAAGAGTATTATGATTTCAAATGAGAGAGAACAACACGTGGGAACGAGTTGAGAGCTGAGCTCTCCGGGAGAGCTCGCCCGCCCGGCTCCCGGGTGACATGTGCAACGCTGAGCATCGCCCGCGCTGACCTCAAGGCGCCTGCTGTGGCTTGGTCTCCAGCACACACAGGGGGCATGTCGGCGTCTGCTCAGCACTCCTCATGACAGAGAAAGGTGGCCAGCCTCCCTACCGAGTGTCTTCAGTGTGGCAGCAACTTTGCGTGGACATCGTTATTTCCGTGATATGTCAGGTCTCGTGCACTGAGTGTAAGGTCGGTTTATTACTGCAGACAGATGCAGTCTACCCTCTGAAAGCAGCATTAAATACCAAAACAGGATGGGACTTGTGCTGAGTGTGAAATGACGCCCCAGGTGGTATGTTGCTCCCACCTCCGCGGGCACGTCACTCCCCAGGATGCAGGCAGGAGGCGCCCGCCAGGGCAGGGGCCCGGCTTGTCTCTGCTGGGACCTGCTGTGGTGCCAGGGCGGGGACGGGGGCAGAGCACCCTCAGCCCAGGCTCTTTCTTTCCTTCACACTCTTTCCTCAGCCAGAACTTATGCCACCTTGGGCCATGGAGGATGGGGATAGAGAGGGGAGTGGGGTAAAGGGGGCGTGGTCTCTGGATGCAAGTGGGATGTGGCTGTTGGAAACCCGAGCTCTCTGGCCGCGCCATCTTGGCCTTAGTGGGCAGGCTGCTGGGCCTTGTCTTCTAGTTTCCTAGTGACCTTCCCGGCGAGCTCTTGTCCTCTTTACATAGCGGCTGCAGGGACGGCGCAGCCAGGGCCTCGGTGGGATGGACTGGCTCTAAGTCCCAGCTGCTCCCGCCCGCAGCCCGCCCTGTGCTCGCCGGGGCCGCGGGCGGCAGGCGGTCCCTGTGCAGAGGCACTGCATGCGTGAACATTCTTGGTTGTGCCTAACGGTCAGGTCCCAGTTCTCCACCAGATAATTATGGGGAAATAAAGTCAGTGTCTTAAATTTCGTATTTTCAGTTGAGAAAAAATACTTTATATAAAGCAACAGGGTTGTAGGCCCGTTTGGGAGTTAGAAACCCATTTTAATAGTTGATTTTAATCATTTAGACTGAAGGAACTGTGGGATTGGTATTTTATTTGAATTGTAAAAATGTTTTTATCTCAGAGTCTGAAAACATACTAATTTCATATCATATCAATGTATTTGTATATTAAGTAATTAATACCGAATAACCTTTCAGTCACTTTTTCTTGTCTTTCAGTGAGGATGAACTGGAAGAAGCAAATGGAAACAATCCCATTGACCTTGAGATTGATCAGAACAAGGAAAGCAAAAAGGAGGTATTTTCCCCGTTAGGCAAATAGATGTTCCTGCTCGTTCACAAGCAGACATCCCTTCCCCTCTCTTACTCTACGAAGGCAGTAATTGCTCTGTGGCACAGGGCGTCCTGATATGCATTTTGAGCAATAATAACCAGGCCTTAGCGAACTTAGCCTTGTGCTCGCCAGGAAGCATGAGTCAAGGCAGTCTTGAAGGAAAGATGGCAGTGACGAGTGACAGTGTGTCTGGCGGAGTCCTCGCTGCCACCAGCGCTTCAGAGAGGGGTGCTCCCGAGGCCAGGCCAGGGCGCGGCTCCCCTCGGCCCGTGGCTCCCCCGCGCTGTCACGCCCTCTCCTCACACTCCTCTCCTTCCTCAGAAGCAACAGCGCAGGTCACGAGCTGGGCCTCCCACGGTGAAGTGTAATCGTTCACATCGTGAAAGGCATATGCCGGAGGTTTTTAGTGCTTGGATTCAGGGGCCTGCCTCACAAAACCCCACCATTGTGGGCGCCTTTGGTAACCTGTACACTAAGAATAGGGGGGTGTTGGGAAGTTAGCCTTTTGAAATGGGGGTCGCAGTCTGGCATTGTTTTGTCCATTCATAACATTGACTAAAGCTCTGTGGGCCCTCCGAGGAAACCCCAGCTCCGCGGCTCTGGGGGAACCCCACAATCCAGCACTGCCTGCAGCAGGCCGGCCACGGGGCCCTCAGGCTGCGGTGCTGGCCCCACTGTGGGCAGGACCTTCACTGGCAATCACGGGAGTTGTTCTGAAGGCAGAGCCTGCAGTTTCTTAAACTGGAAGGTTCTCTGTCTCACAGGCTCTGAGGTCTGAACGCTGCTTCAGGCAGGAAAGTAGAAGGGTCTAGACAGGCCTAACCTTGACATGACACCAGTACCATGTGCTCCTTATGGACAAAGTATGAAATACAGCTAACCAAAAGGAGAAAATGAAACCACTTACACCATGGTCCCCATTCACACGTTCCTCTGTAAGGAGTGTGTGGGCTGGGCAGCTCAGTTGGTTAGAGTGTTGTCCCTGTCCACCAAGGCTGCAGATTTTATCCCTGCTTGGAGCACATACAGAAATCAACCAATGCATGCATAAATAAGTGGAACAATAAATCGATCGATCTCTCTCTCCCCCTCCCCCTCCCTTCCTCCCTCCCTCCTTCCTTCCCTCTCCCTTTCTCTCGCTCTCAAATAAAATTTAAAAAAATGTTTTTAAGTAGCCCTAGCTGGTTTGGCTCAGTGGATAGAGCATCGGCCTGTGGACTGAAGTGTCCTGGGTTCGAGTCCAGTCAAGGGCACAGGCCCAGGTTGCAGGCCTGGTCCCAGTAGGGGGCATGTAGGAGGCAGCCAATCAATCATTCTCTCTCATCATTGATGTTTCTCTCTCTCCCTCTCCCTTCCTCTCTGAAATCAATTCAAATATTTTTAAAATGTTTTTAAGTATATGCCTATATACTTAGTTCTGTGTAAATATTTATTTTAAAATATATAAATGGGATCTTTATCTACATATAAATTTTATAACCTTTCAAATTTACTCTGTTTATGTCAAATACATTTGTATACACAACTGTGCCGGGGCTGACCAGACCCTGAGCGACAGATGAATGATGACTCTAACACACGTTTCTGTGAAAGAGCGGCTAAGGCTCTACTTGGCTATTGCCGCCAAGTAGCCCTGTTCTTCTGCCGCCTTGGCTTTTATTGTCACAACAGCTTGAACTAAAATTAACCTCTAGATACAATCAGCAGGGCAGGCTGATTGAGAAAGCTCATGCTTCTACAAGGCCGGGTCTTAAAAGACTAAACAGAGATTCTAGCAAAACACCCCAGGGGATCGGACTTGCAGAGAAGTAAGGGCAGGGGCTGCCGCCTTCGGCCAAGTCCCCCCAGAGGCCCCGACCTTTCGGAGACTCCTCCTCATAGACATCCAGCCAGTCCTGTGCTTCCCCTCACAACTGTGTGTTAGTCCATCATACAGCGTGTCCATAATGGAGGAAATTAATCCTCGTGGGTTTTTACAGTTTTGCCCCTGCTTTTTGCTGTCATAAACAATGCTGATTTCATAACTAAGTATTAGTGCACTTAATTTTTCCCATTACAGTTAATTTCTGGATGTTGACAGTTGGGTCAAAGTGTTCTAGATATGTTTTTAAGGCTTCTTTGGTCTGGTTATATCACCAAATGGGGAACTAGTCATTCTTTCCCAATGGCACTCTGCCAGCAATTTACATGAGTCCAAATAACAAGATTGCTTTAGGGGTTAGTTCGGTTAAGACCGTCTAAGAAATCAGATCGGACTGGGAATGCATAGTGAGCTTTGTTTTGTCGCACTGTCTATTAGGTTCTTCAATGGAACATTTTAAAAGAAGAGAAAAGGTTGATTTTATATTAAATTCTGTAATTCTTATTTATATAGCTCAGTTTCTGAGTCAAAAAGAAAAATGCTTAAATCATAGTTTACACGCCTAAGTGTTATTAAAACAGACACGCTGCCCATCGGAGGTCTTTGCTGAACAGCATAGCGCTGTGGCGGCATCACGGGCCTCTGCTAGCGCTGCGGGACTCACTGCGGGGCCGCGGGCCTCTGCTAGCGCTGCGGGACTCACTGCGGGGCCGCGGGCCTCTGCTCCCGCTGCGGGACTCACTGCCGCTGCCAGTCTGCATGGCCTTCAGCTTGGTCTCACAATGTGAAGAGATTCTCAGTTTATCAGCAAAGACATACACTTCTTGCTCTTAAAAGGGTTAACAGGGAGACGTTGCCTTTCCTGGCCAAGGTTCCACTGCACTTCATTTCTGCAGGTTTTGGATTCAGAGAGAAAGCGCTTAAAAAATTAGCAGCAGCCGTGCAGTTCAATGACAGCTTATATTTTTTTGAAGGAGATTTTTAGGGCACAATTGCTCTAAAAGTTAAATGTCATTCCCCAAAAAAATGTGTAAAAAGTCAGTTTCATATTGAAGTTTGTATATTTTTAAACTTGTATAAAGATTTAAAGAATTTAAATGGATCTTTATACATATGCTGAACCAACCAACCTCCCTCCCTCCCCCCTCCCTCCCCCCTCCCTCCCCCCTCCCTCCCCCCTCCCTCCTCCCTCCCTCCCTCCCTCCCTCCCTCCCTCCCTCCCTCCCTCCCCTCTTCTCCCTCCTCCCCTCCCTCCCTCCCTGTGTACAGTGGGGCCTGTGCGGACAAGCAGCTCCTACCCTCTGTGGGCAGCGCAGCGCGCAGGTGCCCCCCGTCACTGCAGGGAGCTGAGGCGCTGCTGTCAGAGCCTCCGAGTGAGAGTGAGGGTGCAGCTGTGGGCAGGGAGCGGGTCCTCTGCCAGGCGTCCAGGCAGAGCCCAGCAGCCGAAGTCTCTGCCTGCCGCCCTGTTAGGACGGGAGGTGCGGGGACGATGCAGCCTGGTGCTTGTCATGGACTGTGTGGAGCCGTGGTGAGGAAATACACGTTTACTGTCCATTTGGCATTTTAAGGTTTTTGGTGTCACATACATCCAAATCTGTGTATTGTGCAGGTGCCCCCTGCTGAGACAGTCCCTCAGATCAAGAAAGAAAAGCATAGCACCCAAGCCAAGAACAGAGCCAAGAGGAAACCTCCGAAAGGGATGTTCCTCTCCCAAGAAGACGTGGAGGCCGTGTCTGCAAACGCCACCGCGGCCACCACGGTGCTGCGCCAGCTGGACATGGAGCTGGTCTCCATCAAGCGCCAGGTACCCGCCCGAACTGGGGAGCTGACGAGGCTTTGGGGGGGGGGGGTCACTGTTCACACGCGCGGGTGCTCTCCTCCCACACACCTCCAAAGGGCACTTGCCCTAAGGAGTTGGGCGGAAGATCTTAGTACTGGCTCACTGCCTTTTCTTGAATTCACTTTGAAGTCGATGTCAAGTGTGTGCATATAAATGCTTGTGTGTGTGTGTGCTCACTGACGTCCAGCTAACCTCTCTCTGGGCCAAGAAATGGCCGTTGCTTCTGAAGCCCCACTCGCGTCCCCTCCGATGACTGTCACCCCGAGCACAGCAGCGCCTGCTCCACTCGTGCCTCTTGCTCACCCCGCCTTCTCCAGCGCGCGGCCACGATTCTGACTTCAACACCACCAATGATTGCGATGCACTTTTGGATTTTATAGAAAAACTAGAGGCCTGGTGCACAAAAGTCGTGCACGGGGAGGGTCCCTAGGCATGGCCGGCGATCAGGGCCGATCGGGGCCTTCCTTCTTTCCACACTGCACTCTGGTGGTCAGCGCACGTCATAGGGAGCAATCGAACTCCCAAGGGGACAATTTGCATGTTAGGCTTTTCTATCTATAGATGACATGATGTGTTTTCTTGCATGTCTGGTTTTCATGTAACGTGAGAGCATCCATGTAGTATAGAGCCGTGGTTCTCATTCTTTCTCACTGCTGGGTAAATGTCTGGGTTCCCCGTTTGGGGCTATTACAAATAATCCTGATGTGAACATTCTTCTGTGTGACCCTTGCACTGTGCGTGTATCCTTGTGGAATTGCTGGGGTAGGGGCTACGCACAGAAAGCAGCAAGATGTGGGCTGCAGTGCAAGGTTCCCCCGGATCACCACTGGCGCGATGTGGGCTGCAGTGTGAGGTTCCCCTGATCACCACTGGTCCGATGTGGGCTGCAGTGTGAGGTTCCCCTGATCACCACTGGTGCGATGTGGGCTGCAGTGTAAGGTTCCCCCGGATCTCCACTGGCTCGATGTGGGCTGCAGTGTGAGGTTCCCCTGATCACCACTGGTCCGATGAGGGCTGCAGTGTGAGGTTCCCCTGATCACCACTGGTGCGATGTGGGCTGCAGTGTAAGGTTCCCCCGGATCTCCACTGGTGCGATGTGGGCTGCAGTGTGAGGTTCCCCTGATCACCACTGGTGCGATGTGGGCTGCAGTGTAAGGTTCCCCCGGATCTCCACTGGCGCGATGTGGGCTGCAGTGTGAGGTTCCCCTGGTCACCACTGGTGCGATGTGGGCTGCAGTGCGAGGTTCCCCCGGATCTCCACTGGTGCGATGTGGGCTGCAGTGCGAGGTTCCCCCGGATCTCCACTGGTGCGATGTGGGCTGCAGTGTAAGGTTCCCCCGATCACCACTGGTCCGATGTGGGCTGCAGTGTAAGGTTCCCCCGATCACCACTGGTCCGATGTGGGCTGCAGTGCGAGGTTCCCCCGGATCACCACTGGTGCGATATGGGCTGCAGTGCGAGATTCCCCCCGGATCACCACTGGTGCGATGTGGGCTGCAGTGCGAGGTTCCCCTGGATCACCACTGGTGCGATGTGGGCTGCAGTGCGAGGTTCCCCCGGATCACCACTGGTGCGATGTGGGCTGCAGTGCGAGGTTCCCCCGGATCACCACTGCCGAGATGTGGGCTGCAGTGCGAGATTCCCCCCGGATCACCACTGGTGCGATGTGGGCTGCAGTGCGAGGTTCCCCTGGATCGCCACTGGTGCGATGTGGGCTGCAGTGCGAGGTTCCCCCGGATCACCACTGGTGCGATGTGGGCTGCAGTGCGAGATTCCCCCCGGATCACCACTGCCGAGATGTGGGCTGTAGTTCTCCTCTGTGGGGAGTTGTCTTGTGCCTGAGCGAGTGCCGGCAGCGTCACTGGCCTTCACCCACCAGATGCTAGCAGTGCCCCGCACCAGCTGTGCCAACAGAAATGTCCCAAGGCATTGCGAACTGGCCCGGGAAGAGGGGGCACAAATCGTCCGTTTCTGTTTTAAGGCGTTTCACTCTCCTCATGGTATCTTTTGAGTCACAGAAATTCTTAACTTGAAGTCGCCCAGTTTCTCACTCTTGTCTTCTGTGGTTAGTGCTCTCTGAGTCTGTTAACAGCCTTCCTGAGGTAAGGAAGATATTCCGGCATGTGATCCTAGTGTTGTTTTGCCTTTTACATTTTAAAAATGTTATCATTTTATGTTATTTTTTTCAAACATCACCATTTATTCCCTCTATGCCTCATCCCTGCACTCATCCCCTTTCACCCCCTCAATCATCACACTGTTGTCCGTGCCCATGAGTTCTATTTTTTTTTCTTTTTTGCTCAGTCTCCCTCCCCAACCATTCACTCCCCCAGCTGTCAGCCTTCTTTCTCTCTCTGAGTCTGTTTTACTTACTAGTTCAGTTTGCGCTTTAAATTCCACGTATGAGTGAAATCATGTGGCACTTGTCTTTCTCTGACCAGCTTATTTCGCTTAGTGTAATGTTCTTCAGGTCCATCCATGCTGTCGCAAAGGGTAAAAAATTTCTTTAAAAAAAATTCTTTTTACAGCAGAGTAGTATCCCGTTGTGTACATGTTCCACTGCTTTTTTAGCCGCTCGCCTGCTGATGGACACTTGTTGCTTCCACATCTTGGCTGTTGTAAATGATGCTGCAGTGGACATAGAGATACATACATTCTTTTGAATTAGTGTTTTGGGTTTCTTTGGATAAATTCCCAGAAGAGGAATCACTGGGTCTTAAGGCAGTTGCATTTTTCAAAGTTCTTTATAAATTTTGGATATTAACTCCTTATCAGATATATCATTGGCAAATATGTTCTGCCATTCAGTGGGCTGTCTTTTCATGTTGTTGATGGTTTCCTGTGCTGTGCAAAAACTCTTTAGTTTGACGTGGTCTCATTTGTTTATTTTTTCTTTTTGTTTCTTTTTGTTGCCTTTGCCTAAGGAGATATATCAGAAAAAATATTGCTACGAGAAATGTCCGAGGTTTTACTGCCTATGTTTTCTTCTAGAATGTTTATGGTTTCAAGTCTGAGCTTTAAGTCTTTAACCCATGCCGGGTGCATCCCTGTGTGGGGTAGAAGGTGGGCTGCTTGCTTTTGTCTGCCTGTATCTGTCCAAGCCTCTTACAGTTTGGACGTCAGTCTGCCCGGAGGTTTTCCTGTGTGTGCTGCTCTGCGCAGGTCAGTGTGGCGTGCGGGTTCCTAGTGAACCGTGTGCTGCATGTTGAAAAGTTTGCTCTCCCCTGCTGCAGGGCAGGGGCCTTCGTTTTCCTTGCAGCTTCCGGTGGTCAGTGCGGGTTTCCTGTCCGCTCCTTGTCTGTCTGTCCTCCTTCACAGCAGGTACTGTCTGGAGGGAGAGTGTAAGTCAGGGGTCTGTAGTACAAGTCCTCCAGGATTGTCTTAGCCATTCACGGCCCTTTTCCATTTAAATTTAGAATCATCTTCTCAATTTCCAGAAAAATAATTCTGCTAGAGTCTTGATTGCGATTGTACTGAATTTATAGATCAAAGTAGAGAATTAACACCACCTGACCCATGAAATAGCCCGTGCTTACTGCGGCCTCTCGCTTCTCTGCTGTGTTGTTTTCAGTGTGTAGGTCTTATCTGCCCTTCGTTAGAGTCACTCCTAGATACTTAGCGCTGTTTTGATTTTCTTGTAAAGGACATTGTTTTTTAAATTAACCCTTTTCTGCCTCCTCACTCTTTCTTCCTCTCGCAAATCAATAAAAAGAAAAAAAATGTAACCCTTTTCACCATGGATGCTGGCATGAGAAGTAGCGTGTTTGTTGTCTGAATCTAATTTTGCCTGGGACATCGCAGCTGAACTTCACCTGCGTAGCCTAGTGTTGCCTTTTTTGCGCTTCCCCTTTCTGCCCCCCCTCCCGCCCCTCCTCTCTCTCTGTCCGGAATTCAAGATCAAGGCAGATGTCGGCTGAGGGTTTACTTTAGTTTTTGCTGCTTTGACTTGTTTGAAGGTCTAATAGGAGGTCGGCTCTCATTTTCGGGGGTGAGAAGAGTGGGGTCCGAGGCCCCCCTGCCTTGTGGTGCAGGAGGGAACGAGCCCAGGACAGCAGGCCCGGGGCCGAGGCATGGCTCCTGGCGTGCGGCTGACGCAGCTGCACTCTAATCTCAGGAGAACCACTCAGCCTCCCAGGCCTCTTTTCAGAGAGGAGGTCAGTCCACGCTGCCCACCTTCTGGGGTGCCAGCTGAGAGCCACCCACCTTCCGGGGTGCCAGCTGAGGGCCACTCACCTTCTGGGGCACCAGCTTAGGGCTGCCCCACCTTCCAGGGCGCCAGCCGAGGGCCACAGCTCGGGGCATTGGGAGCTCTGCTTGCATGGGAAGCGCTTGCCCCAATCAGGCTGTGGGCTCCCGGGTGCATCTGCCCTTCCTCTGCGGGACTCCCTGCGGCTGCACCCCTCTTCCGCAGCGCTGCTGGTGCTGTGGCGGGGTAGACAAGAGAAGAGCAGGGCTTTTTACCTTAAAGGTGGCTCCTCATTCACATGGTCGAAGAGAGCGGGCTTCGAGTTTGACTTGCTGAGGCGGAGACAGGTGTCTGCCGCCCACAGCCTCACGCTCCTGCCGGGCGTACCGGCCTCAGTGGCAGGTGATCTGGGGGCCCGTGTTTGGTTGTATGTCAGGGAACCATTCACCTGGAAATGACAGAAAACCTGACCAACAGCAGCTTAAACAATTAAGGAAATATTGTTTAAAAGGTGTTTTTATTGATTTCAGAGAGAGGAAGGGAGAGGGAGCGAGAACCCTCAGGACTGTTTATTAGCACTGCCTTCTCCGCACCAGTGACCATTTCTCTTTCTCCCACAAGCCATGGAGCCACCAGCACCGTCCAGGTTCTCTTTAGTGTCACTGACTCGTGCCTTGGACCCTTAACTGATGTCAGATCACTCTCCTGCCACTTTCTCCTGCGGGCACAGAGCCCAGAGCCCGCTGAGCAGAGCAGGGCCCCACTGTGCCCGCTGCCTGTGGACTAGCCCGCCACACCCTACTTCAGAGTTTTTTATTTTAAAACTAGAGGCCCAGTGCACGAAATTCGTACACAGGTAGGGTCCCTAGGCCTGGCCGGTGATCAGGGCTGATCTGTGGGGTGACCAGCAGGGCGATCGGGGGGGGGGGGGGGGGGCCGCTGGCACCCGCCGGGAGTGTCTGCCCCCTGGTGGTCAGTGTGTGTCATAGTGAACCGTCATTCTGATGTTTGGTCAATTTGCATATTAGGCTTTTATTACATAGGATAATAGTTTTTTCTCTCTTAGATTCAGAACATTAAACAGACCAACAGTGCTCTCAAAGAAAAACTCGACGGTGGAATTGAGCTGTACCGACTTCCTGAGGTAGGACTGTCAGCGTCATCACAGAGGCCACACCCTGTGCTCTGTCCCCAGTGCGCACCTCTCACCCTCTTGGGGAAAGATGTGATGGCTTCATAAGCCGAGCCGGCGTGAGCCTGGCCTGAGAAAGGGTGGGTGGCTCCTAAGGGTGGGTGGTGGGCGTGCTGACATGACGCGTTTGGGTGTCCAGGTCATTCAGAAGTGCAACGCGCGCTGGACCACAGAGGAGCAGCTGCTCGCTGTGCAAGGTATGGCTTCTTCTTCTAGAGACCTTTCAGGAGAGACTGGTGAGCTCCCCCACGCCCCATGCCCAGCGCACTGCTCGCGTGGAAGCAGACTCCGGGGGGCCACTTTCAGCCACATCACAAGATTAAAGCTAGAGTGGAGGTGTCAGTGGTACAGGTGTGAGAAGTTCATTTTAGCAGACTTAGTGTTGGGGTTTAAGGTCGGGGTGTTGTAGTCCTGGGGCCCTAGACGATGGGGGCGGAGTGTCCACACCCACAGTCAATGCTGGGTGGCCAGTGTTCATGGGGCGTCTGCTGGCAGGGTCGCCCTGGCCTCGGGTCAGCTGTCTGGGTGTGGCTAGGCCACCCCTCTGGTCTGGGACGGGTAGGCCCGGGGTGAAGCCTGTGGGTTTCCTCGTCTGGATGCAGGAAGGCCTCAGCGTGGGGTTCTCCTCGGTTCTCTGTGTTGAAACACGCGTTCTCTCCAGCCATCAGGAAGTACGGCCGGGACTTCCAGGCCATCTCAGATGTGATTGGGAACAAATCAGTGGTACAAGTGAAAAACTTTTTCGTAAATTATCGACGCCGCTTCAACATAGATGAAGTTTTACAAGAATGGGAGGCGGAGCATGGGAAGGAAGAGACCAATGGGCCCAGCGGCCAGAAGCCCGTCAAGTCCCCGGACAATGCTCTCAAGGTCCCCGAGGAGGAGGAGGAGGTGAGCCTCCCTTCCCGCCGGCCCCGCTGCTGACGTCCCCACGCACCAGGGCCAGGTTCCTGGTCTCAGCAGCCAGTAACTTGGCTTTAGCCTGTACAGGCATGATCTGTGTGTGGAGTTCATTCAGGTGTTTGTCCCTGGGTGTTCCTTCCATTTGAATCCCTGGACAAATTCCTCATTTGATCGTGGTTCCCGCCACAGACGATCCCACACCCCCAGCATGGGAAGAGCTCTGCGTGGAGCGGAGCGCAGCCCCGAGCGGTGCCGCCGCCTCACTGTGCGTCCTGCGCGGCCGTGGGGCGGGGCTCACTGCGTCCACGGGGGCAGCTCTGGAGCGGTTGGCGGGACGGCCAGGGTGGTGGTCAGGCAGTGATGGCCGGTCGTCGCCATCACTTCTCATTGGCGTTGTTCACTGCACCGGTCACTTCCCCATTGGCTGGGCTTTACCAGGAAAGTCACTTTCTCCTCAGAGCCTCCCACAGCCATGGGGATGCCGCGCTGCCTATTTCCTGCTGCTGTGCTCTCCTCTGAAAGCGGGGAGCAGCCGGAGACTCCCGCCCGAGGGGGGCGGTGTCTGGGCGTGTGGGCAGCACGTGCTGCCTGGCCCCTGGTTAGACTGAGAGGCCCTGTAGGAAGTGTGGCCGATGCGAGGGTCCCGGCCAGTCGTGCAGCCCTGGCTCACAGCAGCCTCCCAGCGGCGTGAAGGCATCTCCATCTGTGGCCGTGATTTCGTCCCCTGCCGGTTGCCCCGCGGCACACATTCACTTCCTGAGGTCCTGGACTCCACTCAGGAGGCTTCCTGGGGACAGGACATGCGCGTTTGCAAGAGAGAGAGCTTTCTTCCGTGCACTGGCCCTGCAGACTGAGAAGGTGGGGAAGCCCCGGGTCTGGGCTGCTGAGATCCAGGGTTCGCTGAGGAGCCAGCGGTGGGCCCGGGGCTGGGCGTGTCAGAAAGGGCAGGGCGAGCGCTGGAACGGCGGTGGGGCTCTGTGTCGCTCGGAGAAGGCTCGCCATGGACGCCCAGCCCTCCCGTGACCTGAGCGCCCTGAACGGGCGCACGTGCAGCTTCTGGATGCGTAGCCGTTGTTTCCTGGCAACAAGACACCATGAGGGGAGCAGGGCCTACAAGGGATCTTTAGGTTGGAGGTTTGGGGTGGGCATCCGGCTTGAAAACGGAGCGGAGAGTGGAGAAATGCCGGGCAGTGGTGGAAGCGGGTCCTGCCATCTTCAGGGTCGTAGGTGTCCTGTCCCAGCAGGAGCCTGGCAGCCTCCAGCCGCTACTCTCGCCGAGCACGCGCTCGCTGCCCTGGCCGGCTTCTGTTTGTCCTGTGTGGCGGGCTCCGTGCCTGCGTGTATCCTGCAAGGAGGCAGCTGGAAAGTGGCGGAGCCAGGCTCTGAGCCGGGCATCTGGCTGCAGGGGCCACGCTGTGCAGCCACCTCCCGGGCCCGCCCCAGGAGATCTGCTGTGCCCGCTGTGTACGGGGCAGCCAGCAGGTCCACCTCTCTCCTTGCAGGACGCCAGAACAAGCCATTTGCATAGTTTCCTGCTCTTTGTTCTTCTTTTATTTAAAAAAAAATATTTTTTTATTGATTTCAGAGAGGGAGAGGGAGAGAGGGATAGAAATATCAGTGATGAGAGGGAATCATCAACTGGCTGCCTCCTGCGCGCCCTTCACTGGGGATGGAGCCCGCAAGCTGGGCATGTGCCCTGACCGGGAATTGAACTGTGACCTCCTAGTTCCGTGGTCGGCAAACTGCGGCTCTCGAGCCACATGCGGCTCTTTGGCCCTTTGAGTGTGGCTCTTCCTAAGCCTTAGGAGTACGCTAATTAAGTTAATAACAATGTACTTACCTATATAGTTTAAGTTTAAAAAATTTGGCTCTCAAAAGAAATTTCAATCGTTGTACTGTTGATATTTGGCTCTGCTGACTAATGAGTTTGCCGACCACTGTCCTAATTCAAAGGTCAACACTCAGCCACTGAACCACGCCAGCCGGGCTGATTCTTTTGTTCTCCTTTCCTCAGGCTGCTTCTGTTCTTGACGTCAGATATGCATCTGCCTCCTGAGAAACGCAGGCAGCTTCCGCACGTGGTATGGGCGTCTGTGTTCCCGGACATCAGGTATGACAAGGCTTCGCCTAGCCATCTGCTCACATCTGTGGACAAGCAGCTATTACCAAAAACAGCAACACTTCCGGTCCTGTGCTACATCTGCCTTAATTCTTTGCTCGTTCCTCCATGTTGGCGCCACTTCCCGGAGAGCTCCGTGCATCTCGCTCGGTCTACGTGCTGGGATCTTGTGGCTGCACGGCGCCCTGGCCCTGGGGCCGCTTCCCCAGGCAGAGCTCCGGGCCCCCCATGGCAGCTCTCCCCATCCGTCCGCAGCTTCCGAGCAGGTGGCCGACTGGAAGGCACGCCTCTTCCTGCATGGCCTGGATCGCTCCTCTGTGCATCATGTCGTTCTCAGCAACTGGACCTGTTGGCCTTCTGGGGGGGGTCTCCGGTTCCGTTCGGAGGCCCCCACCTGAGATCATGTTTCTGATGTCACCGTGTGTGCAGACTGCACTGTCCCCTTCATCGTGCCAAACGCCCCGATTCGATCCTGTTCCCCGGAACAGGTGCAATGATGGCTGATGAATCTAGTTGGCGTTGACCCCTCCTTCTGCCTTCCGGCTGGTAGAAAGCTGGTTCGCAGCAGCTCTCTTTGGACACGTAGCTTAAAAGGAACGTGGACTCCATCCTCTGCCTTCAGCTCTCAGCATCGCAGCCCCGGGATGGATGCCGCCCTCTTTTCCCGGCTCCCCCCAACCAGCTCCAGGAAATTTGGTCCGTGCCCTGCACTGGTGCTTGTACACTTGGACTTGGTGCCTTCTCCTCGGGCCGCGCATTCTCAGTCCCGTTTCTGCTTCAGCGTCGTAGCTCTTTCACGTCCATTGCTTGCCAAAGATGACACCACCGGGTGTGAGAGCCGCCGCCGGCCTGAGGGGCAGGCAGTCCGCACGGGAACAGAGTAGCCGGGAGGGTTTCTAAAAGTGCACGTTGCTCCCCTCCTCCTGGGCAGCCTGGCTTCTCCCTGTCACTCCACACCCCTTGGTCCTCAGGCCCTGCCCTCTCCCACAGCGTAGCACAGAGCGAGGCGGGAGCAGGTGGCCGGTGCTGATGAGCCCACGGAGAGCACACAGCCGCAGTGGGTGCACTGCCTCTGGTTGGCCTGGGAGCCAGTGAAACTTCTAATGAGCGTCCTGAGGCTCCCAGCGTCGCTGCGTCGCTGCTGCCCTGCGCCCGGAGCTGCTGCCCTGCGCCCGGAGCTGCTGCGGGCTGGGGGAGCCTGGCGGCCGAGCCGCTGCAGGAGCTGCCTGTGGTCCTCCCGCCAGGTGAACACTTTCCTGCTTTCGATACCAAAAAAGAGAAGTGCGAGGCTTTAAGGCACGGAGGCAATTCTTAAGAATTTGAAATATGCAATTAAAATTGGATGTGTTTTGACGCAAGCACCTTGCCTTTTTTAAGTCAGCTGATTTTAGGAAGAGGGTCAGCTAGAATCATAGCTTGTTTGGAATTGGACCTTTTGTTTAAAGGAACCTGGACAAAGGTTGTTCGGAAGGGGCAGTAAGATGGGACTTTCTGAGCTCGCCGCCTCTGTCCCTGCACTGGGAATCCACGCAGGTGAGCGCAGTCGGGAGGCAGAGGGCAGTCCAGCCACGGTCCTGCCTGGGCAGGGAGCGAGATAACACTAGGAAGCACGCACGCTTGGTTTTCTCTGCATCGCAAGCCTGCTGTGTCATTGCAAGCGCAGGGGACCATGGGGAGGGGTCATACTTTTGCACATCGCAGTAAGGGACACAGCCTGGGCAGGGGCTTTAGGCTCCTTGCTGCTTCTCATGGTCTCCTTCCTCCCGGCCTCCTTCATTCCCGACCTCCTTCCTCCCTGGCCTCCTTCCTCCCTGGCCTCCTTCCTCCCTGGCCTCCCTCTTCCCGGCCTCCTTCCTCCCTGGCCTCCTTCCTCCCTGATCTCCTTCCTCCCGGCCTCCTTCCTCCCCGGCCTCGTTCCTTCCTGAGGCAGCAGGGGCCTCCTGCAGGGGCTCTCCCTCTGCCAGCAGGTTGTCCTCCCCTTGGCCCAGGCTGTGTTCCTTGGGAACTGGTCCCTGGCCGCAGGGAGCTCGGTGCCCGTCCTGCAGCGAGTCAGGGCCAGGTCTCGGCTTGCTCAGCACCACGTGCTCTTTGGTCTTCACCTGCTTCGGCGCCACCGCACTAGTCTTCCCGCGGCACCACCGCTGACATGGGCTCTGTCTCCGAGGAAAAGGGGCCCGTGGTTTCCATTGGCCAGAAGGAAGTGACGTCGTCTTGGCCTGGCTGCTTCCGCCCGTGTCACACCTAAGAGAGCACTGTGTGCTCAGCTGTTCTTACACTGTCTTTGCAATGATGTAAATGCAAGAAACCACTTGGCTGACAGCGAGTGACTGGTCTTACCGATGTGAAGACCCTTTTAAACATATCAAGACTTCGGTGCATCACAGGTGTGCGTGGGGTGGGAGGTCAGGGACCGTGTTCCCTCAGCTTTGTCTTAAAGAGTATCAATGTGAATGTCATAATTATATATTTTTGTGGAAGATTTCTCCTAAGTATAAGTTATTGTGCAAAATATAGTACCATTGAAACAAATGATAGTTTTAGTTTAGAAATCCTAAAAGATATAAATTGTATTACATATGCATTAAAAGTTTGTTTTATTTAATTTTATGTAGCTGTGTAAAGTGTTAGGTAAAGTTTTTCTCACTTCTCCATTGAAACACCTTGTTACTTGAATGTCGTGCTGGCTGGTTTGAAACAGTGATCAGTTCCGTAATGTAGCTCTTACCCAGGGAGCCGCCGCCTCCGGGACTGGTGAGTGCGGCCAGGAGCCGAGGTCGGGCGGCACCGCTGAGCAGGCTCGCTGTGTGTGCCACCCAGACGCCAGTCCCGTGAAATGCTTTGATAGTTTTTAACCTGTAAGACCCTTTGATGCTCACAAACCTCTAATCAGAACATGAGTATGAAAACACAATTGGTTTACAACTTGACTCTGCAGGACAAAGTAAGCAGTTTCCTGCGTGTATAAAGTTTCCTCAACTATCACGCGCCTGTAAGTGTGCTCATTGTCACTTTAAATTCCTACTCCCCCCTATTTTTGTCTTTCTGAATATCAGATGTACTGTTGGTATAACCGTGCACCAAAAATAAGCCACCAGTGCGTCCCACTGGCCGGACCTGCCGGGGCACAGGAGGTGGAGCCGCCGTCCTCTTGCTGAACCCTAGGACCCAGGATTCAAGCTTTTGTTCTGTTTTTATGCATTATTTTATTTATATTCATATCTGAATCCCAAATTTATAAAATAGCTCTAAACCTGTATTCCACAACTAAACATGACACTTTAAGTTATTACCGTTACGCCATCGATGAGTTCGTTTTCAAGCCACCGAACCGTGTGCCAGAGGGTCTTTCCTCTGCTTTGCAGGTAACGGCATTGCCACCAACTGTGTTCTTCATGGTTTGGGCCCTTTGGCCAAAAAGGCGTATAGGTCTTGTTTCAGGTTCATTGTAGGATGATGGAGAGCAGCGATTTCAGTGGTGGTTCCATCGTCCGCCTCGGGAGTCCTGAAGCCTTCTTGTCCTTTTACCGGCTCCATATGGAGCGTAGCACCACCCTCGGCCCAGCGAAGCGGCCTGCCCAGAGCAGAGAGCGCCCTTGGCTGCTTCACGAGCTTCCCTCCCCACCAGCCAGACCCGTCCCGCCGGGCTCTGCTCTTGTTTCCCGATGAGAAGGGGCTGGGGCGCCTTCCTCGGTGGTGGAGCCTCATTGGACCCCATCAGCCGCTCACGCGCCCTTCACACGCGGACTTGGCTTTTATCGTCATGAGCCGAAAGGTTGGTCTTTAAAACCCCTAATAGTTCCCTTATCTTACCCAAAAAATTTCAAAATATGCAACAATATAAAATTCCAGTTTTTCATCCCTGGAATAAATGTAATTACAGATGCCTCGCACTGTTCTGGGAATAATGCCCATGCCTCTGGGCCATGACGTTTTCCCTCCGCTGTTGTCTTCCCAGAGGATGTCTGTCCACGCAAACACGGTTCCCTCATTCCCCTCCAGGACACGCTTCACCGCCCTCGGCGCAGCCCGGTCCGGAGACGCGCTGGACTGGAAGGCCCGGGCCAGTGCACACGGCTGGGCGCCATCAGGACCGCGTCTTCTGACACTTGGGGGTGAACCGCTCAGTCCTGGAGGAAGCAGGTGGTGGCAGCGGGTCCAGGGCCTCAAGGCTGAGAGTGATCCGCGCTGGCTCCCCCGCACCGGCCTGGGCAGACTGCAGGGCCCAGGGGTTCTGGAGGTTGGGAAGGTGGTTCCCTCCTTCCTCGGAGAGGGCAGAGCCCCCACTTCTCCCCACCCCACCGTCTGCTTGCCGGCTGCCCCACCCCTACCCCCACCCCCAGGCACTCCTAAAGCCCAGACTCCGGCTTTTAATCATGTGCAGCTTTGCCTCAAGCCGAGGCCTGCGAGGCCCAGCAGCGGGCACCCCTGCGCCTGCGCCCGCCTTTCCTCACCAGCTGAAGCACAGCCGCCTGCTCAGCGGATGCCCCGTCGGTGCTCCCAGCCACCGGTGTGCACAGGCCCCTCCCGGAGCCGACAGCCCGCACAGGCCCAGCTCGGCCGAGTGCTTTGTAAGTTGCTAAAAACTTCAGGATTTTAAAAGATGTGCAAGGCTAAGTTTGACACGATCGTCGAATTGCTGTATATCTTTTCAAGTGATGAAGCCCGCCTGGGGATTTTAAAGAAAAGAAGCTGCACTCTGCTGTGTGAGGAATATTTGACTGTCTCCGCCTGTTTTCTGTCTCAGTACTCATGATTATGGTGACTGTTCATAGCATGATCATTGCTTAGCCGTCGGAGGATAACATTTGTTAGTGGAGATCGGGAAAATTTATTTGTGCGATTCTGCAGAGTTCATTTTTCTATTCCCAATATTTGCTGAAGTTAAATAAAAATTTTCAAGCCATTGATGTAATAAAATATGAAACAACAATTTTCTGCACCCCCTCCATCAGAGCAGTACCCCCCCCCCCGCCCGCCCCCCCCCCCCCCGCCTTGGCCCTGGGGTGCTGAGTGTGTACACGCGCCCTGTGGGGCCGGGAGGGCTCTGTGTTGCCTCTAGCTCAGCTCTCCCTGAACCACCACCTTTTCGAGCGCAGTGACCTCAGGGTTGGGGTCACACTGAGGTGCCGGGCCGGACAGCTGGCAAGGACTGAGGGCTCCATGCTGAAGGGAGGGGTGTTAGCCTGTCGGCGGCATCTTCCCTTTCCGCCGTGACCAGGCTTCCTCGCCTGGACGCTGGACTGTGGCCCAAAGAGGCCTCTGGTGGCCCAGAGCGGACGGCTCGGCCCAGCGCCTCGGGTGACGGGAGGGCCCTGCGGCAGCACCCCCAGCCCCCGTCTCGGTCCCCTTCTCAGATGAGTGTAGGTTTGGTCAGATAACTAGTCAAAACCTGACTCCCGTCCTTGTTGCCCTAACGGCATTGAACATACACATCGGGTCCCTCTGTGCGCGCAGTGGGAGGTCTGGGACGGGTCCCTCTTTGTGTGTGTGCAGTGGGGGGCCTGGGACGGGTCCCTCTGTGTGTGCGCGCAGTGGGGGGCCTGGGACGGGTCCCTCTGTGTGTGCGCTCAGTGGGGGGTCTGGGACGGGTCCCTCTTTGTGTGTGTGCAGTGGGGGGCCTGGGACGAGTCCCTCTGCGTACAGTGGGGGGCCTGGGACGGGTCCCTCTGTGTGTGTGTGCAGTGGGGGGTCTGGGACGGGTCCCTCTGTGTGTGCGCCATGAGGGGCCTGGGACGGGTCCCTCTGTGTGCGCGCAGTGGGGGGCCTGGGACGGGTCCCTCTGTGTGCGCGCAGTGGGGGGCCTGGGACGGGTCCCTCTGTGTGTGCGCCATGAGGGGCCTGGGACGGGTCCCTCTGTGTGCGCGCAGTGGGGAGCCTGGGATAGGGGGGGCGCTCCAGCCTCCTGTGCGGAGTGTCCCTGGGCGCCTGCCAGGGCTGCTGAGGCCACAGGAAAGAAAAGGACCGGGGTCCAGGGCTCAGAGGCCATGTGGCCTAGGGAGGTGACGTGACAGATAAGAGGGAGCCCTGCGCTTTCCTGTGGGGGGTGGGGGTGGGGGGAGAGGGGCCTGGCCTTTGCTGACCTCAGGCGGGGCTGGAGGAGCCAAGTCACGGGTCCCCAGATGAACGGCCTGTGGAGAGCGCAGCCCAGCCCCGTCCTGCAGACTCGAGGGAAGGACGCTTGTGGACACGGCAGCTCACCCGAGCGATCGGCCTTGCAGCCTCAGGCAGGTGTCACGCCTCTCATGTGGGGCCCAGGACTGAGCCCCTTCCCACGCAACTCTGCAGGGCTCGCCAGGCCACAGCGGAGGCCAAACCAACCGCGCAGGGCCTATCCACTGACCCATGGGTCCTGGTCCTGCTCCTGCGCCCTGGGGTGACTCTAGAGCCACAGTAGCCAAAGCCTCCCCCCAACAGGCTGCGCTCGGTAGGTCCTCGGCCAGGGCAGCACATGTGAGCAGACCCCACTTCCCCCCGGCCGGTCGGCCGGACACGGAGATGGAGTGACCACGCCCACGCGGGACTCAGCTCGTGGCTTCCTGTCTCCATCCACCCAGTGAGTGCATGTACTGAAAAGAGCCAGGCTGCCCGGACGTGTGGCTCAGTGGTTGAGCATTGAGCATCGACCTATGAACCAGGAGGTCATGGTTCGATTCCCGGTCAGGGCACGTGCTTGGTTGTGGGCTTAAACCAGTAGGGGGCGTGCAGGAGGCAGCCGATCAATGTTTCTCTCTCATTGGTGTTTCTATCTCTCTCCCTTCTCCCTCTCCCTCTCCCTCTAAAAATCAATAAAAACATTATTTAAAAAGACAAAAGGACCCAAAAAAGTTATATGTGGAGTTTCAACTGCATGAGGGGTGGGTGGGTGCCCCTTACTCCCGTGTTGTTCAGGGTCAACTATCTAACCTGACGCTGACAGAGAAGCTGTGAACTTAAAGGGAATTTGAGAAGCAAGGGAACCACAGGGAGAATAACCTCACTGCAGACTTACTGAAACCCGCCCCGCTGGCGTGGCTCAGGGGCTGAGCTTTGACCTATGAGCCACGAAGTCACAGTTCAATTCCTGATCAGGGCACATGCCTGGGTTGCAGGCTCCATCCCCAGTGGGGGCTGTGCAGGAGGCAGCTCATCGATGTTTCTCTCTCATCGATGTTTCTAGCTCTCTATCCCTCTCCCTTCCTCTCTGTGAAAAGATCAATAAAATGTATTTAAAAAAAACAAAAACTTTCCTGAAATCCTTGACTGACTGCCCAACTATACAGGCAGACGGGAGTACACCCCGCCCCAGCTGCTGCTGGACGCTGACGGGACTGAGCACGTTCAGCTGCTGCAACTGTGGGGTGAGACAGAATTTGTAGTTTGAATACAGGCCAGTTACCTGCGCTCCAAAGCAATAACAACAAAGTAACCATCACGAGAACACAACAGAATCCAGAATCACTACAATGTCTGTGTTATCTGCAATGTCTGATTTTCAACCAAAAATTAATCAACATGCAAAGAAGAAAAATGTAGAATCAGGAAAAAACATAGAAATTGGCGCCAAGTGGACCATGATGCTGAACTTAGCAATCACTTCAAATCATATTATAAATATGTATCAATAATTAAGGGATAATTATTTTAATGAGTGAACAGATAAGGAAGCTCAAGAGATTTTTTAAAAAGTTGTTAAATGGAATTTCTAGAGCTGAACAGTATGAAAACTAAAATGGAAAATTGGGCGTGTGTGTGTTTAGATGGTTTGAACAGCAGATTAGAGGTAGCAGAAGAATTGGTGAACTTCAAGATAGAGCAATAGAAATAATCCAAAAAATGGAGAGGCCGAAGAGGAAGGATGAGCAGGGCCTTGGAGCCGTGTGGGGCCACATGAAGCAGCCACGCACGTGACGGTCTCAGGAGGAGGGAACGGAGAAAGGGACAGGACACGCCCCTGAAGAGATAAGGCAGAAACCACCCCAAATGTGTGAGCCATGTAAACGCTAGATCCAAGAGCCTCAGTGAGCCTGAAGCCAGATGGAAACGATGGAAACCAGTCCTAGGATCACCATAGCCAACCCTGGGAGCCAACGGGAATGGGAACATCTTGGAAAATCTTGGAAGTGAGAGAAAGACAGGTTACACAGAGGGACAATGACACGATTAACCGACTTCGCAGCAGAAACAATAGAGGACAGAAAACTTTGGAACATCAAAATGCTGAAATTAAAAACTGTCAAACAAGAACTCTATATCCAGCAAAATCTTCAAAATGAAGGCCAAGTAAAGACATTTTCTATAAACAAAAACCGAGAGAATTTTTCCTAAGCAGATCTTCATTCTGAGAAATGTGAAAGCGAGTTGGTGATGTTGAAGGGGCGGCTCTAGCTGGCATCTAAGATGAACGGGTAGATGGACGGCAATGCAAGTGGTAAGCGTGTGGGTCAAAGACTAGATGTGTCTCCAAGATCCAGACAGAGGACAGAGACCACTCATCATGTCAACGAAGGTTTTTTCTTTTCTTTTTAATTATTTTTTTTTTGACATTCCATCTCTCTCTCTATAAAAGCCTAAGCAACTATCCGACCGTTTGACCATCTGATCGGTAGCTATGACGCACAATGACCACCAGGGGGCAGACGCTCAATGCAGGAGCTGCCAAGCTGCGGTGACTTGGCAGCTGTGGTTCTCAGGTGATGCACCCAGAAACAGAGAGGAGGGAGCCTGATTCCCGGGTGCGTCACCTGAGAACCGCCCTCTCACAATCTGGGACCCCTCAGGGGATGTCGGAGAGCTGGTTTTGGTCCAATCCCACAGGCCAGGCCGAGGGACCCCACTGGTGCACAAATTCATGCACCAGGCCTCTGGTTACAATATAATTGACTGTGTTCCCTGTGCTGTACTTTACATCCCATGACTATTTTGCAACCACCAATTTGTACTTCTTAATCCCTCCACCTTTTTCACCCAGTCCTCCAACATCCTTGCCATCTGGCAGCCACCAGTTTACTCTTTGTATCTGTGAGTCTGTCTTGTTTGTTTTGCTCTTTGGATCCCACACATGAGCGAAATCATATGGTATTTGTCTTTCTCTGTGTGACTTATTTCACTTAGCACAATACAGGCAGCCCTTGGGTTACGTCGGACTCCATGTACGTACGTCGTTTTGTGGTTACATCGCCATCTCCCATTTATTTTTTTAAAAAATGTTCCATCATTTCGAGGTATGTACATATGTGCTTAATGTTTTTTATTATTTACCACAAGTAAAGGTCAGGAATTGTATCTTCCTTTTAAACTTGTTTTTTACTGTTTCACTTCATTACTGCTGTGTATGTGCTCCATGTGAGTGACGTAAGTGCTTACGTAGGTGGGTTCCGACTTATGGCGAAAATTGCGTTACGTCGCACCGTAGGCTCGGATCTCTGACGTAACCGAGGACCTAGTGTACCCTCCCGGCCCCTCCACGCTGTCACAAATGGTAAGATTTTGTTCTTTTCTGTGGCTCATGTTCCATTGTGTGTATGTGCTTTATCCACTTGTCTATCGTTGAGCACTTGGGTTGCTTCCGTAGCTTGACTATTGTAAATAACACTGTGATGAAGGTGGGGGGCACACGTGTCTTTTCAAACCAGTGTGCGGGGTTTCTTCAGATAAGTAACCAGAAGTGGAATCGCCGGGTCATAAGGCAGTTCCATTTTTAATTTTTTTCTTTTTAATTTATTATTTTTCTAGAGAGAGAGAAGCTTTGATTTGTTGTCCCAGTGACGTATGCGTTCATTGGTTGCTTCTTGTATGTGCCCTGACCAGGGATCAAACCCACAACCTTGGCATATCAGGACGACACTATAACCCGCTGAGCTAGCTGGATGGGGCATTTTTACCTTTTTGAGGACCCTCCATACTGCTGTCCACCGTGGCTCCACCAATCTAGATTCCCACCAACGGTGCATGAGGGTTCCCTTTTCTCCACATCCTCACCCACGCTTGTTGTTTGTTGATTATTGATGGCAGCTATGCTAACAGGTGTGAGGTGATACCTTGCTGTGGTTTTAATTTGCATTTCTCTGAGCAATGGTGACCTTGAGCGTCACCTCACGTGTCTGTGTCCAGGTGGGGGCAGCTCTGGGGCCCCTCCCGGTTGGCTCAGGAAGCCCTGGGGCAGGTCAGGGCCCCTCTGCCAAGCATGGTTTTGGTTGGAGATGCCCATCCCACCCCATTCCCAGGGCTGACTCTCAGGTGCCCCAGGGGAGGTGAAGTGAGGCCATTCCCGGGCTACCTGGGGCACAGTTTTTAATTAGAAGGCTCTGAGGTGGCAGAGCCGGCCCTGCCATGCCCTCCTGTATCCTGTGGGTGGGGATGGGGGGACATGGGGGGGGTGAAGGGTGGGGAGATGGCCAGGAGACCTGGGCAGGACAGAGAGGGAGAACAGGGGTCCCACGAGGCTGCTGGGCACCCACCGCAGGGCAGGGGCCAGCTCCACCCGCCACAGCCATTAGGGCTTCCTGTGCTCGGCAGGAGGGCTCAGGTGACAGTGACCTGGGGCCGGGGTCCCTGGGGAAGGGGCTCTTTTTTTTTTTTTTATTGATTTTTTACAGAGAGGAAGGGAGAGAGATAGTCAGAAACATCGATGAGAGAGAAACACCGATCAGCTGCCTCCTGCACATCTCCCACCGGGGATATGCCCGCAACCCAGGCACACGCCCCCAACCGGAACCGAACCCGGGACCCCCCAGTACGCAGGCCGATGCTCTATCCACTGAGCCAAACCGGCTTCGGCGGGAAGGGGCTCTTGACCATTCCTCGGCCCGCAGGGTTCGGGGGAGCGCAGGGTCCCCCAGAAGGCCTTGGGCAGGGCCGCCAAGGTGCAGAGGGTTTGCGAGGCCAGCGCTGTCCAGCCTGAGCAGAGGCGTGGGCTGTGGGGACAGAGGTCTCCCTGGGCCAAGGGTGCCCGCTGGCACCAGCCCGGCAGGCTGTCAGGATGCCAGAGCGAGGAGAGCTCATGAGTTCAAAATATCACTCCCCGTGATGATGCCAGGCCTGGCCAGAGCGAGCGGGGGGTCCCAGGGCGGTGGGTGCACCTCTCCCCCACGTCCTCTCCCTCCTCCACTGGCCAGCCTGTCTCCGTCCCGCGCCGTCCGGGGAGCGCCCACCCAGCTGGCCGAGCGAGGGCATGACTGAGCGAGGGGACGGCCGAGCGTGGGCCTGCCTGCCGCCTGCGGTCAGCGGGCTGTGCCGATGCAGGGCCCCCGTGGCCCCAGGATGTTGACACTGGGGAGCAGACAGCAGCCTCGGACGGCTGGGCTGTGCTCACACTCTCAACCCCACGTCAGCTCTGCAGGGGCACGTGGGGTTCTGCACCCCCAAGCCTGCGCCCCCAGTGACTGCCTGGCTCAGCCACAGCCCAGCTGCCCAGCAGCACCCAGTCCCAGGTAGGGTGCTGCGGTGCTCGGACCTGGGCCCAGGAGCCTGCCACTCCCACGGCTCATAGAAAGCAGTGGAAGGCACAGGGCGTGGCCTCCGTCCGGCCAGGCTGCGTGTCCTCACGGGCTGTGATATTTTGAATCCATGATATCGACGTCCAAGAGCGCGCCCAGCCCCCCACCCCGCCACCGGTGCCACTGCTGTATTTTGGTGACCAGACCTTTTTAGCCCGCGGACCATGTCACTTCCCAGGGCTCACCCCACACCCGCCCACTCACGTGGCCTGGCTCACGGCCACCTTCCCCTGCTCCCGCCCCTGGCCTGGAGCTATCGGCTGCAGGGACAGGCCCAGCAGCACCCCGTTCCCATCGCCCTGCGGGGTCAGACTCACGGGGCCCAGAGCGTGGCCAGGAGGCTGCACCTGGAAAGGCCACGCCACACAGCGCACACAGAGGCCAAGACCTGCTCCAGCCAATCCAGGGCGCTGCAGGGCCTGCCCCTTGTACTGGGCTTGCTCCCCCGGCCCCCTCCCCCTCCCGGCCCCCTGCTCCCCCCCTCCGGGCCCCCCTGTCCCCCTCATTGCCCTGCAGATCAGCTCTGGCCCACCATCCGCTGTCTGGCTCATCCCCACAGGGTGGAGGCCCTGTGCTGGGGTCGCGGCCTATTCCTGTCTCACACCTGCCGGGCGGCCAGGTGGAGTGGGTTCAGGGGGCAAGGCCCCAGCTATTTTCAGCAGCTTCAGCTCCAAAGCCTCCAGGCCCCAGAGACCTCGCCTCCCTGGCGCGTCAGGACCCGTGTCCCTGCGAGGCCTGGAGGAGACGTTTCCTGCAGATTCTCCTCCTGCAGCAGAACCGGCCCGCTCCCCCGGCCCCGCGCCAGCAGATTCTCCCAGAGCTGGCGTCCCGGCCCAGCCCGTCTGCATGAGGCCACACTTGGGGCTGCCCAGGCGACAGCCCTAACCCCAGAATCAGTGCAACAAAGAGAGGCCACGTGTGTCCCCTCTCTGCCACCACCGGCCACTCCACGCGGACCCAGCTGTCAGCAGGCAGGAGGAGCCGTCCCCTATCTTTTTATTAATTCAGAGAGGAAGGGAGGGGGAGAGAGATGCAAACAGCTATGGTGAGAGAGAATCATGGGTCGGCTGCCTCCTGCACGCCCCACACTGGGGATCTAGCCCACAACCTGGGCCTGGGCCCCGACCAGGAATGAACCCTGGCCTCCTGGGTCATAGGTCGACGCTCCACCACTGAGCGCCACCGGCCGGGCGGGGGCAGCTCCTGATGTCACCTGTGTCGCACGTTTCTTAACGAGTTACTGCCTCAGCGTTCACCATTGACTGGGGCGGCCCAGCAGCATGAAGGCGCTGGTCCCAGGGGAGGCGTCTGCCTGCGGGGCCCCCATCGCTTGCTCCGCTTCCCCGCCGCCCGGCTCTTTCCGGCTGGGGGTTCTGTGTGGTTTCAGAGCAGGTGGGGCAGGGCCTCGGCCTGTCCCTTGTCCCGTGGCCGCGAGGCACTGGCAGAACATTCTGGGCTTTGTTTGAATTCACCAGAAAGCAGCAGGGAGCGAGGTGGGCGCTGGGCAAGCCCAGGACCAACAAATCAAAACCAGCCGACCACCAGCAATGCTGCCAGCAGCCCACGAGGGGCACACGCGGGAGCCACGGCAGAAGACGCCATCGGCCTTTCGCGTTTCTGCCCGTGTCCCTCCGCAGCGTTCACGGTCACGGCCAGGCTCTGCGTTCCGTCCTCCAACCTCCCGGCACACCCTGTGGCCTGTCTCCTGGTCCCCTTTCCAGGCGAGGAAGTTGGAGTCCACTGAGGTCATGGCCCGTCCAAGTGCCCGGAAGCAGAGGCTGAGCAGGAGCTGGGCGCGGGCAGGTCATCTGGCGATCAGTCCGGCGGCCAGCAGTGAGGACGCTGGGCATTCAGTCCTGGGTGGGGGTGGGGGCCTGGAAATCACCTCGCCTGCACCTCAGGACAGCCCATCGGGGGGGGGGGGTGCTCATCCAGAGACTCAGCTCCAGCTGGTCGCGGGCCGCCCCTGGGGGTGATGACACCCACTCCTTCCACGGGTGAGGCTGCAGCCTTCCTTCTTCAGAGGAACCCGTGAGCCTGGGGCTGGACGACCCTCGGCTGGCGTGGGCCTGACACAGCACTGTCCACCGTGGCTGGGCAGAAGACGAGGTGCAGGGCAGGGACACCCAGAGAAGGTGGTGATGGTGACAAGGTTTGTTCCTACAAAACGCCCCACAGAGTTAAAGGTCAACAAAATCCTTCACGTTTCAGCCACAGCAAATGTGCTGCAGGAGCTACGGACGGGCCCCAGGGAGCCGCCTGCCAGCTCAGGGAGCCGAGACCCGGTCTCTGACACCGGGGACCAGGCAGTGGCCACAGCGCAGGGGTGAGGACGGAACCCCAGGCCACCTCCACCGCCCGACGGCGGGGAGAGCTGGAGCGTTGGGTCAGTGAGATTCGCCAAAAGCCCAACACTAGGCCCGCCTGGCGCCCTGCCTGGCACCCAGTGGGACAGCAGCCCATGTAGCTGAACAGCACCCAGGCCGAGCCCCTCCCCACGCAGAGCGCAAACCAGGCTCTTGCGAGGGAGGTTCGGGACCAGCCCGTGGAGTGAGTGGGAGGAGGCACACCTGGCCCAGGTCTCGTGGGAAGGACTCTGAATCGGTCAGTTTGCTCAGCCTGCCTTCCGCCCTGTTGTCTGTCACGGCAGCCTCCCCCCACAGGACGTCTCCACTCTTGTCACGAGAGAGCAATGGCCACGCAGGGACCCACTGGGAGGCCCAGT
The DNA here is from genome assembly GCF_014108235.1 of Myotis myotis. Classification (NCBI taxonomy): domain Eukaryota; kingdom Metazoa; phylum Chordata; class Mammalia; order Chiroptera; family Vespertilionidae; genus Myotis; species Myotis myotis. The sequence goes on along the minus strand of NW_023416348.1, from coordinate 357,040 downwards.
GTCTGGAGGGCTGAGCCCCGCTCCAAGTTCTGGCTTTTGGGGGTGATGAGCTCACCGGCGCCCGGCATGTGGAATTCCACAACTAAGTATAGATAAGGTCGCGTTCTCGGGATACAGATAAACCCTTATTTTGGGGTTGGCCAATTGGTGTCACATCTGATGTCGCATGATCTTTTTGGCCTGCGTGTCTTCAGGACAGCGGTATATTGGGAAGGTCTGGAACTTGGCCAGTGTCCCTGTGCCCAACAGCGGCCTGAGAGGAGGAGAAGTGGACTTTGAGATCTCGGGACCTGCAGGCCCGTGCCTCCGGGGACCCCATGGGAAAGAGCGCGTGGCCCCCGGAAGTCACTCGAGGACACCACAGAGCCTAACATGCCTTTTCATTTATTTTGATCGGTGGCATTTAGTTTTAATTATTTAAGAGAAAACGTCATGAGATATTTTCAGAGAAATGAGATCTTTATAAACTGAGCGTTCATGACAGCCCTCAGCGGTTCAGCCCTATAAGCCCTGTGGGGAGCTGGGTGAGGCGGCGGGTTTGGGGGACCAGGAACTTGGGGCATGAGTGAGTGAAAATGAGGCCTCATTTTCTCATCTGGGGCCTCAAGCTCCAGGGCTAGGGCTGCCCCCTGGGTGAGACTGTGGGAGAAAGCAATTCTGATAGTGACGATTGATGATGGGGAAACTGAGGCAGAGGTGGAACCAATGGCCAGAACCAACGCGGCCTCTGAGGAAACCTGGGAGCTGTCTGCCAAGCCACCTGAACCCCACTCTTGCTACAGTTGACCCCACTGGGAAATCGGGGCTTTCGGCCCCTCAGGGGAGAGGGTGTTTGAGTTACTTTGATTACCCCAAAGTAAGCGACGCCTGTCCTCTGTACATGCCCGAGGCCTTATTTCCGCTCCCCTGATCGGCTCCTTCCTCCTCCAAGATGCTCAGGCTCATGGCAATTGAGGGGGAGCTCAGGGTCCGAGGACGCAGGTCTCCGTCCACAACCCTGCTTCCTGCTGGGAAGGACACCTGGCGGGGGCCTGTGGGCCCTCCTCTGCGGGTTCCCTGTCCTTGCCCCCATGGCCCCCATCCCTGAGCTCCACCACCTGCACCCCCACATCGTTCTTGGGTCTCCCCACTGCACAGGTCCAAGCTCAGCACAGTCCTTTCCCCCCAGACCCTCTCTCCTGGCACCTCCCACCCTGGCCCCTGAGCCAGAGCCTCGAGGCCCCAGCATGCACTGCGTCTTCTCCCTCCTGCATGTCCAGCTGGTCATTAAATCCACGGGTGACAGAGCCCAAGCCCACCTGTGCGCTGGAGCTCTGGCCCCTGCTCAGCCCCTCGCGTCGCTGTCCTACGGTGGCTCACCGCCCTGCCCGCTCCGCCCGGCTGCCTCGGTCCTCACTCTGCCTGGAGTGCCCTCCTGCACAGGAGCAAGCATACGCCCACCCTCCCTCAGCCGCCGCTGCCTGGAGCCCGCGGAGAGGATTCGGATCTGCTCCTGAGCCCATCACAGCTAGCGATGACCGCCGACGGTCCCTGTTGCCCTTCGGTGTCCTGAGCGCACGACCCCTGGTGTCTTTTTGCCCCAGCCCATCTCGGGTTCGCTGCCTAAAGACCCCTCCGGCCCTGCCCCAGAGGTGGAGCTGTAGGAACTGAATGAATGAATTCCCCAGAAGAGGGAGTAGTGGCCCTTGGTTTCTCCGGCCGCCATCACCGCTGGATCATGGCCCATCTGAGATAGGGGGGATGTGGAAATCCTGTGGCCCTGTCCACTGACCATGGAGAAACCGAGGCAGAGGTGGAACCCGCCCCAGCCTCCTGCCGTCCTGGACAGGCCAGAGTCTGCCAGACTGCAGTCTCCTCACGGGAGCCCCGGCCTGCAGGCGCACCCGGGCCTTCCCCCTGCAGCTCCTCCCTGAGGGACCATCCGAGAGGCTGTGGCCGGGCTCAGACCCCTGCGGAGAACCTCTGAGCAGCGGGTCGCTGCGTCCTGACATCTTCTCTTCTTGGCATCAAGGATAAGGCTCACAAAGGGGAATCCAAGTGAATGGCGGAGTGCCCACCAGCCAGTGCCGTCTTCCCTGCAGTGGCTGGTCCTGGGGCAGGCGCACCGTGGCCCGGGATGGACACACGCTCTGCGCAGGCCTGCTGGGGAGGAGGTGTCGGGGTGCACCGTGGCCCGGGATGGACACACGCTCTGCGCAGGCCTGCTGGGGAGGAGGTGTCGGGGTGCACCGTGGCCCGGGATGGACACACGCTCTGCGCAGGCCTGCTGGGGAGGAGGTGTCGGGGTGCACCGTGGCCCGGGATGGACACACGCTCTGCGCAGGCCTCCTGGGAGGAGGTGTCCGGGCTGGGGAAGGAGTGTGTCCAGGAGAAAACAACCCAGCGGCTGAGCCAGAAACCGGCTTGGAAACGTGCCCCCCGCCCCCCTATGCTGACGTCAGACACCTCCCCGCGTGGCCCCGGACCCTCGGGGCAGGCCGGGGACCACGGGCTTGAGGAGAAGGGAAGCGCTGGCCTTCCCCCAGAAGGGCGGCTCCGGGCAGACCAGGCCACCGTGGGGCGTCCGCATTGCGGCGAGTCTGGGGCCCGGGCACAGCCCCCCCCCCCCCCCCCCGCCCGCCCCCATCTGCCATCTGCGAGGGAGGCCGCCTTCGCCCCTGAGGAACCTCCCCCAGAATCCCCGCAGCCAGCCTCTCACACAGCATTGGCTAGGCCTGGGCCGCGTGCGCAGGGCTCAGCCAATCATGGGCTAGGGGACCATTGGCTCAGCCAATCAGAGTGCCCCCTGAGGCACACGTGCTGGGCTTGGGCCCTGGGAAACTGGACGGGCGGCTGCCCTCCGTGGCCCCAGGCTGTCCTAAAAGCCACTTCTTTTCTATTTTAACTGAATGTAATGTATTATTTTATTTCATTTTGTGTCATTCTTTTTTAAAAGCCACTTCTAACTTGTGGCCAAACCTCAGACGTCGCTGTGCTCTGCCTGTGGGAGGGGAAGGCTTTCTAGAACGTTCTAGGAGCTGGGAGAAGGCATTCCCACCCACCACGTCCGAGTGCGGCCCAAGGCCCCACCCACCCGTGTCGGAGCGGCCAGCGGGGGCAGCGGGGGAGCGGAGGCCTCGCTGCCTGTCCACCCGCCTCGAGGGGCCTGCGCAGGGCGCCACCTGGGGGGGGGGGGCTGGCCCGGAACCCCGCGGACCAAGGAGCTGCTCTGGGAACCCCGGGGGCTCCTGGGGCGGCGGCTGAGTCCCGCACCCGCTCGGGAGCCCGAGGGGAGCCCCACGGCCGGGAGGGGCTGGGGTTCCCCCTGGAGCTAGGTGTCCCCTTCGCCCGCCGTGGAAGCCTTTCGGAAGCCGAGTGCCGTCCGTGCCCGCCGCGTTACAGTGTGCAGTCCCGCGGTGGCTGGTGCGCTCATGGTTGTGCAACCGTCACCACAACCAGCTTTAGAACAAGCTCCTGACCCCGGAAGAAACCACACGCCGCTGGTGGCCACCCCGTCCTGCCCTCCAGCCCAGCAACCACAGTGCTCTCTCCGGGCTTGTGGTTCTGAGCACTCACACTGCGGGCCCGAGGGGCGTCCCTGTGCAGTGCGCCCCCGTGCAATGCAATGCGCCCCCGAGCAGTGTGCCCCCGTGCAATGCAATGCGTCCCCGTGCAATGTGTCCCCGTGCAATGCGTCCCCGTGCAATGCGTCCCCATGCAATGCAATGCTTCCCTCTGCAATGCGTCCCCATGCAATGCGTCCCCGTGCAATGCGTCCCCATGCAATGCAATGCGTCCCCGTGCAATGCGTCCCCATGCAATGCGTCCCCATGCAATGCGTCCCCGTGCAATGCGTCCCCATGCAATGCAATGCGTCCCCGTGCAATGCGTCCCCATGCAATGCGTCCCCATGCAATGCAATGCTTCCCTCCGCAATGCGTCCCTGTGCGGGCCTCCACGCATGTGGTGATTGCAGGGTCCTGGCGCGGTGGCGGGGCCAGTGCTCGGTTCCCTCATTGCCACGTGGTGTTCGTCGTAGGAGAGCCCTCACCGCGTTTCTCCGCTGTGCCGGTGAAGGAGAGCGGGCTGGTTCCCACCTGCAGCTGCATGACCAAGGCAGCCATGAACACCCATGTACAGGTGTTCGCGTGCACAGGTGTGTTCATTCCTCTGGGGGAGACACCCGGGAGCAGGATCTCGGGGCCAGGGCCCTTTTACCAGGTGAAAGCACATACGTAGGGGGTGGGCGAGTGGGGTTAGCGGTGGCTCTGGAGCAGGAGCAGGAGCAGAGGGTGAGGGCCCTGCTGTGCTGTCTGGTGACTTTGGCCGGAGGTCTTCTCTGGGGGGGTCTCAGCCGGGGGCTGGGGTTGATGCGCAGCTCCGAGGGGCTCCTGCCTGCCCACTTCCTTCCTGGGGAAGGAGCCCACCGTTTTTCTGACTGTGCTGGGGAGAGATGATGGTGCCCACACGCAGAGGGCATGGAAGGCACGGGACACGGGCCTCTGCCAGGATATTGGCTCTCAGACCAGGCCCTTTGCTTCTCACAGACAGGAAGTCGCTGCCCACCTGCTGTAATCAGCACCAATTCTTCATTTGCACTTTATTTTAAAAAATATCTTTTTATTGATTTCAGAGAGGAAGGGAGAGGGAGGGAGAAACATCAATGATGAGAGAGAATCATTGATTGGTTACCTCCTCACTGAGGACCGAGCCCACAATCCGGGAATCAAACCGTGACCTCCAGGTTCATAGGCCAACGTTCAACCACTGAGCCACGCCGGTCGGGCTCATTGCACTTTAATGTCTACACCGCTCTACTCTATGGTACCCACTTAGACTTGAAAGTGGGCCTTAGCGAATTCTAATGAAATAGCCATGCAAAGCTCAGCCAGAAATTTAATTGTACCTACTAAATAGCTAATAAATATTTACAATGAACCCATGGCTCCATAAAATTGAAGACTGCACCTCTACATGCTTTCTTGGCCGCGAGGCAGGGTTGGGGGGGAGAGAGACAGAGGCAGGCTAGGAAGGGGGGAAGCAAGGTCTGGCCAGTCTCCTCCCCACAGCATAATCCGGGGCCTTCATTTCAGTTTTCTGTAATGGGATCGGACCCTTCAGCAATGCCTTTGATCTGAGCTTGATCATTTTATTCAGAAAGCAAGCTCTTACAGGGTTCATTTTAGTTGATTATGCATGGAAAGCTTACAAAATTTTCCACGGAGATGATTTTTTTAACCAATTGATGACGTAACAGCTTCATAACGTTTGAATTGTAGATTTTCAGGCCCCGGTCTGGGTCTCACAGTCCATCTCTGGGCTGGGTCTTTTTAAATCTGAAACCTGCCATAGGCCGAGTCCTCGAATAAAGATCTGTACCCTTGACATTTAAAAAAAAAAAAAATTTAATGGAAAATCACTAAATCCTTTCAAATGCTACACTGAAATGTAGTTACAGCTCTTTCCTCATGCCTGGCGAGAATTTAATCATCGCAAAATCTTAATGCTTAATACTGAAATCTTTATCCAAGAGACCCGAAAATGCTTTGCAAGGGGCAGCTCGGCATTCCCAAACCTGCCGACAGAGCTCCTTGGCTCTGAAGACCTGGGAACTTGGAAAGATGACCCTGTGACCCTCAGGGCTGGTTCCCTTTTGCCCCCAGGACCCCCAGGAGCCCCAATACTCCCCATTGAGCCATAGGGCTCTGTGTGGGTGGGGATCTCTGGCTGTGCAGGGAACAGTCTTGGTTGGTGGCTCTGAGGTCTGTGAGGAGCATGGCAGAGGGTCAGAGGGCCAAGGACCAGACCTAGGAGGAAGTCCCTCTTTCCCCATCCAGACAGTCCTACTCGGCCCGCCCCTCCCCGGACCCTGGCCCGCAGAAACCTTGAGAGGTAATGAGATGATGTGGCTGTCTGAGCCAGCCACTCAGTTTTGGCCGCATTGTTGTGCAGCCCTGGAGATCGCATGCTGATTTTAGACAATGTCCGCCTCCCTGTCATCATGAGGAACACAGACAAGGGGGCTTCCTGAGGACTGGGGCACAGTCCACACCGCGGGTCCTCCGTGCCACCCCGACACTCCGTCACTGTGTGTGCGCGTGTCTGCTCAGCCCATCGGCCTCATTTCTCTTTCCGCCCGAGCCTCTGCGCGTGCCTGGCGCACCAGGAGCTCAGGCCTCAGCCAGACCCTGATCCTGGCCGTCCAGCAGGCCCTTCGGCCCCCTAACCTCCCTCCTACTGTGGAATCCAGGAGGGGGCTCCCAGGACAGGGGGTGCCTCCGTGGTTCCCCTGCACCGGGGGGGGGGGGGGGGGGAGGGAGGAGGAGGTCTGTCACAGGTCTGTCTTCTCCGATGGAAACTCTGGAACCGAAATGTGTGCGGTGGCAGCAGGTCCCTGCCCTGGGAGTGTGGCTGCAAGAGGAGCTGGAGTTTCTCAGGGACCCGGAGAGCGGGGAGGGCCAGGAAGGAGCTGGCCCCTGGGTCTGAGCTCTGGGGTCAGATGCAGTTAGAGGTGCTGGCTTCCGTTCCCGGCCCCCCAGGCTGCCCACTCTTCAGCCTTGGCCTGACAGCTGGGCCTGGGGCCGAGCAGTGGTGGGAGAGGGACACACTTCATATGCGTGGGGGATGGGGGGGGAGAATGGGTGGCGGAGGAAAGATGGGGAGGAATGGAGTGAGTGGCAGGGAATGGCAGGCATGTGGGGGACAGTACAGGGGTGGTAGGGAGAACAAGGGGATGGTAGGGGGTAGTGAGGGCATGGGTGTCAGGAAGGATGGGGGCCCTGCTGGGCAGAGTGGTGAGGAGCAAAGGCAGATGCTAGTAAGGCCTGGTGGGTAGCAGGTAGCAAGGAATGGCTTAGGGAGAATTCCAGCTTTTGAAAGGATCTTAACTTAGATGCATGTCGCTAAATGATGCTACTGGGATTTGCCTAACTGCAAAAGGTATTTGGATGTGTATGTTTCGGCTGTCTTGTTTTTCTGGGCAAATGTCAGAGCTTTTATTGCATTATTAGCATTTCAGGTCTTTTGACAACCCAGTGGCAGCCGGACCCTTGCTCTGGACAAAACCCCCACAACGCAATTCTGAAGATACCTTCAGATACCTTCAGATGTGCGAGGCGCCTGTCTTCACAGGCTTTCCAGGGAGTTACACAACGCAGGTGGAGTGACAGTGGGGAGTGGGGAGGAAGGCGTGGGGGGGGGGGCACCTTTAAGGGCATTAATTCGTGGGGACCCCAGGAGGGGCAGCTGCAAGCCCCACCCCTGCCTGGGGCAGCTTTGGGGGATTTACAAGCAGAATAGGCTCAGAGTAGATCTGATTTCTCAACTGCCTAGCGGACATGTGGCTGTATGAATGAATGAATGACTATTTCAAAGATCCATAAATGGATGTTATTTTTTTCTGATCCTGGTGTAAAATCAATCTTATTTATCCTTAAAAATGGAGGAAAAACTGAAATCAAGGCTCTGGAAAAAATGGGGAACTTTTCCTGCATCCTTTTCTACCTTTTAAATATATATATATATAAATATATGTTTATTGATTTCAGAGAAGAAGGGAGAGGGAGAGAGAGAGAGAGAAACATCAATGATAAGAGAATCATTGATTGGCTGCCTCCTGCATGCCCCACACTGGGGATCAAGCCTGCAACCTGGGCATGTGTCCTGACCATGACCTTCTGGTTCATAGGTCGATGCTCAACCACTGAGCCACACTGGCCAGGCATACCTTTTGCTTTCTTTTGGGAAACAAGATGTCACATCGACCTGAGTCAGAGCAGGAGGGAACACCCCGGTCCCATGTCCTAGTTCCCCGGACAACTTCAGACAGGCCCACGCCTATTCAAATTGTTTCCCTGGAGGGAGCTCCCCTTGTCCTTTCTGGGGGTGACCTGGAAGTGGCTGCCCAGAAGGGCTGTGTTCGGAGCCTGTCGGGCAGTTTCTGCATTTGGAGTTGCAGAATGAAGTGCCCCACCCGGAGGGCAAAATCCCCACACCGAAGTCAGTGTCCGATTTTGGTTCCTTAACCATCTGCGGGGAAATTTTTTGGTTTGCCTCATACTCAAAAAGAAACAGCAAGGGAGGAAAGGCCACTTCCTGTGACAGGGCCACTGGGGCCGCCACCTGCTTCAGGTGCCCACCCTGGCAGCCTCACTCGGCAGGAGCCCTGCCTGCCTGACTCTTAACACCCCAGAACAGGGGAAGCACAGCATCTCGGGGAAGCCGGGCACCTCAGCCTCAGAGGCCCAGGAACACGCCCATGATGCCTGGGCCCAGGCAGGGGTCCGCAGAGAGCCCAGATGGAGGTCCCCTCCAGCCCTGTCCCTTCCGTCACGGCCCCAGGCTCCTTCGTCCAGACTTTAGGAAGTACGGGACAGCTGGTGCTTAGCAAACTCTTTTAAATGTATTCTTATTGATTTCAGAGAGAGGAAGGGAGAGAGAGAAACAGCAATGACGAGAGAGAAGCATTGATCGGCGGCTTCCTACACGGCCCCCACTGGGGATTGAACCTGCAAACTGGGCAGGTGCCCTGACCAGGAATCAAACCGTGACCTCTTGGTCCTGACCAGACAGAAAACTCTGATTAGAATGACGGAGGGTTATTTAGTAGCTTGCTAATTATTCACTTAAAGAAGCCCTAACGACTGTCCCATTAGTATCGGCACGTAGCACTGTGAGAGCCTCCTGTGACATGAGCTCACTATTTGCATTTATGCTGAGAAATAGAAGAGGGAAATTCAAACTTGGTTAGTTGTGAAGCATCACCTACGTTGCAGATCACTCACAGAGATGACCGTCTGAGAACAATGGGTGAACCGCAGGTGTGGGGACAACCTGAATTTGTGAATCTGACCATTTTTCATCCTCGCTACCCAGGCTGGAGAGCAGGGGAGGTGTGACAATTACAGGCCTACTCAGACCCCTTTTGGTCTCCAGACTGGAAACTCCTGTCCCCGGCACCCTGCCCCGCAAAAAAAAAAAAAAAAGAAAAAGAAAAAAGAAAAAAGAAAAAGAAACTCCCCCATCTGCTGTCCCCGGGAACTGCTCACAGACCCAGCTCACCCACCACCAGCCTCGGCTTCCTCAAAAGGCCTTGCATGCCCGAGTTTGGGGATTCTGGCGGTAGCTGACTTTCTCAATCATAGCTCATTTCACATGCTTCACGTGAATAACAGGGCACGAGCACAGGGGGCCCCCGACACAGCCTGGGCAGAAAGGACGGAGCAGAGCCGGTGGTCACAGCCGCTCCCTGGGATGCAAAGTTCGGAATCCTCTTGTCTGAACATCTAGCAACTGTTTTGCCATGTGTGCGAGTCCCTCCTGATGCATATTTAACATTCTTAGTGGGAGAAGTTGCCAGCACGTTTCAGCCCAAGTTGGACCCCTGGGGCGAGGTCTCTGGGGGGAGGTGTCACTGAGGGCCTGAAGCTCCCTCACACCGTGCAGCGGATGTTTCTTCGTTCTGAGTCTTACATGGATGTGAGTCCCTCTGATTTCTGTGTGCACATCTCCCGACGTGTAGCAAACATGTAATGCTACACACATTCCTGGGAGACAGGTCTTTGTCCAGAAATGGTGTCAGCTTGTTGTTCCACGTTGCCATAGGGAACACAGAGTTCCGCCTTTGAAATGCATCGAGGAGAGAGCTGTGATTGGTTCTCCTTGCTGTCCATTACTGCTGCTCAGCAGCTATAACTGCAGAGGGCAGAAGGCTGGCCTCCAAAGCAGTTGCGGGGTTTGGGGCAAACATCTTTGTACGGCTCACCTCCAATCCCCCATAGCAAGGGGTCCATAGCTGCTCAGACAGTTGCGGGAGGGGGGGGGGGGGGGAGGAGGAGGAGGAGGAAGGGGAGAGATGAGAAGGAGCAGATCTCGCCAGAAGAGGGCTCGACGATGGTTGCATCTGCATTCGGAATGTTGCTTGGTAATTGATTTGGTGGAGAATAGGAGGAGTCTCAGAAAACCCCTCTGGCAGGTCTTTGAAATGTCTACCTAGTTGCTTATTTTATAAGAACCATATGTAGTGCAGCCTGGGAAATTTTTGGCAAAGTCTGATTTTGGCCAAGTCTTAAATAGGTCCCCTATGATAGTGAGGCCGTAGGTGGGAGGGGGCACCTGGCAGGCGGTGTTCAAGGCCTGGGGACCTGGGAGGAAGTGGGAAAACGTGCAAGGCCTCGGAGCCTGGGGAAGGGAATGCAGTCCGGTCCCATGATCCTTTGAGGTCAGTGTCATTGCAACTCCTGATAGGCAGGAAGGGACACCCAAAGCTCTAGAGGGGAACCCACCGTGAGGGGAGGGGGAACCAGTCTGGTGACTCGGGTTCAACTCAGAGCTCGGGGCCTGTGCGCGAGGACTGGCCTGTCACCCTGACATGGTTGCTTTGTGAATGGCAGCCACCTCTGGTTCTCTGGGCTGAATTCAAAGAGCTGTGCTCTGTTAGTGGCCTGAGCGGGGGCACCACTGGGGCCTGGCTGAGTCTGGGTAGCAAGGCCCCACTGCTGTGGCTGCACCTGTTGGGATGATGGAGTCCCATCAGCCTGGTCAGACTGTTCAGAGTTCTGGGACATCCCATGGGGAGGCCGCGGGAGGAGGTGCTGGACTTCCTGCCTCTAGTCCCATGAGTCACTGAGAGATACAAGGAGGACTGGCCTAAGCTGGCCACACTCCAGGAAACTTCTTTATTTTTTATAGAATTGATTGGGGTGACCTTGGCTCATTAAATTATATAGGGTTCAGGTGTACAGCGCTCTAATACATCGTCTATATTATGTTGTGTGTTTGGACCAGGAATCTTTGTACAAAGTCTTGTTGAGAAGAGAAAAATGACAAGTCCATTTTGCCTCCTCAGCGTGGACTTGTGAACTCCCAGAGACAGGCCTCCATTGCTCAGGGCTTGCAGGCCCAGCCGGGCGGGCTAATCTTGGAGGACGTTGAGGGGCCTTGGATGGCTTAGGGCAGTGGTCGGCAAACTGCGGCTCGAGAGCCACACGCGGCCCCCTGGCCCCCTGAGTGTGGCTCCTCCACAAAATACCACGTGCGGGCGCGCACGTTCAGTGCGATTGGAACTCCGTGGCCCATGCGCAGAAGTCGGTATCTTGTGGAAGAGCCACACTCAAGGGGCCAAAGAGCCGCAGTTTGCCGACCACTGGTTAGGGAACAGAGGGCTGAGGCCTCTGGAGAAAAGGCTGGCCCTGGCCCTGGAGGCTGCCCAGGCCCCAGAAGGCCTGGGGTCAAAGAAGGAGGGGTGTCCAGGCCAGCTGGGAACTCTGGGAGCTGATGGCACACTGGCCACCCTGTTCACACTTGACCAAAACCAACTTCCTGGGTGTGGAGGGGCCAGGGAGGAAGGGAGGGAACTCCAGCCAAGCCCATGCTGAGACCTCTCAGGCTAAGAAGTGGCCTGGCCCAGATGGCCTGCTGGTGTGCACGCGGCTGTGGGTGCAGCAGGTGTGTCTGTGTGGGTGTGCGTGTGTTGCAGAGCATGCATGTGTGAGTAGGAATGCGAGAGCACGTGAGCGAGTCTGTACCTGCGCGTCTGTAAGAGGGAGTGTGACTGAGCAAGTGTGTCAGTGTGACAGTGTAAGTGTTGGATATGTGTATGTGAGCCTTTGCACGAGTGTGTGTGTGTGACCGAGAATACATGTTGAAGGCGCGGGTTTGTGGGTGTGGGTGCCCGTGAGTGTGTCTGTGTGTGATGTGAGTGTGAGGGAGGACGGCTGCCCTGGTGAACCGGGTGACGCCATCGCTCTCGACCGCGAGGAAACCTGCACCTTTCGGGCCCCGCGCGGCCTGCGTGGCTTTTTGACCCGGAAAGGGGGCCGCCGGGCGGGCGCGCGGGGCCAGGGGGCGGGGCGCCGGCGGGAGGGACGAGGGGGGAGGGGGCCGGCGCGGCGGCGCCGTTGCTAAGGCCGGCGGGGGGGGGGGCCTTGGCAACCGGGCGCGAGCGTGCGCGCGTGCGCGTGGGGCGGCCGCGCCGGCGGTCCTGCGGCTCCCACGCGCGCGGGCGCGGGCGCGGGCGCGGCGGGGGCGGGGCGGGCGCGCTCCGGCGGGCGCCGGCGGGGATTTCCAGCGCGAGAGGAAGTGCTGCGAGCGGGAGCGCGAGGGCGCGAGGAGCGCGGGGCGGCGCGGCCGCCGCGTGCGCGAGCCGGTTGCAGCCCAGCAGGGACTTTCCAGCCGGCGGCGGCGGCGGCCGCCGGCCCTTCCCCGCCCCCCGACATGGGGCTGCCCGGGGAGCAGGACGCTGCGGACCGCGGCGGAGGACGCGCCCGGCGCCCCTGAGCCACGAGCGGCGGCGGACCTCGGGGTAAGGGGCGGCGGCGGGCGGGAGGGCGGGCGGCGGCGGGCGGCCCGGCGGCTCCATCCCGGGCTCCATCCCGCGCCCTCGGCGGCGGCGCGGGGCCGGGGCGGCGCAGGCCCGGCGCCCGGCGGCGAGTGCCCGGTGCGGCGCCGCCTCGCCCGGTCCCCGCCGGGCCGCCCGCCCCTCGGACGCCTCAACTTCGGGAAACTTTGCGCCCGAGGCCGGGCCGGGGCCGCGGGGCCGGGGCTGCGCAGCTTTTCAGGAAACGGGCGCCCGGGCCTCCCGCGAACGTGACCCCGCGGCAGCGAGAGCAGCATCTGCCGCGCGGCGGTGCCGGGACCCGGGCCGCGGGGCTGCCCGCACGCACGAGCGGTGGCCGAGGCTGCGGCGGCGTCCGACCATTATTTAAAAGTTTACCCTGAGTCATTCCTCTGCAGAGGAGCGCGCCTGATTCACGCCGGCGCTGCGGGCGGGCGGGCGGCGGGCGGGCGGCCCGGTTGGGGGCAGATGCACGCATTCCCCTCCGGCCGCGGAAGGTCAGCGCGGCGCCCCGAGCGCGGGGCCGGCCCGGGCTGCGTGCCCGCTGCGGGCGCCGGCCGCCCGGCCACGTCTGCCCGTCGCCCGCCCGGGGACGCCGCTCCTGTTCAGCCCCGTCGCGGGGGTTCCGTGCGGGACCCCGTCCCTTCCCGGGAAACAGCAGCGAGATGGAAATGAAGCGTGTGGACGTGCCCGGAAATTTAAGGAGCCTTCAGATCACGGACCTCCGAAGGGGACAATCTTATTGCACCTTTTTCGTGTGAAGCTGTGACTCGGTTTTCGAACGGCATAGGGGTGTGTGTGTGTGCGTGTGCGTGGTTATTCATTTATTTTTGTGGAGTCCACAGAGGCTGCGTGGAGTGGCGTTGTTGCTGCTGCTTAATTTACATTCACAGCACACAGCTGAGGAGTCCCCCCCACCCCCCCGCATTTGCTGGGAACACACACGGGGAAGCTTTGGGAAATGTTGATTTCTGTCCCTTCCTATGTCTGCAAAACCCGGCGGCCATCGCCATCGGTGGGCGCTGAGATCTCCGCCGAAACGGCCTGTGGGGAGCCCCATCCCGGGCAGGAGCCTGGCCGGCCGGCGGGCCGCCATCCGCTGCTCCGAGGGCCGCGTTGTGACAAGGCGCATGTTAGGAATGAGTCGGAAGACGAAAGCATTTTGGGCCCAAACAAAATAAGCCTCGCCGGTCTGATATGTGGGCAGTGTCACCCCGGATTGGAAACCCTCCTGCGAGTAGGTGCTGGGGACAGAAACCGGCCGGGAGGCCAGCATCCCCGCGAGCAACAGGCCTTGCGGGTCGGGTCGAGGCGTAAGATGTGCGGAGTCTCGCCCAGACGCCATCGGTCCCAGCTGTCACAATGCAGAAGCCAGGGCGCGGGGAGCTGCCAGGGAGAAGGCCAGACTTTTTTTTTTTTTTTTTAAGACGTTTATGTGAATTTTTCTATGAGGGGAATGGGGACCCATTATTTTCCTTGGACACTACCCATTCATTTTGCAGAAAGATGGCAAGAGCAGGGGCCAGTTCTGTTAAAAAGGATTCTTGCTTGAAGAAGGGCCTCCTGCACCTGAAACATCTGTTTGCTTCTGCTGTTTTCCCGTGTTGGGGATTTTGATTCTGTAAACACCCCTGGCAGGTCCCTTCCAATTTTCACTCTGCAGACAGAGAGGGACCTTTCTGGGGTGTTGTCAGGATAGATATGCTAATGAGCTGAAGGGTGAGAATGATTGACTCCGGTAAAGTCCTTTTTAAAAATGACGTGAAAGCTGTACTTGAAGAAAGACAAAACTGCCACTGTGGTGTTGCAAGCCTGAGCCAGCTCAAGCACACAAAGGAAATTGCGTTAAATTTGCCCATCTCTGTGTTCTCATCCTCTTACCGGATTCTCCCAAGCAGCGGGGATCTAACCTATCACATATTATGCAACGGCTGAGTTTCCTTGCAGTGGTCACTTTAAGAACTCCCTTAGCCCAGGGGACATCCTCTGACCAAGGCCCTCTGCGTGGACCAGGGGATCATGCATGACCCCTAGGGGGCTTCCGCGGGAGTGCTCACCGGGGAAGATACATTATCTGGGGGGCAGGGGGAGGAGAGTCATAATATTGACTTAAGGTGCAGAGAGAAACTGGGAGAAGGCTGTGGAGTGGGGAAGGCGGTGAGGCCAGTGGATTTGGAAGGTGACCAGCGAGAGGCAGCCGAGGCCTAAGTGTGGAGATGGTGCTGAGACTTGTTCTGAGCAGGAGGCATGAAGCCATGAGAGAGGGCCCGGCGACTGCAGGCAGGAGGGGCAGAGAGGGGAGCGGGTGGTGCAGTGGCAGGTTAGCAGGCTTGGGGTCCAAAGGAGCTCATGGAAACAGAAGAGAAAAGGAAAAGCTGTGCTTGTGTAGTATTATTCATAATTAACTAAAAAAGACAAAATGGCTCTCTCATTTTGGAGCGCCTTTACTGTGTTGTGCACAGCACCATCCTAGACGTGGTGGGTGGTGGGGCACTGACCAGCCCAGGAAAGAGGAGGTGAGGCTCTTATCAGTCAGCATTAGAACCAGTTTTGGGGGCCGAAAATTTTGTCTCCCTGTGCAGGTACCTTGGGGTGAGGCTGGCAGGTGGTGAGATGTCACCGGGGCAGGTGACTCCTGGTTTCTGTCAACTGCAGAAATCAGGTTGGCATCTTGTACTGAATTCTGTATTCCTCTAGATAAGTGGATCATTAGCTGGGACTTGGGAGTCTTTTGCCCATTTAATTTAATGTTCAATTAATGTGCCTCGAGTTCCCATAATGTTCTAGTTACAGTGCCAGGGTGAGGGAGAGACCGCACCGCCTTTAAAGGCTGGGTCTGCGGAAGTCTGGGGCTTCCCAGCTGGTGCACAGTGAGGGGAGGAGCTGGGACCCAGTGAGGGGAGGAGCCAAACCCAGTAAGGGGAGGAGCTGGGACCCAGTGAGGGGAGGAGCTGGGACCCAGTGAGGGGAGGAGCTGGGACCCAGTGAGGGGAGGAGCTGGGACCCAGTGAGGGGAGGAGCCGGGACCCAGTGAGGGGAGGAGCCGGGACCCAGTGAGGGGAGGAGCCGGGACCCAGTGAGGGAGGAGCCGGGACCCAGTGAGGGGAGGAGCCGGGACCCAGTGAGGGGAGGAGCCGGGACCCAGTGAGGGGAGGAGCCGGGACCCAGTGAGGGGAGGAGCCGGAACCCAGTGAGGGGAGGAGCCAGAACCCAGTGAGGGGAGGAGCCAGAACCCAGCAGGGGAGGAGCCAGAACCCAGTGAGGGGAGGAGCCAGAACCCAGTGAGGGGAGGAGCCAGAACCCAGCAGGGGAGGAGCCAGAACCCAGTGAGGGAGGAGCTGGGACCCAACAGGGGAGGAGCCAGAAACCCAGTGAGGGGAGGAGCCGGGACCCAGTGAGGGGAGGAGCCAGGACCCAGTGAGGGGAGGAGCCAGAACCCAGTGAGGGGAGAAGCCGGGACCCAACAGGGGAGGAGCCGGGACCCACTGAGGGGAGGAGCCGGGACCCACTGAGGAGAGGAGCTGGGACCGGCCTCTCAGCCAGAGCGAAGACCCCAGGAAGAAAGTTGAGCCAATGTGGACTCCGGTGTAGAAGACATCTGACGGACATGGGGTCGGGAGGCCGGAAGTGGGCCTCCAGCTCCTGCCAAGTCCCCCTGGTGTTTGTCAGATGCGACCTGCCTGCTGGCTGCCCTGCTGCTGGCCAGGGGTGCAGTGTTGGCCGCCCCGCGATGGCGTGTCCAGGGGTGATGTTTCTGCGCATCCTCTGGCCCTTGCAGGCCCTTTGTGACCGGAGCTGGGCGGTTCGGCCTCCGCCCTGTGCAGGCCGCCCTGGGTGGAGCACGCGGCCGTCCCTCCTCCCTCTCCGGGGTAGGAGTCTCCGGTGTGCGCAGGGGGTCGGGTGTACGCAGGGGGTCTCCGGTGTGCGCAGGGGGTCGGGTGTACGCAGGGGGTCTCCGGAGTGCGCACTGGGTCGGGTGTACGCAGGGGGTCTCCGGAGTGCGCAGGGGGTCGGGTGTACGCAGGGGGTCTCCGGTGTGCGCAGGGGGTCGGGTGTACGCAGGGGGTCTCCGGAGTGCGCACTGGGTCGGGTGTACGCAGGGGGTCTCCGGAGTGCGCAGGGGGTCGGGTGTACGCAGGGGGTCTCCGGTGGGCGCAGGGGGTCGGGGTGGGCGCAGGGGGTCTCCGGTGGGCGCAGGGGGTCGGGGTGTGCGCAGGGGGGTCTCGGTGTGCATAGCGGGTCAGGGTTACAGAGCTCCTCCCTCCCCGGGGCCTCCCCTCCCTCCTTCCCTCTCACCCACCTCTAATCACTCATGTCCCTTTGGTTCTCCAGACATAAAACATCGGGCCCTATAATTTCATTTCATGATTTTTTTTTTTTAAGAGTTTGTTCCATGGTGATTTTGACTCCATATATAAAAATATATTTTTAAATTTTATTTATTTTAAATGGAGGTTACTTGGTAACTTCTCATGATGCCATTCTACCAAGAAAGATACCACACTTGTGGTTTTGATATCCTGATTTCCTTTCCAATTTAAACACTTGATTCTATGGCAAAACCTAAATACATATTTATAGGAAACTTGGATTCTGTAAGCGGCGAGAAAAGCAAAACGGATTAACCAAGTGGCATGAAACATCTTTAGGGCAGCGGCGGCATCCACATGGTGAAGCGGGGGTGCCAGCGGCATGCTGACTGTGCTGAGGGCTTTAAGACCAGCTCCGCTCCGAAGGGTAACGCCCAGTAGGCCTCTCCCCTCCCCAGGGCTAGACCCTCTGCCTTTGTGTCCAGAACCCGCAGGCCTTCGAGAGGAGGGGCCGGACAGGGCCACCCAGTGGTCCCTGTGGTGTGGCTCTGCAGTGGGCGAGCCAGAGCCTCGCAGCTGCCACCCCTGCCTGCGCACCCCATGCACCCTTCCGGAAGCAGTGAGCGCCCTGGTCCGTTGCGTTAGGGGCTCCGGGACAGGACGAGCAGGGAAAGTTGCTCCCCAGCCTTCCTTGCTCAGTCATAC
This sequence comes from Myotis myotis, assembly GCF_014108235.1. Lineage (NCBI taxonomy): Eukaryota > Metazoa > Chordata > Mammalia > Chiroptera > Vespertilionidae > Myotis > Myotis myotis. Next base: position 339,712 of record NW_023416348.1, on the reverse strand, counting down.
CCCGGAGTCACAACTTTACTCTGGAAATTAAATCTGTCCCTTTTGGATTAATAATGGCCCGGCCTTTGAAACGTGGTTACAGGGGAAATGAAGTGTTCTGGTTGCAGAGGGCTTTCCCGTGAGAGCGCGCTTGGCGTGGCACGCGAGACGGCTCAGGCTGTGTTTCATCTTAACATTTAATGCGAATGTGATGTCGTACTCAGTGATATGTCTGATTTTTCTACCATAAACACACTTTGTCCCCCTGAATTTTGGGTATGGTAGGTTCTCTGTAAGATGGTGTTTATGCTTAGCTTCCCTGGGCTCCCCAGGGGGTCCCCTGGCATCCCCTGGGCTCCCGAGGGGGCTGGCCACCCCAGCTTCAGCGGTGTGGGCGTGGTGGGAGGCACAGCGGCGGCCCTCTGTTCAGCACCAGCAGCGAGGGCGGCTTCTGCCTCTGAGTCGGCTTCCCTGCCCACACGGCTGATGGCACCCCCCCCCCCCCCCAGCCCTGCTTGTCAGGAGGAGACCGTGAAACGGCCCGTGTTCGCTCACGTCCACGGAGGACTGGATGTGGGGAGTCAGAGTGTGGAGGTCTGGCAGTGTAAACAAGGGGTCAGTCTTAGGGACCCTTGCGACTTTCTCACTGAGTTCCCTCATTTTATAAGGGCGGCAGCTGAGGCTCAGGATGGGGGTAGTGGCTCCCCCAGGTCTGTTATGACAGAGCAGGGACTAGTCACCCCGAGTAGAGTGTCCCCTGCCTTCTTCATGCCCCAAGATCCACCCGGAGGCTGCTTGGCCTCCACTTCCGACCCAGGAGAGTGGAGAGTTATTTAATCAGTGCAGTTTTGAGAATTTGCTCAGGAGCAGTGCTAGTTGCTAAAGCTGGAAAGTCGAGTAAGATGCTCTGTGATCAGTCTCCAAGGAGCTTCTGTACCAGGATGCGCCAGAGAGTCCTGAGGTGCTGGCACCAGGGGCAGGTGCCGGGGGGAGGGGGGTGGGCACTGGGGGAGGCAGGGCCCGTTGCCTGGGACCAGGGCTTAGGAGGTGGTTTCTGGGAGGATGAGCATGAGCAAGCTGGCTGTGGGGGAGCGAGCTCACGGTGAGGCCCAGGGGTCTGGCGGCCGCCCTGGGTGCCAGCCTGACTTTGGCGAGAAGATTGTCCCATTTTACAGATGAGGAAACTGAAGAGCTCCAGGCCTGTGGGACCCCAGAGCTCAGGTTCTCATCACTGTGCTCGGCGGGCAGTTGGCGCTGAATTAAGTCCGCTTCTGGGTTCTGTTCAGACTCCAGACCGTAAGTGTCGCCTTCTGGTGCCGGCGTTCTCGCTCCCTCCTGAGCGCGCTATGGAGCGGGGTCGGGTCCAGCACGGGCGTTTTGTGCGGCCATTCTTCCCCCAGAGTCCGTTCTGCCTGCGCGGACACTTCCCAGCCGCACCCGTTCCTTCCCTCTGTTCAGAGTTATTTTCCTGTGGCAGCAACATCGCACTCAACGCCCTTTAAAATCCACTCCCACCGCCCTCAGGTGCTGCTGACGGCTGGTACGAACGTGCTGGCGACCCCCTCCCTGCGCTCACATCCTCACTCATCAGGACGGTGTTCAGTGGCTGTCTCCTCAGGGCTTCATGAGCAGCGGTCGTTGGTGGTGACACGTCCCCAGGCCTGGCCACTCTGGATGGAGCCGACTGGGGCCCCCGACAGTCAGGTTCCTGCCATTCACCTGGGAGATGAGAATAGCTACTGGGGCCCCCGACAGTCAGGTTCCTGCCATTCACCTGGGAGATGAGAATAGCTACGCATCGCTGATGGGGACGCGCGTTGAAGGCACAGGAGCCCTCTGCGCGGTCGGCAGGCCGTGGCGTGCTTGGGTTTGGGAGGAGAGGGTGTGTGCCGTCTGCCGGAACCTCTGTGACGTCTGCCCGGCCCGGAGGGTGCACCATGCACCTGCCAGAGGCACATGCCTGAGCCGGGTCAGCTTCCTGGAGGGACGAGGGCACATTTCTTTCTGACACGGCTGGCGCTGGGTGGGGGCGGCAGCATGGGGCCTTGTGATTCTGGAGGCTCCCCCCCCCCCCCCCCCCGGCTCGAGGGGTGTTCAGGTCTTGGGAGGGGTCAGTGACAGGCTTCTAAGGACAGGCCCGCTTCCCGTGTTTTCGCAGTTTGGCCTAAGATGTGCTCGGTGACAGTGAGGCTCACTCCACGGAGGGCCTCGGGGTTTGTGTCCGACCTGCCCGTGATAGTAAGTCACTCTCCTCCCTGCACCTCATGTTCTCAGCGAAGGAAGGGTGACTGGGTTACAGGGGAGACTGGGAGACCTGACACATCGCAAGAGGGAATTCCTCTCCCTCCCTCCTCTCCTGAGTTTCCGGAAGGGAAGACGAGCCAGGAATGACAGGCCTTCTGGGGATGAAGGCGGCCTGGAGGCCCGGCCTGCGGCGGGGGTAGAAGAAGCACGCCATTGGATTGTAAGGAAATGATTTGTGACGAAGAGCAAAAGGTCTAGAAACTAGCAATCACTGTATGTTTGCACACACAGGACTCTGCAGGTAGCCCCCCATTGTTTAAGAAAAGCAGTTTTTACATGTGATGGTTTGTGATAAATTTATATTTTAGTACATTATTTAGCAGAACAGTATTCTTCAATCCATTCTGGTATCTGCTTAGACGTCACTTTTTTTAGGACAGTGGTTCTCAACCTTCTGGCCCTTTAAATACAGTTCCTCATGTTGTGACCCAACCATAAAATTATTTTCGTTGCTACTTCATAACTAATGTTGCTGCTGTTATGAATCGTAATATAAATATCTAGTATGCAGGATGGTCTTAGGTGACCCCTGTGAAAGGGTCGTTCGACCGCCAAAGGGGTCGCGACCCACAGGTTGGGAACCGCTGTTCTAGGAGGTCTTCCCTGAACACCTAATGCAGTAATGGCGAACCTTTTGAGCTCGGCGTGTCAGCATTTGAAAAACCCTAACTTAACTCTGGTGCCGTGTCACATATAGAAATTTTTTGATATTTGCAACTATACTAAAACAAAGACTCATATTTTTGATACTTATTTTATATATTTAAATGCCACTTAACAAAGAAAAATCAACCAAAAAAATGAGTTCGCGTGTCACCTCTGACACGCGTGTCAGAGGTTCGCCATCACTGCCCTAATTCAAAGAGCCCCGGTTGTCTCTGTCTAGTTCCTTGTGTGCTTTTTAAATTCGTAGCAGAAAATTGTCCATCGCCATAGCCTGTGCACCCGAGAGTGCCTGGTGTGTGGTAGGAAGCTAAGAGTTTGTATGAATGAATCAGTAAACTATAGTCTGACCACATTTTCTTTTATTGAGGCAAAACTCACATGTCATACAATTAACTATTTTAAAATGTACTGTTCAGTGGTATTTAGTATGTTCACAATATTGTGCAAACACCAGTTCTTTCTAGTTTCAAATGGTTTTATCACCCATTAAAGAACCCTGTGCTCCTGGCATATTCGTTCCCTGTGCCTCCTTCTCTGGCCTGCTGTCTGTCCCTGTGGGTTTGCCTGTCCCGGCCGTGCCACGGAACAGGAGCCAGACAGCACGACTGGCTTTTGCGTCTCCTTCCCCTTAGCACAGTGTTGTTGAGGTGCGTCCAAGCTGTTGCCTGCACGAGTGTTGTGTTCTGTTTTAATGGCTGAATAATATTCCGTCGTGTGTCTTACCACAGTTTTGTTTATGCGTTCACTCACTTTTTGGGGTGGTTTTCACCTTTTGGCTATGATGAATCATGTGTACAAGTTCATGTGGAGAGGTGTTTCCATTTCTCTTGGGCCATATGGTGATTCTGTGTTTACCTTATTCCCACCAGCAAGGTGCCAGGGTTCCGATTTCTGCACATCTTTGCCAACATTTGTTTTTGTCTTTCTGGTGAAAACTCTCCAGTGGACATGAAGTGGCATCTCCCTGTGGTTTTGTATTTCCTTAATGACCGATGGCATTGGGCATCTTTTATCTTTTCATCGTATATAGTAGAACAATGTCTATTCAAGCATTGCCCATGTTTCAATGGATTGTTTGACTTTTTGTTGTTGACCTGTAAGAGTTCCTTCTATATTTTGGATAGCTACATGATTTACAGACATTTTCTCTCATTCCCTAAGATTTTTTTAGTCCTGTTAATGTCCTTTGATGTTTAAAAGCTTTTAATTTTGACGATGTCCACTTTTACTATTTTTCATTTTGTTGCTGTTGCTTTGGTATAAAATCTGAGAATCTATTGCCAAATCCGAGACTATGAAGATTTGCTATATGTTTTATAGTTTTAGTTCTTACATTCAGACCTTTGATCCCCGTGAGCTAATTTTTATGTGTGGAGTGAGGCAGGGGTTCTCCTTCATTCTGCTGCAAGTGCTTACCCAGTTGTCCAGCACCATGTGTTGAAGGACCATCCTCATTGGATGGTCTTGGTAGCCTTGTTGGAAATCAGTTGGCCACGGATGTTTGAATTTATTTCTGGACTCTCTATTCCATTGTATAGGTCTGTCTTTATGCCAATAGCACACTATGTTTTGATTACTGTAGTTTAAAAAAACATATATATATATTTCTATTGAATATAGAGAAAGGGAGAGAGAGAGAAAGAGAGAGAGAGAAAGAGAGAGAGAGAGAGAGAGAGAGAGAGAGAGAGAGAGAGAGAGAGAGAAACATCAATGAAGAGAGAATCATTGATTGGCTGCATCCTGCATGCCCCCTACTAGGGACTGAGCCATCAACCTGGGCAGGTACCCTGATGGGGAGTTGAACTGTGAATTCCTGGTTCATAGGTCAATGCCCAACCACTGACCCCACAGGCCAGGTAGCTGCTGCAGCTTTGTAGAAAGTTTTGAAATAATTTTGGGAAGTGTGTCTTCCCACCTGTTTTTCCTGTCTGCTCGGGTTCGTTGGGATCCCTTGCAGCTCCGTAGTAATTTGAGACTCTGTTTTTCACTTTCTGCAAAAACAGTTTGGAATTTTGAGGGGAATTACACTGCATGTGCTTTGGGGTGTTGCCATCTTAACCATATTCGGTCTCCTAGTCCATGACCCTGGGATACTGGTCCATGCCTTCTTACCTTTCATTTTTTTCAGCACGGTTCTGTTTCAGTGGCCAAGTCTGCACCTCCGGGGCTTAATTTATTCCTAGGTATTGTATTCTTTTGGATGCTACTGTAAATCAAATTGTTCCCTTAATTTTTAAAAGACTTTTCATTGCTTGTATATAAAAGCACAACTGATTTAAAAATACATTTTTATTAAATCAGAGAGAAAGGGAGAGGGAGATAGAAACATCAGTGATGAGAGAGAATCGTTGATCAGCTGCCTCCTGCATGCCCCCCACTGAGGACCGAGCCCGCCACCTGGGCATGTGCCCTGACCTGGGATTGAACTGTGACCTCCTGGTTCATAGGTCGAAGCTGAACTGCTGAGCCCCGCGCCGGTTGGCCACAACTGATTTTTGTGTGGTGATCATATAGCCTGCAGCTTTGCTGAGTTTGGTTATTGCCTCTGGTAGCTTTTTGTGGATTCTGAGGGATTTTCTGCATGTGGAATCGTGACACATGCAGTAGAGACGCTTTTGATCTCTTCCTCTTCCATTTGGATCCTCTTGTTTCTTTTTCTTGGCGGCTGCTCTGGCTGGGGCTCTGCAGTGCCGAACAGCAGCGGCGGGAGCGGACGCCTGGTCTGTTTCTGATCTTAGGGACACTTTCGGACTTGCGCCATTGCTTATGGAGTTAGTGTAGGATTTCAAAAATAAGTGCCTTTTATCATGTTAGGAGGTTTCTTTGCGGAGTGTTTGATCATGGAAGGTTGTTGCGTTTTGTCACGTGCTTTTTGTGTGTCTGTTGACACGGACGCGTGTCTTCCCCCTCCGTCTGTTAATGTGGTGCATCACATTAATCGATTTTCATGTGTTGAACCGCCCTTGCTTTCCTGGGATAAATCGCACTTGATTGTGGTGGCTGTTCCCTTTAAGGTGTTGTTGGATTCGGTCTGCAATTATTTTGTTGAGAATTTTTGCATCCAGGTTTGTAAGGGACATTGGTCTTTAGTTTCCTTTCCTTGTGGTATCTTTGTCTGGCTTGGTAATTGGCTGCCAACCGCGTTTTGACCGAAAATGAGAGAGAAACATCGATCGGCTGCCTCCTGTACGCTCCCACAACCCGGGCATGTGACCAAACCAGTAATTGAACCGTGACCTCCTGGTTCATAGGTTGGTGCTCAACCACTGAGCCACCCAGGCCAGGCTGTCAGGAGTTTTCCAGGTACGACTTTGGGTCCATAAAGTTTCCCTTCCTATTAGGTTATTTTTAAATACCTTGAAAACATTACTTTAATTTGAAGAGTATCATGGAGTTTAAGCTTCTCTCTCTCTGTTCTTCAGTGAAGCTTCATTGAGACACTGTCAGTAAATGTCCTTCTCTTCACCCTGGGTTACTCTAGGGGCCCCGTGGAGACGTCCCTGCCAAAGCCAGGCTGGCGTGTGGAGGTGGGGCTGCCTCACGGGCCTGTGCAGAGGCTGCGTTGGCTCTGCCCCCGTCTCGTTTCTGTGAGCCCTGCTTCTCAGCCCCCAGCTGGTGCCGCAGCACCAGTGAGCCTAGCGAGTGTGCGGAGGCCACAGGGCGTGGGGAGCGGACACAGAAATCTGAATCTTTGGCTCCAGGGGAGCCCCAAGGTGTGGGGTTGGTGAGGGTGGAGAGGGGCTGAGGTTTCTGGTCCATGTGCGTCCTCTGCTTGCACCCCCCCAGGAGCCCTGCCCACGAGCCTGCCCAGTGCAGTGCTGGCCGCAGCGCCAGCCGCCCAGGCCCGCTGTCCCGAGCGCACCCTCCCGTTGTTCCCAATGCCCACCACTCCCGGGAGCGAGCCTTCTGTCCACAGAGTCAGCCGCTGCTGGCGGTGGATGTGTCAGCGTGACTGACAGGTGCATGGCATTTCAGGGAGTCCTGGGGCTCCTGAACCCCCTCCCGTCATGCCTGAGGTCTCTTACAGCAGTAAAGTTACACCCAGGTGTCCCCCCAAAATGTGAACACACTTTAACAGCTGATAGCGCAATTTTGGAAATGAAATCTATGTTAATAAACACCGCCTTTATGATTATTCAGTGTGTGTGCATTTTTGGGACACCCTACATATATGCTCCCTATATTTGGTATAGGGGTGCCAGACCTGCGTCAGGTTTAGTCACTTTGCGCAGAGAAATAAGTAAGGTGTGGTGTCTGAGGCATCTTCATAGAGGTCCCAGGTCTGCACATGACAGATAAGGCTCTTCCAGCTCCAACATTCTGTTCGTCAAGCACCAGCCTGCAAGGTCAGCCTCTGAGGCCCAGAGCGTGGGAGCATGGGGAGTGCTCATCAGCAAGCCGGCCGGGGAGGGAAGGCAGTGGGTGGCCGGCAGGCACAGGATGGGGGCTCCCTCCACAGGGGGGTCCACCCGTGTCCACGGCTCAGCATGGCGGAGCCCAGCAGGTCTCAAGGCTGGAGACCCGCAGGCGTGGAGGTCCTGAGAGGAGGTCGTGCCCCCAGGGCTCTGGAAACCGAGGTGACGGCCACCCCCCTTTGAAACGGAGACTCAGCCCGTCTGTGTGGCCTGAGAAGCAAGAGAACAAAAATAAAGGGCAGATTACAGGACGAGTGAGTTAGCACGTCCGTGTCAGCTTCGGGCTCTGGCCAGCTCCCACCAGGAGCCTCACAGATGGGCCTCCTCGGAGAGCCTGCCTCACGAGGCGACTGTGGTCTCAGAACCCACCCGAGCCCTGGCCTGCGTGTTCCGTGGTTAGGCATCGGCCTGCACGCCGGCGGGTCGCAGGTTCAGTTCCCCGTCAAGGGCACGTACCCGTCAATGGCCGCGACTGGGTGTGGAAGCCGGTGGCTAATCTGGAATATTGGAAACGGTGAGAGTTTAGGGGGCAGATGGGGCGTGGAAGGCCTGCTCAGGGACTTCCTGTGATGGCGGAGGGCAGAGCGCGCCCAGCGCGGGGCCAGCTGCGTGGACTCGTGAGCGTCGTGGAAAGTCACAGTTTGCCTGCGTGTGCGGATCCCACTCCCTCATGACCTCGCACCCAGAGCGTAGCTACCGCCGCCGGGACCGCTCCTCGCGGCCGCCGCGTGTTTGTGCTGCCAGCGGCCCGCAGGCTTCTGGACTCCGTGTTCGGGTGGCTGTCCCGTGGGACTGGCCTTCCCTGTGGGATGTCTAGGGTTTCATGGGTTTCCAGGAGGGGCAATGCTGACGGTCCACAGAGCCCCGGACGGGCCGTTTATCCCCAGGGATTTCCTAAAGCCCCCTGGTCGGGGCGGGAGGCCTCCCAGAGCCCCGGGTGGGACGGCGGATCGCGGGACGCCTGGCCGGCCCAGGCCGCCTGCTCTGTCCTCTGCTTTACCGGTGACTTATTTTCCTTCTTCTCGTGGCTTCATGTCAGCGATTCCAGATCCTGGCTGCACGTTAAGATGAGTAGAAAGAACACAAAAGCCGGCCGCTTCAGACTCTTTCCGTCGGGAGCCCCGCACGCGGCCATGCCGGGCATCTTCCATAAAGTCGCCCTGGGGGGGACTGCCGCCCCGCACGCGGCCATGCCGGGCATCTTCCATAAAGTCGCCCTGGGGGGGACTGCCGCCCCGCACGCGGCCATGCCGGGCATCTTCCATAAAGTCGCCCTGGGGGGGACTGCCGCCCCGCACGCGGCCATGTCGGGCATCTTCCATAAAGTCACCCCGGGGGGGACTGCCGCCCCGCATGCGGCCATGCCGGGCATCTTCCATAAAGTCGCCCTGGGGTGGGACTGCCGCCCCGAGGGGCCGAGCCGGTGGGTCAGCAGAAGGCACACTCCTCTCCAGCATCACCTGCCCAGGCGCCTCGCCAGGCGGACCCAGGCCTCCCTCATGCCGGCCGGTGCCCTGGGCGCCTCAGCAGGGCTTTCAGGGACCGGACCTGCTCCAGGGGGAGGAGCCCCAGCGGCCATGGCCTCTCTTCCCGCTCCGCTTGTGTGAACGTGAGCCAGTGACCTGACCTTCAGGCCCCTGCACAGAAAGTGAGGCACCCAGGTCCTCAGTCCAATTCTGACGTCCCAGAGCCTCTGAAAATGGAATGGATTTGTCACAGATTTGGTGCCAAAACCTGACCTGGACTGAGGTGGTGCTGTTTACAGTCCCTGTTCCATGTGGGGTGTCTCGCCGCAGACGGTAATTCCTGTGGTTCTTGCAGGTGCTGCCCCAGACTTCACCGGGAGCGTTACGTAATGCACACTGCACACAGTATTTCCTTCCTAACTTCCAGAGCATTCTGACTTCAAGCACAACTGGCTTTGGTTTGGGGTGAGGGGCTGTGGCTCCGGGGTCAGCCTATCTGCGAACCTCCTGGCGGCTCCCAGCACCCAGCCAGCAGATGGCTTCGCCCTCGGCACCTCACTGTGCACACCTTCCCCGGGGCGTTGCTTTCCCAGAACCTCGGTGCTCTGCGTGGCGGCCTCGCTGCTCAGACAGTCCAGTGTTTTCTATCGTCAGCATCCGCTGCGCCCGCCCTGGGTATCCATCATCCCTGCGTGCATCTGGGCCAATGTCACCGGGAGTGAGTGTGTGTGGGACCTGGCCCTGCGGGCAGAGTGAGAATCAGTCCTAGAAAGAGAAAACTGGGAAGTTTGTTTTTGAGGAACCTATTTTGTTACATTCAAACCAAGAGGAGAGAGCAGGCGTGTTAGGAGGCAGCTTAGCCCCGGCCCCCTGCAGGCTCCCAGAGGAGCTGGGATGCTCGAGGGCGTGGAGGACCCTTGCGCTTTGGAGCGATGGTGTCTGGGAACCGCAGTGTTAGCTTCCTGTTTCCTTTTCTTTCTTTTTTAAATTGATTTTAGAGAGGAAGGGAGAGAGAGAGAAACACCAATGAAGAGAAGAATCATTAATCTGCTGCCTCCTGCACACCCCACACTGGGGACCGAACCCGCAACCCGGCACGTACCCTGACCGGGAATCGAACCGTGACCTCCTGGTTCCTAGGCCGACACTCAGCCACGGAGCCACGCGGGCCGGGCTGGAGCAGCCTCTTCTTTTTTTTGCCGTGAACCCTCACCCGAGGACATTTTCACTGGTTTTCCAGAGAGAGGGAGAGACACAGAGAAACATGGATGTGAGGGAAACACGTTGATTGGTTGCCTCCTGCACGAGTCTTGACCAGGGCCCAGGCCAGGGAGGAGCCTACATCCAAGGTACATGCCCTTGACTGGAATTGAACCCGGGACCCTTTGGTCCGTCAGCCGATGCTCTGTCCACTGAGCCACACCGGCCAGGGCTGAAGCAGCAGCCTGTCCTTAACACAGGTTTTGTGGTCTGCTTTACCTGGAACTCACGGCTTTTGCCTTTTGCTAGGAGACTTCCTGTGTGCCAGAACTGACCCTCCAGGACAGGAAAATGTGGGTGTTCCCCTGCTGTCTCACGCCCCCCTGCACCCCGAGAAGCTGGGGAGATTGTGGCCACCCTTGGCTGAGCAGAGTCTGTATTGAGAGGGACATGTCTCTAAATGCTTCATTATGGTCCTCAGTTTTCTTTCCTTTGGGCCCGGAAGGGAGTGTTTGCTGTACGTGTATAATTGGGGCCTTTTGGTTTGAGGAATTTGGGGAGTGGGTGGCTAGCTGTGATGTGATCACCACCGCCGCCAGCCCCACGGGGGGCCCTGGGAGGCTGAGCGCACTGGTGCTCGCTCGGTGTGGCCGCTCCTCCGTGGTGGGAGGAAGAGTTCATCCCTCGTGGCCTGGTGAGCTGATGGGGAACCGGATACCAGACGTCTCAGTGACTTAGAGCAGCAGTCGCCCCCCTTTCGGATCGCGCGGACCACTGGTTAGCGACCGCTGCTTTAGAGTGTGGAAGGTTACTGACTCTTAGAGAGCGGTGCACACCAAGGCAGTCTCAGGTAGATGACACAGTCACTGTCCTGGTGCGTCGGTCCCTGGACCGGGAGCCCGTGGAGTGGGCCTCCCACTGGACTGCAGACAAGCCCTCTGTGGAGCTGCGGCCTGCTGGCCCTCCTGGCTGCGGGCAGGGAGGGCGGGGAGGAGGCAGCCGCCGCTGTGGTCCCGTTGCACACGTGCGAGGACAGCTCCACATGCACGTTTCATGTGTGTCTTACAGGGCATCGGTCAGCAATGCCTTTGACTTCGGGATCTGCCTCCTATAGAAATGGGGAGACTTGGGGATGAGCTCCCCCGCCCCCCAGGGAGGCAGGCCTCCTAGAGACTCGCGCTCAGACTGGGCCCGTCCAGAGGAAGTGTGGGCGCTGCCGTCGCGGCTCAGAGCCCCGCAGGGTGGCGGGTGCAGGCACCGCACTGCTTTCGGTTTCAGCGGCATGTGATTTGGGCCAGTGGTTTTAAGGGAGCCTTTCACATCCAACCCCGCTCCATCCCCGTGTCCTCGTTACAGTGGCGATGGGAAAAGGCCACTGGCCGGGTCATGCTGGTCGCGGTGTGTGTGCGCGAGGGTGTCCCCCAGGGACGCTTGGCAGTGTCGGAAACCCCCTGGGCTGGTGGGTGGGGCTGGTGTCGAGTGAGCACCGCCCGAGCTGGTAAACACCGGGATGCCCAGGGCAGCCCCCCAGCAGAGAGCTACCTGGCTTAGGTGTGGGGGTGCAGAGCTGGGAGTCGGGGCCAGAGGATGTGTGACTGTTCGGGTTTCATATTGTGAAGGTGAGGTGCTTTCTACAACATGGTCTTTAGCTATTAGATGAGGTCGTAAAGAGTAAAGAATGTTTTTAATTTGTACTGTCACGCGGGCCTGCTCTGAGTGTATTAAAATGCGCAGAGGGCACTCAGAGGTCAGGGGCCTGGGGCAGAGGCCCAGCTGTCCGTCGGGCTGGTGTGGCTAAGCCCTTCCTGAGAAACCATGATTTAAGTGAAGCTTTGGTCGCAGGACGGGAGTTTTGAGTAGGTACCATCAGAATCAATGACTTCTCCGGCTGTGGCTCCCAGTGCCCCGGTTTGTCCTTAGCCCGTGGCTCTCGCGCCAGCTCCAGCCTGTGTGTTCACCTCCCTCCTGGCTGAGTGCTGGGGTGCCGGCACCGCCCTGAGCGCCAGGGACCCAGCAGGCCGGTGTGGTCAGGACAGATCGGGAGTCCGGTGCGGCTGCAGGATAGCGCGGGATGGGCAGGGCTGGGCGGGCGCTGCCTGAGCTGGTCTGGGGCTCACTGACCAGGCCGGCGGGGGAAACGCACTGTGCCCATGGCCTGAGGCTCCAGCGTGTTCACTTAGCTGTCGCCCACCCTGTCCCATGGCTTCTGAGCCCTTCCCACCCGCCTCCGGGTGCTGACGCCAGAGGGCTGGGCAACACCCAGGATCCCTCGCCTGCCTGGTCTCCCACCCAGTCCCCCTCTCCCCCAAGGAACCCCCCCCCCCCCCCCGCCCAGTGCTGGGCCCCCTGCCCGCCATCCTCAGATGGGAGCCTCACCGGGTGCGGGGACAGGAGCAGGGTGCACAGGGACCGCCCTCTGAGAGCTGGGGTTTTGCATGGGGGTTTCTGTCAGTTATTTTTTCCTCACCTTTTGGAGCCCAGGCCGGGGTGGGGGGTGGGGAGGGCAGACAGCGCCGATCCCTGCAGGGAGCCACCCCTCCCACGCACAGAGCTCAGAGGGCAGCCTGTGCTGAAGGTCTCAGCGGGCTTTGCAAGCAGGAAGCGGAGGCCAGCGCCCTGGCCTTGGCGTAGGTGCCCAGTGTGCGAGCGGCACTGGAGGACGGGCGCTGTGCTCACAGGCTTCCCTGGTCCCCAGGCCTCTCCTGCCCTCAGGCCTCTCCTCAGGCCTCTCCTGCCCTCAGGCCTCTCCTGCCCTCAGGCCTCTCCTCAGGCCTCTCCTGCCCTCAGGCCTCTCCTCCTCCTCAGGCCTCCCCTGCCCTCAGGCCTCTCCTGCCCTCAGGCCTCCCCTCCTCCTCAGGCCTCCCCTCCTCCTCAGGCCTCCCCTCCTCCTCTGGCCTCCCCTCCTCCTCAGGCCTCCCCTCCTCCTCAGGCCTCTCCTCCTCCTCAGGCCTCCCCTGCCCTCAGGCCTCTCCTCCTCCTCAGGCCTCCCCTGCCCTCAGGCCTCTCCTCCTCCTCAGGCCTCCCCTGCCCTCAGGCCTCACCTCCTCCTCAGGCCTCCCCTGCCCTCAGGCCTCTCCTACCCTCAGGCCTCTCCTGCCCTCAGGCCTCCCCTCCTCCTCTGGCCTCTCCTCCTCCTCAGGCCTTCCCTGCCCTCAGGCCTCCCCTCCTCCTCTGGCCTCTCCTCCTCCTCAGGCCTCTCCTGCCCTCAGGCCTCTCCTCCTCCTCAGGCCTCTCCTCCTCCTCAGGCCTCTCCTGCCCTCAGGCCTCTCCTGCCCTCAGGCCTCTCCTCCTCCTCAGGCCTCCCCTCCTCCTCTGACCTCCCCTCCTCCCCTGGCCTCCCCTCCTCCTCAGGCCTCTCCTGCCCTCAGGCCTCCCCTCCTTCTCTGGCCTCTCCTCCTCCTCAGGCCTCCCCTCCTCCTCTGGCCTCTCCTCCTCCTCAGGCCTTCCCTGCCCTCAGGCCTCCCCTCCTCCTCTGGCCTCCCCTCCTCCTCAGGCCTCTCCTGCCTTCAGGCCTCCCCTCCTCCTCAGGCCTCCCCTCCTTCTCAGGCCTCCCCTCCTCCTCTGGCCTCTTCTCCTCCTCAGGCCTTCCCTGCCCTCAGGCCTCTCCTGCCCTCAGGCCGAGTCCGGCCGCCTGAGCCTTGTCCTGTGAGGCGTGTAGGAGGACGCACTCCAGGTGCCATCCTGGGTGACGGTGTGGGTGAGTGGCAGTCTCCTGGGCGGGCAGAACACGGGAAGTGGGTGCCAAGGCTCGTGTGGCCTGTCCCTTACTTGCCAGAGGCGGGCGGGCATCGTCTGTTTCCAAATGGACCCTGAGTGAGAAAGGAGGCCTCCTGGTCAGGAGCGCGGGGAGCCTGGCGGCCACCGAGAGAAAGGGCCTGAGAAGCTAGTTCAGGGGACGTGCTGGTGCCAGAGAAACTGCTCAGTCTGTGTAGCAAGCGCATCAGACACTTTACAAGAAGCGATGAGCTGCTAATGCTGAAGGCCCTTCTCCTGAACGAGCGAAAGTACCTCCCTTGGCAGCTGATGGAAGTTTCTAGAAAAACTGGAGTCCTGCCCTCCGTTTTGTCCGGAGTTTGTAGATAGGACGGAGTTTTTAGGCTTCCATGCCTCCTGGAAACGGGGTACGCCACGTGAGGGTTACAGAACGGCCTTTAGAGGCCTGCGTGGCCGGGAGCAGGCTTGGCAGGGAACCCCATGGCTTGGGGGTTCATCTAAATGACATGGAACCCAGCAGTTCGCCCATCGACCCCAGAGCGTCTGCGTGGCTGGCAGAGCTCGGTGACGTCTGCTCACCAGTCCACGCCCTTCAGCTGCTTGCGATGGGAAAGGCTTCAGTGGGCAGTTTACATCCAACGCTCTACTCGGGATTCGTGGGCAGAGCACTTCATATGTACTAGTGTCTGTAGTAGGTGATGGGGGATAGAGCAAGGGGTTTCTTGTCTTTGAAGAACAGGTCGTGTGAGGAGGGGCAGACATGCAGGTGTGAGCTGGGTAGGGGGTGCAGCAGGTGTGAGCTGTGAGACAGGAAGGAGGGAGCAGCAGGTGTGAGCTGTGAGACAGGCAGGAGGGTGCAGCAGGTGTGAGCTGTGAGACAGGCAGGAGGGTGCAGCAGGTGTGAGCTGTGAGACAGGCAGGAGGGTGCAGCAGGTGTGAGCTGTGAGACAGGCAGGAGGGTGCAGCAGGTGTGAGCTGTGAGACAGGCAGGGGGGTGCAGCAGGTGTGAGCTGTGAGACAGGCAGGGGGGTGCAGCAGGTGTGAGCTGTGAGACAGGCAGGGGGTACAGCAGGGGTGATAGCGTCAGTGGTGAACGTGACGTTGGGTCATAAAGGCAGGAGAGTGCAGAACCCACAGCAGAACCCCGTCAGAGTGCAGCCTGGGAGAAGGGTTTAAAGTAGGCTGAAGGGACAGTCCTGTAGATGATTGTATGTTTATCGAGGCTTGTAAAGATAAGTAAAGAAGAACATGTAACAGGGACCATCAGTGGCCCACGAAGCCTAAAATATTTATTACCTGACCATTTATAGCAAAAGTTTGCTGACTCTTGGCTGCAGGTGTTAGGAAATGTTGTTGTTTTTTTTTTTTAATATATTTTATTGATTTTTTACAGAGAGATAGAGAGCCAGAAACATCGATGAGAGAGAAACATCGATCGGCTGCCTCCTGCACACCCCCCACCGGGGATGTGCCCGCAACCCAGGCACATGCCCTTGACCGGAATCGAACCTGGGACCCTTCAGTCTGCAGTCCGATGCTCTATCCACTGAGCCAAACCGGTTTTGGCAGGAAATGTTTTACAAAGCCTAAAACTTGAGCAGGTATTTCATGGGATGAATGACATTTTGATTTTCAGGGCAGCAGGGTGAAGGGGAGAGGCTCAGGGGTGATGGGAAAGGCAGGAGGGGGCACAGGTGCTGTTAGTCAAGCTATGCGGTGGGCTGTGCTGGGCACGGAGGGGCCAGGGATGTGGTAGGGCCTGGGGGGGGGGCGGGGTGGGGGAGGTCCTGCCTCACCTGCACACAGCAGGTGTGAGTGCAGCTCGGTGGGGCCCACACCCTCGGAGCGTTTTTTCCAAAGCAGCAAATTCTTGTCCCTCGCTTTAATTTTTTATTAAAAAATTTTTTAATTACATTTATTGGGGTGACGGTGGTTACTTGGACCATACAGGTTTCAAGTGTGCGTTTCTGTGGCGCATGATCTGTGTGTCGCATTGCGTGCCCACCAGAAGCCCTTGAGGAGGAGATGTGATGCCAGGATGGTCGCTGGCTGTGGGAATGGAAATCAGCATTCCTTTTACCCGAGGCGCGCTCCTCACGAGGGCTGGTGCCCTGGCAGGCGGCTGCCTGTGGCATCCAATGTGTAGGTGGGTCTGGATCCCTGGGGTGAGGCTGGGATCGGTGGTGCTTCCCATGCTGGGGCACGGTTTCCTCCTGGCAGCGGGCGCGTGTGACGTGCCTGTGATCCCTGCACTGAGGACGCGCAAGGACCTCGAGGGAGGCGGCACGTCCTTGCTGAGTCAGTCACTATGTCCCCGCTGCCGGACGTCTGCGTGGAGGATTCCGGTTTGTGTGGGACATCGCTGCCTGGGCTGGATGTGTTCTCCCAGACGTGGCGCGTGGAGCAGGTGCCCGGAGCGGGAGACGCCCTGAGTCCCAGGGGCGGGACGTCTGTGGGAGCAGAGACCCCCGGCCGCTTCGCTGCAGAGGGAGGAGAAGCTGGGCAGGGGGCTGTAGAAGTGTGCTCACCCACAAAATCCACGGGGGTAGCGATAGCGAAAACACGTTTTCCCATCACCCCCCACTGCTGCACTTAGGTGTGTAGTCTTTTTTTAAGTTTTTTGTTACTCCTCATCCGAGGATATTTTTCCATTGATTTTTTAGAGAGAGTGGAGGCAGAGGGACAGAGAGAAACATCGATGGGAGAGAGACACATCGATTGGTTGCCTCATGCACGGATTTCGAGCCTGCAACTGAGGTACATGCCGTTGACCGGAATGGAACCTGAGACCCTGCAGTCCGCGGGCCAGCACTCTACCCACGGAGCCACACCGGCCAGGGCTAGGTGTGTAGTCTTTGAGGCTTTCGGTGTGGACACACTGGGAGGCTCAGGCCCTAATGGTGTGCGCTGTGCCTCGCAATGAGAGGCGTGCGGCAGGGGTGGGGGTCGCTGCTCCCACGCTCCTCCCGGGGCCCCCTGCTGCTCGCTGTCTGTGTGGCGTCCCCCCTGCTGCTCACCGTCTGTGTGGCTTCCCTCCTGTGGCCGCTCTCACGTCCGGAGCCTCCCAGCAGGGTGTGGACTGTGGCCCGGTCAGAGCCTGGCCCCGGAGGATGACGGTGTGTGGCCTTCATTCGGCCCATTGATTTGGTGCTCAGCTTCACCCAGGGGGTTTCGGATGGGCTCAGGTTGTGCAGAGGACACTCCAGCCAGAGAGCAGTTAGGTGCCTTCAGAATGAAGCCTGGTTTGCACTCGGGTCATCCCTGAGGCCTCCCGACAGGTCCTGGGAGGTCAGGGCCCTGCCCGCCCCTCGGGACTGGCCCACCCAGAGCCTGTCGTCCCACCCAGCCCCTGAGCGTTGCATGGTCTTGGGGTGCAGCCGTCGCCCTTCGTGTGGCTGTCTCCCCTTCCCCAGGACACCTTGTCTGGGAGGTTGGCCCCTTGGTGTTAGCAAGGAACACGTGGGTGCTTTGGATGTCACTCCACGGCGTCACTCACGGGACTGGCCTCCGCGTACATGCACCCTCTCGCTGTGCGTCCCGAGAACCGCGCTGCCTTCATACCAGAAACTCAGTGTTCCGGAACAGGCGTGTGTGTGCGTGCGTGTGCGTGTGTGTATGCGTGTGTGAATGTCTTGTTTGTTTAAAAAAGACCAGTGTGTTCATGGTAGAATATTTAGAAAATGCAAATATTTCCTGTTGACTCACTGCTGTTAATGTTTTGGTGTGTGTCATTCATCTCTTTTGGGGGCATAATCTTATGCATTTTTACAAAAATAGGAATGTATTTAAATAATTTTTAGTTTTTAAAAACACCCTTTTAAAATGAAAACAAAACAAAACAGGTTTTTTTTATTAAAACAGGAATTCCCATTCAGGAAAATTGTTAAATAGGTAAATCGAGATACAAAAATACAAATACAATCCTGCCTTCTCCGATCACTTCTAAGCCATAGTTGGGGCATACTGATGTTTTCTTTTTATAAAAATACTAGATGCCCGGTGCATGAAATTCGTGCATGGTTAGGGTCCCTAGGCCTGGCCAGTGATCAGGGTCCATCTGGGGGGCAACCGGTGGGGCAATCGGGGGGCCACTGCTGGCACCCGCCTTGGCCGGCCTGGCACTGCCTGCTCGCTGGCCTCGCCCGCCGCCACTGCTGCTGGTCACCTCCCTCTGCAGGGCGACCAGTGGGATGATGGGGGAGCCTCCCTGCTGGCACCCGTCTTGGCTGGCCTGGGGCCTGTGGGCGGGGGGGCAGCTCCTGTGTTGCATGTCTTTCCCCTGGTGGTCAGTGTGCATTATAGCAACAGGTTGTTCCACTGGTCACTTGCCGAACAGTCGATTTGCATATTAGGCTTTTATTATATAGGACAATTCTATATTTTATAATTTGCTTTTTCATGTAATAGATTTATTGAGATGTAGTTTACATATAGTCTTCAACTTTTTAAAGTGTACCATTCAGTCATTTTTTACTATATTCAAAAACTTTACAGTGATCACCACTTTCTAATTTTAGAACATTTTCATAATCCAGAAAAGAAACCTTGTACTCATTAACTGTCACTCCCATTCTCCCCTCCCCAGCCCTAGGCAGTCATTAATCTATTTCCTGTCCCTATTGATTTGCCATTTCTGGAAATTTCATACAAATGAAATCGTACAGTATGTGGTTTTTGGCCACTGATTTTGTCCGGGTAGCGTATGTTTTCAGGGTTCACCCATTTTGTAGCATTCCTTTTTATAGGCATGTGATACCCCACTGTAGGGAGACACCACCTTTGTTATCTGTTCATCAGCTGGTGGGCATGGGGTTGTTCCCTCTTTTCGGACATTATGAACGATGCTGCTAAGAACAGTCCTGTACTAGTTCTTGTGAGGACCTAAGTATTTATATCTGTTGTATATATTGCTGGGCCATCGGTAACTCTATGTGTAACATTTTGAGGGACTGCCAGGCTGTTTTTCAGAGCAGCTGGGAAATCCGCAATGTGTGCAATTTCCAGTTTCTCCACATCTCCACCACCATTTGTTATTGTTCATTCATTTTACTTTAGACATCCTAGTGTGTGTGAAGTGGTCTCACACTGTGGTTTTGATTTGTATATTCCTAAGACTAATTATGTTAAGCACCTTTCCATGTGCTAATTGACCATTTAGATATCTTCCTTGGGAAAGTGTCTACTCATATCCTTTGCCCATTTTAAAAACTGGGTTATTTGTCTTTTTGTTACTGAGTTATAAAGGGTTCTTTACATATAATTTCTTTATCAGATATATAAATTATAAATATGTTCTCCCATTCTGTGAGGTGTCTTTTCACTTTCTTGGTGTTGTCCTTTGGTGCACAGAAGTTTTTAGTGTTGATGAAATCAGTTTAACTATTTTTTTCTTTACTTGCTTGTGCTTTTGGTGTCATATCTAAGAAACCATTGCTTAGTCCAAGAGCATGAAGATTTAAACCTGTTTTCTTCTAAGAGTTACATAGTTTTAGCTCTTGCCTTTAGGCTGTGATCCATTTTGAGTTAAAATTTGTGTATGGTGTGAGGTAGGGGTTCGGTGTCATTCTGATGCATGTGGTTGTCCATTAGTTGAGAAAACTACTCTTTTCCCTTTGTCAAAAATTAATTGACTACAAATGTAAGGGGTTATTTCTGAACTCTCAGTTCTCTTCTTTTCTATTATATGTCTATCCTCATGCTAATACTCTCTTGATTACTCAGCTTTATAGCAAGTTTGAAATTGGGGACTTGAGAATCCTCCAAATTGGTTCTTTTTAAAGATTGTTTTGTCTATTCTAAGTCCTTTGCATTCCCTTGTTCGTTTTAGGGTCAGCTCATTAAATATAACTTTCTCTTTCACTTGCAGACTAAAGAAAAAGAAAATGTTCATGATATAATCCCGTGTTGTCCGCTATAGTAACCCTGTGGCTGGTGGGCACGTGGAGTACAGCCTGTCCACATTGCCATGTGCTCTAAGTGTGAGTTTATACCAGGTTTTGAAGAGCTAATGTGGAAAAAAGAACAGAAAACATCTCAAATAATTGTTTATATTGATTACACATTGAGTAGTAAAATTTTATATTGGGTTAAATAATGTACATTACATAAGTTTGCCTATTTTTATCTTTTTAATGTGACTACTAGAAGATTTAAAATTACTGCCAAGACTGGTTTGGTTCAGTGGATAGAGCGTCGGCCTGCAGACTGAAGGGTCCCGGGTTCGATTCCGGTCAAGGGCATGTACCTGGGTTGCGGGCACATCCCCAGTGGGAGATGTGCGGGAGGCAGCTGATCGATGTTTCTCTCTCATCGATGTTTCTAGCTCTCTATCCCTCTCCCTTCCTCTCTGTAAAAAATCAATAAAAAAAATAAAATAAAATTATTTATGTGATTCTTATATTTATGCATTTTTTTGTTAATCCTCACCTGAGGGTATTTTTACCATTAGATTTTTTAGAGAGAATGGAAGGGAGGAGGAGAGACAGAGAGAGAGAAACATCTTTGTGCAAGAGATACATCAACGGGTTGCCTCCTGCACTTGCTCCCAAACCCCTGGGGCCGGGGATTGAACCTGCAACCGAGGAACGTGCCCTTGACTGGAATTGAACCTGTGTCCCTTCAGTCTGTGAGCCGATGTTCTAACCACTAAGCAACCAGCTAGGGCCAGACGTGTTTTTTAATAGCATCACATATTATTTGGTTGATTACGTGATGATTATGTAATTGTGTCAAAGTTTCTTTCTATTTACTGAGGTATAATTGACACAACATTATAGTAATTTCAGGTGTATATATTATGAAATGGGCACCACAGTAAGTCTATTTAGCATCCAATATCCTGCATAATTAGAGAATTTTTTTCTTGTGTTGAGAACTTATCAGATTTACTCTCAGCAACTTCCAAATGTGTAATAACAGTGTTGCTAACTGGGCTCCATGCTCACCGCCAGGGTTTGTTTCATACCCAGAAGCGAGCCTGTTTGCCTCCCTTCATCCCCTCCACCCACTCCCTGCCCCGCCTCTGGGCACCTGTCTGTCCTTCCTCTGGACCCCCGGCTGTCCTCGTGGTCTATGAGCTCATCTTTTTGTTTTTTAGGCTCCACTTATGAGCGAGTCATCGGCTCTTGTCTTTCTCTGACTCAGTTCACTTAGTGTGATGCCCTCGAGGTCCATCCGCGTTGTTGCAAATGGCAAGATTTCATTCATCTTTACGGCCAAGTCAGCTTCCCGGTTCCGTTCTCTGTCCTTGGACACTTAGGTTGTTTCCAGTGGCCTCTGCCTCGCACAGCCAGGCCCTCGGCCCGCCGTCGGCCGTTCCTGGGGTGCCGCCAGGAGCAGGTCACCAGGAGGCCGTGGGAAATGTGGGCTGGACTTCTGCGTCTGGGGCACGCAGACTCTAGCGTTGGTGTCAAGTACGTGGATGACGGTTTCACATTAACACAAGAAAATGTTTCCCAATAAGGTTGTGAACAGATTCAACAAATATTGACACCCCCCACCTCCCTCCCGCCATGAGCCATGGGCTCTGTTCCAAGAGCTGGCGATGCAGCGGTGAATGAGTCCAACCTGTAGCCAACGGGTTGGCCAGTCAAGACACCAGTGACCTGCCAGTTAGTGCTGCGAGCATGCTGGGGAGGGCTGCGAGGCGGGAAGCAGGCGCTGGCCCAGGCTGCCATGGGCGTGCCGCCTGCAGAGTGGTCAGGGCGGGGCCGTGCGGAGGTCTGGGGCGCCGGGTCAGGGAGTACAAAGACCTCCAAGTGGGGAAATGCTTGGCGTGGTTTAGGAACTGCACGGAGGCCAGAGTGGCGGGAGCTGGTGGGAAGTGGAGGGATTCGGAACACGCTTTGAAGATGGAGTAGACAGTGTTTGCTGATGGGTGGGTGTGGCGTGTGTGCCCTGAGCCATGTGCTGAGCCAGGGGTTCTCAGAGTGGGTCCAGGGTGTTGGTGATGGGGTACCAGTCGGAAGTCAGAGCAGGTGTGGCTGGGACGCACATTTGGAGCTAGGAGAGGCCACATGGGCCTTGAGCCGGTGGAGTGAGAGGTGACCATTGGATTCGGAAACGTGGAGGCCTTGGGCCTGGACAGGAGGATGGCGTCGGCCGTGGTGGGTGAGCTTGTCCGAGGATGTGTGCATGGACAACTTGTAAGCACAGGATGCTGGGGGTGGGGAGCTGGGGACAGACTGGCTCCCTGAGCGCTGGTGGGAGGGGCTGGAGAGGCTGGGGGGGGGAGGGGGACGGCTGAGGGCCAGGGGAGAGGGCGGGGCGTTGGCAGGCCTTTCCTAAGAAAAGGTCCGACTGCCTGTGTGACAAGCTGAGAGGGACGGGACGGAAGGTTGTGTACTCTCCGTTACGGAGTTAAATGTAACATTTGCATGAATTTTTAATAGGAAACCTATGGTTTTACATAAATTGAGTCACTTTAAAGTGCTTGCCCTCAGGGCTCCTTCTCCTGTGCCTTTGGGGGTACTTTGGTGGAGAAGTTTGAGAAGCCACCTCATTATTGGATTCTGTGGTTCTGTCGTTAAATCTCACCCAAGTGAGCATTTAACCTTAAAGAGTGTGAGAGTCACTTAACCATTTTGTTAGCCGTAATAGAGCTCTGGCAGCTGCCCCAGATATCCCTCCACTGTGCATCTTAACAGCCGCTTGGCAAGCCCTACGTGCTGCGGGGGGCAGGGGCAGGAGGCCGCGGGAAGCTCGGGCATCTGGCAGGACGGCGTGCCCTTGATGCCCACCCCTTCCCTGGCGTGGCTGTGGAGGAGGCCAGGGCCCGAGGGCAACCCCCTCTGAGGACATGGCAGCGGAACCGTTTCCGGTTTTAACAGATCCGCGCGCATCTTTCCACTCTGGGAAGGCGGCTCGAGCCTTCGGCAGTGCTTTACCAACTGTGATGGCGGCTTCTTCCCTGTTCTTGCATCGCCTGCTTTCTTTCCTTTCCATGCAGCTTTAGTGTAAGCCCCCCTCCCGGGTAGGTCTCCCCCTCCCAGCAGGGGGCGCCACGAACAGTTAGATCACCGCGCACAGTGACCTGGCCTGGAGTGTGTGCGGGCCCAGGCGGTCCCTCCTGGGGCAGGTGCATGGCTGAGGCTGCGGGAGCTGGTTGGTAGCTGGTCATTTGGTTGCATGACCAGGCCATGTTGCTTCCCAGTTCTCCGCAGCCTCCTGGGCTGCTAGCGTGGCTGGGCCTGCGCCTTCCCTGAGCCGGGGCCTGCCGCTGGGCCCCAGACTCCCATCCTAGGGCTGGCTTTCCGACCCCCCTCACCCTCGCACAGCCGCTGAGTGTCCGCCTTCCCCTGGGCACCGGGCACCCTGTGCTGCTCCCTCATCACCTTGGGGCAGGCCCCTGGAGGCGGGCACAGTGGCCTTGCTTCCAGCTGGCACACCCAGCCTCTGGGGAGGGCCGTGCCACACTCCTGCTCAGGGAGTTTGGGGAGCAAACAGCTGTACAAACCTGGACTTTAACTCCAGATTGCTGCGGCTCCGGGCGCCCGGCCATTACAGGGGCTCATGGCCGCTTCCCGCGTGCCTGCCTGCCGCCACTCGGCAGCCCGTGCTTTGGGCCACAGTGGCTTGGAGTTTGGAATTTCTGGATCTTATTGTGGAATATGCTGGCCAGCACCTGGCAGCCGACACGAAGATGCTTGCAGCAGCAGGTCTGACTGTTGGCACCAAGTGGTGCAGAGACTGGGGGTGACCTCGCGTGCGTCAGGGCCTGCCGCCCAGTGAGTTGGGGACCTGTTCTCAGAGCTTTGGGGTTTCAGACTCACAGACCAGGGTCATGGGCCTGACTTAGTGGAGGTCTGTCTGTCAGGCATGATGCCGCCCGCTGGGAGGGAAAGGGCGCTGGCTGCGTGGTGGGACGGGCACTGAGAGGCAGCTGTGGGTGCTGGCGGGTGCTAGCACCTTCCTGCTTCTGAGACGTGTGCTGTGCCGGTGCTGACTTCCCAGGTGTCCACACAGGCCCTGGCACACGGCACGGCCTCCAGCAGGGAGTGTGGGGAGTGGCCGCCTGGACCATCCTGCGCCCCTTCCGTGGGTCTGGCGCGGGTCAAGGGCAGAGAGGGAGGCTCAAGACAAGGCGCCCACTTCTGAGCCTCTGCGCCCTGTGCCCTCGCTGTGGGCATCACACCTGGCAGGCCAGTCCTTGGTCCACACTCGCACTCTGCCCCGTGGCTGGCCAAGAGCTTCAACGTTAGAGGGGCTTCATGTACGTTTCCTGAATTTTAAAATATGAGTATACTGTTATTTTAAGATGCATTTTTGATGTAGGTAGATATCTTTTTAAAAATTACCTGCTTTCTGAAATGGTGCTTGCCTTTTGAAGAAAATGTTTAATATCCAAGCTGCATGAAAGCCTGCCCATTTTATTAGAAAATGAAGAGCCAATACTCAAATGTGCCCGGATCTGCATATTCCAAGCCTTTGAAGAGGACAGGGGGCAAAGCAGTTTGTTCCCGAAGCAGATTTCACTGTTATTTCTGAAGTTTCCTGTGGACTTTGATAAACCCTGTAGAATGTGTTAGCTCACATCTGAGCGTGTGTAGTAAAGATTCTCCTTTCAACTTAGGATTGTTTCTGCCCACGGTACGTGACCTGAGGTTGAATGAGCATGACACTGAATCAGAAGCACACATTCAGTGTTTCAGATTTTATCAGCTACTACCGCTTCAAAAGGCTTAAAACGCCTTTGTAATAGATGGTAAGCTACTTAGGACGAGAGTGTGTATTGTACAACTTCCTTCAAGACACACTCTGGTGAGCATGGTGGCAGGACAAGGGAAGTGGTGAATATTGGCAAATAGTTTGTTTATCAGGGTTCAAAAGAGACGCCTTGTGTTTTATAATTACCCTTTTTTGGGAATCAACCTATAATGTAAAAAATATCTGGTGGCATAATCTTTGCTCTCATGGATTATGTTTATGGAATTGGAAACGTGTGATTCCTTAGAGTGTGCGTGTTCCGCAGTCTAAATGTTTGCATCTGCACTGCATGTGTAAACATGTCAGTTTACAAGTAGCCTTTGTAGTATCTATATATATAAAAGGCTAATATACTAAGTGTCCGTCTGTCTGGTCGCTATGATGCACACTGACCACCAGGGGGCAGACACTCAACGCGGGAGCTGTATTGACGCACACTGGCCATTTACAGAGAAACAGCACCACAGACCTGGCGCCCACAAGCAACACTTGGCTTCCCCCAAGTGGGACACAGGCCCGCCACCTCCCCAGAGCAACAGCCCACCAAATCGCAGCCAATGCTGCCAAGATCCCCTGGTGAAAATGCGGCCCACAGCACAGCCCAGCCTGGAAACGGGTGGCTGTGGGTGCCGGGTAATGATGTCACATAGCAATGCCTGGCTTCCTCTCCCTAGCGACTAGCCTCCTTGGAGTTTCTTCAGCCCAGGAACACGACTTACTTCTAGCCAGGTGCAAGCATTGTACACTTTAACAAATATCTGTGAAGCGTTTTCCCACACCTCATCTCATTTGATCCTTACGGAAGTCCTGGAATAGATAGATAGGAGACTTGGTCGAACCCCATTTTCTTTTCATTAGCTGGAAAACGGAGATTTAGAAAGCTTAGAAACTTGACCCAACTGAAAAGAAGAAATGGTGGACCTTGAAAATGACTTCAGGTTTTCTCACTGTGTAGAATAGAGTCAAACACAGCTGCAGGTAAATATTTTACCCTTTGTTCTCCCTGTGTGACCTACAATAATAATCTGCTTCGTGTTAATACTTACTGCTGTGTTGCTGACAATTTCCTGAAAGAGAAGTTGGGGTGCTTCACTGGGCTGGAAAAAGTTTAGCTACATCAGAAAGCAGGTCTAATTAAGCAAGTTTATCCTATGTCTATAAAAGGCTAAGTTGACTCACGCATGCGCAATACATATAAAGCTCTCGCTGGCACCAGTTGCAGCGTGTGTTTCGATCTGTCATTGTTGATTGTGAATTTGGTTGATACTTCTATTATAGAGAAAGGGCAAATAGCAATATTAAAATATTTCTCCAACTAATTTCGTTTAAATGTGCATGAATCCGTGCACCAGGCCTCTAGTTGTAGTGTATTACAGAAGGCTTTTTAAAAGGTCCAGAAATGTGTTATGTGCTTAAGTGCTTAAATATTTTCTTCTACTGGGATTAAAAAAAGAAGCTAAGATTTTTCATTAAGGTTTTTTTTGTGGTTGTTGTTAATCCTCACCCATGGATATTTTTCCCATAGATTTTTAGAGAGAGTGGAAGGGAGAGGTAGAGAGAGAGAAACATCGATGTGAGAGAGAGATATCAATTGGTTGCCTCCTGCTGTGCTCCATCCAGGGTCAGGGATTGAACCTTCAACCCAGGTACATGCCCTTGACTGGGCATCGAAGCTGCCACACTGGGCAGGGCTTGCAGAGGTTTTTAATGCCACTGAGGCAGTGGGAGGCTCCGCTAACGCTTCCGATGGTATCATCATTTTGGAAAAACCATTTCACTGTAGGGGTGTTCACAAAAGCTGGAGCCTTTCTGGCCGGTGTGACATTGCTTAGCTATATAGGCAGCAAGCGGTGCAGTGTCAAACCAGTTCAAAATCACTCACGTTGTCCGCGTGCAGATTTCCTGTATTCAGTATTTAAACTGCAAACCCACCAGCCTGAGTGATTCGAAATACAGTAGCATAGGAAGAATTCGATCCACCAAACCAGAAAAGTGCATATCTAAAGTGGTTTCTTTTCTTGATTTTGGTTCAGTTAGCAGAAGTATCTTCACATCTGTAATTTCTGGTAACTTAATGAGAACATGCTGAACTTTTGGGTCGCAATAAATTTCCCATTATGTAAAACATCTTCCACGCTGGCTGACTCATTGTGAGTGATGAGCAGGCACGATTGTCTTCCTGCGGAAAGTGGAAGCACACTACCGTAACGACACCTCGGGATCACGCTCCGGCGCGGCCACACGCTGTGCCAGCGGGCCGGCGGCGGAGGACTCGAGGTGGACAGACACGGGGAGCGCCGGGGCGAGGTGTCCGTCAGTGAGCTGGGGGTTTATGCAGGGCTTACTTTGGTTTTTATGAGAGTTTGTTTTTCTTTTAATGGATTTCTGAGAGGAAGGGAGAAGGAGAGAGAGGTAGAAACATCAATGATAAGAGAATCATTGATCCTGCCCGCCCCACACTGGGGATCGAGCCTGCAACCCTGGCCTGTGCCCCGACTGAGAATCAAACTGTGACCTCCTGGCTCATAGGTCGACGCCCAGCCCCTGAGCCACGCCGGCTGGGCTGTTTTTACCAGTGTGCTCAGTTAATGAATGTGTTTTCTTTGACTTGTTGACTTCAGTTTTATAAATATTTCTGGCTTTTAAAGCCCAAGCGGTTTTGTTTATTTCATAATAGAAAGAACTAAGTAAATGCATACTTTGTGGTGGTGATGGTGGGGTTGATGGTTTTCCTAGTGATGCTCTTTCATGTTTAAAAGTGCTACCTTTGTAGGCATTTGTAATTGGTATTTAGCATTACAGTTGCAATCAATTTTTTTTTCTTGAAAAACTGTCAGGCTCTGAGATTTGTGGGAGAAAAAGTTACTAAAAACAGTTATGAGTTTAACTGCAAGAAGCTTATTTAAAATTATTTGTTTTCTTTTTATTTTTATTTAAAAATATATATTTTTCTAACATATATTTTTATTGATTTCAGAGAGGAAGTGAGAGAGAGAAACATCAATGATGAGAGAGAATCATTGATCAGCTGCCTCCTGTACACCCCACACTGGGGATCAAGCCTGCAACCTGGGCAGGTGCCCTTGACCGGAATCGAACCTGGGACCCTTCAGTCCGCAGGCCGACGTTCTATCCACTGAGCCAGATCAGTTAGTACTAAAATTATTTGGAAGGGATACCCCCCAAATAATGCAATTGGGGAAAAGTTTTCTTTCTTTGTTTCTTTGAGAGATGAGCTGCATCTCATTAAGTGATGTGAACTCAGATGTTTTGCCATTGACTGGATTGTGTCAGGTTTTTGAAAAATTACTTGATTGAGATAGTCACACACCGCACACACAGTTCATCTCTCCTTGCGCCCATTCCGTGGCTTTAGTATGTTCACAGGGTTGTGCCTTCTTTGGACACTTCGTGTAATGGGACTGTGTACTGCGGGTCTTTGCACTCAGCAGGTGTTCCCAGGGTCCATCCGTGGAGTAGCTGAGCAGCTGCCGGTTGTTCCTTTTGCTGCCCAGTCTGTCCCCTGTGGCCCGCACCAGGCTGACGCACGCGGCAGTCCCTGGGTGAACACTTGGTTGTTCCCCTTGTTGGCTGTTAGTAATGTGAGCTGCTAGGAACGTCGTGTACAGGCGTTTGTGTGCACATGTTTTCATTTCTTTTGAGTGTGTACCTAGGAGTTTGCATCTGTTTTTTTTTTAATTGTCTTTATTGTTGAAAATATTATAGATGTCCCCTTCCCGTGCCTTCTACCTAAGAATATGTGTGTGTTTTTTAATTGATTTTAGAGAGAGAAGAAGCGGGCGGGGGGATTGGGGTGGGGGGAAGAAACATTGATGTGAGAGAGAAACCAATGGCTTGCCTCCCATACATGCCCCGACCGGGGATCGAACCCACATGTAGGTATGTGCCCTGACGGGGAATCGAACCCTCAATGTCTGGATGTAGGGGACGACGTTTCAACCAACTGAGCCACCAGCTGCGGCTGGGTCTGCTTTTGGTGCTTCTTTGGGCTACTGTTGATTCTGGTTTAGGTTTGTGAAGAGGTTCTGCAACGGATAATGGCTTCTTGACTTTCCTGGTGACTCGGTGACTCTGTTGTATGCTTGAAACCCCTGGACGATCCTTTCCCCCCTCCCCACCCCACCCCACAAACTCGTGCCTGTAGGATTATATGTTTTTGTTTTTGTTAATCCTCACCCAAGGATATTTTTTCCCTTGATTTTCAGAGAGAGTGGTAGGGAGGAAGAGGGGGAGAGAGGAAAACCATCGATGTGAGAGAGACATCAATTGGTTGCCTCCCGCATGCGCCCTGACCAGGGTTGGGATCAAACCTGCAACCGAGGTACATGCCCTTGACCGAGAATCAAACCTGAGACCCCTCAGCGTGCAGGCCTGTGCTCTGACCATTGAGCACACCGGCGGGGCTCTAGTTTATATTTTTATGTTCTTCTCCCCTCTTCTTCTTGGTGATACCCTTTGCTCTTGGGCCCAGCATCGGGTGGTTATGACGGCACGGTTTCCATGTCCTTTAGCCGGTCGGTATGCCACTCACTCCTGCGGCTTTTTTCACGGGAATTTTGGTTACTGGGTTGCCTATTTTTGAGGAAATAAACATCTTAAGATGGTAGTGATCCTCCTGAGCATTTTGTTAAGTGTCCAAATGAGACCGACAGGGATGTTTCCATAATTTGTATCAAATTCCTGTGAATGTACATTAACACTATTAGCTAATTGCCTGAGCCAGATTATGAATTTCATTACTGCTGTTTCATTAAGGAGCAGACTCCTCCATGGTCATTCCAGGGAATGGTGAGCGTCCTGCAGGTCTCTTGTCTCATATTTAAACCGAGTGATCCTTGGGAAGATTATTGCGGGCTTTGTGGATATTGGCTGTATTTTGTAACAGCAGTGACTTACATTTTGAGAAGTGTATACTTTTGGGAACCTTTCACATGCATAACATCAGCTAAGTCAAACGAACTCTCCCCCGCTGGTGTTTCCCAGTGGTTAGTGTCGGCCCTAGTGTTGAAAGGTTTCGGGTTCAATTCCTGGTCAAGTACATGCACCTGGGTTGCAGGTTCGATCCCCAGCCCCAGTTGGGGCATGAGGGAGGCAACCAATCAATGTGTCTCTCTCACATTGATGCTTCTCTCCCTCCCTCCATCCCTCCCTTCCACTCTCTCTAAAACTCAATGGGAGAAATATCCTTGTGTGAGGATTAACAACAGAAATATCAGATGAACTCGCCTGCTGGAGTGTCAGCTGGCTGAGCTCCATTCCGTGCACCGACAGGTTGCCGGTATGATTCTGTCAGGGCACACACCTGGCTGCAGTCTGACCCCCGTGGGGGAGCGTGGGGAAGGCAAGCAACCGATGTCTCTCTCCCTCCCTCTAAGCTCTAAGCTTGTCCTCGGGTGACGACTAAAGAAAAGAGCAATCACATGAGCTCTAAGGTTTGTAGGGTAGGTCCTGCTCCGTCCCCGTAGGCAAGAACTCCCAGGTCAGAAAGGGCCAGCAGTTGGGAGAAGTGCCCAGGGAGGCAGGGGCTTTGGGTGCGAGTCCGCACGCCAGCAGCTGCCGGCACAGCCGCGTGGGGCTCCCCGTGCACTGGAAAGGTATGGCTCCTGGGAGCGGCCTCCCCTCCTCGTCTCCAATGGGAGATGAGAGGAAGCCACGCCTGTGCCCGGAACCTGCTCACTGCCCTTGGTTTTCATCTTTTTTTTTTTTTTTAAGTTGATTTTAGAGCAAGAGGAAGGAGGTGGGGGAGAGAGAGAGAAACATCAATTTGTTCTACTATGCATGCATTCATTGGTTGATTCTGGTATGTGCCCTGACTGGGGATCGAACCTGCAACCTTAGTGCTAACCAATCCAGCTATTGGCCAGGGCCTGCCCTTGGTTTTCGGACAGTTGACCTGGAAGTGGCTTGGATGGTCCTGTAGTGGGCTCCCCTGCTCTGACCTCCCACCCCCAGCCCCAGAGCCCCGCTCCCCGCTGGCTTCTCTCCCGCAGCGCAGTGGCTACCACCCTCACGTAGCTCCCACTGCCCGGCCTCGGCCCCACCCTGCTGGGCACTGTCTGTTCAGGAGGCACAGAGTCTGGATGGAAACCCTGCCAGCTCCTCTGGACCTTCCTGGGAGCGCCTCTCGGGCCCGGCCTCTGCCGCTCAGTGGGGACAGCGCCTCCCTGCCCGGGGCAGCGGCTGGCGGGCGAGGCTGCCAGGGCCAGCCTTGATCTCTGACTTGAAAGGCAGAGCGGCAGCGGGTGCCCAGGCCTGGATATGCCCGAGGCGTTTGAGATAAGGGCCTCTGAGGCGTTAGCTACTGTAGTGAGACTTCCTCGGGCTCTGCCCTCCTGTGCTCACCTGCTGCTGGGAGGGTGCCAGACAGCCAGGAGTTGGCCCGAGGCCTCTCTGAGACTCACTTCCCATCCTCACCTTTCCGAGGGAGGAGGGAGGTGGGGCAGGAGGCTGCAGTATTGCCACAGGTTGCTCTCCTCCCCCAGTCAGGCCCCGGGAGCATCACCCTCGGGTTGGGTCTGAGGTTTGGTCCGGAGCCGAGAAAAGCAGCGGCCGCTGGTGAGGTGCGGCCCGTGGAGCCGGCCTGGGCTGAGTCCGCCTCCCCCACCTGGACTTACCGCGCTTCCCTGGGCCTGGGTGTCCGGCTGTCAGGCAGAGAGGATGCTGGGCGCTCCTCACGGAGGGACAGGCGGAGCCTGGTGGCCGACCTGTGGGGGCCCCAGCTTTCAGCTCCCACTGCAGATACTAAAGTGTCTGCCCTGCAAGGGCCTGGGGGTCAGCAGGGATGTCAGTCTGCAGGTGCTAACTACTGGGGTGACCAGGCTTTGCCGCTGGTGTGGGGAGTTGTTGAAGACTGGATGGAGGAGATTCTGGAGCCTTCACTGGGCAGGTGGGGGGTTCACAGAGGCAGCACGGTGTTGGCAGGGCACCACCTGCATTCTGTGGTACTAGACTGAGGGGGCCCATGAACCCTTAGCTCGTTCATTCACTCACCTGCCCTTTACCCAGCGCCTGCTCGCGTCAGGCTGGGCGCCAGACTTGAATCGAATACAACACGGCTGGACCAGGCCACTTAGACAACCGTCCCGCCTGGAGGTGGTCCCCCGCATCACTGGGAGACAGCTGCCACCCATCGAGGGGTGCGTGGTGTCGCCCTGCGAGGCTCAGAGCCTGCCCCTCCCGTGGGCACCTCAGGTGCCAGGCACTCAGGCATCTGTCCGCGGTGGTGGTGGTGGTGGTGGTAGTGATGGTGGTGGTGGTGGTGGTGGTGGTGGTGGTGGTGGTGGTGGTCGTGGTGGTGGTGGTGGTGGTGGTGGTGGTGGTGGTGGTGGTGGTGATGGTGGTGGTGGTGGTGGTCATGGTGGTGGTGGTCATGGTGGTGGTGGTGGTGGTGGTGGTGGTGGTGGTGGTGGTGATGGTGGTGATGGTGGTGGTGGTGGTGGTGGTGGTGGTGGTGGTGGTGGTCATGGTGGTGGTGGTCATGGTGGTGGTCATGGTGGTGGTCATGGTGGTGGTGGTGGTGGTGGTGATGGTGGTGGTGGTGATGGTGGTGGTGGTGATGGTGGTGATGGTGGTGATGGTGATGGTGGGGTGACGGCTCAGGCTGAGGATGCGCTGGCCGTGCTGAGGGCCGTGTGCGCCGTGGGGGCTTCTTCCACCTCCCTTCCCTGCTGAGTGGCCCTCACCTGCTAGGTGTCCTGCACAGAACCTTCTCGGACCCCGCAGCTCCCAGACCCCCCACCCTGTGTGCTGGCCCGCCTCACGCTTGGAACGCCTCGTCCCCGTGGGCTTTCCCAAGTGCCCGTGCCCATCCCAATGGTGTGGTCTGCCCGAGGCCGCGTGGCCGTGGCCGCCGTGTGCAGGGACTGAATGAGCGAACATCAGAGGTCACTGCTGTAGTAGCTGCTGCTGAACTTGGTCCAAGTCCCTGCTTCTGAATTTGCCGGTGGCTTAACAATTCCGGCTCCGACCGCGTAATGGTTCTGGGTGCTGTGAGGCGGCCCCTGAGGAGCTGGGGCCCGTGCCTGCCGCGTCTGGGGCGACAGCCCCTCTGTGTGCAGGAGGCCCTGAAGGGTTCGAGCGTGCTCAGCAGGTGTGTGGCTCTCCCAGGCAGCCAGGAGGGAGCGGGGATGGCGGTGTCATCGCCTACATTTCCTCACGGTCGCGCTCTTTCCCAGCACAGCACGTCCTCAGGGCTCCCCTCCCATGACCCACAGACCAGCCGGCCCCAGGAGGCAGGCTGGGGAGGTAGGACCCCCCCAGGTGTTGGCAGCGTTTTATAGAGGCGCTTCCTGTGCCAGGAGCCCCCGCGCTCCCGCTCCCAGGTCGGTGGCTTCAGAAAGACTGCAATGCAGCGGTTCCCCGTGGCTGTTACTATGGAAGCCCGAGGCGAGGGCCTCTGCGCCCTCCGGGCCCCTCCCCGCTGCCTGCCGCCCGCAGTGTGAAGCGGAGGTACCGGTACCGGCGCTTCCTGGCCGCCTGGCGGGGAGCAGGGGGATGTTTGCAGAGGCTGGAGGCCGGGGCCAGTGCGCGGCTCCCGCTGCGGCTCCCGCTCGGCTCCCTGCTCCGGCGGGCGCCGTGGCTGCCCAGGCGCGCGGGGCTGAAGATGCCTGTGCAGCGGTGCTCGGAGCGCTCGGGCCCGTCCCCACACGCGGTGGCTCGTGAGAAGGTAGGGGCTTTAAAAGCCGTGCACGGCCTATTGTAGGTGCTGCGAAGGCCCCAGCAGGTCCTGAGAGACGGCCCTTCGGCGTCTCGGAGAGGGCAGTGTGGGCATTGGCATGGGCACCTTGTTGGTTGGCAGATGCCTCTGAGTAAGGCATTGAAGTTGCTCCTTGCAGAGCTCTGCTTTTCCGACTCCGAGCGCGGCTGGATTCCAAGGGCGGACATGGCTGCAGTGTAGTTGCTTCTCTGCCTGAAGCTGTAAGACACTTTCCGTCATCTGTTTCACAAAACCTCCGCGCTGGCGGCGGGTGCTGAAGTCTTGTTTCCTCGCTTCTTTGCCTTCAGGCGAGCGTTTCGGGCGTGTTGCTCTGCTGTCCGGGTGTGGGATTCCGCCTCCAGTGGCTCAGAGAGGGGCTGAGAGTCAGAGCTCTGACTCGTTTTGCTAGGAATCGGTGGCCCCAAACTGTATTAAATGCATTAGGAGGGATACTTTCTATGTCCCAGCACCAAGGAATACGTTGCCAGGGTTACCATGGCAACTGCATGCCTTCTGGAAAGCTTATGAATGGCTTCTGAACCTTCTGGTGTTTTCAGCGAGAGGTCCCGGTGGAGAGGCTGCGTCCTGGTGATGGGGATGAATTCCGCACCGCCTCCTCTCTGCTTACCAGGTGGCTGTGCAGCGGTTCTTCCTGCTGGGTCTGCCTTCGCCTCTTGCTTCCTGGCCACAGACTGTGGCTGAGGGATGTGTCCAGCTTCAGGTTGGGGTCTGCCTGTGTGAGCACCACGGTCCAGCACCTCTGTCTGCGGGGTGTGGGTGCTGGCGGCCCTCGCCTCCCCAGGCCTTGCAGCACCCTGCGGCCAGGCGCCTGCTTCTCCCCCGACGTCATCATGGTTGGGGTGCAGAGGGAGCCCCAAGTCAGGAGGACCCCTGTCCAAACGCCAACTTGTGAGAATAACAGACAAAGGCTGACTTCATTGCCAAACAGGGTTGTCTGTTGTTTGTAGGAATGTGTGTGGCCTCATTTCTTGTGTATTTACACTCTATTCCTGTCGTGACTGGGACTGAAGAGAATCTGTCAGTACTTTGTAAAAGGCCTCCTGACAGCCTCTGCGTGGGCTCAAGAGGGGTGACCAGGTTCGTTCTCCTCGTTAGTAAACACTCCGAGTTTACGCTCAAGCTGGAGGGCGGATTGACTCACAGGCCCACCCCACTCTTGCAGCAGCGACTCACCTGAAGGCCTGAGGATTCAGCCCTTTGTTTTGCAGATGAGGAAACAGAGGCCCAAAGAAGTTATGCCACTGGGTTAAGGTCCCAGAGCAGGTCAGAACCAGGTCTGGATCAGCACTGGCTGCCGGCTCGGCTCCTGGCAGAAGGGGTTCGCTCTCGGCCGCTTGCGCCGGGTCTGTAGAGAGGCCCTCTCGTGTGGCAGTAGAGTTCGCTGGCTGGTGATTTTAAAAGCCCGCCTTCTCTCCGCCTTTGTCATTCCTGGGACTCCGCTCAGTGTGCCGGGGCTCAGGCCGAGTGGTGGCGAAGCCCAGCCGTGTGTCCGGGTAAACTGCCCGTGCCGGCCCGGTGGCCGGGGGCAGGGCCTGGGGGATGCGCACCTGAACCATCACCTGCTCCATCCAGGCCTCGACACTGTTTCCTAAGACAGTGACACGGGCTCTCGGGTGCAGCTTCCAGGTTACAGCTTATCACAGGCAATAAGAGATTCTGCTTATGAGGCTTGACATACAAATTGATGGTTAGCCAGATGCCTGTTAACCCAGGATTTTTTAAAAATATGTTTTATTGATTTTTTACAGAGAGGAAGGGAGAGGGATAGAGAGTTAGAAACATTGATGAGAGAGATCAGCTGCCTCCTGCACACCCCCTACTGGGGAGGTGCTTGCAACCGAGGTACATGCCCTTGACCGGAATCGAACCCGGGACTTTTCAGTCCGCAGGCTGACGCTCTGTCCACTGAGCCAAACCGGTTAGGGCTAACCCAGAATTTTAACTCACCGTCTTCAGAAAGACTGAGGTTTTACTGTAGGACTGACAGTGCTGGATCCCTCCTGCGGTTCCCACAGACCTTGGACAAGGGGCGGGGTCTTGCTCCTCCCTGGGGCCTGGGCCAGGGTTGTGACCCCTTCACCAGTGGTAAGGCAGCGATGTTGTGCGACTTCCTTAACAAGGGCACAGCTTCGCCTGGTCGGCGTGGCTCAGTGGTTGAAAGTTGACACATGAATCAAGAATTGGAGATTTGATTCCTGGACAGGGCCTATGTCTGGGTTGTGGGCTCGATCCCCAGTGTGGGGCGTACAGGAGGCAGCCGATCAATGATTCTCTCTCACTGATGTTTCTCTCTCTCTCTTTCCCTCCCTTCCTCTCTGAAATCAATAAAAAGCATTTAAAAAAAAAAAAAAAAAGGGCACAGCTTTGCCTGGCTTCTGGTTTTGGGACGCCTGCTCTGGGACCTGCTGCCATGCTGAGCAGCAGCTCACCAGCTCCCACAGGGGGACGGGGCACCCCGTGGTGGCGCGTGCGTGGCAGCAGGCGGTTCTGCTTCCGCTTTCTCGCTTTCTAGCGCAGGCCCCAGACGGGAGCCGAGAGGTGCTGTCAGTCATCACCGTCCTGTGTCCGTCACGGCGCACAGACCTGTGGACACGACCAGGTGGCTCTCACCACTCCACGAAGCCTGGTGTCCGGTCACCGGGATTAGATACGGCGTTCTATTACTTGCTGGAGATGAAAAGCAGAAGAAACTAGTGGCTCTGGATAACTAGGCTTAAATTTTTTAAAATAACAGCTCTTTCAAGATAATTTGCAGACCATGAATGGCACCCTGCTACAGCGTACTGTTCAGCAGTTTTCAGTGTGTTCCCAGCTGTGCATCCAGAACATTCCATCTCCCCAGAGTGGCCATCAGACCCTGACTCGACTCGCAGTGAGTGGGAGTGGGAGGTGGGGGTGCTGCACAGTGTGAAGCCGGTGCCACGTGTCGGGGGGTCTGGGGGCGCACGGCCAGGCTCCTGAGTGTGCGCGTTCCCGGTGAGGCGCCCAGGGGAGAGCCTGGCGGGTGGAGCTGGTTTGGCTGCAGCCCCTGGAGCGTCGGTTACGCGCACGCGTGGCTGTTGCGTCTCTGATGAGCCGTGAGCTTTAACTGGCTTTCCATGGAGGGGCAGCAGCAGGGTTTCGGGGCAGACGTGCTGCCAACGGGAAGGCACCTCGGCGTTCGGGGAGCGGCGGGCACCTCGGCGTTCGGGGAGCGGCGGGCACCTCGGCGTTCGGGGAGCGGCGGGCACCTCGGCGTTCGGGGAGCGGCGGGCACCTCGGGGTTCGGGGAGCGGCGGGCACCTCGGGGTTCGGGGAGCGGCGGGCACCTCGGGGTTCGGGGAGCGGTGGGCACCTCGGGGTTCGGGGAGCGGCGGACACCTCGGGGTTCGGGGAGCGGCGGGCACCTCGGCGCGGCGTGCCTTTGCGTGCTTCCCGCCGTGCACACGTGTCCCACGCTCCCGGCTGCGCTCCCGTGGGCGCGTGCTGTTTTGTTTCCACGCCCGCTCACGAGGATGTTGACTTCATGGGCAGAAGCAAAGGCAGGGCCCAGAGGGAGGGGCCCTTTCTCTGTGAAGGGCTCCTGGGGACGGGCAGGCTGGCAGCTGTCCTGTGCCTCCCTGCGGTCGACAGGGTGTGAACAGCGAGTGCGCCTGTGTCCCGTCGCCCTGGGCACAAAGCGAGCGGCCCGTCCTTCGCCTGCCTGCCCAGATGCCGCCATCGGCACCTGCCCGCCGTGGGTCCCGCCTGGCCCCCGCGGTGCGAGGCGGTGAGGGCATCCTGCCCTCATCACTGAGCTCACCAGTCAGGGCAACACTTGATTTTTCTTATTGCATTAACCTGTTTCTAATTTTCTGAAATTTGCAGAAACAGTTAATTTCTGCGGATTCTTCAGATCATGGCTTAGTACCCTCTCCTCAGGGAGGCCTTTATAAGTGGGCGTCCTGGTGGGTTCAGCGTGAGCTGCCCTGCGGTAGTTTTCCTGTCACACGTGAGTGCGCACAGTTCCGGGTGTGCTGGCCCCTTCCCTGTCCACAGCCAGGTCTCTAAGGTGCGGCCCCTTTCCTGTCCCCCCACCTCCCCCTCTCCTTGCACAGAGCCTGCCCTCTGGGCTCTCTGGGCTGAGCCAGTGAGTGAGCTGAGACCAGGGTCTTCCTCAGGCACTGTGGTAATCTGTGCCCACCCTTCCTTCTTCTTTTAAATATATTTTCATTGATTTGGGAGAAGAAGAGAGAGAAACATCAACTATGAGAGAGAATCCTTGATCGGCTGCCTCCTGCACGCCCCCTAATGGGGATCGAGCCCACAACCTGAGCATGTGCCCCAACCAGGAGTGGAACCCTGACCTCCTGGTTCCTAGGTCGACGCTCAACCCCTGAGCCAGGCCGGCTGGGCTGCGTCCACCCTTTCCTTCACGGAACCGCCTGGGAAGCTTTCGTGTTCTCTGGCTCCACCAAGAAATCCTTCCCCATTACTAACTGGCTCTTCTCTCAAATTACTGGACCTTCTGCTTCCCCTCCCCAGGAAGCAGGGGCCACTCGGCATGGGTGACTGTCACGCCCCAGGGTGCTCCTTCCTCGGCTCCCGGGGCCTCTTTGCTGCGCGAGCAGACGGAGGGGGAGGGCAGCTGCCTGGTCCTTCTGAGCCCCGTGCGGAGACGCATGAGGAGCGTGAGGTCGTTCAGAGAAACCAGCGAACCTGCCTGTCACTGTGACATTTAACATAGAAAATTCCCTCATCTTCCTCCTGCGATGGGGGCAGGTTGTGTTGCTCAAAAGTATTTACCGGGCACTTGTGAGAGTGGACCCTGAGGTCAGACAAGCCTCGCTTGGGCGCCAGTGCCCAGGACCGCCTGGGATGAGCTGGGTGCTGGGTGCATGGTGGCGGGCACGGCGGGGACTGCGCTTGCGGCCTGCCCCCTCGTCTATCCTGGAGTCATTAGCAGCAGTGCTTTAACCTACAAACAGATTCGTTTCCATATTTTTCCAGTAGGAAACGTTGCTGATGTCGCCATTTTATTTGTATAAGAAGTGCTGACAGTAGAATATTTTATATTCTAAATATTGATTAATCTTGAGGGAAACCTAAGAGATTTGATGTTGCATAACAAATCTCTGCTTAAATTCACTGAGCAAACTGCAGCGAATCATAACTATATTAAGCAAAAGCCAGCGTGGCAGAACAGGGTGTATGAAAGGCGATTAGCTGGCGGTGCAGGGCGGCCTGGGCAGGTTCGCACTTTGAACAGTTCTGGTTAGAATAACGTGGTCAGAGGGGCCTGTGCGGGGATTTGCCGCTCGCTGGGAGGCAGGACCGTAGGAGCGGAAACGGCAAGCAGAATGGGAGACGGAGACAGCGAACAAACCAGCTGAGCAGTTTACAGCAGAGACAGGTCCGCAGGGAGGAGAGCCCAGGTGCCCAGCAACGGGCAAAACTGCTGCCAACCCCACCCCCCGTGCGTATCGCTGGTCGTGCGGTTTGGACCCCTGACCTTTCCTCCCTGGAGGTGACATTTAGGCCTCAGTGGTATTTCAGCGCCAGGCCCAGAAAAGCAGCGAAACCAGGCGGGGGGTGCCAGGGCTGACCTCAGGACCAGCTGCAAGGACTAATGACCCGTGCCCTGGCGCTGACCGGTCAGTGGAGGCCAGAACCTGAAAGGGCACAGATGATTATCCTATTAGACCCTCCTCCGCCCTCCCTACACTGCCTTTCCCTCCCTCGCTTCCCACTGCGTGCACCTCCTGAATGCTAAGACTTGCAACCAGGGGAGCAGTGGGCAGCAGCAGCTCCTCCCAGGCTGACCCCGGGCCCAAGGCCCTTTCCTCTCTCTCCAGTGAGCTGACGGCAGCCCATGACGTTTCTAGAGCCGAAGCCGCCCGCCTGTGCTCTCCTGCTGCTGCTCCTGCCCGAGGCCTCCTGTCTCACTGTCCCAGCTTCAGTAAACGTCCTCTCAGTCACTGGACTCGCTGTGAAATCTTTCTGGCACGAAGCTAAGAACCCGCACACGGCCGGCTGCCCGAGGCAGCCCCGCTTGGGCCTTCCTCTCTCCAGTGACGGGCCTCCCGGTTTCCCAGCGGGTCACCGTGGTTGGGAAGGGTTTATTCCAGAGGGTGTGTAGCATGAAGAGCATCAGATTCAAGGAGCTGTGTGCCCGAGGGAGCTCACACGTCCAGCCTGACCACCTGGCGGGGAGCACAGCGACGCTCGATGTTTTTGGACTAAGTGCGCCGCGGGAGTGGGTGTGCGATCAGGGCTCAGCGAATCTGGCTTCAGAGAACCCTCCCCAGTGCCCGAAACCAAACCAAACCACTGCTCCGTCCAGTCCAACACGGCTTCCTTCCCCCTCGCGGAGTGTTCAGTACTAACCAGGAGCACGGAGCAGTCATTTCACTCTGAGCGAGCTGTCCTCCTCCTGATTCAGGCCCATGGCGATGCTTTTTCAAACGCCAGCTCAATAATGTAGTCGATTTTCATATTAAAGTAGCTAGAAATGAAGCAAACTATTACTTAAATGTTGTGAGAGCCATGGCTGGTGTGGTTCAGTGGTTAGAGTGCCAGCCGTGAACCAGTGTCACGGGTACGATTTCCCGTCAAGGGCCTGTACCTGGGTTGGAGGTTCATCCCTGGCCCCAGGCCCCAGTCGGGCAGGAAGCAGCCGACGGATGTGTCTCTCTCCTCTCCCTGGTCCTCCCTCCCTTCTGTTCTCAGTACCACTGGGAGAGCCCCCTTGGGTGGCTTGTGATGCTGTGGGACCCTTGGAGCCTCGCCAGCTCAGCGTGGCCGGTGGGCTCCCCGAGAGGTGCGGCTCTGGTGCATCTGGTGACGCCAGGTGAGGGCGCCGGGAAGAACCAGACTCGGGGATGTCAGCGCTGAGATCCAAAGCTCTGGGAGGAGGCGCTTGGTTTTTAAAGGGACAGACGCCTCTGTCGGCATCACTGATGTGTTGGGGCCTTTGGGGCGTGCGTTCGCCTCCTGATACAGAGTCGGTGACTGCCCGGGACTTGAATGTGCAGGTGTCGGAGCACCGGGGGTGCTGTGGCGGGTCCCAGAGGGAGCGCCGGCCCCGAGACCCGACTTCAGTCCCACTGACTCCGACCTCGGCAGGTGGCTGACCGTCAAGATCTGGGTTCTGCTCGGTCCAGGGAGAGATG
Organism: Myotis myotis; assembly: GCF_014108235.1. Lineage (NCBI taxonomy): Eukaryota > Metazoa > Chordata > Mammalia > Chiroptera > Vespertilionidae > Myotis > Myotis myotis. Next base: position 299,397 of record NW_023416348.1, on the reverse strand, counting down.
TGGGCGCGGTGACCTTCCAAAGATAATTCACGTGCAGGTGGCGAGTCTGGCTGTACAGTGTAAACCTTTGCTGGTTCTTCCGACATCATAAGCCACGAGCACGCCTCTCTCTGCTGGTGCGGGCACAGCCTCCCGGTGTGGCCGTGGCGCCGGTGCAGTCCTGTGCAGTGTGCTCTGCGGCGTAGGGTCTTCGAGGGGGTCCTGCTTTAGTGATTCTAAGAACCCAGTGTCGTTCTCGTGGTACTTTCCTGTCTGCATGCGGGTCTGTGGGCACATGCACACTAAGACCTGTGAGTTGCAAGTAGAATTAAAGCACCATGTTTCCCATGGAAGCTGTTTGTCTCCGAGATGCCTGAGAAAGGACACAGTCGTTTGCTAGTTCGGATCAGCTGTAGGAGGTACCACGTAACAGTGTGGTTCCGCTCACTGAGAAAGGTGTTCTAATAACAGGCCCCAGATCCCTCTCCACCAGGGCTGAGCGGAAGTGATGAGGCACCTGCCTCGGGTGCAGAACTTCAGGGAGCACCGGGAGCTCAGTAACTGAGATTAGTGACATTTTCATGAACTACTTTAAAAAATCAAATTTGATGCCAAAAAAATCTACGATAAAAAAATTAATTTTTAATAGAGACAACAGAGTTAGTGACTTTTCCTTTTTGCCTCAGCTTCAATATAGCTCACCTCAGTGCTGTGACTGATACCTGTCTTTATCTCAAATTTTAACGTTTTGTTTCGCATGGATTTTTTGCATTAATTTTGGTTTTCTCTCTATTACTGAGTTTTGGGCACGCCTTTAAAGTTTGTCCTCGTTCCAAACCTGATTCTCGTCTTCAAGTCTTCAACCTGAAAACCAGACAAAATACATGAAGCAACAGCCTTCAGACGCTGTCGCGGTCACCAGGCGGGTGAGGGCCGCGTGCCCCGAAGCACGAGAAGGCGACAGAAGGAGCCCACGACGGTCCGCTCACTGCCCAGCAGGGCCCCACACTCTCTCCGTCTGGGGTCTGGCAGACGGGGGCTCTGTGACACACTCAGCTCTGCCTTTGTCTGTGGCTGCTTTCCTGCTCAGTGTGCAAATGAATGGGTGTAGCTCTGTTCCAATAAAACTCTATTTATAAAAACAGGCAGCAGTTGGATTTGGCCCTCAGGCCGTAGGTTGCCAATCTCAGCCTAGAGACAGTTTCTACACTGGGGGTGGGGAGCAAACATAGCCCACAGGCAGGTCTTACTGAAGTGACAAAACAGAGGTGGGAGTTGGGGACCGGCAGCTAGAACCTGAGGGTCCAAGTGTGGGAGAGGAGGGAGCTACTCAGAGACCCCAGACAGAGCCCTGGAGACCTGGGCCGAGCGCCGACGCGCACGGACACACAGGAAGCCCTCAAAGCCGGGAGCAGGAGCTCGGGAACGAGTAGGCGGCACAGTGTGTCTGTCCCTCGGGTGGTGTCGCTGAGGCCGTTGAAGGCTTGCTGTTAAATCTTTGGTCGGGTGGGTCCAGAGCAGCTTTTTCACTTAGCAGGGTTGGGGAACGTCCGGCCCTTGGGCCGTATAAGGCCTGTGGCATCATTTGGTCAGCCCCGCCAGGGCAGCAGGGGTGAGGTAATTCAATGTTTGACCAGCTACAGCAGGCCCATTTGTTTTTTGGTTTTTTGCAGGCTCATTTTTAAGTGGATACTTTCGTACGGCCTGAGGATGATGTTATAAATGTCCAGATGGTCCTGGACGGGAACAGGTTCCCCACCCCGACTTAGGGCATCAGGTGGACTCAGTGCAGCTAAGTTAGCCCTCAGGTAGAAGGCGGCGGTGGACTGCCCTACCTGAGTCCAAGTAACTTAATTGCACTCCCAGGGGGGAAAAAAAGCCCCAACTACAGTGGGGCCTTGACTTACGAGTTTAATTCGTTCTGAGACCCAGCTCGTTAAGGAGCTCATTAACTCAAATTACTCTGTCAACTCAAAGCAAAAAATCATCGGAGAGACAGCTGGTATCTCAAAAAACTCGTTAGTCCGGACACTCGTAATGTAAAAGGCTGCAATAAAACCCAGCTTTCAATGGTACAAAAAAATTCAGTATCTGGCATCTAATAACAATTACCAGGCATGCAAAGAAGCAAGAAAATATGACATAAGCCAGGAAGAACATTAACCAATAGAAACAGACCCCACAGTAACAGAGATGATGGAATTAGCTAACAAAGGCATTAAAATAACTAGTCTATCAGTTGCACATATTCAAGAACGTTGAGGAAAATAAGCACAGTGAGTGAAATGAAAGATATAAAAAAGACTGAAATAGGCTTCTAGAGATAAAAAATGTAATATCTGAAATGAACAATGCAGCGGAAAGATTAATAGCAAATTAGCACCGCAGAAAAGATCAGTGAACTTCCAGACACAGCAGGAGCACCTCCTCAGACTGCAGCGCGGAGAATAAAGAAAAGCAGGCACGCCTGACCTTTGAGTGAATTCACTGTTCTAAGGTGTGTGCGCATGGAGTTCCGGGAGAGGAGGGGATGGAAACAGTATTTGAAGGAATAGTGGCTAAAATGGCCAGATTTAATGAAAATTATAAACCACGAAGCTCAGAAACCTCAAATAGTCAAAGAAAACCACTCCAAGGTGCCACAGAATCCATCGCTAGCGCACCAGTGATACTGAGAGAAAGAACCTTGAAAAGCAGCGAGGAGCAGAGGAGTCACATGGCACAGGGAGAGAGACACGGACAGCGCCTTCCGGTCAGCACGGTGCGGCCAGGAGGCGGCGGCGTGGCCGTCAGTGAATCCTGCTCCCAGTGAAAACGCTTTTCACAGATGAAAGTGACATCAGAATTTCTAGGCCAATAAGAGCTGACAGGGTTCGTTGGCAGCAGAACTGCACTACAGGAAATTTTAAAGGAACTCCATGTAGAGGAAAATGCTCTCAGATGGGAACTTTTCTCAGTAATTGATAGAATAAGCAGATAAAAATAAATAAATAAATGAAAAACTTGTAAGCACAGATGTTTTAAACAGGATCAGTACTCGGTCTGTTGTACATATAAGTGACATTCCATTCAGAAACTTTCTCTTCAAGCACACAGAAGATCTTTGTAAAAATTGATCAATACTGGACCATAGTACAAACCTCATACTTTTCAAAGCATTGTAATAAAAATACCAGTTAGAATCTCTGACCTCAGTAGAATTGAGCTATAAATTAGTGACAAGACCCGGCTGGCGTGGATGAGTTCATGGGGCATGGTCCTGTGCGTGGGTTTGATTCCCGGTCCATACACGCCTGGGCTGCAGGCTGGGTCCCTGGTGGGAGGTGTGCAGGAGGCACTCTCTTCCTTTCCTCTCTCTCTAAAAATCAGTTAAAAACCTTTAAAAGTCCTGACCGGTTTGGCTCAGTGGATAGAGCGTTGGGGTCCCAGGTTCGATTCCGGTCAAGGGCATGTACCTTGGTTGCGGGCACATCCCCAGTAGGGGGTGTGCAGGAGGCAGCTGATTGATATTTCTCTCTTATCGATGTTTCTAACTCTCTGTCCCTCTCCCTTCTTCTCTGCAAAAAATCAATAAAATATATATTTTTAAAAAACCAGTAACAAAAAGATAATTATAAAATCCCCAAGAGTTTAAAATTAAAAAATAGTTTTTAAATGTCATGGGTCTAAAAAGATGCTATAATGGGAGTTAGAAAGTATTTGTAACTGGATGATAATGAAAATACATGTATCAAATTTTGTAGAAGGCAGCCAAAGCTGTACATGGAGGGAGATTTATAGTCTGAGAAAAGTAGAAAAGCTGAATATTAGTAGGCTAAGCATCATTCTAAATAAAAGTTAGAAAAAGAATGGGGGGTGGGGGGAAGGCCCAAAGGAAGAAAGTAATAAAAATAAGAGCAGACTTAATCAGATGGAAAATTTACGGTAGAAAAGACCAACAAAGCCAAAAATTGGTTCCTTGTGGAATGGTCTAGTAAAAAGTGAATGAAGAAGAATGAGGGTGTGTGTGTGACCTTAATTGACCCATACAGTTTCTTGAGTGATTAAAATCCGTGGTTTTGAAAGTGAGTGTGTCTGTGAGGGCCTTTCTGCTGTAAGTGGACCTTCACTGTTGCAATAGAAGGGGCCTGTGGACCAGCTGATTGAGGACTCTAAGGCGGGCAGGCGGAGGGAGGCCTGCTTCCCACCCCCCCACCCCCAACCCCGCGCCCTCCACGCGGGCAGGACTCTCACGGGCTCCTCGCTCCTCGTTGCTGGATCTGGCGCCCCTGTAGGTTCTGTGGGAGCGAGGAGGAAGGGCGACATCGCTGGTTTTGAGGTGGGTGTGTGCTCACAGGGATGAGCTCACTGGCCAGGGGTAGCTTGCTCCCACACAGGTCCCCTCCCGGGCCTGGGCTCAGAGGCCGTGTCTCGAGCTGGTGAGCCAAGGCTGGGGTCACAGCTGGTGAGGAGCTGCCACGCAGGGAAAGAAGGCCTGGTTGCAAAATTAACTCTCCATTGCAGCAATGGTCCAGCTGTAAGATTTCACAGATTCTTTAGTCAAAATAGTTATAACATTCTGCCCCAGCTGGTTTTTCTCAGGGGATAGAGCGTCAGCCTGCGACTGAAAGGTCCCGGGTTCGATTCCGGCCAAGGGCACATGCCTGGGTTGCAGGCTTGGTCCCCAGTGTGGGGCATGCAGGAGTCAGCCGATCAATGATTCTCTCTCATCATTGATGTTTCTCTCTCTCTCTCCCTCTCCTTTCCCCTCTGAAATCAATAAAAATGTATTTTTAAAAAATAGTTATAAAATTCTACATAAGAAAGAAATCTTAAGCTACCACTACCCAGTCAGCTAGCAAGGTTGGAAAAGTGTGACAAGTCTTGTGGAAAAAGTAAACCCCCAGAAACGCAGTCCCTCTGGTGGCAGTGAAGGTCGCTCCCGCTGCTTTGGAAGCAGTTTGGGTGTAAGTAGTGACGCTGAGAACACTCCCAGGCGTGCGCACAGGGAAAGGCGTGCCCGCGGGCTGGGGTTGCATTTCTGTGCAGCAGAAGCTACCCAGGGGCAGTGGGATGGACAAGGGAATTATGGTTTGTCTGTTTATTATTTTAACTTTGGGATGGACATGCTGTCTTTTTTACCCAGCCATGGTACTGATAGTTTTAAAATTTTTCAAAAATAGATTTTTATTGATTTCAGAGAGGAAGGGAGAGGGGGCGGGAGATAGAAACATCGATGATGAGAGAGGATCATTGATCTGCTGCCTCCAGCACCCCCTACTGGGGATCGAGCCACAACCCGGGCGTGTGCCCTGACTGGGAATTGACTGTGACCTCCTGGTTCATAGGTTGACACTCAACCACTGAGCCACACCAGCCGGGCTGCACAATGGAGAATTATACAGTAGTGAACAGTGGAGGGGGAAGCACGACAAACAAATGCCGACATGCGGCCTGTGCATATGAAATTCAGCAGCAAAGATGAACTTTCAGGGCTGCGCACCTGGGAGACAAACCTGAAGAACAGCAAGGAAATGGCGCCCATCAGTGTCAGGTGCTTGTCACCACGGGGAGGAGAGGGTCTGGGATCAAAGAGAGGTGCCCATCCTCCTGGGGCTCCTGCTGTGCCCCGTTCCTGGGCCTGGGTGGCAGATGGACCAGCTGTTGTGTAATTCTATATAATAAAACCCTAATATGCAAATCGACCGAACAGTAGAAAGACCAGTCGCTATGACACACACTGACCACCAGGGGGCAGACGCTCAATACAGGAGCTGCCCCCTGGTGGTAGGTGCACTCCCACAGGGGGAGCACCGTTCAGCCACGAGCCGGGCTCATGCTGGCGAGTGCAGCGGTGGTAGCGGGGGCCTCTCCCGCCTCTGTGGCAGTGCTAAGGACCCCCCCAGGGATGTCCAACTGCCATACAGGGAGTGGGCCTAAGCCGGCAGTTGGACATCCCTCGAGGGGTCCCAGACTGTGAGGGCACAGGCTGGGCTAAGGGGCCCCCTCCCCCAATGCACAAATGTCGTGTACCAGGCTTCTAGTAACCTTAGAGAACTATGCATTTCCTGTGCTTTTCTATGCTTCTGTAATACTTCATGACAAACGTGATTTTAAAATAAAATAAAAATAATTTGTGTCCAACTCAAAAAATGTGGAAGACCCAAAGCACGCGTGTATTGAGAGGTTAAGACGTTTATCTCGAACTGCTTCCTTGATCACTTTCTACAAGTGTCACCTTTTTGAAACCCTGGTTTCAAAGCTCTGTAATGCTCCAGGCGTGAGCTGACTGTGGCTGACTCTTGCTTCCTAGGCCAGGGACTCTGCACCGTGGTCTGAAGGAGGGCGAGGGGGACAGGGCTCGCTCCCTCCCCTCCTAGAGCCTCCTGCTCGCCCCGCCTTCCTGCAGGTCACAGGTATGTCACTGACACATTTTAATCCGATGGATGTCTTTCTTTTGCTGCTATTCGTTCGCTCTGCATAAAAATCATTACATTCAAAAATATCCAGAACGTGCTCGTTTTTGGCTCGAGCGGGTCCATCTGTCACAGATGTATTAAGCGTCTTGTCCACGCGCGGCCGTGCGTTTTGGTCTGTGTCGACCTCAATTCTGTTTTTCTTAAACCAGCGTTAAACTTGGAGGATGGCAGACATGGTGATTCTGTGCGATGGCAGTCATGAGGAGTGAGTTTGAGAACCGGGGAGGGCACGCCCCCGCCTCCTTAGGCCCCCTTCCCCGCGGGGCTGCGGGCGGAGGCCTCCCGTGAGCATCGCAGTGTTCCCTCCCCTCAGCTGCGCGCCCCCCACCTTCTTTCTCCGGGAGTTCGAAAAGAAACCAAACACCCTGTGTGCTCGTCTCTGATCTGCGACTGAGTGGCGTTTCCTATTTGGAATTAAGAGCTCTCTAATATATTAAAACATTAAAGTGAACGTAAAATGGGTGTGATATGTTTGCGTCCAGAGCTGCTTCGTGCGTCGCTGGTTTTGATAAACTCATAAGTACCGGGAGCTGCCGTTCACCGTTGTGCTCAGCATCACAGCGCCCTGAGGCCCCGCGGCCCCGCTTTTCTAGTTTGTTGGGAGCAGTGCGCAAGCAGTTGCCTCGCGGGCGCTCGGCTCAGCCAGGTGACTCCCCTCCCTCTGCCGCCCTCCTCGCCTTGTCTTTGTCGGCAAGTCCAGGCTGATGGTTCTGTAGCCAGGTTTCCCTCGAACGCGTTCTGTCCCCTGGATTTCCTGTGAGGTCCACCCAGAGGCTGACCCCATTCCGGCTCAGGCTCTGCGCAGGTGCGCCTGGGGGTGGGGTGGGTGGGGGTGGGGCCGCACCTGCAGGGCCAGTGGTGCCTGGACTCCCAGCTGTCGGTTGGCGACGTGGTGACGCTGTAGATGTTACCACCGACTCTGCCCTCGATTAGGAGATGCCTCTGTAGAGAGAAGCCTCCCCCCACTGACTGTGTGGTCGCCTAAGGGACAATCCCAATAGGAAAGGCAGGTTCCGTCTCTCCGTCGGTCCTCAGTGGAACGAGATGGCCCCACAGCCACCGCAGGAGTGGCTGGTGGGTATGTTAAGTGTCGCTAAAAACGTAAGAGTCACAGGTGACGGGCTCTGACTTGCCGCCTCCAGCCGCCTCCTTCGTCCTTGGCCGTGACCTGGTCTTCCTCCCTGCTTTCTGCTGTGGGAAGATGTTTCAGATTCACTTAGTCCTTTCTTGCCCCGCCTGGAACTGGCTGTTTCTCCGGTAGCAGCGCGGCTTCCCTCTTGTGGAAAATGGTATCTTGAGACCACGGTCTGGGGGCCCCGGGTGCTCGGCCGTTATCATTTCCAGGCCTTCCTGTTGGACAACCAGGAAATACGCTTTTTAAGTAAAAATACACCACGAGTTCATATTGATGTTTTTATTTCAAATTTAGGATCACCCTAGCCAGTGTGTTCAGCGCATAGAGCGTTGGCCGGTGGACGGAAGGATCCGGGTTCGATTCCAGCCAAGAGCATGGACCTGGGTTACAGGCTCGCTCATCGGCCCCCAGCAGGTTTTGGCTTTAGTCAGTGTGTTTCTCCTGAGCAGAAATGTGAATGATCTGCTCTTGCAAGCACGGTGCTTGTCTGGGCCTGGTTTCCCTCCTGTGGGGAATGGGGCTTAGACTAGAAGCTCAAGATGGGTTGTTTCAGCTGGAAGAGACGGCCAGTGAGGAGCTGGAATCGGAGAGGGTCTCGCTGGCAACGCAGTGTGTGCCCGTAACAGGGAGGTGGTCCTGGGGAGAGAGGTAGAGACGGCGAGACTGACAGGCCTCGCTAGTGGTTGGATGTCAATCGGGGGCAGCTGGCATGGGTGGTGAGGGTGCCACTCCTGGGATGGGTGCTTTCTTTGGGCGCAGAAGCACCGCTGGTGACTGGTTCCACATATGAGCACACGCGAGCGCCCATGCAACATGACAGTGAGCCTGTCTGCCCGCGCTGGAAGCTTCCGGTGGGCGAGGCCTGGAGGGGCGGCTGCCTGTGCGGGTGTGCAGGGAGGGAGGAGGCGGCCCTGGTCCTGAGACCACAGGTAAACGTGGGAGGGCCTGCGAAACAGGTCGGAGAAGAGCTGTGTTTTTGTTGTTCTTTTAAAACATATTTTTATTGATTTCAGAGAGGAAGGGGGAGAGAGAAGACATAGAAACATCAGTGATGAGAATCATGGATCAGCTGCCTCCTGCACGCCCCCACTGGGGATGGAGCACATAACCTGGGCCTGTGCCCTGACCGGGAATCGAACTGTGACCTTCTGGTTCATAGGTTGATGCTTAACCACTGAGCGACACCGGCCGGGGCAGAGCCAAGTGTTTTTAAATCTCAAGGTTTGTTCCAAACGTTGATTTAAAAATTGCAGTGGCTCCTTCATGTGGCCAGGGCTGGTTGGTGCCTTCACTCCCGTTTTCAGGTAAACTTGCTGCTCCAGGAACATGAACTTTGTTACCTGCAGCCTGGCCCCAGCACTGCGTCCGACGGCATCTGCTGGACCCGCTGTGTGTTCAGTGGCCGAGCCCCGGAGCCTCGACGCAGCGCGCCTGCTTTGCCTTCCGGCAGCTCCCGCCCCATCGGCTCCGTTTTCCGTCCGTGAGTCCAGCACTCTCCTGCTGGCAGGAGCCATTTTCTTGTTCATCGGCTGCTTCCCTTTTTCGGGTTTCCCCGGGCTTTCCCGGCCTTGGAACTCCCTCTGTCAGCAGATGTGCTTTTGTTTCCAGTTTCTAATCTCCAAGTACAATGTGGCTCCACTGAAATCACAGCAGCGGGCGCCTACCCGTCAGTGCTGCGTGGAGGGAGACGGAGGCCCCGGCCCCGGCCTCGCCTGCCTCTCAGCACAGGCCTCCTCGGCCGCCGGCAGCCGGGCCTCCTGCACCGCCGCTAGACACCAGCGTGCTCTGCAGCGGCTCCCCAAACCGGGGCTTTCATCTGCGTAAAAACATGGCTCCAGAATGTAGTAAACTCATGCCTGCCGGGCAGCAGTGAAGAAGGCAGCAACAGAGTAATAACTCCGCTCAAAGGAAACCGCAGCGTCGGTTCTAGCACCCAGAGGCCGGGCGGCCAGGCAGGCCTGGTCTCGGGGCCCAGGGCCGCTGCTCCCCGGGGGCTCCGGTCCCAGCCACCCTTCAGCTCCTGGTGCAGACGCGGTGCCGCTTGCCGTCACGGGCTGCTCCTCCGTCTCCGGCGCCCCTTGCTCCATGTGTCTGCTGTTACTGTTCACCAGAACCTTGTTCTGTGTGTGTGAACGTAAAGCAGACGTCCTCTCCCCAAGCTGAGTGCCGGGAGCCGGTCCATGCTTGCTGTTTCAAGGGACCTGGCATATATGGCATACTGTTCTTAATATGTTTGCTCACCTTCTTGGCACTATGTGTTTTAACCAAGGTCACCTCTCTGAGAAAGGTTGTTTCCCCAGGTAGGGATTTTCCCCTGAAGTTAGGGAGGGAATAAAACCCCTCAACTAAGTAAGTGCCAGGCGGGTAATTAATCACTTTAACTACGAACAATCATGCTTAAGCTACATAATCTTTACTCCCTGGAATGGAGATAAGAAACGCCCTAACCTTTGTAATAGAGATTGATAGGATTGAATCAACTGGTATAAATACAGATGTAACAAGACAGCAAGAGTCAGAACTTAGAATACAGAGCTTAGAACACAGAACTAAGAAGACAGAACCTACACAGAACCTACAGACAGAAGAACTTCGCTGGAGAGAACATGGCAAAAGATCCTGGACTGAACCTGACTACAGAAATTGGCAAGAGAACCTGACTAGAACCTGGTGACTGAACCTGGCTGGAGAACCTGGACAGAACCTGGCTGGAGAACCTAGCGAGGGAACATGGCTACAGAACCTGGCTGGAGAAACTGGAGAACCTAGCAAGAGAACATGGACACAGAACCTGGCTGCAGATCCTAACCAGAACTTGGCTGGAGATCCAGACCAGAACTTGGCTGGAGATCCTGGCTAGAGATCCTGGCTAGGCTCTGATCAACTGAACCCTGTCTCCATGTCATTCCTTCTTCGCCGACTCAGTCCACACCTTTGGGGACCCCTGGACCTGCTGGGGTTGGACCCCAGCAGCTGAGGCTGAAGGGAGGGTGGGGCGTGGGCATGAGCCGAGGTCTGGGTTCCACCACTGGCAGGGCCGCCGTCCTCACCAGAGGCACCTGTGTCAGCCTCTGGGTGTCCCCAAGTCAGCGGTTAAACCTTGGCCTGCAAGGCCCTAAGCTATGCCTCCCCCGCCACCTCAGCATTTGCTGAGCTCACATGGTTTTCTTCCAGCAACACAGTCGTGACAAGTATAGAATTTCACTAACCTGTAATTGTCACATCTAACGTCAGGAGTAAGGTAGACTTTAACTATTTTTATACCCACGTATAAGCAAGTGAAACAAAATATTTATATTTAAATCAAGAAATCTGGCCCTAGCCGATGCTCAGTGGTTAGAGCATCGTCCCTGGGACTGAATGGTCTCAGGTTTGATTTCGGTTAAGGCAGTGGTTCTCAACCTTGGCTGCACATTAGAATCCCCTGGGAATCTTTTTAAAATCCTGATTTCTGGGCCTCATCCTCTGGAAATTCTGTTTCTTTTGTTACTAATGTTGTGGCCCCACCCCATCACAAAGAAACAGCTGAGCTGCAGGTTAGCAATCAGTCCACGGGTATTGTAGAAGCGTTTAGCGTTTCCTGTGTGTTTGCTTAGAGAGTTATAATAAGAGCCAAGGAGCTTCCTTTTTCAGAGTGGTTTTCAGTCCGAGGCCCCTGAGCACGGCCTTGGCTTTTGTGCCGCGGCTCCAGCCCAGGACCGAGGTGTGGCTGCCTGCCGCGGGCGTCCCTTACCTCCACACGGCGCGCCCGGCTCCACGTCTGAGGTTGGCAGCTGTCCTCTGCCTCTTTCTTCTCCTTATTTCTCGGCATTAATTTAAATTGTTACTTCGTCGAGCTTAGTTCTTCATGGCCTCTGATAGCTCACTCCTCTCCAATTTTCCCATTAGAATACGTACAATGATGTGAAATTCTTGGGATCTGAATATGGACAGGTTCCAAGGTGCTAGGTGCTCTTCATATGTTGCTGTTCTCACGTGAACATTTTCCTGCCGTTCACGTTTTCTGAGCGCGTGGGAGGCGCTGGCCTCCAGTGGTGACGTTCCTGTGCCCCGCGCTCCGTGTCCTCAGCACGAGACAGACGGCTTCCTGTCGCCTCGTGGCTTTAGGAGGCGATCAGTGCTGCGTGCGCCGCGGTGGGAACTGGCTTCTGGGTGCCTGTCGGTGCTGGTGGAGTTTGGGATCGTCAGCAAATCTGAGAGCATCCGTCCGCCCTGCCCTGCACCTGCTGCGGCGTCTCCTGCTGCGTGGGCCCACGAAGGTCACCCCCACAGAGGCCTGGCCTGCCCGGGCCAGCTCAGGGCCTGCCGTCTCTGCTCCGTGAGCTTCTGTTTGGAAGGAGTCGTTTCCTTGGCGGTTTGCGTGTGTGACATAGCGGCTCCTTTCCTGGTTTTATTTGAGCAGATTATCCTTTTGAAAATGATTCTGTGATAGAATTAGAACTGCTTTCTTTTTTAAAAAGATGTATACATTTATGAAAACTTTGAAGACATTTAACAATGATTAATGTCAAAAGTAGAAATTCTTAGTATTAATTCTAGAAACCCAAGAAGTCCCAGGAATTCCTCATGAAGGTGTCAGCATCGCACTGAGGCCGATTTGATGGCGTGTCACCCTGACCGTCAGCAGCAGCAGTGGGAGTGGGTGGAGGAGAGCCTCGCATGTAACCAGTAGCGCCGGGCGCTGCGCTGCAGGGCAGCAGCTTTTACGGTCTTTGGAGCCACAAGCTGTCAGACTCCCGCTTCCCCACCGGAGAAGAGCCTTCCAGTGCCCGGTCCCGGCGCCTCCGTGTGTCTGTCGGGAGGGAAAGTGCTGGCCGAACCGTCAGAACCGCTTTCTGTCTGGTTTCATAGGTACCAGGCTGTCCCTTTTCCGTCAGCATCACCCATAACCTAATCTGAACGTTCCAGATACGGATAAATCTGACTACATTACAGTGAAGCACCATTCATTAAAAGATATAAGTAAATTAAAGTCAGGCCATTACCTGTGGTGAAGACAGATATGTGACTAATAAAGGATTCATCGTCAGAATATACGAATCACCCCCAGATCAATGTTGTGAAAGACAGAATAGCCCCATTAAAAATGACAGGAAGGCAGAATCAGGCATTTCAGAGCAGGAAAGACACAAGTGATCCATGAACACATGAAAGATGCTAAACCTGTTTAATGATCAGAAGAAGAAGGAAGACCACCCATGGTCCCTGTTCGCTGGCAGGAATGAAGGTTCTGACCGCGCCGCGTTGGTGAGGATGCCGCTTGGCGTGGAGGGCAGTTTGGCCCGGCTGGTCGGTCGGCCGTGCACACCTGCAGCTCCCGCGCTCTGGACGCCGAGGCCATGGCCACGGCCGGCCCTGCTCGCTGCGAAGGGCGAGATGGGAGAGTCTGGGCTTTGTGACCACAGCAGGTCTCGTCGCCCAGGTGTCCCGTTTCGTTTGTTTGTTGCTCCCCTTAAAACCGAGAGGAGTCTTCGCGCAGGGCCGGGCAGGAACTGGCGCCGCTGGGTTGGACCCACAGCTTCTTGCTGGGCCCTGACCCCCGGTCTTGAGAATGCGTCCTGGGGCCACTGGATGCGGCCCAGCACAGAAGCCAGGATGTTCCGACTGTTCGTGAGAGCGAAGCTGGAGACAGTGCGATCAGAGATGGGAGTGCGTCGTGGAGTGTTCCACGCGGTGAGAGGCATGAGTGTGCCCATGCACACGAGAGATGGGTAGGGGTGGCTGAGGCAGGCGCACGCGGGGGGGCTGTGGCGGGTGGTCTGCTCTGGGGTTACGGTTTGGTTGTCTTCTTACTTTGCATGTAGAGTGCACATGACCTTTGGTATGTGTCAGCTAGTACATTTTTTCGAAAGGCAAGCGAGGCTACCAGCAAGGGAGGTCTTTAACCCACCTCCTGTTCCCCCTGGTAGGACTCCTGTCCGAGAACTATGCCCAGGTGACGGCCAGAGGTGGGGGGCAGGTACCTGTGTGGTGACCCCAGCCCCGCCCTCACGGAGCCGCGATGAGGACGCCCAGCATGGAGCCTTTGCTCTGAGCAGCCGCAAGATGCTGACAGACACCGCGTGCACACCGCCCCTTTCAGTGCGTGGCCTGGGCACCTGTCAGGACCCGCGTGACCACGGATGTAAGGGTTTATCTCTGGACTCAGTTCTGGTTCGTTGGTCTGTGTCTCTCCTCAGGCCAGCACCCTGCGACCCCAATGGAGCTGCAGAGAGTTTGGAAGCCAGGAGGTGTGAGTCCTCCAACTTTGTACCTGTTCAAGGTTGTTTGGTCCGTCCTGGGTCCCTTGTATTTCCATGTGAGTTTTAGGTGCAGCTTATGAATTTCTGCAAAGCAGCCGAGGCTTTTCGTAGGGATGAGCGACCCGGTAGGCGGGCCTGCACAGTGTTGCGTCCCAGCAGCGTCAGGCTTCTGGGCCATGAACGCTCTCCTCCAGCATCAATAAGCACAGCTTCCCCTCCTTGGTTACGTTTATTCCCGACACTCCCTTCTCTTTGATGCTGTTTTAAGTGGGTGGTTTCCTGACTTCAGGTTTGGGTTATTATTGCTGGTGTGTACAAATGCAGTTGATTTGTATGTATTGATCTTGTATCCTGCAGCTTTGCTGTTGGTGCAACTCGTTTTTGGTTTATTCCTTAGTATGTTCTATATTCTGTCCTCTGAGAATAGAAATAGTTTTACGTCTTACTTTCCAACCTGGATGCCTTTTATTTCTTTTTCTTGCCTAATTGCGGACAAGGGGCATTGGGGGTGGGGGGGTTCTGCTTTGTTGTTTTGAATCCTCACATGAGGCTATTTTTTTCCATTGCTTTTCACAGAGAGTGGAAGGGAGGGAGGGAGGGAGAGAGAGAGACATTGATGTGAGAGTAGCCTCCCAAATGCACCCCAGTCGGGGACAGGAAGTAAACCTGCAGCCCAGGTCCATGCCCTTGACCAGGTATCAAACCTGAGACCCTTGGATGCTCGGGCTGACACTCTAACACTGAGCACACCTCCCTCCCCACAAGGCCAGAGGGGCATTTGAGGAAGGCTTTGAGCCATCGAGAGGAGGAGACAGCCTGGTCCTTGTCAGGCTTCCCGGCCCCGGGGACCGGAGGGCGCGGCTCTGTCCAGGGCTGTGGTCAGCAGAGGCTCCACACAGCGCAGCTCGGAGGCCTGCGGCACTGGGACTGGCCATTGTGCTGTCCCCAAGGACCTGCCTCAGGGAAGGGACCGCGATGGCCCTTTACCCCTCGCAGAGCAGGTGCTGGTGTGGGATCAATTCATCTGAGACCTCACGTGTCGGGCGTGTGCAGTTTCCGTTTCAGAGTCTGACGTTTCATGTGCATCCTCTGGCTTCTCTTCAGATCGCATAGATCCCTCGCCTTTTAAAGTGTGTGACGCTCTAAGTAAATACCACACACGAGCTGAGCCAGGCGCAGTGGTTTCTCGTGGGTGTGCAGTTGTGCGCCCCCACCGTCCAGCTGCAGACTTCTGTCTCCCCAGCTGGAAGCCGTGCCCAGCAGGAGGTGCCCCACCCCCGCCCGGCCACCAGGACCCTGCCCGGTATCTCCGCCCGCCCCTTCTGGACGTCTCCGGGTAGACCGCCTCCCGCCCCGTGGACAGTGCGTAGGGAGGCTGGTGTTTCTTGTTCCTGCTGCTCAAGCCCTCGGCGTAGCTCAGGAGTGGGCAGCGCGTGGGGCAGGCTGCGGGGCCGCTGGGAGGGGCCGCGAGAGGCCTCTGAGGGGCGCCCCCCCACCCACACTCCTGCGGGCTGTCCTCGCCCAGGGCAGGGCGGCGAGCGTCCACCGGGGCTGGGTGCCTTCTGCCTCTGCTCTGTAGGCACAGGCTCCCGAGCTGTGCTCTGTACTAATGTGCACGGAGCCGGGCGTTTAGGGAAACGGCCGATGGCTGGTGAGTGAGCGTCTCTCACACTGGAAACAGGAGCTCGGCCGTAGAAGCAGCCAGTTCGCATGGAGCACTGGGTCCTGAGCACAGCTCACCAAGCCCGCAGCGAGGCCCTCAGGGCGAGGAGCTCTCAGGTCCGGCCAAGGGTGGAGTGGCTCAGCCTCACCTCGTTCTGTGTTCGTGTGTGTGGAGTACCTGCTGCCCATCAGGCTCTGTCCTAGGGACCTGGGGCTTGTCAGTCAGCCACACAGATCAACCCCCGTCGTCGGGAGCTTGGTCTGTCGGAGAGACAGCGAACACTACGCCTGCGGGCCTGGACTGCGGCAGTGCCATGGGAAAGGCGGGCAGGGCAGGGGGTCCGGCCGAACTGGGCTCCTTGGGAAGGCGGGGGTGCATCCCCAGAAGGAGGGGCACCTGGAGCATCTGTAGACGCAGGTGCCCGGCCTGGAGAGGGCCAAGGGCAGGCCGGCTCCCGGTGCACCCTTTTCTCGAGAGCAAGGCGAGCAGGTGCCGTCCCGCAGTGAATGGGTTTGTGGGCAACGACTTGCTGGCCTGTGAGGTCATTTTAAAAACATTTTTGGTTTCACAGGTCGACTTGACAGGAGGCTCCACACTGCACAGTAGGGCTGTTTCACGAAAACTGACCCGTGTGGCGGAGCCCAGCTCGCTGGCTTGAGCTCCCATATCCCGAGTGGGGCACGTCCCTCCTTCCAGCCTCAGAAAGAGGCCGAGGCCGGGAGAGAGGGGCCCGCCGGCCCCACTCGAACCCAGGCTCAGCACACTTCCAGGTCCAGCAGCGCCCGGCGCATGGCCACCCAGCACTGGCCTGAGAGGAGGGCGGGTGGGACTGGCCCACGGGCCTCAAGAGCAGGGAGAAGGTTAAGCAGCAGCAGTGGACGGACGGGCGGAGCAAGAGCCTGGTGTGGCTGGAGAGTCCTGGTGAGCTCGGAAGCCACTTCCTCCGCAGGTGGTGGGCCAGGCGGGCACCTGTGGCTCGAGTCTGGGAGGTGCTTACCTGTCCCATGATGGCAACTTGAGGTGGGACCAGCCCTCTGCTCACTGGTCACTGTGGTAGGAGAGCCTGCATGTGGGCACAGGAGACCCGTCCAGTCCCGTGTCCCCTCCGCCATCTGTCTCGCCATTAAGGTGCCTGCAAGTCCACAGTGGCCTCTCTGTGGGTGCAGTGCGGGGACGGGCGGCTCCGCGGGCGCAGTGCGGGGACCGACGGCTTTGCGGGCAGAGTGGGGACCCATAGCTGCGGAGTTGGTGAAGTGATGGGGCCGGCAGGAGGCAAGGCCAGGCCTGTGGTGCCCAGGCTCGGGTACCTGGGGGGCCCTTGCGCGGGGTGGCACCGCGTGCACTTCAGCAGGAGTCTGCAGTATGCTTGGCTGCAGGCCCTCACAGCACCTCCACCCGGTCGGCCAGCAGGTGGCCTCCACAGCAAGGCCGGCTGGGAAGCAACACTGGCGGAAGGGCCATGGTTTCAGCCAGAGCATTGGAATGGGGCCTCGGATGGGAGCTTACGGCCCAGCTAGGTGTTCTCTGTGGTTTAAAGAACCTTCAAGATACAGTCCGTGCCGTCAGGGCTGTGTGCAGCGGCGTGAGCTTGCATGGCACAGCGAGCAGGCGCTCCCCCCCCCCCCGCCCCCCCCCCCCCCCAGCACCCAACCGCGCTCAGGCTGACAGGCGTCCAGACGTCTGCTGTCTCCTTGCTGGGCCATGGGCAGCACTTGACTCATTTCTTGTTGTTTTCCCAGCAGAGTGTCTCTGTCTCACAATGGAGCCAAGTAAAAAGATGGACCCTTCCGGCTCGCTGCCCAACCCGTCGCTCAAGCTGCACCCGGACCGCGCGGGCGCCCCCGTGCTCGTCCCCGAGCAAGGAGGGTACAAGGAGAAGTTCGTGAAGACCGTGGAGGACAAGTACAAGTGCGAGAAGTGCCAGCTGGTGCTGTGCAACCCCAAGCAGACCGAGTGTGGGCACCGCTTCTGTGACAGCTGCATGGCCACCGTGCTGGGGTAGGCGCCGGGCCACTGCGGGCGCGTCTTTCTCCTGCTTCTCTATAAAGCAAGCTCCGAAGGGGACCCGCAGAGATGGGCCATGTAGGGAACCTGGTGGGAGCGCACCTGAGCGCAGGGGCCTCAGTGACTGAGGCCTGGACCGCCAGCCCCATCCCGCAGACGTCTGTCTCCTCCCTGAAGCGTCTGTAAAGTCTCCTGCCACCTTCTCAGTGGCCCTGGCCCCTGTCCCTGGCGTCCCCTGTCCGTGGTGTCCCCCGACTGTGTTGCTGAGTTTGCTGAGGAGCTCACAGTTCCGTGGAGGAGACGCCAGCAGCCAGGGACAGGGGAGTCCTTATGGTGTGTGCTCTGTGTGCGGGAGAGGACGGGCAGCAGGGAGGCCTGGGCGCCCTGACCGAGGAGGCACCCAGTGTGTGCGTGGCGGAGCAGGTGTGCGCAGAGCATGCACTGACCTGGGAGCCCTGGTCCGCCGAGTCCCGCTGCCATGGCAGAGTCCAGGGTCCCAGCGGTCCCAGCGGAAATGACATGGGTGAGCGAGTGTCTTCTCCACCATGTGTGGGCACAGTGTGGGCACACGCTGCCCGCGGCAGGGCCCAGGGCCGGGGAAGGTGCCCTCTTCTTCCTGACTCAGCCCCGAGCGCAGCGGCGGCCTCCCTCCTGGGGTCCTGCCCCAGGCCCCTGACGGACCTCCTGTGGGTGGGTGGCTCGCGGCTGTGAAGGCTCCATGGGGGACGAGCGCGTGGAGAAAGTGTGGCCCCGAGACCGGGCACTCCCACGGAGGAGCCCCACGCACGGCTGGTTTTGGTTTCTGAAATAAAATCTCACTTTTAACTGAACGGGGCTTTCCAGAGGGGACTGACCTCGCTGTTCTGCTCACTTCCTTTGAAGTTACCCTTCCCCAGCCTGCCCTCTCCCTGCGGCCCCACTTCCACCACCAGGCGACCCCACAGCGCTGGTGGCCCTCAAGTGACAGGACCGCGGCCAGAGGCGGGCTCCGCTCTGACGTGTTTGTCTCCTTCCCTCAGCTCCGCCAGCCCGAAATGCACTGCGTGTCAGGAGAGCATCGTCAAAGATAAGGTATCGCCGGGTTCTTTGTCAGTTTTTGTCCTGTGTTGGGAGCGGGGTGGTTTGCGTGCGGCGCTCGGTCCGTTCTGCCTTGTGACCGCTGGCTCCCGGCCCCCACGCGGCATCCTGAGATTTCAGCCCCTTCCCCGCCCACGGGCCTGTGCGCGGGGCTCATAGGTGTCACGGGGGCCGCCTGTCAGACACCAGAGGCGCCAGCTCACCCACGGGCTTCCCCCGGGCCCGGCCCCTCCCGGTGTCTCTGTGGCCCTCCCTGTGCTGCCACACTCCGCCAGGCACACTTGTAGTTTGAAATGACTCATTGAAGTATTTAAAATATCAATAAAAATCCGTGGTTCCGATGTTTTGATTAATGAACCTAATAGTTTCTTAAATGCAGGCCATGACATTGTGGCTGCAGCCCGGCAGGCTGGCCTCTGTCTGCAGCGAGGAGCAGCGGCTGCGGGCCCTGGCAGGTGCTCCGGCTGGGCAGGGCGGCTGGGGACCCGCACGGCAGTTTAGAGATGGAATTAGCCAAGTGTCCATCTGCCTTTTCTTTCTTTTTTCCTTTTCTTTTTCTTTAAATCTTTATTGTTGAGCGTATTACAGATGTCCCCCTCCCCCCACTGCCCCCTCTCCCTGGTTCCCGCCCCCCTTCCCCACCCTATTGTCTGTGTCCTTAGGGAATGCATGTGCATATAGGATCTTTGGTTAGTCTCTTCCCTCCCTCCCCCCTTCCCTCTGAGACCCGTCAGTCTGCCCCATGCTTCCAGGCCTCAGTTCTCTTTTATTCACCAGTTTATTTCATTCGTTGGAGTCCTTGTTTGCTTATTTTGGTTTTTAGGTTCACTTGTTGATAGATATGTATTTATTGCCATTTTATTGTCCATATTTTTCATCTCTTCTTCCTCTTCCTCTTCTTCTTCCTCTTCTTAAAGAATACCTTTCAGCATTTCATATAATACTGGTTTGGTGGTGATGAACTCCTTTAGCTTGTTCTTCTCTGTGAAGCTCTTTATCTGACCTTCAATTCTGAATGATAGCTTTGCTGGGTAGAGCAATATTGGTTGTAGGTTCTTGCTATTCATCACTTTGAATATTTCTTGCCACTCCCTTCTGGCCTGCATGGTTTCTGTTGAGAAATCAGCTGACAGTCGTATGGGTACTCCCTTGTAGGTAACTAACTGCTTTTCTCTTCCTGCCTTTAAGATTCTCTCTTTGTCTTTAACCCTTGGCATTTTGGTTATTTCTTCTTTCCTTCTCTAGTTGTAGGACTTCCATTCAGCCAGCTTTCAGGCGGTTCTGAATGATGGTTGTTCTGTATTTTAGCTGTAATTTTGATGTGGTTGTGGGAGGTGGTGAGTACTGGCATTTACCTACACCCCCATCTTGATTCTCCTACCTTTTCTTTCTAAGCCTTTACCTATTTCTAAAGACTTTGGTTGGTAACAGGGAAGGGAATGTTTCTAAGAAAAACAAATCACCCTGTTCTCCTTACCTTAACATTGTAGCTAACCTTGTTAACACACATCTAACCTACGTAATGGGAAGAAGTCGGAACAACAAACAATGGACTGAGAGGGCCTCTTAGTCTCTCATTTCATTATTCAGTATTATTCCTTTTTTTTTTTTTTCAATCCTCACCCAAGGATTATTTTTCCATGGAGGGAGGGAGAGAGAAACATTGATGTGAGACACATCAATTGGTTGCCTCCCGCACGTGCCCTGATGGGGCTGGGGATGGAACCTGCAACCCAGGTACATGCCCTTGACCAGGAATCGAACCCGAGATCCTTTAGTCCCTGGGCCGATGCTCTAACCACTGTACAACCGGCCAGGGCAATTCCTATTTTTCAATGGCATTGATAGCTGGAGGGAAAACGCTAGTTTTGTTGAAGAAGCATAAATAAATTGAGTCACGCCGTGGGTCCTCGTGGGGCAGGGCCCTGGGAGACCGAGGTCAGGCCGCTGGGGGAGGGCACTGCGGCCCTTGGCGTCCTCAGCTGCAGTGCCCAGTCCGAGCTCTTGAGCTGTTAAACTCGAATGGCTCCAGAAACTTTGACACAAAAAGGAAGCTATTTCTTACCGGTTAAAAACACCTGTTTGACTTTCAAATCTTAAATTATGACCTATTTTAAAAGTCCTGTTTATAGAGAATTAGATCTGACTCCAAATTAGTTTATTTTTAACTCTTCACAGCTGTCAATTCTGCCTCTCTGCTCTGGGGTTGAGAAAGGCTCCCTGTCTGGTTTTCCATTGTGACAGCGCTAGCATGTGGGAGTTTCTTAGAAATAAATGCCCAAGGGCTAACGGTAACCATGTTGTTAGGAGTGAGCATACCTGTTTTCTAAAGGGGAAACAGGATTAAAGAAAGGAGAGTTTTCATTTTGAAAGGGAAACATTTTCATTACTGGATCAACTTTGCAATATATATTTAAAAGGATTTTTTAATAGCAGGCTAATGCCTCCTTTTTGCTAAAAAATGAGTTATCAGTGACTTACTCTTTGGAGAAGGAACCAAAATAAATGGTTTACTGACCGTCTGTGAGATGTTGCCTTTCACGGTAGTTTCTGTAGTCAGCGATCTACCCAGGCATCAAGTTCTCCCAGGCTCTGCCCTTGAGCCTTGACCGGAGGTGAGCTCCTGTGGCCACCTTCACGGTGCCGGCTCCTGGAGTGTCCAGAGTTCCAACGTGAACTCGGTCCTGGTGTGCCCGCCTGAGACTGTGTCAGCGTGAACCCAGCGTCCTCTCAGTGTTCAGTGTGACTTGGTTCCCTTTGGCATCTCTAGTGAAAGACAGTATTAAGGTTGTGCTATTTAAATGTGTCTCTACCCAGCCAGCGTCGCTCAATAGTTGAGTATCGACCTATGAACCAGGATGTCACGGTTCGATTCCCGGTGAGGGCATATGCCCAGGTTGGGGGCTGGGTCCCCAGTGTGGGGTGTGCAGGAGGCAGCCGATCCATGATTCTCTCTCATCATTGATGTTTCTATCTCTCTCTCCCTCTCCCTTCCTCTCTGAAATCATGAAAATATGTTTAAATAAATAAATTGTGTCTCTTAGTGGGGCAGCTTCTCCCCTCTGCTTGTAGACATGGGAAATGAAGATGGTCCTCCGTGCTTTGCGGCCCACGTGAGGGAAGCTTGTGTGATGTTTTCAAAGTGGATGCTGCCCTCCTCTCACGCTGTCCTCGTTGCAGGTGTTCAAGGATAACTGCTGCAAGCGGGAGATCCTGGCCCTGCAGATCCACTGCCGGAACGTCGGCCGCGGCTGTGCCGAGCAGTTAGCCCTGGGACAGCTGCTGGTCAGTACCGAGGTCGCATGGGGTCCCGTGTACACAGCGTCCCCGGTCTGTGTGTGCACCTAGGCATTCATCATCTAAGACCTGCCACACGTGAGAGCAGTCATACCACGTGGGCCTGAAATGTCCCTTTTGTGACACCATTAGCAGAATTCCCCACTGGGTGTAAACTCACCACGAGGCCACCCTATTTAGAACAGAAGGAAATCGGTATCAAATTTTAATTTTGGAAGATCCATGAAAACCTCTTATTTTTACCATGAAATTCCACATAACTTCTTGTGTTGTTTTATTAGTATCACTAGAGGCCCGACACACGAAAATTCGTGCAAGGGTAGGCCTTCCTTCCCCTGGCTGCCGGCACCAGCTTCCCTCCGGCACCTGGGACACAGGCTTCCCTCCTCCAGCAGGCACCCGGGACCCGGGCTGGCTTCCCTCGGCTCTGGCTTCATCAGGAAGGACGTCCGGAAGATGTCTTGTCTAATTAGCATATTATCCTTTTATTATTATAGATTTTATCCTGAAAGGATATTTGAATTAGAATAAAACAAAGTCCTTAGCAGACAACCCTTTATTTATCTAGAGAGAAGTTTTCTTAATTCTTCAGAGCAAGATCATTTGAGAAGCCACTGAATGGGTGTGGGACTCAGTGTCTCTGACCCTGTGTCACTCTCCTCTGGAGAGGGGGTCTGGGCAGATGGAAATGTTTATGAGGGAGCTGATGGCGTGGAGGCCGAAATCAGGCGCTTCCCGTGGTGTTTGCTGCCGACTAAGAGCTTGGGATTGTCTGTCTCCCAGGTGCACCTGAGGAATGACTGCCAGTTTGAAGAACTCCCGTGTGTGCGTGCCGACTGCAAAGAAAGGGTCTTGAGGAAAGACCTGCGCGACCACGTGGAAAAGGCCTGTAAATACCGCGAGGCCACGTGCAGCCACTGCAAAAGCCAAGTCCCGATGATCACGCTGCAGGTGCAGTATTCGCGTTCCACCTACCGCCTGCTCGGGCCAGACGCGATCTGCCCGCAGAATAGCGTTTAAGTGACTGTTCTAACAGGAATAAGAGAAAAGCCGGGCGTAAATAGCAGTCTTCATCTGACTTCATTTCAGAGTTAAGCGCCATTTGCTTTACTCATTTTCATTTATGTAATTAACGTTTTCATTGCCTGGGTTGACTGTCACTTGGGTTGCCAAAAAAATGAAGACTGATTATTCAAAAGAGGTAGACTTTCTCACTCGTCCCAGGGAATGGCTCCCAAATCGTGTTGGACCGCCTAATTTCTCACCGCCCTGTGAAAACCATCGCGTCGGCAGGATGAGGCGCCCTGCGGCGTGGAAGCGCAGCCGTCTGTCTCGCAGGGATGTGGAGTTCACGTTTTTCTCCGACTGCGATTATTTTGGCCCAGTTCAATATCGTGCGCGTGTTAGAATCAGATCCCTTATCTGTAAGTTAAAGAGAGGGGTGATGCGGATGAGGGCAAACTTTGAAAACAGCCAGTGGTGTGGGAACCCTCAGCATGGGTCCATTTGTTGAACAACATTTATTAAGCGCCAGGCGTTGTTCTGGGACCTGCGGGTCCATGGCGAACACGCGGTGGGTGGTCCGGAGGGTGCCGTGGAGAGCAGGCCTGCGGCCGCCCTCCGACACAGTGGCGCGCGGGAGAGCTCGAGCAGAGGGAGCAGCGAGGGGACCCGGCTGAGCTGGAACCAGCTTGGCAGGTGGACTGTAGGAGCTGTGAGGCCAGCGCACTCCCAGCACTGAACACGGTCAAGGTGCCGAGGGTCAGGAAGCCGACGGCAGCCGGGAGCTGGGGGTGGCATTCCCTGCACTGTCCATCCAGCAGGTATGGCAGGTGGACGGGGCGGGGCATGGAGGCACTGTGTTGGCCTGGACAAGGAGAGCAGGGAGAGGGAGGGGTCCTGGGGTAGTTTTGAAGATAGAACCAATGGGATGAGCTGAAGGCTCAAGTATAGAGTGTGCGCTAAGGGTGACGCCCAGCATTTCTAGGAGCCGGAGCGCCCTGCCAAGGTGGGGCCCGTGGGGGATAAGAGGCTTAGGGGGCGAGGGGGATAGCGGGGTGGTCCAGGCTCCAGAAGGTATGAGCACCTGGCCCTTGCAGCCATGGGATGGGTGTGACTGGAGAGCCCAGGTCAGACGGAGCCTGGGCACATGGTGTTTGCAGGCCGCTGAGACGGAAAGTGGTCCGCAGAGGAGAGGCTGCTGTCAGGGGTCAGGAGAGGGGTGTCCTGGTGAGGGGCAGGGCAGGCAATGCTGCTGGGAGGCTGCGCAGGAGGGGCTGGGAGCTGACTTCGGGGTGAGGCAGAGCGATGACTGTGGGGTCATCAGATGGGGGGACAGGGAGGGGGTGCAGGGCCGCAGCCGCATTCCTGGTGGATGTTCTGAAGCAGTTATTGACCAGAATCCAGGAAAAGTCTTTTTTGTTTTGGTACAAAATCTTTATAATCTTCACGTTTGTATGACTTTCTCATGCCTGTGGCTTTCCCCCGTTGTGAAGTCTTTCCCCTGCGAGTCTGTAGACGCGCCCAGCTGGGAGGAGCTGGGCCTGCCCTTTGGAACGAGCGGAGTCCTGGTCACGGCTGAGCAGGGCCTCGGTGACCCCTCCGGTGCCGCGGCCGCCCCCAGTGAGCAGGCTCCGGCTCTGCACGCGGCGGCAGGTTGCTGTCAGACACTCCCTTGGCTTCTTGCAAGAACCACTTACCTCTATTTGCAGAATAGAATCCAGTAATTAATTTTCATTTGCGAAAGAATTGTAGAGCGTGTCCATTAAACATCACGCACCTGACTCTGAACTCCAGACAGGTGTGAGGAGACTGGTGTGACAATAACAGCGGAGGGATTCACGGGACGTTTGAGTGCCTGTTGGACCCGGTTGAGCTGGTTGCTCAGGACGCACGCGGGGCGCACACGGCGGTCTGTCCCCTCCCCTCACTGCCCCTGTGGCGGGAATGGAGCTCCCGAGGAAGGCCGGCTCGGTAGCCGGGGGGCCACGCGGGCCTCCGTACGCAGGCAGCATTCGATTTGATCTGGGTCTTAAATTTGTCAGCGGCAAACAGGTGCAGAGGCGAACGGGTGAGAGGCACAAAAAGATAGTTAGCAAGTTTGGGGCCTGAGTTGTGCCAGGAAAGACTCTTGGAAATTCACTGCGCTCTAGTGATCAACTGTTTAATGGTGCAGATGTGCCAGGTATGTTAAGGCATGTGCTTCCGTCTGCCAGGGCCTGTAACTCACAGTCCCCGCTCGTGCACGGGAGCGCGACTCGAGCAAGGCAGGTGCACTGGCCTCCTCGCACACCCGTCCCGGGTGGACTGGCACAGCTCGACTCCCGTCTCCTCCCTTTGCCTCATCTTCCCAGGCCCGGCATGTTAGTCCCCACGCCTGTGCTGCTAAGTAAGGTGCAGATTGGCACTCCGGACCGTTCCTTCTCATGGGAACCTCTCTCCTGTGTTTGAGCCGGTATCGATGTTACATCAGCGGGGCTGCAAGTAGCATGATTTTACATTTAGTCTGGAAATGCTCGAATATGGGTCGGTTGTGTTCGTTTGTGAGAAGTCAGAATTACATAGATCTCATTTTACGGGAGGATGTGTAGGCACAGCCATGTTGGAAAACGAGTTGGCGGAACATTCCTGTCCTCAGTTCGTGAGCCGCTCCTCTCCTCGCGGGAGGGGCAGCTGCCGTGCCCTCCCAGGACCGTGGCCGCACAGAGCCAGCGCCGCGGGAGCCAGGAAAGAGCCCAACGTCCACCCGCTGGGAGGGGCACAGGTGGTGGTGGCCCCAGGGACACTTGTGTGACGGTGTCGTTGCACACCTGTGAGAGGTGAGGGCCTGCACCGTGTGCAGTGCACGGAGTCGCCTGAGAAGCCTGATTCGGCCCAGGTCGCAGACGGCTCCGAGGGTAGAATTCTGTTTTGATGAAATTCAAAAGCAATCACAACAAAACAGGGTCTTGTCTGGAACAAATTCATGTGTGAGGGAACCTTTTTTTTTTTTGTAAAATATATTTTTATTGATTTCAGAGAGGATGGGAGAGAGATAGAAACCTCGTAAGGGAACCTTTTAAGCAAAGGAGTAGAAGCAGATGTCAGAAGTTTGGGTGGTGACTGTGGGGGAGGCGGTGGGACTGAACAGGAGCACACGGATAGGTGAGGCCGGGGCTGGTCCTGCTTTCAGCTCAGGTGTGTCCCAGCAAGTCCCACCTACTCTGACAGGCTGATTTCATCATGTGCTGAGTTCTTGCCAATAGATGAGCAGCTTTTTAGATATTTTTGTATTGATATCAGAGAGGAAGGAAGAGGGAGAGAGATACGTAGAAACATCAATGATGAGAGAGAATCATGGATCGGCTGCCTCCTGCACGCCCCACACTGGGGATGGAGCCCAAATCCTGGGCATGTGCCCTGACCAGGAATCGGACCGTGACCTCCTGGTTCATAGGTCGATGCTCATTCACTAAGCCAGGCGCACCAGGGGTGAGCAGCTTTCTAACGGGTGTGCTATTCTCCTTTGGCTGCTGTAACAAGGGGTTTCAGAGTTGGTGTTTTAAAACAACAGTTTATGCTCTAACAGCCCTGGAGCTAGAAATCCAAAAGGCTCTGGAGGACCCGCCCCCACCCCAGCCGGGGCGCTGTGAGTGCGCTGCCCACAGCCTCACTGCTGCGGCGGCCCGTGTTCCCGTGGCCACTTTCCCGCTGCGTGTCCTCCTCGTGTGAGGACCCTCCTGATCCAGCGAGGCCTCATCTTCCCCTTACGTCCGCGCAGACCCTCTTCCCAAGGGAGCCCACACTGAGTTTCCGGGTGGACAGGAACGGGGAGAGGGCTCACTGTCCCACCCACCGCAATGGGCGAGAGCCAAGGAAAGGCAAGTCACAGGGAACATAAACGACCAACGTAGAAACCTGCTCAGCCACGCGCTGTTACAGAATCCCACATCGGTCGCTGCCACCCTGACGGTCACGGAGGAGGGGGACGTGTGCTGGGCTGACAAGGCAGGCGCTCGCCACACGGTAACGGCGTGCAGGGTGAGTGGGGCCGGCGGCGATACCTGTCAAAGCCCCATTGAAAGAGCCTCACCGTGGCTCCCAGCACAGCCTGCGTCCTGACAGCTGTCCTCAGGCACCGCGCACACATCTGCAGAGGCCTTGACTGCCTGGCCTCGTGGCCGGACACTGCTCCCACCCCACTTCTCCCTCAGGGCGCCCCCCCCGCCCCGCCACACACACACACACACACACACACACACACACACACACACACTCTCTGCATCCCTAGCGGTCCTCCTGGGCTGGTCTGTGCATGAGGACGGGATGCGCAGGTTGGTGAGGAGGCAGGTTGGGGAGGAGGCGGAGCGTTGCCTGGTGAGCTCTGAGGCCCAGGCCTGACTCCTCCCTCCCAGCGCCCGCCACCCCGGCTTTGCAGGTGAGGTGGAGGCGGAGCTCTTGTCCAGGTTTCTCCCTGAAGACCTGGCCCTGGCACCAGGATGCTGCACACAGGCAGGCAGGATGGGAAGCCAGCGCGGTGCCTCGGGGAGGCCTGTGGTCGAGGGCCCTCCAGTGCGCTCCGAGCCGTGTGGCCTCGCCTCCGGGACCTCGGACCTGGCCCAGCAGCAGATCAGCGTGTGCCGAAGGTCACCGCTGGCCACAGACCCAGAGACGGGCCTTAAAACCACGCGGGAAAGCACAGTGTGCAGCCTGCGGGCCTCAGGAGAAGCGTCCCCGCTCACTCGCCCACATGGACCACCCTGTCCTCTGCTCCACACCTGCCCAGTCAGACCCAGGCGCCTGGCCAGGCTCCCGTCTCCCCGCTCAGCAGCCTGGCCTGGGAGGCCAGAGAGAAGCTGGGACCTGGAGGAGGGGGGAGTGTCCGGGGCCTGGCCTCCTGGGCACCTTGCTGAGCGCGCAGTTCCCCCTCCGCCTCCGCCTGCTCTCACGGCCCTGTCGCCTGTCACCTCTGCTCGGTGCCCTTGCCCTTCCTGCACTTACGGACAGGTGCATGGGTGCCGGCGGCATCGAGTTGATCAGTCCCTGTCACTCAGGCCCCTGCACTTGAAATTGGTGCTATCCAGAGAAGGGCTCAAGCAGACTTTACCCATATTTTCCAGGCACTAAAGATAATTTCAGTAGGATTTCAGGGCTGTAATTTAACTACCCAGGAGGTCTGGCTGTTCTGGGCATTTGAGAAGCATCATTTCCAGACCCCAAACTGAGAGGCCAGACAAAACCCGTCTCCCCGAGAGCAAAGGCTGGGCCCGGGCTGGTCTCAGCCCGCCCTCACCTCCCCTTGCCGCTGTGGGCACAGGCGCCCCGCTCAGAGCACACACTGCTCCCACGAGGGCTGTGGCTCGTCAGGGTGCCCGGGCTCCCGTGAGGCCGTTCTCCCAGCACTTTGTCGGGGTGAGGGCCTATCCGGACGGACGTCGAGCGCCTCTTCCGGGTCCTGTATGTTTCAACGCTGACGACAGGTTCCTTTTCTCCTGCAGAAACACGAAGACACTGACTGTCCCTGCGTGGTGGTGTCCTGCCCGCACAAGTGCAGGGTCCAGACCCTCCTGAGGAGCGAGGTAAGGGCGCCGCTGCCTGGCCCGGGGTCCGAGGACGGCGAGCCGTGGACACCCTCCCCGACTCCGAGACCCTGGGTTTGCAGGTCACAGTGGAAACCCTCCCGCTGCTCTTGGGGGGGCACAGTGTCAGTGCAGGACGAGTGTTGCTAAGAATTGAGGAAACGGGATTGCTTCCAGTGCAAGCAAAGGAGATGCCATTTTTAAAAGCAGCTGTTTTTAAATCAGTAAAATAGGAATTACTATAGGATTATCTCAAGAAAATGGATTTGTTCAGAGATGCTGCCGGAGCACTTAGGCCGCTGCTGGCGGTGTTGGCGTGGGCAGCAAGTGGCACCGGCCAGTGGCTGCGTGTGAGGGGCCACTGGGAAGGCACCTTCCCCAGACATACCCAGATCGAAAACTCCCAGGGTTCTTCATGTCTTTGCATCCAGTCCTGACCTGGAGCCCCTTTGGTTGCCATTTGGGGTGCCACTGGGGCTCACATGGGCTCAGTGGGCTCCTCGGGTGCGCGTGTCCCCTTAGTCCTGGGGGCTCTGCTCTGAGAAGTCCCCTCAGCCTTTTTGGCCGCCGGGAATTTTACCACTGGAGACAGTGTGGGGAGCATCCCCTCAGGTCCTCACTGAGTGGGAGACGCGGGGTGCAGGGAGGACCCCAAGAGCTGCTCTCCCTCGAGGTGCATCCTGCACAGGTTGACTGTGGGGCGAAGGCAGGGTCTTGCCTGGTGGCCGGTCCCTGGCCCTGAACGTGCCTCTCCGAGTAGCGATTATTTCCACAACCAGAGAGCCGCTCTGTTAAAGTGAACGCACGCAGAGTCTGTTGTTGAAATAATTTCAGGGTCTTACACACTCTGCTAAATCTTTACTCACTCAGGGCTATCTGAATTAGGGACGAAAGCTGCCTCCATTTTGCCTCGAAGTTATTTTTATTTCAAAAAATCTTTCAACCAGCATTTACCTTGAGTTTCTGGTGAAAGGTGTTATTGGCGTATAGATTATTCTTGCCTCTATTCCAAAGTGCCTGCAAATTCTGTAAGGCTTTGCGAGTGACGATAATAAAGCCAATTTAGGGAAAAGTGTGACCCTGAATTTATGGCGGCGCCCTGACAATCGCGTGGGCTCTGCTCCCGCAGCACAGCCGGCTGCTCGGTCCCGACGGCGGTGATGGCAGTGGAAGGTCCTTTTAAAGTTTAAGTTGCTCAGGCGGCACCTCTGCCGGCCCCTGTGATGGACCTTCTAGGCCGGCCGTGGGCAAACTACGGCCCGCGGGCCAGATCCGGCCCGTTTGAAATGAATAAAACTGAAAAAAAAAAAAAAAAAAGACCGTACCCTTTTATGTAATGATGTTTACTTTGAATTTATATTAGTTCACACAAACACTCCATCCATGCTTTTGTTCCGGCCTCCCGTCCAGTTTAAGAACCCATTGTGGCCCTCGAGTCAAAAAGTTTGCCCACCCCTGTTCTAGGCGCTCCCTCCGGTGCAGGCCTGACTCCAGGCTGGGGTCAGAGGAGCCTGGGTGTGCTGGGCTGCCCCGCTCAGAGACCGCAAAGGTGGCCATGGCCGGTCGGGTCCTCAGTGCCGGCCCTCCTCATAGCAGTCGCAACAGAGAGCAGTCCTGTGGCCACTTTCCTCTCTGTCCCAAGTGCTGACCTACAGGGAGTGGCCTGCTTTGTCCTGCAGACCAAGGCCCCCCCCACCAGAGTGATGCCCCACAGGCACTGGGGGTGTGGCCCTGGCCCACAACAGACAGGTCCTGGTTGTTCCTATAAAGGTCTGTCCCCGGAGTTTCCTGATCAGAATGTGTTTCTTCAGTAAAAGGAGAAACCGCCCTTACATTGTGTCAGCCCAGGGCCCAGCACCTTCTGCCTCCGGAGGGGGCGTCACAGGTGTAGGTGGTTTGTATGGACCAGTTGCCGACCTGCAGCTTCATCGTCATCCTCTCCCAGGTCCTCTGATCCCCGTCAGCGAGAGGTGACAGCTCAGACTCCTGTTAGCACGGCCGCAGCGGCCTTTGGAGACCGAGACCGCGGTGCGCGCCCTGCAGGGCAGTCAGGGAAGGGACGGGAGGCGGCAGCCGCGGCGCCCGCGCTTCTTGGGAAGTGTTTGTGCTGTGTATGAGGTGTGTGGCCCAGTTGCATCCCGGATGCTTTCCTTTTTGTGTTTCATGCACTTTTCGTTTACAGTCTCTCAATGTGCATTTCAGTTTACGTTTCTTCCTTTCTTATCTCTGGCACTGCAGACGGCAGGTCACGTTTCGAACATTCCTAACGAAAACTCGAGTTTAAGCAACGCTACAGTGAACGTATTTCCGTATATTGGTGTATCTGTGTACACACGTGACAATACCGTGAATTCACTGCCGAGGAGTCTGGGAGCCGGTGACGGGACACACCTGCGGCTGTAATCGCTGTCCGTGACGGCGCAGCCTGGGTGCTCCTGTGCCTTTAACCTGTTTGAACATTTTCATGCGAATGTTCGTGCCACAACTCACGTCTCTTTCCGTTGCAGTTGAGTGCCCACTTGTCAGAGTGTGTCAATGCCCCCAGCACCTGTAGTTTTAAGCGCTATGGCTGCGTTTTTCAGGTCAGTATCCGATGTCTGTCCTTCCCAGTCGCTGACATTCTGCCATGGGAGCAAGTTATTACATTAGCATTTTAACGTGCCACTTCTGGGCTTGGAGTCCTTGCATGAAACCGAATCACCCTGTGGCGTGGGTGACGGTGGGGCTTTGAGAGTTAAGGCGGACACCTGTGCCAAGAGGAAGTCAGGATGTTGCCGTCTGAAACCAGCTACTGAGTGGGTCGTACCGGCCTGACGGGTGGGGTTTGCAGCTACGGTTATGGCGATGTCAGCTGTAACGCTTCTGAGTAAGTGTGCAGCCGGCTGCTGTGAGCAACTGTGGTAAGGGTCGCACACATGTGTATCCATAAATGCATTTTGCATATAAGCCACACCTCCTGGGACAGCAGCATGGAGAGGACGTCTTCGTCATTGCCACACCTGTGCTATGACAAACCTGTTTCTGACTTTTTATTTTTTTAAGTATATATGTATTTTTTTAAATATATTTTTATTGATGTCAGAGAGGAAGGGCGAAGGAGAGAGAGATAGAAACATCAGTGATGAGAGAGAATCATGGATCAGCTGTCTCTGCACGCCCCTCACTGGGGATGGAGCCCGCAACGCAGGCCTGGGCCCCGACCTGGGATTGAACATGACCTCCTGGTTCCTAGGCCGGCGCTCAGCCACTGGGCCACGCCGCCCGGCGATTTATTTCTTTAACACGTCTGAGATTGCTAGTGAATTTGAACTGAGTTTCTATTTAAATGTGTATCTTAATATTAAAACTATGAAAAGACAGCATCTGTTACTATGAGAGTATTTCATATTTAATTTTGTGTGTGAGTCACACATCGTCACGAAGTTAGTACCGAGACATGCTGTCCTAGTATTTGCTCAGGAAGTGAAACCTGCGCATGAAGAGGACTGTAGCTTCTCTCTGCCCAGGCTCCTGGGGGCGGAGTCTCGCCCCTGTGATGTCGTGTGTAGTACCTTTCATTCTGTGTCTGTGTATGTATATGTTGACATATAGCAACACTTATGTCAACATATACATAGGAATATTCTCTGTACAGAGTATATGTTTTGGAGATCATTAAAATGCTTCCTGTGGCTTCTTAATTTTCTAATATCAAAACAAATTCTATTTTCCTGTCAATTACGTCCTTAAGAATGGAAGCACTATTTGCTGTGCTTGTTCCTGAGATGGTCTGCATCTTATGTACTCTGTAGCTGGTTTATTTATGTTTCTATGTAACTTCCTAAGTAGCCTTTAGAACAGCGAGCAGTGCATTTCCCGCTACAGTGTACGTCACTGATAAGTTCATGTTCTGGTGAATTAGTCAGAACCCTCATCCGATTACATGTTCACTCGATTACTGTGTCAGTATCTAGCTGTAACTGAAGCTGTCCCAACCCGTTTATATTTTCATGAATGAATTTCTAAAGGAAGGAAAATGATATGTCTGAAATTCAGTTTCTTGATGTTGTATGAAACAGCCGGGAAGTCACTTGGTGAGAGCAGCTTAGGAGTGAAGCCGTGAGCCCGAGATCCCTGTACAACTTCAGAGCCGCCTCCCGTGCACCCGCTGGCAGCGGAGTGGGGCCGCTGGGCACGGCAGTCAGTCACATCCCAGGAGCCAGGCTCCCCCTCCCCGTTCAGCTTCTCTGGCTCCTGCTCTGTGTGGGCGGCGAGGGCTGATGCCCTGCACTTTGCTCTGCAGGGGACGAACCAGCAGATCAAGGCGCACGAGGCCAGCTCCGCGGTGCAGCACGTGAACCTGCTGAAGGAGTGGAGCAACTCCCTGGAGAAGAAGGTAGGACACCCACGTGCTGCTGGTCCTCTCCGTGGTCTCCTCCGCTTTTCTGCGGTGATTCACTGTCTGAGGGTGAAAGGGGCGGCACCACGAGACGGTCAAGTACGTTCTCCTCACAGCCTCACTGTGAAGGCATTGCATTGGGTCTGTTTTTTATTGCCAGCACGTGTGCCGAGCTTTTTAAAAATCGTGTGGTTATCTTAGCGTTGCTCTGGACAGGGACTGCCGCACACGCAGACCTCCCTCTCCTACACATGAAGTCGTCTTGGGCACCGGGCTCATTCCTTCCCACGCTGGCTCTGGCTGCGGCCAAGTGGAGCAGCTGGGACACCGGGGCCGCACAGCTCACATCCTGCCCTCTGGCCCTTGGAGAACAGGTGCCAGCCCCCGACCGGGACGGCATCTCATGTCACAGGTACTCCACTGGCTTCTCAAGCGGCACTGTGGGAGCTGGGGCACCGAGCAGGCCCTTCCCCAGAGGGACTCACTCGCCGGCTGCCCTTCAAGGAGCTGGTTGTGGGCTGGGCTGTTCGCAGCCCCTTCCTGGGGAGCTGGTTCATGGGGTGCTGCGTGGCAGGCCTTTTCCGAGAAGGGGAGGACCTCTGAGAGCAGATGGAGTTGTCTGGGATCACTCGCTGCAGGGTACTTGCAAAGTGAAAACTGGGCGCCCAGCACACGCGCCTGGAGAGCGCAGCGGAGGCCCTGAGCCGGCCGAGCAGCCAGGTCAGCCTTGTCTGTGCGGATCCGAATGCCTCTTTTCAGTTAAATCCGGGCAATTTAAATATTCATGTGCTTGAAATAAAGCAGCGTTTCAGTATAGATGCTTAAGCTGGAGATGCACAGGCACACGGAGCAGGCGTCCGTTGGACGTGCAGGCAATGTCGTCAGTGAGTCACGTGTGGTGTCCTATGAGCCGTGGTGTCTACGCTCTGTTCTCCGTGGTTTTGCAAGAAGTCTTTTCTTTGGAGACTGCTGCTTCTGCCTTTTAAAAAAGTATAGGTTTTGCCCTGGCCGGTTTGGCTCAGTGGATCGAGCGCCAGCCTGCAGACTGAAGGGTCTTGGGTTCAATTCCAGTCACAGGCGTGGATCTGGGTTGCAGGCTCCTCTCTGGCCAGGGCTCTGGTCCGGGTACGTGCAGGAGGCGACCAATCGAGGTTTCTCTGCCTCTTCCACTCTCTAAAAAGTCAATGGAAAAACACCCTTGGGTGAGGAATTAAAAAAAAAATTTATAGGCATAGATGTCAGGGCTTTAGTCTCTCCCTTCTCATTTATTTAAAAGGTTCTCTCGCTCATGAGGGTGAGTTGGCTTATCCAGCTGCAGGAGTTGCATAGCATCTGCGGGTCTGGGGTGGCGGCTCCCCGCTGAGACCTTGTGGGCGCCCAGAGGCCCGCCCCTCAGTGCGGGCTCCCCCCACCGGGAAGGGCCTCACCAGGGACCACACGCACAGCACAGCAGCCTCGCTCTGCGGACACTGGCGCCTGGTGCGGGAGCTGCAGGCGACGGGAGCGGCTCAAGGGTCTGTCCCACCTCTGTCTGTCCCAAGGGGCCCCGTCCCCCCACGCTGCCTCCCCTGCACCCCTCTCCCCCGCGGTCGGACCCTTGCTCTTCACTGGGCCCAAAGCAGAGCTGGACCAAAATGGAGGCCACATGTCCTTTGTACGAAGGGCTTCCTCCTGGCGCAGGTCCTGCAGGGGAGCCTCAGGCAGGGTCATGCGGCAGGAAGTGGCATGTGGGTCGGTTCGGAGACTGGGCCTCACATTCGGGGTCAAACTGTAGAAAATGTCCTGTGAAACCGGGAGTTAAAGGCGCCGTCACACCTTCCATTTCAGAGGCTCGCGCCCCAGGGAGCAGCACCGTCCGGGGGCCGCGCTCAGGAGGGCGGGCCAGGCTGGGGGGGGGGGGGGGCGGGGGCGGGCTCCCCGAGGGAAGGCATCAGAAAGGAAAGGAGCTCCGAGCAGGGCGGCCCCTCGGCACAGACGGAGCGGAAGGTGCTGTTGTCCTGTGGGGCCGAGCCCCCTCTGCGCTCAGAGAAGAGCCGGTCGCCGTCTGGGGCTGTGACAGCTGGACTGAGGGCCGCCCTCGGCACGGGCGGAGGCGCCCTGTCCCCGGGAAGTGCTTGGCGCTGAGCGGAGCCGCAGGCGGTGGCAAGTCTGTCCTCCGCAGGGAGCACGTTTGTTCCCAGTGAGACCACGACGTCCAGAGGCGCTGCCGCCACCGAGCTGGGGGGTGGGGGGGGCTGCCTCCGGTGCTCACTGGGCGGGACTCGGCCTGGACAGCTCATCACCTGGGTCCTTCCTGTGGTGACTCGGCCGTCCCCGCACTGCCGTCCGCCCACTGCCGCCCCCGCACTGCCGTCCGCCCACTGCCGCCCCCGCACTGCCGTCCGCCCACTGCCGTCCGCCCACTGCTGCCCCCGCACTGCTGTCTGCCCACTGCCGCCCCCGCACTGCCATCCCCTCACTGCCGTCCGCCCACTGCCGTCCCCGCACTGCCGCCCCCGCACTGCCGCCCCCGCACTGCCGTCCGCCCACTGCCGCCCCCGCACTGCCGTCCCCGCACTGCCGTCCCCCGCACTGCCGCCCCGCACTGCCGTCCGCCCACTGCCGCCCGCCCACTGCCGCCCGCCCACTGCCGCCCCCGCACTGCCGCCCCCGCACTGCCGCCCGCCCACTGCCGCCCGCCCACTGCCGCCCCCGCACTGCCGCCCCCGCACTGCCGTCCGCCCACTGCCGCCCCCGCACTGCCGCCCCCGCACTGCCGTCCGCCCACTGCCGTCCGCCCACTGCCGCCCCCGCACTGCCGCCCCCGCACTGCCGCCCCCGCACGGCCGTCCGCCCACTGCCACCCCCGCACTGCCGCCCGCCCACTGCCGCCCGCCCACTGCCGCCCCCGCACTGCCGTCCCCGCACTGCCGTCCCCCGCACTGCCGCCCCCGCACTGCCGTCCGCCCACTGCCGCCCCCGCCCTGCCGCCCCCGCACTGCCGTCCGCCCACTGCCGCCCCCGCACTGCCGCCCCCGCACTGCCGCCCCCGCACTGCCGTCCCCGGGGTCCTCCATGCAGAGAGGCTGTGGTGGTGGCGCCTTTCAAGGGCCAGCTGCCAGCATGGAATCGCGAGACAAAGCCGTGAAGGGGTTGCCGGGGGCTGCGGACCCCGCGCGGTGGCTCTGGGGCTCATGGTTTCCCAGGAAGGGATTGGACCCAGGGGCGTGGTGGCCTGGACCCGCCTGGGGCGGCGGTGGCGGGCAGCCAGTCCTCACCGGGCCTCCTGGTTGGGAGGGAGCGCTTTTCCAGGTGCAGGGAGTGCCCGTGGCGGGTTGTGACCACATTATTCACAGCAAACAGGGTGAGAGAGGGAACCCAGTGTGAGGACAAGCGCGGTCTGAGATGCCTGCTTTTCAGGCGCACGCGCACACGCAGGGCGAGTGGGTCATGTATGTGCGTTTCCCGGCCGGAGTCTGAAAGCCTCTCTGGCGAGAGGCTCATTAATTTCCAGCAAAACCTTCAGAGAGCGTCCCACTCGTCCTGAAATCCACGGGCATCGCCCTGCGCGGTCCCGGGTGAAGGGTGCTTCCCGGAACCCGCCCAGGGAGCCCGCAGGCCTGCCTTCCGAAAGCCGAGTGGCTGCCCGTTAACATTAAACCGTATTTTGTTCGCTTGACGGCAGCGTTCCTTTTTCAGGTCTCCCTGCTGCAGAATGAGAGTGTGGAGAAGAACAAGAGCATACAGAGCCTGCACAACCAGATATGCAGCTTCGAGATCGAAATTGAGAGACAAAAGGAAATGCTGCGAAATAACGAATCCAAAATACTGCACTTACAGGTAAGAGGCATCGCCTGGCCGATGGAGGGTGGCCGGGCGGGCCCAGGACAGGGCTCCCCCTCCTTTCCCGGGAGCAGCACCATCCCTCTCTCTGTCTTTGACCCACGTGGGTGCAGCAAGTCTCACAGCCCGTGATTTACAAATTAGCCCTTTTATTGTTGAGGGTTTCGTGTTCATCGGTGGTTCTGTGTCAAGTTTCACTTCCCGCGGTGAAGTGAAGGCAAACTCTCTTGATCCAAACTTCCCAGTGATTCTCGGGCTCCTCACCCGAGTCCCCCTGGGTCCAGAGCCAACAGCTGCCCGGGCAGAGGCAGGCGTGTGGCTGGGCCTGGTGAGAAGGATGGTCCCCGCCTGCTGCCAGCTCGGTCTCCGAGGCCCTTGTCAGTGTATCGTCGTGGTGGCTGCTGTCTGCACAGCGCTTGCTCGTGCTGTGCGTGCGTCATAGGCACCCCAGGGCGCGGCCAGATGGCTCCTCCGGGCTCGGCTTGGTGTTTCCCCGCCTCCCCTGGAAGAGAGCTCAGCCCGGCGTCTGCGGGAATGCCTCTCCGCCCGCTTCAGCCCTGGAGGCTGGTCAGCCTGCCTTCGGGCGCTGCACAGGGACTCGTTAAGAGCTTCATTGGTCTGGACTTTGTGCATGTCCGGGGATGAGGAAAAGCGCTGAAATGCTAGGTTGTGTTAGGAAAGGTACAGGTCGTTAGCGCTGGGTAGCCAAAAAGTACAGCGTAGTAAACCACCAGCACGCCTCCTGCGGGAAGTCCCTGGTGGTGATTTTTGTGTTATTATTGTTGTTTAATCTTCACCCAAGGATATTTTTAGAGTGGGGGGGGGAGGGTAGGTGGGAAAAGAGAGATAGAAACATCGATGTGAGAGAAACACATTAATTGGTTGTCTCCCGCATGTGCCCTGACCTGGGCTGGGGATCGAGCCTGCAAGCCAGGTACATACCCTTGACCCAGGTATCTAAACCAAGACCCTCCTGTGCACAGGCCAGTGCTCTAACCACTGATACACCTGACCAGGGCCCTCACCTGCCTGGGGCGCAGGACGAGCCATTTGTCGTGAACCTGCTCTGTTTGACCTGGGGCTCAGGGGCGCATGGAAAGGCTGAGGAAGTTACACCTGTTAAAAATACCAGCAGCGTAGGAAACGTGGATAGGTAGTGGGTTCAAGTGAACCAAGACGTTGGAATCTGATGATGAGGTCATAGTCGCCCTCACTGGAAACCTCCGGATTCTCTCTGCATTCACTTCCTCTTTCGGTGAGAAAAGTTGGAATTTAATGTCCTTTTCTGTAGAGCTTAATCATTCCACTGCATGTGAGTTATATTTTAAAGCTTCTGTGATTGAATAAACCCATGAGGTCTAAGGAAGGCGGAAGCCAGGCTGCGGGATGGTGAGGTGAAGCGCACGGCGGCCGGAGGGGCTCCACTCGCTGGTGTCCTCCAGAGAGAGGACCTGGGGACAGGCTGTATGTAAACGGGGGCTCCAGCCGGCTTGCTCTCGGCTCCCCGCAGGCTCACGTGGAATCCAGCCATGAGGGGAGTGCAGTTGATCGCTGACCCTGCTGGGAGGTTCCAGCGCGTGGCTGGAGGAGAGAAAATCTGTCCGTCTCAGTAGACGCGGGTCTTCTGAGCCCCATGGGCTGCGCGCCAGATGTGTCTGTCAGCCAGGCGCTTCCTCTGCTGTCCCTGCAGGCCCCTCTCCAGCCGAGCCCGGCGCACACACACCTGCCATTACTTCCTTCCTCGGCTCAAACACCGCCCCCCCTCCCCCGCCCCAGCTGCCAGGAGAAGTTTGTCTTAAATGCTGTGCTGTGGCCAGAAATACTTATATCACCGGCCACTCTGTCACCTGTGTGTCCACAGCGCGGAGAAATGGGTCTTCTCCCCCACCCACCTTTCCTGGCTCTGGCTCCTCCTCAGACACCTCAGGTGTCAATGCCGCCTCCTCCAGGAAGCCTGGCGGACCCCACCCTCTCGCTGTCCCACAGCCCCGTGCACCGGGACCCACCCGGTGTTCTGACCCTCCAGTGGGCCCTGAAGTCCCGGACGCAGCGGCAGCGCCTCTGAGCAGAGGGTTCCCACGGACAGGGATGCAGACAGACTCGGGTGGAAGTGAAGAGTGTGTCAGCTTAACATTGGACGTTTTAAAGAGCCTTTTCCGTAGTTAGCAAGGCAGCCTGGGTATACTGTGAGGCCCAGGTCCCGCTGTCAGGAGGGGCTGGGAGGACCCAGGCTCTGGCAGTGGCGGGTCTGGGACAGGCGTTGCGGTGACAGAGGCCCAGGCGCGGGCGCTGCAGGCAGGCCCCGCGCCCGGTGCCCACGTGGTGTGTGTGCGGCCGCAGTTTATCTCGGCTCCGAATGCGTGTTCCTGAAAGCCCCACGCCCGCGCTTGGGATCTGCTCTCCTGGAAACTGCAGCTGCCAGGTGGAGCCTGCTCCTCAGGCCCGAAGCCGCCTGTGCTGGCTCTTCAGCGCTCGCGCGGCCTCGCCTGGCCCCTGCGCCAGGCAGTGCTGCTGGTCCGATGGCGGCCATTTGAAAGGGCCGTTCCCTCGCTGCGTGGAGCCCCCCTACAGAATTGGGTGAGCCTTGTCTGTGTACCCATGTGCCCGCGAGCGTGCCCGCGTTCCGAGCCGGGCCTTGCTGTCCGTACGGGGGCTCATTGTTCAGACACCACAGTTCTGTCCTTGAGGTGACCACACGCCCACAGGCCGCTGTCCCAGGCCCCTCCCTGTGGGGGTGGGGAGTGCAGGAGGCTCCGTGAGACGTGCGTGCGGGGCGTGTCTTGGGCCCGGCTCCTGGCTCCTTCAGCATCACTCACCACCGCCGATCTCTGCGGGCTCCTTTACAGTCCCTGGGAGCCCCCCCTGTCACCTCACAGGGCGAGTGCATAACTGCTACAGGCGCCTCGGGTGTGGTGCTCGCTAGCGCTGTGCCCCGGAAGCAGACTCGGGGGCCAAGGAAACGCCCACAGCCCCCGCCTTAGAGTAAAACAGGTGACGTGCACAGGAGGAGGAATCGTCTTTCCTTTTTAAACACGAGCCCCTGCCAGGCTTTCTTGGAAAGAAGAGGAAGAGTAACACTGCTTTTGCCCCAAAAAAGTAAGCCGTGTTTGTTCCTTCGTGGTTAGTAACAGCCCCCAAAGGTGCTGAAACTTACGTGTTTAAAAATAGGCTTTCAAAAGGGGAAGTGAATTTGCCCCTCCCCCCCCCCCCCCCCCCCAGTTTAATGGGGCGCCTTGCCCAGCCTCCAGGAGCTGTATGTCACAAATGCAAATTCTTTTTAGAAGTGAAAACCCTCTAGGCCCCGGCCTGGGCGGGGCAGTGGGCATGCCAGTCCTTAGCTGGAGTGCAGGCCTCGTTCCTCCAGTCCCTGCAGAGATGTAAATGGTCTGTGTGTTTCCGGGAGGAAAGGTTTTCTGAATTATCTAAATTAAAATAGCAGAGCCCGGCCCACGTGGCGCAGCGGTTGAGCATTGACCTATGGACCAGGAGGTCACAGTTCAGTTCCCAGTCAGGGCACGTGCCGAAGGTGTGGGCTTGATCCCCAGTGTGGGGTGTGCAGGAGGCAGCCAATAAATGATTCTCTCTCTTTCTCCCTTCCTCTCTGAAATCCATAAAAATATCTTTAAAGTTAAAATAGTGTAAAGCCAGAACTCGCTGTCAATAGCACGTGTGGGCCAGCAGTGTGGTGTTCTGTGGCCTGGAGGCCGTGGGACGTAGAGCAGGGAGCAGCGGCGGAGGGAATCCCCTCACCCCCCACCCCACCCCCGCCAGGGCTCCGTTCCCTCAGCCCTGGGCCCAGGCAGCCAGGGAGGAGGCCACACTGGCCCCTGCTGATGGCTCAGTGCCTTTCGGGACAGGCCTTCCAACAGGACCAGTGGTGTCACTGCAGCATGACCTGAGACCCCCAGGACAGAGGGACGCAGGCTGCCTGCCCTGTCATCGGCGGGTGAGACCCTGTGCCGAGCTCGGTCCCCTCTGGGAACGTGGACTCTCATTCCTCGTGTCTCCTGAGATTCACGAGAGGCCTGCGTGCAGGGGCAGGTGCGGGGCTGCCCTGGCCCTGAGCTGGCCGCTCCGCTCCTACCCAGGCTCTCAGTGGTGGCACGGCGTCTCCGGAGAGCGCTAACCGTGTTTGTCCTTTTGATGCCTTTGGTTTGGAAGCGAGTAATCGACAGCCAAGCAGAGAAACTGAAAGAGCTGGACAAGGAGATCCGCCCCTTCCGGCAGAACTGGGAGGAAGCAGACAGCATGAAGAGCAGCGTGGAGTCCCTGCAGAACCGGGTGACCGAGCTGGAGAGCGTGGACAAAAGCTCAGGGCAGGCGGCCCGCAACACGGGTGAGCGCGGGCGGCGGGCAGTGACATGTCTGAGGGGCTGGGACGGGGCGCACGTCGCAGACGCCTGCGACCCCCAGTGCGGGTTGCGGCTCAAACTTGAGGGGTAGGCGGTCCCCTCGGCACCTGGGGCCGGGACGTCCGTCACAGGTGCAGCGTATGCCCAGGCGGCAGGCCTCCTGCTGAGGCGTCTTCGGCTGAAAGAAACGGGTCCCACAGACCCGTCCCCTCGGTGCGAGGCCAGTGGGGGGATGCG
Organism: Myotis myotis; assembly: GCF_014108235.1. Classification (NCBI taxonomy): domain Eukaryota; kingdom Metazoa; phylum Chordata; class Mammalia; order Chiroptera; family Vespertilionidae; genus Myotis; species Myotis myotis. Next base: position 258,196 of record NW_023416348.1, on the reverse strand, counting down.
GGTGGAGGGCAGGGCCTGCCAGGCGGTGCTCGTGACGCCCACGTGTGTCAGCTGGTGGTTCTGGGCCTGTGACTCGGGGCTGAATGAATGTTCAGTGTTTGCGTGAAAAGACTGGTGGTGAGAGGAACATGTGGGGTTGGACTGAGCTGCACGAGGACATGAGGTGGGAGAGGAGCCACTGGAACTCGGGGCACAGACGACCCCGAGCCTTGGGCTGGAAGGACAGGGGCGCCCTCCCTGCCCCAGCGGCTCCCCGTTGTGGATGCTGCAGAGGTGCCCAGGGACCCCAGGCTGGTGGTCTCAGCAGCCGTCACCTGGGTGTGTGGGCCCTTGTCAGGTCAGCTGCGTGGCGTTCGCCCTCCACTGCCAGGACCCTCGGTGGTTTCTCAGTGTTTAGTGCAGACACTGGTGAGGGTCGGCCTCTCCCTTTCTGACCCGCTGACACCCTCACCCTCTGTCCGCTCTGTCCGCCCGCCAGGCCTGCTGGAGTCCCAGCTGAGCCGGCACGACCAGATGCTGAGCGTCCATGACATCCGCCTGGCCGACATGGACCTGCGCTTCCAGGTGCTGGAGACCGCCAGCTACAACGGTGTGCTCATCTGGAAGATCCGTGACTACAAGCGGCGGAAGCAGGAGGCCGTCATGGGGAAGACGCTGTCCCTGTACAGCCAGCCCTTCTACACGGGCTACTTCGGCTACAAGATGTGCGCCCGGGTCTACCTGAACGGGGACGGCATGGGCAAGGGCACGCACCTGTCGCTCTTCTTCGTCATCATGCGCGGGGAGTACGACGCGCTGCTTCCCTGGCCCTTCAAGCAGAAGGTGACGCTCATGCTCATGGACCAGGGCTCCTCGCGGCGCCACTTGGGGGACGCGTTCAAGCCAGACCCCAACAGCAGCAGCTTCAAGAAGCCCAGCGGGGAGATGAACATCGCCTCCGGCTGCCCAGTGTTCGTGGCACAGACTGTGCTGGAGAACGGGACGTACATCAAAGATGACACCATTTTTATTAAAGTCATAGTGGATACTTCGGACCTGCCTGACCCCTGACAGCCACAGGGGGCGGATTGAGCAGAAGGCAACTCCTCGGGGTTGGAATTGCTGTCTCCACCGGGGTCCTCACGCTCAGCGAGGACCTTGTGGAGCAGGAAGTGCAGGAGGCGGCCGCGGGCCGGCGGGAGGAGCCAGCCGGGGACGCTTTCTATAGACTAGCAACACTTCACTGAAGAATTCTTTATCCTGCGGCGAGGAACACTGCTGTCGGAGAAGGCTCATTTCCATTTTAAAGGTCTCATTCATTAAGGTGGGAGACACATAGGCTCCGAAAAGAACCATGAGTTTTCCTCCTGAAACTTGAACACACACAAGACACACCCACCACATGCACACACGCCTGGGCTAGCTGGACATGTCAGCATGTTAAGTAAAGAAGAGTTTATGAAATAATAATGCAGTTCTGATATATTCGTTCTAAAGCTCCAGAGTGCAATCTTGTTTCAAATACAGCATATTGTCTATTTTTAAGGCCTCACCTGGTCTCTGTTTTAATAATTTGTTTGTCAGAAGACCCTGAAGTCACCTCGGTCTTTTCTGGAAGTCTCTAAATTCAGAATCATTTTTTAATTTAAAGTTCTAAGATAATGGTTACTGCAGACATTTTATTTTAAAACGTTGATAGACTTATATTTCTTGGAAGAAAATGTAAACTATCCAACACTGGTTATCACTTGTGATAGGAAAGAGAATATTCAATCTGTGTTATTTCTCGTTAGAAATGTAAACCTTCAATATCTGTCGTAGTCAATGACACTACTTCAAATTATTACGAAAGGAAATTGCTCATGGATGCTGTGCATCATTTCAGATTTATAATTGTTTTCACCCTAAAATAGGGCATTAGTTGAACTTCGGAGTTCTGAACAAAGTCCTGCAGGCTTTAAATCGTGCCCACGAGTTCCGACGGTCTCGATCGCCGACAGCGCCGGGTGGGCGGGTGACGTGTGCTGCAGGTGGCCACGGCAGGTGTCCCTCCATTCTGTCATACTGCTGCATTCTGTTCCGACCTCCGGAAGCGACATCTTTGCGTAGAGGTGGCGGCATCCTGTACCTGTGCCTTACCGTTGCACGCTGCTTCCCGACCCAGGCTCTGTGTGCTCTGATTCTAGGGAGTGACCGTGCGGCCAGCCTCCACGACCACGAGCTCTGTCTCACCGGCCAGGCAGCTCTGCCCCTGCTGGGGGGAGCCAGCTCCACCTCGGCTTTGGGGGCCCCACTGCTCAGTTACCCCTGATTATCACAGACCCTAAATCTCTAGGCCCAAAGGTGAGCCACCTGGTCTGGGCACAGGCGTGGGCCCTCGAGCATTCCAGAGACCGCCGCTCTGGGGCCTGCCAGGCCGACCCCCGGCCTCCGGGACCACCGCCCTCGGGAGGGTGGCCTGGGGGCCCCTGGGCCCAGCCTGCGCCCGCCCCACCGGCCTTTTCTCAACTCACTGTTTACCTTCTCTCAATGGTCCAACTGTGATTAGAAGCCGCGCCCTGCCTCCCCTCCGCTATGCAGCACGCTCCACGGGTGCTAACCGACGGGTGCTACACGTGACGGGTGCTTCCCAGGCCCAGCCAGCGACCCACCGCCTGCGGCCGCTTCTCCGAACGCCCCCCCCCGCCCCCCCCACGACCGGCCGGCGCTCAGACTGCCTGCCCGGCTCCACGGCTGCGGGCGGCTGGGCTGGGGCCGGGCCGCGTGTCTCTGGTGCTGCGTCCGCTGGGTGTGCCTTCGCCGTGCCTGCTGGAAGCGCCCCCCCCACGTGCCGCGTCCGTAAGTGACCTCTTGGGCTCCGAGCACCTGCCAGGCCCCAGTTCCAATGCTCAGTCTCGTCTTCTCCCTCCTCCCAGGACGCCGTGAGGTGAGGCGTCCCCACTCCCAGAGGAAGGACCTCCTGCGGGGCCTCAGGCGGCTGCAGGCCAGGGGTTACCAGCGGGACCCCTGCCACTTCCACTTTACTAACAAATTGAGAATAAGCACCACCTTGGTCCGGCCAGAAAGAAAAACAAAGCCATCCTCTTCCCTCCTCCCGGGGGGAGAGCTGTGGGGTGGCTGCTGGGAAGCATCGCCCGGTGGGGGACCTGCCGGGGGGGGGGGGGGGGCGTGTGCCCGGGCCCCCACCTCCAAGGAGCCCAGAGGACGTGGCGGGAGCGTCGTTCTGTGGCACTGGGGGTGGGGGCCTGTGGCCACTGCTGTGTGCCATCTCCCCTGCGTATGCTGGGGGCTGCCGCCGGGCTCTGCTCCTCGCGGCCCTGCCCCTTCCTGGCGACAAGAGGGCGTCAGACACGCTGTGACGGGTGCGCTTTCCCCTCGACTAAGTGCAGGTTTCCCACGGACAGTCCCGTACCTCAGAGAAGCCCACGCTCTCGGCTTCCCTGCAGCCTCGTCCCGTCCCGCGCAGGCCGCCGTGTGGGGCCTGGGGCCCGGTGTCCCTGAGGGTCTGTCCGGCTGGAGCCCCCTTGCCTGGGCCTTTTTTATGAGCAGGTTTTCCCATTTCCAGAGGCCACAGTGACAGCAGAGCCTGGGTGGAAGTTCTCAGACCTGTCGGAGGAGAGGGTAGCGCCAACCCCGGGCGCAGCTCGGTGTGCGTTCACCACCGAGGACCCGAGGGGCATCGTGGGGGCATCATGACGGCTGCTGTCAGGGCCCCAGGGCCCAGCTCCGCGGCCCCCCATGTGGGAACAGCTGGGAGCACGGGGAGCTCTTGGCCCCGCGGCTCCTTCCTGCCCTGTGACCTCAGGGCTGTGGTGGGAAAGCTGCCTCCCCGCGTTCCCCCCGCCCCAGGCCCTTCCGCTGCCCCGAGCCCCTGTCACATCAGAGCGAACGCCCCAAGGCTTCCCTGAACCTGTGGCCCCCTTGGGACCACAGGGAACACCTGCCTGTCTCCAGGGTCCTCAGCTGCCCGGGGTCGGGGCCCATGTCCCATCAGCAGCAGCGCCCGCTCATTCTGGGCGGTGTCGGGTCCCCCATGGCCGGCCCAGCAACCTGTAGCCGAGGGGCATTGTCGGCAGAAGGGTCTGGACAGACCCTTAAACAGCTGAGTCCCCAGGTGGGTCATTCCATGGTCCGGTCAGAGGATGTGGGGAGATAGGCAGGACCCCCCCTCGCACCCCGGGGTCCAGGCCCACAGCCCCTCCAGCAACACACGGAGTGAGGCCCGCGCTGTTCTGTGCCCGTCACAGACGGTCCAGCCCCGGCACCTCTGCTGTCGCCCCAGGGCGGGCTGGACAGGAGCTCCAGCCTTGCCCCAAAGCGCCCCTCTGTGCTGAGCGGGCTGGGCAGAGCTGACCTTTATGGGGCTGCAGCGGTGAGCGGGTTCCAGGGGCCTGTCCACATGTGTGAGCGCTGGTGACGGGGGTCTGCCACCCAAAGCCACTTCTCAGCCACGACCACGGCTCTGTCTTCTGTCGGCCCATCTGGTAGTTGTGGTTTCTCCGAAGTGGAATGTGGCTGCCAGGCCCAGGCCGAGGAGGCCGGTGGAGGTGCCAGGGTGGGCAGGTGACCTGTCGCTCCTGTCTGTCCGGGCAGTGCTGGTTGTCACCTGGGAGCCCGGCCGGGGGGGGGGGGGGGGGGGGAGGCAGGGCCCAGAGGCATCCTGGGGGGCGCTGAGCTGTGCTTGCATTTCATTCTCCGCTGCCGCCGTGCCCATGTCTTATGAACTCGCACAGGGACAAGGCGGGCGTCCGGCTGCACGGCCCCTGCTGCCGCGGTCGGCGGTTTATAGCTCAGTCCCCGCAGACAAGCAAGATGACCTTCACAGCAAGCGCGACGCCCCCGTTGGTAAACACAGCAGCGCACGATTCCCAAGGTTCCCCTGCGAGCTCTCTGTGGGCGCATCTCTGACCAAGGGAGCGTGCAAGCCCACGCGCACGGGCGGGAGGCGCTTTTAGTCACGTCCTTTCTCCGGTGGCTCACTCTTCAGTTCTTGCCCCAAAGACCAAAGAAGGCCCGTCTCTTACTTGTTTAATCTGCCTGTTTTACAAACCGCCGTCCGGTGACGCGCTGAGGGCCGTCCTGACTGCACGTGAGTGTGGCGACCAGTGGTTCACGTCCGTGTGTTCCTGCTCTTCTAAGAAAACAACAACAAAGGACCGTGTGGGTTATTGCTCAGCAATAATCATATGAGTTCGTACCATGCCTGGTTTTCTCATAGCATTATCATGTTTTCTATTTTTGTTTACTGTATATTGTGTGTGGTTTTATTTGGTATTTATTTGTGTTTGGAGGTCTTGCAATGTCTTTGTGTTCCTGATGCTAATACTGAAGTTTGTACGAGTATAGAATGCAAACCTGAAATGCTAAACTGTCATTAGAGGCAAATAAACCTGACGAAGGACTCCGTTTCTCCATCGCCCTGTCTCACAGGTGTGGGGAGTGGCCGCGGGCGGGGGGGCGGGGGGGCGGGGGGGCCTCATGCCGAACGTGGGCCCACACTTGGCGCAGTGCTCTCCTGTCACCACCTTGAAGTTCTTAACTTTTGGAAAAGGGGTTCTGAGTTTTCATTCTGCCCCGACCCTGCAGGCTGAGTGGCCAGTCCTACCTGAGGCCACCTGGCTGTCCATGCAAGTGATGGCTCTGACCTTGAGTCCCAGGGCTGAGCCAGGCACCAGCAGCCACGCTCAGGCCTGTGCCTGACCCAGAGCAAGCAGGGGGCCCTCCCGCTCCTGGGGCCCAGCTGGGCCGCAGGTCTGGGTCCTGCCCCAGTGCCCACTCTCCGCTGTGGGAGTCCAGGCTTCTTGAGCCTCAGCCTCTTCTGCCAGATGGGAGGGCAGTACCTGCCTCCCCTTGAAACAAAGTGGTTATTAAAAGCATCCCAGCACTGGCCTCGGGGGGGGGGGGGCCTGCTGGGGGTGGCATCTGTCAGGCAGCCCCTCCGGGCGGGGGTGTTGGGCCTGCGCCCTGTGCCCGGCCCCAGCTTGGTGCCCACATAGCCGGTCTCGGATCTCGCGTTTCTCTAGGTGCCCGTGTGTGTGTGTGTGTGTGTGTGTGTGTGTGTGTGTGTGTGTGCGCGCGCGCGCACGTGCACAGGAGCCTGCGTCTGCCTTGAGCTTCCCCAAATTATTGAGTGTGGGGGCTGCTTTCAGGCCTGGTACTAAGGCCCCGGGAGTCGCCCGCCCCTCCCACCACCCTGCTCCTCCAGTGTCCCCACTGCAGCCCACTCACCGCCGGAGTGCCCTGCTCACCCCTTCTCCACGTCTCCATGTGGGGCCCGGCCTGGGAGGGGCCATCGGCCTCCACCCACAGCAGGAAAGGAGGGCTCAGGAACGAGCCCCCAGAGGCCACTCCCACCCAGACCTCAGGGCTCACCTCTGTCCAGAGGCCACACTGCTCCGGCTGTCCCTACCCTCCCCACCCACCCCCACCCCACCCAGAAGCTGCTCGGAGAAGGGGCACAGCCCACGCCCGTTATGCTCCATCCACCCTCCTGAGCAGGAACTGAAGCCTGGGGTCCCACCTCAGCCTTGACCACACCAGGGACAGACACCAAGCGACCCCTGGATGGCCCGAGCCCGCCTGGTACTGCTGCCCAGTGTCCGTGGGGTTTCCCACGCCCCTGGCGGAAGCTGGACCCTCTCCTTTCTCCTCCTGGTTTCCCTGAGTCCCACGGGACAATCAGCAATGCGGCCCAGGAAGAGGGGCCCTGAGCTGAGGGCGCCCTGGGGACTGGCCAAAGGCTGCAGCCGCTTCTGTCCCCAGAGAGAACAGCCGTGGGCGTGGGGCATCCGGAGTTCCTCCCGGCCCAGCGTCCTGCCCTCGCTGAGGGCTACCTGGCCGCTGACCGGCCCAGGCCTTGGCTTTGGTCCGTGGGGTTGGGACAGTGGCTCTCCAGGGGGCCCATGGTCCAGGCCTGGGAGTGCCGGACGGCCTGTGACCCTCACTGCCTCCCTCTGCTCAGAGCACAGGTGGCCGCTCCGTCAGGGACAGAGGTGGGGGGACAGGTGGCCGCTCCGTCAGGGACTGAGGTGGGGAGAAGAGCTGGGGAATTGACCTGGGGTTGGATCTGTCCCCATAGAACTGAGAACAGAGAAAGGAGAGGGGCAGGAAGGGGGTGATTCCATGGCCCCAGTGTTCTGACTGGGGACCATGGCTAAGAGCAGGTCTGCCCACCTCCACCCCCAGGCAACAGGGCTGTCACTCACAGTGCCCTGCTGCCAGGGGAGGGCTGTGACGGCCAATCAGAGGACAACAACCCTGAGCCATGAGGTGAACCACACTCAGACCTCACTGAGCGCCCCGCTCCACTCCCAGCCCCCCACAGCTTTCCCAGGCCGCCTTCCCTGTCTGTGGAGAAGGCTGAGCACACGAAACCAGCACGAGGATGGTCAAGCCCAGACAGCAAGACAGAGAGACCAAGAGACCAGGCAGCCCAAGCGCCTGGATCCCACCGTGCCTGACGCAGCTGCTCAGGGGGCCCGGTTACTGGGAGAAACTCTTTAGGGCGTTGCATTTCCCGCCCGCCACACGAGGGAGCTGTGCCCATGTGGACCTGGGGGCGGGGGCACAGCGTGCCGTGCGCCGTGGCCGGCGTGGTCCAGCCGTGTGTTGCCCACATCTTTGCTTCTGGCTCCTCTTTGGGCCACCCTTTGATACGGGACCTACCTGCAGCCTCTGCTCAATATATGGAGGCGCCACCAAGACCCCGCAGCCCTGTACCCACAGCTGTGACTTCCGCCTTCATGTGGTGGCGTTCGTGCTGCCTCTTCCAGGAAGCCTCCTTTGCCTGCCCAGGTGGCCTCGCTGCCCTCTCTAGACAGCACAGTCTCTCTGAGAATGGCCTGCCCAGGTGGGGCCAGAGTGGGCAGAGTTCCAGCCCCTGGAGCTGTCCGGGGGCCATGCCCTCCCCTCAGTCCCCCCGCCTTGCAGGTCCGACCTTCAGGTTAGCTGCAGTGCTCGGGCCCAGGGCGAAGTTCCCCGGGCCTCCGAGCTCTGCCCTGAGCATCCGAAGTGGGTGGTAGGAGGAGGAGGGGGACAGCAGTTTATTGGGGTACAGTCCCAATCAATAGCACCACCTCCTTCCTAGGGAGAAGCAAAACAAAGGGCAAAACAGAGGTGAACCCCAAACAGCCCCTTTGTTCCTGGTCGAGGCCAGAGGATGGAGCCTCCTGTGAGACCCACAAACTCCAGGACTGGGCCTCCCTGCCCCTCTGGTGCCCCATCCAGCAGGAAAAAGTGCGGGTGAGGGGGGGGGAGGTGCTGGTGCATTTGCTCCCTCCTTCCCAGAGGGGCCATGCCCCTCCCAGCTCAGAGGTGAGTGCCCAGGGCACTGGCTCCCTCCATCCCGTGTGTGAGCGAAGGGTGCTGAGGCCCAGGCTGCAGGCGAGGGTGTGGGTGCAGGAGAGCGAGGGACCTGCAGGGAAGACGGGCAGGAGTTCCCAAGGCTGAGCAGTCCCTCTCCCACTGTCCTCCGTCTATGCAGCCACCTCCACCCGCCCTTCCTCCCCTCCACCCGCTCTAAGCAGTAAGCACCATCTGTCTCCCACCATCCACGCATCAGCCACCCATCTCCCCCCTGACTCACAGCCCGTCCCCTAGTAATCCACGCACCATAAGCCCATTGTCCACCATCCGGGGCAGCGTGTGAAATCTGTGCACCCACCCACTCACCCCACCATCCCATCGCCCTCACCACAATCCATGCTGATGTGCAGCACGCAGAGCCACGCATCCACTTCTCCAGGTAAGCTTAGCCATCAGCCAACCCATCCTCCAACGTCCCGTCATCCATCCATCCATCCATCTATCCATCCATCCATCCATCCATTCATCCATCCATCCATCCATCCATCCACCCACCCACATATCCCACACTCACAGGCGCCCACCTGGCCATCCACCCATCTGCTGTATCCAATAACCATCTCCACTCTCATCCACCATCTCTCTACTAACCGTCATTCACAATTCATCTAAACCCCAGTCCCCATTAATCTATCCACCATCAATCCATCATCACCATTCGATCGCCTCTACCATCCAAAACCCGCGGCCTTTCTCACTCCACCCATCTCACCCAGCCACCATCCATATACACCGTCTCTGCACACCCATCTGCACACAGGCCACGCCTGCACTTTCTTTCTCTCTCACCCATCACCCGTCCACTTATCCAATCGCCATTCTTTTTTTTTTTTCTTTTAATATATTTTATTGATTTTTTACAGAGAGGAAGGGAGAGAGATAAAGAGTTACGATGAGCCGAAACCGGTTTGGCTCAGTGGATAGAGCGTCGGCCTGCGGACTGAAAGGTCCCAGGTTCGATTCCGGTCAAGGGCATGTACCTTGGTTGCCGGCATATCCCCAGTAGGAAATGTGCAGGAGGCAGCTGATCGATGTTTCTCTCTCATCGATGTTTCTAACTCTCTATCTCTCTCCCTTCCTCTCTGTAAAAAATCAATAAAATATATAAAAAATAAATAAATAAAAATAAAAATAAAATAATAAAATAAAATAAAAAAGAGTTACGATGAGAGAGAAACATCCATCAGCTGCCTCCTGCACATCTCCTACTGGGGATGTGCCCGCAACCCAGGTACATGCCCGGTCATCGAACCTGGGACCTTTCAGTTCGCAGGCCGACGCTCTGTCCACTGAGCCAAACTGGTTTTCGGCCCAATTGCCATTCTTATCCTACCTTTCATCTACCCCCTCCCCTCTCCACCCACCACCCAACCTCCATCACCCACCTCCCCTGCACCCAGCCCTCCATCCCCACCCAACATCCGCCCCATCACCAACCGCTCATTCCTTCCTTCACTGGCTGACTATTTCCCATCCATCCATCGCCCTCGTCCGCAACCAGCACAGCACCCTCCGCCACGCCCCGTGCTCGCCTTGCCCGCCATCAGCGGGGCCACAGCCCGCCCGCCGGAGGCAGGAGGGCCCGCCTGGCGGAGTGGACACCAGCCCCCCAGGGGGGCGGACTTCCGCCTTCCGCCTTCACACCCGGACAGCGAGGGGGAGCCCCAGGTCTTCTCCCCCAACACACCCACTTCATGGGCAGGGGGGCGGAACGTGGGGGAAGAGGCCGCGGGCCCTCGGAGGAACCGGACGCGGCCGGGGCGGCCTGTGGGTGAATGTGTAACCGCCCGGCGGCCCCGCCCGCCCGCCCGGTCACGTGGCCCCGCGGGCAAAGTCCTGGGCGCCGGGCGGAGCGGGCGGAGCGGCGCGAGGGGCGCGATGGGCGCGAGGGGCGCGCTGGGCCGGCTGCTGCTGGGGCTGCAGCTCTGCGGTAAGCGGGCGCGCTGGGGCCGCGCGGCTCCCGGCCTAGGGCCCGGGTCCCCGGGGGCGAGCGGCTCCGTCCCAGCAGCCGGCCCCGCAGGTGGCGGGGGGGCGAGGAGCCCGGCCAGACGCACCCGCCTGCCCTGGCGCCGCCCTCATCCCCGCGGAAAGCGGTGGCCGCGCACGGGAGTCCGCGGGGTTCCGCCGCTGCCTCGGTTTCTCCTCCCGAGGCGCCGCTGACCTCCCCTTCGGGGCCCGCCCACCGCCGGGAGCTGAGGGACTGCAGCTCCGCTGTCCCGTCTCAGTCCCGGCTCCCGCCCCGCCCTTCCTGCCGCCCCTTCTCCTCCGCCGGCCCTCGGTGTCCCGGTGCCCCCCGCCGGGTCCTCTGCTCCGGCTCCGGGCCAAACGGGGGGCGGGCGTCCTGGAGGAGGGCACGGTTGAGCGGGCTCTGCAGAGCCAATAGGAGCTCCTCAGGGCGGGGCGGGTTCCCGCGGGGACCCCTCGGTGCCTGGCTGTGGGCCCCGTGTCGCCGCCGCGCCTCACCGGGGAGGTCGTCCCCCCCGCATCCCCGGACGGGAAGTCTGGGGGAGGCCCCGCAGGCCAGCGGCGCGGGGAGCACTCAGCCTCCGCCTCCCCAGCGCTGACCAGGGCCGCCTACAAAATCTGGGTCCCCAACACCGACTTCGACAATGCGGACAACTGGAGCCAGAACCGGACCCCCTGCGCAGGCGCCGCCGTGGAGTTCCCGGCGGACAAGGTGCCTGGGCCCAACCGGGAGGAGGCTCGAACCTTCGGTCCCGCGTGGTCCGGGGGGTGTCGGCCCAGTGGGCCCGCCGCTGAGGCCGCTTCTCCTTCTACCCGCAGATGGTGTCAGTCCTGGTGCGAGGAGGTCACAGCGTCTCGAACATGGTGAGGGGGGCGGGGCTGAGACGGGGGGGCGGGGCGGGGATTTGGGGGCGGGGCTAGGACATGGGGCGGGGCTGGGATGTGGGGCGGAGCTAGGACTTGGGGCGGGGCTGGGATGTGGGGCGGAGCTAGGACATGGGGGCGGGGCTGGGATGTGGGGGTGGAGGTAGGACATGGGGGCGGGGCTGGGATGTAGGGGCGGAGCTAGGGCATGGGGGCTGGGATGTGGGGGCGGGGCTAGGACATGGGGGCGGGGCTGAGACAGGGATCCTTGCAGCCTCCTCGGCCTTGGGGGGTGGGAACAGTCAGGGGCTAAGGGACAGGGGCGATGGCCCAGGAGTCCCCGTGGGAGGTGGAGGGACCTCCCACCCTGGCTGGACGGCCCTCCACAGCGCTCAGCCCCCCCCCCCCCCCCCACACACACCGGGTTTAATGTGTGTTCCTCAGGTTGGAAGCCTCTCCCTGTGACTTTTTTCCTCTTGGGCCCCTTGCCCGTCCCGTTTCTACCCTTTGCCCAGTCTGCTGTCGGGTTTGGTACAAAAACTATCCAGTTGTAGAAATTCTGTCCCACTGCTAGTTTGCTAGCAGTTTGAAAAATTAAAGCTGATTTGAGAGCGAGAAACGGATTTGCTGTCCCGCCTTCATTGGTTGCTGCTTGTGTGTGCCCTGACCGGGATCAAGCCACAGCTTGGCCTGTGCGGTGACGCTCTCACCAATGCGCTGCGGCCAGAGCGAGTTTGCTAGCAGTGTGTAGCAATCACAAGCAGGTTGTTGGCTTTTTCGGATTTTTCCTGCGTCGATGAGATGTGACTTCTCTCCCCTCCGTTATTTGGCCTGTTGGTGAGGTCTTCTGAGGCGGAGCCACCCTTGCAAGACTGTCCTCCCGCTGGGCGCAGGTGCCACTTCTTCAAACGCGCCCTCTTGCCTTCCCTCAGCCAGACTGACTTGCCCAGCACAAGGCTCTCACTGCCACCTGCTGGGGCACCAGCATACACACCTACCAGCGCGAGGTCCCAGGCTGCCTTCCCGCATTCCTGGGGCATGAACCCTTTGAACACCATGTATTTGTATTTTTTAATGTTTTTAATGATTTTTAGAGAGAGAGGAAGGGTAAGGGAGAGAGAGAAACATCAAAGAGAGATCAACATCCACATCCATTAGCTGTCTCCTGCACACCCAGTGACGCCGTGACCCTACTGAGGGTCTAGCCCGCAACCTGGGCACGTGCCCTGACTGGGGAATCGAACCGGTGATGGAACCGGTGACTTCTTGGTGCATGAGTTGATGCTCAACCACTGAGCAACACGGGCTGGGCTGAACACCATGTATTTTCAAAACACATTGTTGCTGTTAGTGAACTAGTACTTTATTTAGGACGTTTGCATGCCCGTGTTGAGTAAATGGGCCTGTACTTTTTCTTATCTTGGAATGTCCTTCATCTGGTTTGGGAATTGAGATCATCCCGGCCTCATAAAATGGACTGGGCAGTTTCCAGTCCTCCTTCCTGTTTCCCATAACCATTTCTGTAAGAAGAAATCATTGCGAGTTTGGTATACTTTGCCTGTAAAAACATGTGGACTGGGTATTTTGAAAATCGGAGGTCTTTGGCCAACATTTTAATATCTTTCATCCTTGCTAGCCTGTTCAAATTCTCTGTTGGTTGTAGTGTCAATTTTGATGTTTTAAACTTTTCTAGAAATGGATAGACTTCATGTTAAGTTTGTGGTCCTTTGATTTCTCAAGCTTTTCACTATCCGTTTCTTCCCTTGCCACGTGAGCTCTGCAGTGCACGCCACTCCTTCGGCCTCCCCCTTCCCCATCACATTTCAGTCCCAGCTTTTAAAAAACTTTAAAAGATAATAATACGCATTACCAATGTATCTCACCCCCACTTCCCATCTCTTCAGCCCTGGGCCCCTCCCACTCTCCTTCCCCAGCCTGTCGTCAGGACAGGTCCCCATGTTGCAACCTTCTCATGTCTTTTAGGCCTGAGGGCACTTTTTATGCTCTAGCATTTGAATGGGAGTTTGTCTGGATATAAAATTCTAGATGAAAAGTTCTTTTCCTATCTATCTATCTATCTATCTATCTATCTATCTATCTATCTATCTATCATCTATCTATCTATCATCTATCTATCTATCATCTATCTATCTATCTAAAGAAGTAATATGCAAATGAGGTCGGGACTCTGTAATGGTCAGGACCAGCTCAGGAGGAGGAGCTGGGTGCGGCCCAGAGCCTGAGAGATCAACACAAGGGGGCGCCTGCTCCAAGCCTCTGCGGCGTGGCTGGGGGCAGGTCCCCAGCGAACACACACACACACACACACACACACACACACACACACACACTGCGCCTGCTCTGAGCCTCCATGGCCAGACTGCAGCTTAGGGCCGCTCCCCATGGGGAGTGGGCCTAAGCCGTCAGTAGGACATCCCCTGAGGGCTCCTGGACTGTGAGAGGAGGCAGGCTGGGCTGAGGGACCCCCCCACCAGTGCATGAATTTCATGCACTGGGCCTCTAGTCTATAATAATAAAAGCATAATATGCTAATTAGACCAATGACCTTCTGGACGAAGCCGGGGCTGCAAGGGAAGCCTGGGTCCCGATGCCAGAGAGAAGCCGGTGCTGGCAGCTGGGGGAAGGGAGGCCTACGCTTGCACGAATTTCGTGCATCCGGCCTCTAGTATATATGAAATATTATTCGATTGGCTTTTTGAATCCATTGTTGTTGCTGAGAAACTGATTTCTGAATTTTTTTCTTTCCCTGTGACCTGGTCTTTCTCTCTGAAGTTTCTAGGATGTCCTGTGTCTTTGGGCCCAGCCTGCTGCCCCGTGTCTGGGTGTGACTTTCCTTAGGTCCCGTAGGCTGTCCATGAGGCCTTCCCATCTGGTTTCTTTCTTCAAATCTGGAAAAGTCACCTTTGCTGTTTCTTCAAACATTCTCTCTCCTCCCCCACCCCTTGGATCTGAATTTGACACTTCAATCTGGACCCTCCCATCTCTCCTGGAAGTTGAAGGGGAGTCCGTGGGAAGAGCCTGGAGGCCCAGCGTTATCCCTGAGTGGGAGCTTGTCCTGATTGGGGGAGCGGGTTCTCTCTCAGGCCTTCACTGCTGCCTTCTGGAAAGTTCCTTGGCATCAGGCTCAGGTTGCCTGGTGTTTGTTCTCCAGCTGCATGGAGACTCATGTTTCTCTCACCTGTTGTGCTCTTCCTTTCAAGTATCATGTTTTCCACAGTTTATACTTTCCCTTTGGTTCTTTACAAAAGTGAGTGGCCCCTGCCCTGGAGGCCGGAGGCTGCCATGCCGGCCTGCTCCAGGCTCCCCCTGGGCTGTGGGCGGGGTTGGCTTGCTGCACCCTCAGGTGTGGAGGTAGTTGGCCTGGGACCTCACATTCGCGCCCCTCGGGGTGTCAGCTTCCCAGTGGGTGCCTGGGAACAGCTGAAGAGCAGGCCTGCCCAGCAAGTGGGGGCCGGAGGCTGGGCCCTGGGCCGCAGCCCAACCCCCAGGAAGGTCAACAGGAGGAGGGGCAGGATCCTGGGGCTCGGAAGGGAGAGGGAGGGGCCAGTCGGTCCTTTGGCTCCTGGCCTTCCCGCTGCTGTATTTCCTCTGACACCTGAGGCCTGGGTTGTAGGTGAATGTTCCGGTGAATGGGCTGCCACAGTGGAGCCAGAGGGGACTCCAAGGCCGCCCCTGGCACCCCTTCCCTCCCTCACAGCGTCCAGGGGGGCCTTTAGACTTCCCAGCGCGTGGGTGCTTGGAACCCACGAGCCCTTGGCTTGTGCAGTTCCTCAGGGGTGACGGGTGAGGCAGTGGCCCTGGCTAATGTCACCCCAAACTCTCCGTGCTCCCAGGTCTCAGGGTAGCTGGGCTCCTGGGCCCGCGGCCCTGCTCCCTCGGGGTCTGCGACTCGGCCAGGGCGGGGAGCCCCCAGGCCTGCCTCGCCGGCCCGCTCCTCGGCCTTGGACACGGCGCGGGGTGGGCGCCCACAAGGGTCCTCTGGAGCCTGGGCCGCCACGTGCCCTTCCTCAGCGGCGCTTCTTGCAGCTCCTGCCCCTGGACGGGGAGTTCGTCCTGGCCGCGGGGGCAGGATTCAGTGCCGCGGACACCAGCGTAAACCCGGACTGCGACCCCGGTGAGGCCCCGGCTGCAGCGGCATCTGGGGGAGGGGCCAGGCAGAGGGCGTTGTCCCGAGGGGTCGTCCCAATTGGGGGCGTGGCCTGATTGGGGCGTGTCTGGGGGCGGGGCCTGATCAGAGGGCGTTGTCAGATGGGTCGTCCCGGTGGGGGCGTGGCCTGACTGGGGCGGGGTCTGCGCGGAGGGCGCGTCCCCCGCGGACCTTTGGGACACGTGTCCCCTGGTGCAGGCGCCCCCGCGCGCTTCCTCGACCCCGACCGCTTCTCGTGGCACGACCCGCGCCTGTGGCGCTCGGGGGACGCGGCGCGCGGCCTCTTCTCACTGGACGTCGAGCGCGTGCCCTGCCGCCACGATGACGTGGTCTTCCCGCCGGACTCCTCCTTCCGGGTGGGCCTCGGCCCGGGCGCCCGCGCCCTGCGTGTGGGCAGCGTCTGGGCTCTGGGCCAGGTGAGGGGCCGTGCGGGGCGGGACTCGGGCTCCTCCCCCGGCGCCCCCACCCCCGCGGTCTGGACACGCGTCCCGAGTGCTCAGCCGCTGTCGCTTCCTCGGCCTGTGACTCCGCTGTGACCTGGCCCCGCAGAAGTTCACAAGCGACGAGGACCTGGCTGGCTTTCTGGCGTCCCGCGCCGGCCGCCTGCGCTTTCACGGGCCGGGCGCGCTGAGCGTGCGCCCCGAGACCTGCGCCGCCCCGTCGGGCTGCGTCTGCGGCAACGCCGAGGTGAGGGCGCCCACGGCGGCGAGGGCTCCGCGCGGGGGGAGGCTGGCGCTGGGACAGGGCTGCCCCGCGCCTCGCCCTGCGCGCTGAGCCGGCTTCCCGCCTGCAGGTGCAGCCCTGGGTCTGCGCGGCCCTGCTCCGGCCCTCGGGCGGCCACTGTCCGCCGGCCGCCTGCCGCGACGCGCTCCGGCCCGAGGGGCAATGCTGCGCCCTCTGCGGTGAGCGCCCCTGCTCGGCCCCTGCGCGCCTGGCGGCTGGGCCACCCCGTGGGTCCCGGGCGCCGCGCCGACCCCTGCTCCCCTGTTGCAGGAGCCATCGTGTCGCTGACCCACGGCCCTGCCTTTGACCTGGCGCGGTACCGGGCGCGGCTGCTGAGCGACTTCCTGACCTTGGTAATGGCGCCCCTGCCCCGCCTGGCACCTCCCCTGTCGGGGACCCTGGAGCCTGCTCCACCTCCTCATGGGCGCGCCCACGCTTCGCCCACCCGGGCGCCATTTGCCCCCCCTCCCCCGCGTCCCCGCAGGTCCCAGGGGCGCAGTTCCCGGGCCAACCCTGTGCCCTCCCCAGCCCCAGTACCAGGCGCTGCAGGTGGCCGTGTCCAAGGTGCCGCGCCCACCCCAGCCCCGCGAGGCCCCGGGCGAGGCCGACACGGAGATCCAGGTGGTGCTGGCGGAGCCCGGGCCCGAGACGGGCGGCGCGGGGCGGCTGGCCCGGGCCCTCCTGGCGGACGTCGCGGAGCACGGTAAGCGCGGCCCGGCCCAGCTCCATCCCCGCGCCCGCCCGCCCGGGAGAGACTGAGCCCGGCTCTCCGTGGCAGGGGAGGCCCTCGGGATCTTGTCAGCGACCTTCCGGGAGTCGGGCGCGCCCGTCGGGGACGGTTTGCACCGACCGGGGTCGCGCGTGGGGCTCGCGAGCGGCTTGGCAGCTGCGCTGTTCCTGTTGCTATTGGTGCTGCCGGCAGGGGCGCTGTTGCTGCACCGCGCAGGGAAGCTCAGGTACGCGGGGCGCGGCGGGGCTCGAGTACGCGGGCTTGGGTACGCTGGGCGGAGGGCTCGGGTACGCGGGGCGGGGCGGAGGGCTCGGGTGCGCGCGGGGCGGGGGGGGGGGGGGGAGGGTAGCCGGGAGGGGGAGGGGGTTCAGGTACGCGGGGCTCAAGGGGTTCCCACCTGTAGGTGGAGGAGGCGCGAGGAGACGCCCTTGGGCTTCCACAACCCGGTGTTCGACGTGGCAGGCTCCGTGCAGCAGGTGCGTGGCCGGGGGCTGGGGGTGGGCCTCCCCGTGGCCGGCTCCACGCCCGACGCCCTGACTGCGCCCCCGCAGCCCCCGGCACCTGCACCCACGGCCGCCGAGAGCACCAGCCAGAGCTACTTCGTCAACCCGCTGTTCAGTGCGACCGAGACGGACGCCTGAGGGGCCGGGCGGCCTGACCTGCCCTCGCCCCGCCTCGCCCATGGCCCATGCGGGTCACAGCCTCGGGGTGCTCGCCTCTTGCCAGCCCCCTGGGGCGCCGCCAATAAAGGGGTTCCCTGCACCCACTTCTGTGGATACACCGCTGCGTCCCCGGGCTGCTGGGAGCTGGGAGGGCCGCGGGCGCCCTCTGTGGTGCCGCCAGGACGCAAGGAGGGTCCTCAGCGCTGGCCACGGGCCGCCTGGCCACCGCCAAGGGCAGTGAACGGCCTGCAGGCCCGAGGCTGCCTGTCGGCTGATGGCGCCCAGGAGGAGGCAGGTTTGCCCTGATGCCAAGGACCCGGGAGGGGCAGGGGTGGGCACCCGAGACCCCCGTGTCCCTTTCAGTGGCTGTGCAGGGACAGGGGGCAGGGGCAGCTGTGGGGGGGAGCTGTGTCTGTCGCAGCCAGGCCTTGCCCTCCCCATTCTGAGGGTGGTTCTGGGGACATCCCCCCAAACACACACACACACACACACACACACACACCCCGGTCGCAGAAAAAAACCACTCGGCTGCCTGTGTGTGAACTTGCACCACAAGTGGTCTAGCACCTGGATCCACACACACCACCCTGACCTCCTGTGGCGACATCACACCAGGGGCCAGGATCTACACCCTAACTCTCATCCTAACCCAGGTCCAGCCCTAACCCTAATTCTAACCCTAACCCTAACCTAGGTCCAATCCTAACCCTAATTCTAACCCTAACCCTAACCTAGGTCCAATCCTAACCTTATCCCTAACCCTAACCCTAACCAGGGTACAACCCTAAAGCTACCCCTAACCAAGGGCCAACCCTAACCCTAGCCCTAATCCTAACCCAGGCCAAATCCTAACTCTATTCCTAACCCTAATCCTAACCCTAACCCAGGTCAAATCCTAACCCTATTCCTAACCATAGCCCTAATCCTAATCCTAACCCAGGTCAAATCCTAGCCCTATTCCTAACCCTAACCCAGGTCCAACTCTAACCGTACCCCTAACCCTAACCCAGGTCCAATCCTAACCATATCCCTAACCCAAACCCAGATCTAACCCTAATGTAAACCCTAACACAGGTCCAACCCTAACCATAACCCTAATCCTAATGCAAACCCTAAAACAGATCCAACCATAACCCTAATCCTAACGCGGATCCAACCCTAACACCCCTAACTCTAGCCCTCCTGGCAGGGCTCCCTTCCCCAGCTGCTTGCTTCGGGCTGGGGGGACTGCAGTCTGCTCCCTGGGAGGGCAGGGCCATGGGACTGGCCCAGACAGTGGGAGCTGACAGGGTATGAACCCCCTGGGGCAGAACTCTGCAGCCAGAGCTCCTACAATTTCTGCAATTCCTTCCCCACTGTGGCCACGGAGCCCCCCCCCAGTGGGAGCCCCCCAGTGCGTAGGGCCTCGGTGCTAAGTGACACACCTGGAGGCGTTGGTCTCCCTGGGGGACAAGATGGGAGCTCTAGCCATCTCTAGGCTGGGCGCTGGCTGGCTTGGCGCTGCCTCTGGCAGATCCTGTCACTGCCCCGTCACCGAACTCCCGGGGGCTCTGCAGGGCACACCCCCCAACCCACCAGGCGCGCCCTGCCCTGAGGGAAACAGACCCTCTTGGGCCAGAGTCGGTGTGGTCACCACCCCAGCCTGTCCGCCAGCATCGAGGGGCCAGCGCCTGCGGGTGGACAGGATTCTCTGCTGTTCTGGGCCGGGAGCCACCTGCCTGGCACCGCTTCCCCCAAGAGCTCCCCGACACCGCCTGGCAGGCGAGGTCCCTTCCGGCCAGTCCTGCCCCACGGCACGGGAATGGCAGAGGGCGCTTTCCCAGCACCGGCACTGCCGGGGGCGCCGGGACACTCAGACAAACGGTGGGAACTTTACAACTGCTGTCTTCTGCTTTATTGACAGGTAAATTGTTCAAAATGTTCTCACGGTGATTCAATAATTACAAAGACTCTGACTTACATTAAAAAAGTAAAAACCAGAACCCCCAGCAGGTGCCAGCCCCAGCAGAGGCCCAGGGGTGGGTGGCGGGCAGCTGCTGGGTTGGTGCCCACGGGCCCGCTGGAGCCGCGCACTGTGCCGCCTCAGGAAGTGCTCGCCGTCAACAGCATCCCAGGAGCTGCCGGGCAGCGGGGAGCAGCGTCCTGGCTGAGATGCGCTGTGCACTGGCCAGGGACTCGACCTCTCCCGGGACGGCCACAGACCTGGCTACGCACGCGACACGGGGAGGTGAGCGTGAAAAAAGGCCGGGGAGGACGATGTGCAGAGGGCGTCTAAGGGCCCCACAGGTGCTAACCCGGCTCCATGGGGAGTCCGGGCGGGTGGGCGGGGCCTGGCTGCACCAGGACACCTGCTCCATGGAGGTGGGAGCTGGGAAGAGAGTGGGAAACAGCACAGCCGACTTCACAGTAGTAGGTACTGGTGACTTGTGGTTGTGACCGGGAAGGGACTCACACACAGGGGACCAGGCTGGGCGGCGTCCCTCACAGGCCTGTATCCATGGTCCAAGGTCAGCAGCAAGACTTCTGCAGCAGACGATGCAACGGCTAGTGAACGGAAGGCCTGGCCAGCCTCCGTGCTCCTGTCCTCAGGACTAGACGCTGGATGACATGGCTTCCTACCTTCTCCAGCTCTAGGACGGCGCTGGGGAGGAGCAGGCGGTCCGGCTGAGCTGCCTGCCTCCTAAGCAGAGTGCCAGGGCTGCGGGGTCTGAGCGGCAGCCTTGCGGGCCCGGCACCTTCCCACCCGTCTGGTGGGGACGAAGGGTCAGGTGCACGGCCCTGAGCAGCGTGGCATGAACGGTCACGTTACAATAGAGTTTTCTGCGTCTCATCTACAAGTCATTCTGCATCTCCGTGGACAACACTAGGGGGTCAGCTCAGTCTTGGCACTGGCATCAGAGCCATGTGGCTCCTGGGCCCGTGGTGACGAGGTGGTGGCCGGTGGCTTCAGGCGTCGTAGGCCGGCGGCTCCAGGCCTTCAAGGGGGAGCTGGCTCCTGTGGGGGGAGGTGGGGCTTGGGGGGCCGCTGGGGTTGGAGCTGTTGGAAGGAGTTGAGTGTTTGGTGGAATCGGAATCCGGCTGTTAACACAAAGGGACAACGTGAGAAGCATCGCCCAGGGCCTGCGCAGTGGGAGCCCAGCCCGACGGGGTGTCTGTGGGGGCACCTGCTCTCTCCTTTCCTGTGATGAGCACACGCTGATGAGATCAGGAACCAAGCCGGGCCCCACAATGACAGTAATTAAGGCGGCAAAGGGGGCGCCCCGCACAGTGAGACACGGACGCCGTGGTCGCCAGTCCCAGACACGACACTCTCTCGTGATGCATGCTCCAGGAAGAGAGGAGAGGCCTTTCCCCACAGGGTGAAGGGCGACCATGAGCCCCACAGCCAGCCCCGCACCGGAGGTGAACAGGCTGCCCGCTTCCCCGGCCGCTGCAACGCACGCAGGCGCCAGCCAGTGCACCGAGGCGAGAGAAAAGGCACCAAGTGGGAAAGGAAGAGGCCACGCTGCCTGCTCCCAGGTGGCACGAGTCTGCGCACAGAAAACACGACCGCACACCAAGAGCTCCCGTGTTCCTACACCAACGCGACAGCCTGAAACGGGAATTCAGGAAACAATCCATTTACAACAGCGTCCGACAGAACAAACAGCTCGGAGTCACTTCACCAAGGAGGCCAGAGGGCTGGTCCCGGAAACCAGGAAATGCGGCTGCGAGACAGAGGTCGGTGATGAGAGGGCCTCCCGTGGCCGCGGCCGGAGACCACATGTTGTTGACACAGCAACTCCCTCGAGTGACCTACAGATTCAGCTCAATCCGACTGCAATTCCACTGTCCCGCCCACCCCCCCGAAATGGAAAAGCCAATCCTCAAGTTCCTATGCGACTGTGAGGGCCCAGAATAGTCAAAACCATATTGAGTGAGAAAAGCTGGAGAACTCCCACTCCCCAAACTTATTATTTCAAAAGCAACTCATCAAAACGGGGGGTGCTGACATCAAGACAGGAGGAGCCCCGAGAGCCCAAGAGACACACACCTGCAGCCAGTGTCAGTGCCGAAGGCACCCCCACCACTCAGCCGGGAGGAACAGCCGCTTCTCCGCACAGTGCGGGGCCCCCACAGGAAGGAGCTGACCGCTGCCTCACGCGCCTGCAAGCGAACGTCAGGGGACCCACAAAACCGTAGGAGGAAACAGTAAGTGCTCATGACTGCGGACGTGGCAACGGGTCTAAGTCTGACATCGAAAGCATAAGCACAAAGACTGGACTCCATGAGAACTGGAAACGGTGCATGAACGAGAGGACGTGACCAGGAGGGTGAGGACCACCCCCAGGACGGGAGGAAACATCCGCAAGCCACACAGCGACGGGGCCTGGTATCCAGAGAGGAAGAACTCTCGCAAACCAACAAAAAGACAAACAGCCCACGAGAGACGCAGGAAGGACTTGAAGACGTTGCTCCAGAAGCATACAAGCGGCCCAGCAACCAGTCACCACTCGGGAAGCGCACACCCAGGCTCGGGGACTCCGCGTTACACCTGCTGGGACGGCCCCTGAGAAAAGGGGGGCCACGCGCCTTGGTAAGAAGCAGAGAACTTCCCCACGTGCCCTGCGGGGGGTGCGGGTAACAGGGGCGGCTGCTATGGCAAACCGTCATCATGTGACCCGGCCATTCCACTCCCAGGGCCACACCCCAAAGTGAAGACAGCACTCAAACAAGTCGTGCACACACGTTCACAGCAGCCGAGAGGGGAAGCATCCCACAGCAGCCATCCGTGGCCAAGGACTCCTAAATGTGTGCTCATCCTGGGGGATGTTCGCACTAAAAAGGAGCAGGCCGCAGATGCTCAGGCCGCAGCATGAAGACCGGACACGGTGATGCTAAGGGAAGCAGGCATGGCTGCCCCACCGTGTGATCCCGACACGAAATGCCCAGAACAGGCCCCAGCGACAGGCGGTGGCCATGGGCCGGGCAGGGCGGGCGGTGGGAGAGGCTGCCTTGTCGGGTGACGGAAATGCTCTGACTAGTCACAGCACTGTGAACCTACTGAACAGCCACTCCCCAAGCCATTCCTTTCTGCGAATTTCACTTCAATTTAAAAGCACAAACCAGGTCAGAGCAGGACAAACAGGGGCCGTGCGCCACTGAGGACACCACTCTCTGTGAAGCCTCCAGCCCTGGGCCCAATGTGGATCAAGACAAACCCAGCAGCCCCTAGAGAACACTGGTCAGCCACGTGAAGGGCGGCCGGGGCTGTCCCAGGCAGGAGACGCAGGCGGCGGTAGCCGGATGCCGCGTAGCCGCCGGCCCTGCACCAGAGGAGGGTGTGGGGAGGACGCGGGACACAGGACTCAGGGCCAGCTCGCCATCGATCCACTCAGGTAAAGGCCTCGATGTGTGCAACCTGCCCCTCCAGTTCAGCACGTGCGTCCCTGAACTCTGACCTCGCGGCCATCAGGGGGAAGGAGAGGCCAAGGGAAGGCTCTCCAAGACCAGGGGCTGCCTGAGTTAGAGACAGAACCGTGTGTGCCAGCCAAGCCGTGAGAGTCCAGAGGGAAGAGCGGGCTGGGCCTCTCTCAGGAAGGCGACCAGGACTCGGCCACCGGTGCCGGCCCCACCCCAGCGGCCCCTCCGGCCTGTGGTCTCGGCAGCATCTCCACTGGCTGGGCTGCCGGCTGGGGCAGGGGCTGCTCTTCCTTCCGTGGGCAGTGATGCAGCTGCCCCCGCCCCTCCCCTGAAACTACCCCTGGGCCACGTGGCTGCTCAAGGGAGACGAAGCCTGTTTCCCCAAGAACGGCAGCGTGGGGCTTGGGTTCTGCTCCGCGTGGGCCGCGTCCACGTCAGCAGCCTTACCTCCTTGTCAAAGTCCTGGTCGGGATCGGACATGCTCCGCAGAGGCGCTGCCAAGCCGGGCTCGGACCCACCTGGGGCACAAGGAGGCGTCACTCGGGGAAAGGAGCCGTAGCCCCAGGCCCCGCCCCGGGCGCCCCGGTACCTGACGACGGCCACGAGATGTAGGGCTTGTTCCTGGGCGGGGGCTGCCGGGCCAGGCTGGTGGGAGTGGGGCCGGGACGCTCCTCCTGGGCCGGGGGCACCGCGCTCTGAGCAGAGAAAACAGCAGGTGAGCACGGGGCACCGGCTGAGCAGCGGGTGGGCCGACTGGGAAGCCTGCAGGGTGACCAGGGCCGGGCCGGGCCCTCCATGAGGAAAACGTCCCGGAAAGCTCTGCAGTGACGCCAGCTAAGCTCTGAGCTAAGAGTCGGCAACTGTGATCTTAGACCACGTTGAATCCTACAGAAAACCCATCGTTTTTAGAGTGAAGAGAAAAAAATGTTACCTGCTCACAGTGAGGTGTTATTTAGAAACCATTTTTGACAGCCAGTTCTGTCATGAAACATTAATAGTCACGGAGCAAATTATGTGGCCCCGGCCAGGGCTGCAGCGAAGGGCGCTGGCTCACCGCCCGAGGCTGGGCCCGGAGCTCCGGGTCTGCTCAGAGCAGAGTGAAGAAAGGCTGGCAGGGTGGGGGGCCCCCTTGCGGCAGGAGGGGACGGGAGCATGCCCCCAGGACTCACCAGAGGCAGGTCCATGAGCACCTGCATCCCGTCGCCCGGGCCCATGTGGGCCACGTGGTTGAAGTTGGTCGGGTTGGAGATCATCCTGGATCTCAGTTCTGGGTCTCTAAGCATCTCCCTGGGGAAGAAGGCATTTTGGGATTCACGACCGTGAGCAGTCCTCGGGCTCTGCCCTGGCCGCCCACGGCATGGCCGCCCACGGCACGGCCGGGCCCCGCCCTCACCGCCGCTGCTGCAGCCTCTCCTCCTCCGGCACCTTGAAGACGAACCGCCTCTTGCTCCGGGTCCGCAGCATCTGCTTCCGGCTGTTGTCCGAGGTGTCGGGCACATTGAGCACGGTTCCTGCAGGAGGGAGGGTGACCGCGGTCACGGCAGCCCCCAGGCCGGGCAGGTCAGAGGGCAGGACAGAGGGACGGCGGCTCACTCACCCGAGAACTTGCTCTTGAAGTAGATCAGGCGGGGAGGCTCACAGTTGAGCAGGTTGAGGGTGCCCTCCGTGTTCAGCGGTCTGATCTGTTGGAAACGAGAGGGTAGGCAGCCGCACGCACAGCAGGGGGAAGCAGCCCACGCCCTCCCCTCCGCCCCGGGCCTTACCCTCCGCAGGCCGATGGTCTGCACCCACTCCATGGTGCACACGTCGAAGACGTCCACCCCGTACTCGCTGTACACGGTGACGTGCGAGGGACTGCAACCTGGCGCAGACAGAGCAGAGCATGGTGAGGGGCGGTGCGGCCCGGGCCTGGCGCCTTCCGCCTGAGGGCAGCGGCCAGGCCCATCCCTGGCCTCCAAAAGGTGCCGAGGGCCAGGCGGCCTCGGCCCAGGTGAGGGGCCGGCCACAGACCCTGACCACGCCCACTCTAGGGCCTTCCCAGATTCAGACCAGCACGACCAGAGGTTCGTGCATCACCGCTGCTCTCGACTGAGGAGCAGGCAAAAGCCGCAGCACAAACGGTTTCTGAGTCAGCTTTCTTACACGGCTCCTGCAGAGCTGACACTCGAGGCTCCACACCCCGAAATTCAGGGAGGGCCGAATGGCCTGCCCTGTGAAGCAAACTCCTGTAGGAGATGCAAAGGAGCCGGGGTTCTGGGTGAATATCCAGACATACAAGAACCACTGCTTAGCTCTGGGGGACGAGCCTGCCAGCCACACCCAGTGAGCACCGGGTCTGTGCAGAGCGAGTCCTCGGGAGGCGGGCATCCCTCCTGGCGTCTGCTCCGACACCGAACTACTTTCCGGCAACGGCTCTTGCCCTGCTCAGAGTGACGCCAACCGTCAGATGGCAGCTGAAAAACCCCCGTTGTTCCAAAGACACAAGCCAAGGCCTGCGGGCCCATCTGAAGTGTCAGGGTTTCCAGACAGCGGGGCGCCTGTCTGCTCCTCGCGCCCACTTGTGCGCTGAACGCTGCCCCGGCACCGTGAGCGGCCGCACCGCAGAGGCAGCCACAGGGCCCAGCTCCGGCTCCCGGCTCCCCACTAAGCTTCAGGGGGCAAGTCACTAACAGCAGGTGAGTCTAAGATGCTGCTGCTGTCTTCCTAGTGGACGGCACGACCAGCCTCCCTTCCAGCCCAAGGGAGTGAAACAGGGTCGGGCAGCAGGCAGGAGGCAGGACTGGGGGCCGTCCACAAACGACCCGACCTCGAGGCCCGCGCACAGCCGGGCAGCCTCTCCTGTGACCACATGGGGCTCCCTGCAGGGGCCAGGAGGTCTGTGGGGGACGAGGCGCTGCACGGAGGTGTCCGTCTCCACGGGAAAGGCACCGCTGTAGAATCTGACCACAGCCGCGTGCTCCCACATCACCTGCCCATGGCCAGCCCGCAGAGATGGGACTGACGCCTCTGCACGGGACGGGGCTCTGAGCACACAGGGTGCCCAGCAGGGCGTGGCCAGGACTAGTGCACTAGCCCCCAGACTGGCTGAGCATCTGCGCTGTGCACAAGGGCAGAAACGAGACCACAGGTGGAGGCAGAACCGAATGCCAGGCCCAGCGTGGCCACCTGGAGCCTGGGCTTGGGGTCGCTTTTCCTTTCCTAGCAGAACAGCCCCGCTGAGCAGGGCCCCTGTAGTTCTGAGGCTGTTCCAAGTGGTGGCTTCCGTGGACACGGGGACGGCAGGGAAGGGGCGGGCATGGCAGCAGGAGGCTCTGGCTGCTGCACTGCCCCAGCCCTGGCCGAGGGCCAAGGAGTCAGACACACACGTGAGCCCCAGAGCCAACAGAGGCAGCGTACCCCACAGCTGGGGCTCCTGGTCCAACACCCCCGGGTTCTCTGCCAGCAACAAGGCAGACAAAGGCTGTACTTGTAGGTAATTGAGGAAAAACACGGCACCCGCCCCCCACCCGTAACCCCACTTCTGTTGCCCGTGACCGGTCCCATCACCCCTGATTCCCACCTGCCCGCCAGTGGTGGGCGCTAAGGGTTAGGGCCCTTGACAAGTTCAGATGGCGGGCTGGGCGTGAAGAGACCCACTGAGCCCCCCCCACACAGGAAGCCACCTCAATCCCTGGACCAACTCGGCTCTTTCCAGAACAGCTCCTGCCTCTCAGGAAACCGCCTCCCAGAGGCCTCCACGGACAGGACAGCGCGTTTCTCCTGGCCGCGCCGAGCCCTGCAGCTGGGTGCTGCTACTGCGAGTTCATAAATGACTGCAGGCCCTCACAGCCGCCCGCCCTCCTGACGCTCCCTAGCTCCCTGGCCGGGGAACCGGAGACGAACTGAAGCAAAACTGAACATGCCGACGGGCGTGAAGAGCAGCGACAGGGATAGGGCAACAGAAAACATATACATACTACAGGCAACAGGCACCGCAGGCCACATGAGCTCCTGCGTGCGCGACCTCCGGCCTTGTGGGTCCACGTACAGTCCCATGTGGCTGAAGCAAAGCAGGTACTCCTCGCTTTTGAGCTCCACAGCACAAAGGGCGTCAAAAGACTGCTGTGAGAGGAACGCAAGCGAGGGGTCATGGGGATTTACCAGCGGCAGGGCCTGCCCATCTCCCTGGAGGCTCAACAGAGAGAACCCCGAAGGGTAGCCAACACAGAGCTTGTCCTTGAGCACGGCCATGCACTGCACGCTGCCAGGGGCCGCGAGCTCCGTGACCTTCCTGTGGAAAGGCCGGGTCCGCTGGACCTCATAGCACAGGACCAGCCGCTTCACCGCCACCAGCAGGCAGGTGGCCGCGCTCTTCTTCAGCGTCGCCGTGGCAAGGAGCTGGCAGCCCTTCGTTTCCGGAAGCTTGACGTCCACGTTGCTTTCTGTGCCGTCGAAGGCCGACCACGGGCAGAGGTGGACGTGGTGGTTCCGGCCACAGAGGAGCGCAGCGACCTTCTCCTTGGGGGCGAGCTCGATCTGGTAGACTTTCTTGTAGTCAGCGACGCGGACGATCACTGCAGGGAGGGCAGGCGTAAGGCCGAGGCGGGGGGGACCGCAGGGCCCACCCCTGCTCCCAGCGCTGCTCAGCACCCTCCACCCCTTCCCAGGCACCCAGGGCCCCATGTGCCCAACGTCACTGCTGTCGCAAGTAAGTGGTCTTAGCTGCGGCCTTCCCTCTCGTTACAAAGCTTCTGATGGGGGCGACGGACCCGCCCAGTGACGTGGTCTCAGCGCTCCCAAGTTCCCACGGCCGACGCCGGGCCAGCACAGCGGACAGGCCGCACTCACCGTCACGGGTCACCTCGATGACGTAGAGCCCTTCTTCTAAGCCGATCACAATCCTGTCGCCATCTGTGAGGCAGAAGGAAGAGAACAGAAAGCGCGTCAGCTGTGGGCCCGGCCTGTCCCTCCCCGGACACGGGAGCAACGGGCTCTAATTGGAACGACGGCGAGGACAGCACGCGGTGCCTCGGAGGCGCACGCACCCAGCACGGCAGCCGCCAGCACGGCCTTGACGAGCGGCAGCGAGGAGTCGTAGGCCTCCTGCGGGACGTGCACCACCTGGTTGCGCAGGCGGTTCTTCTGCAGGATGGACTGCAGGCCTTCCAGAATCCCCACCCACTTCCTCTTCTCGTTCTCGTTCTCTGTCAGAATGAGCAGTGAGCTGGTCTTAGAAGGTGAACCTAAGAGAGAGGCCGTCACCTTCAGGGCAGAAAAGAAAACAGGAGAGCCGTAAGCCGGCAAGCACGGCACCGACGCCCGACCGCCCGGCCCGGCCGCTGTCCGCCAGAGGGAGGAGCAGGAGGGCCAGGGGTTAAAGCTCGGCCGGCCCTGCTCCGAGGCCCCTCTGTGCTGTCCTCGGGACAGTAAGGGCAGCCCCGCTTCCCTGTCAGCTCAGTTGTCCTGCTCTTGCCCAATCTGGGGGGGTCATGTCCATTCTAAGGTGCTTTCCTGAACGATCGTATTACACTAAAGAGGACCCTCGGAGCACGTGCACAGGCGACAGGCTCTCACACAGCACAGGGCACCTGCACAGGCCCGTGCGGATGCAAGGACACGTTACATGCAGTGACGGCAAGTCTCTGCGTTGTACGAGGGGCTTTCTGAACAGAGACGAGCTCAACCAGAACTCCCGGGGAGGCACCTCTCAGCTCAGGGAGGGACCCCGCACGCCCCCTGCCAGCGAGTGCGCGGGAGCAGGGCTGCCGGCTGCTGTGTCGCTCCAGCTCCTGACCAGCAGGCAGGGAGGGAGGGAGGCCCGCCTGAGAGGGAGCACTGGCACAGAGCACTGCGATGGGGAGGGAGGGAGGCCCGCCTGAGAGCGAGCACTGGCACAGAGCACTGCGATGGGCAGGGAGGGAGGCCCGCCTGAGAGCGAGCACTGGCACAGAGCACTGCGATGGGGAGGGAGGGAGGCCCGCCTGAGAGCGAGCACTGGCACAGAGCACTGCGATGGGGAGGGAGGGAGGCCCGCCTGAGAGCGAGCACTGGCACAGAGCACTGCGATGGGGAGGGAGGGAGGCCCGCCTGAGAGCGAGCACTGGCACAGAGCACTGCGATGGGGAGGGAGGGAGGCGGCAGTGAGGGCAGAGGCTGGGCGGCACGTGTGTGAGGAGCCTGCAGCGAGGACGGGGAGGGGAGCCGGGGCCTCTCCCATGGGCACTGGTCCCTCCGACGGCAGTGATGCTCTCAGAGGGTTTCGTTTTAACCACGTGACTTTCTGTGATCAGCGAATCCTCTCTAACAGACAGAAGAGAACCATACCCTGAAGATACACGGAATGTCTCGTCGTGAAGCGTGAATGACATCGGAGGCCAGGACTGAGCTCACCGAGAACTCTTCATCTCTGCAAGAAACAGGACACTCAGCGCACGCAGGGGCAGGAACACTCAGGCCGCGCACACCTTCCTGTGCTCAGGGCCCTTTCCTGAGGACTACGCCTCCTCTGGCAAAGCCCTCCAACCATGCTGGGAGTTTGAGAAGCCCCTCCCTCCACCCCTCCTCCCTGAGCCACACCCCTCCTCCAACCCCTCCCTCCTCCCTGAGCCATACCCCTCCCCCCTCCCTGAGCCACATGGCTCTCTCTAGTCCTGGAGCTGCTTGGGGACAGACAGACCCCACCTCGCTGGTGGGCCCGGATGGGGCTACAATCAGGCCGTCATTAAAGGAGCGAACATGTGTGGCAGCTGTGGCAGCCCTTCAATACACTCCTACACTCCAGGCTCGGCGCCCGCTGGCCTCTTCCTCGCAGGGCCAGGGCGCAGGGAGGGGCAGCAGGTTCCCTGAGGCTTTCCCCGCACACAGGTCCCAGTGCTCATCTGCCCCATGTCCCCAGGACATGGGAGGTGGGCACTGCTGTGGGGGTGACTGACACATGGCTCTCATGGCACCACCTCGGCACCCCTTCCCCCCAGAACCAATGCTGGCGACAGGCTGGAGGCTGGCCCCCAGCCTGGGCAGATGCCAGCATGTCCATGTCTGCATTTGCTGTCCTCCGTGGCACTGGGGCGGGTGACAGGACAGGCCACGCCAGGCCCTGTGCCCAGCACGCCCACCTGCAACTTGTTTAACCTCACAAACACCCTCCAACTCCCGCGCTGGGATGGTGCCCGTCACACAAATGGGAAGTGGAACCAGACGGAACGAAGAGAAGCCACGAGGAGGGTGCTCGCTGCCCTCTGCCCGGTGCCAGGAAGGCAGGTGGCAGGTACGGAAGGGTCAGAGGTGCCCACGCAGCAAGCATTAGGGCCCCACAGCCCGGCTCCAGGCTGCTGTCGCCAACAAGGGACCCGCCAGGCCCCTCAGGACACGCAGCGGCCTCTGGATGTTTCCTGCTTGTTCTTGGGCATGCGGCTTCTTATGTTAAATGCTCACTGGGCCATTTTCAATGCAAACGTATCTAAAACAGGACGCTTCTGGCACGGACTTTAGTGCCTGTTTGGGGACAGCACAGTGAGTGAGGGTGTGGAGGCGGAAATGAGGTTCAGGGTCTCAAACAACACACTGTCATCTTGGTGACAAGCACACAGGCGAGGCCCGGAGAGCGAGGCACAGACCTGAGGTCCAGGACCTGGCTGGCGACCACGCCGGGCTGCGTGGACTTCCCCTCGGGCAGGTCGTACAGGAAGAGCTTGCAGTCGCAGACCACGGCGTAGGCCCGCTGCCACCCCTTCTTCACGCCCGTCGGCTTCGGGACCTGCAGGTAAACAGGGACCGTGTTTCACTGGCCAGCGAGGCCAACCACAACCTTCCAGAAGCGCCACCTGGGGCCTCAGGCGGGGGGGGGGGGGGGGGGGGGGGGGGCTTCCTGGAGGTGCCACGGGCCACCATCGCCCTCTGCTGGCCGGCTTCTCACAGGCAGCTCCCCGCACCCTCGCAGGCCGGTGGCCAGAGCCCGGTCTGGGCCAGGGAGTCAGGGCGCTGCTGCGGAGGACGAGCACTGACAAGGTTAAGCGGGGACGAGGAGGGCAGCTCAGCGACAGAGACGCTCACAGCAGGGAGCACTCGGAAACCACAGCTGGCCAGGCCTCACAGCACTCGGCCCTGGGGCCTGTCTGAGCGCCTGGCAGGAGGCGGGACAGGCCCTGACTCCGTGTGCTTCGTGGATCGGGCCGCCCGGGACGGGCACAGGGTCATCGCAGAAACGAGGGCCCAGCGTCCTACCTTCACGTAGCCCTTGTAGGCGGTCCCGATGCCCCGCTGCACATCCACGCCCAGGGGCCGCTTGGCCTGCTCGGGAGGGAGGGGGCACACCTGGGGAGCGCTGTCTCGGCAGGACACGTGGCAGGCAAACGAGCACACTGGAGCGGTGAGGGGGCAGCGTCAGGACGTGGCCCGGAGGCCCCGGAACCCCACGTGGTGGTTTCTGAACACGCCCCGCCACAGCTCGGGGACGGGGCACAGCGGCAGGCAGGGCCGCCAGGACACCTTGACATGCAAGGACTGTCCCAGAGCTGGCCTGTCCTCCCCCAGCCCCAACAGGAAACGTGCCGGTCTGACGGGTGATGGCACATACGGGGGTCCTGGCCACCAATCACAGGGCTTTCCCTGCACTGTGAGCACGCAGCTCCGACCAGCGTGGGTGCTTGGGCCGCCCAGCCCAGGGTGTCACTGGGCACCTGTGACCTTAGCCAGTTGCGCTGCACGGGTGGTTGCACCCAAATGTGAGTGAGCGCGGGCGTGGCAAGGCCCAGCCCAGGCTTGAGACGAGGCCGAGGGAAGAGGACTCGCAGGAGGCCGGGCCTGCGTGACTGCACGGCACTCTGGGGGCAGCCATGACCACCAGAGACCCGGCCCACCCGCCAGCGCGGCTCCCACGCAGCGAGGACCAGGCGTTCAGCCCTGGCTCACGGAGCATTCACACAACGAGGGGAAGGTGCCCCCTCGTTCACTCCCACTGGCTGCGTTCCACCCCCTGCGCCCCAGGGCCGCGGGGATACTCACCCTCGCAGGCGTACCCCTGGCGGAGGAGCCCCACCATCAGGGACGTGCAGTGGCTGCACTGAGTGGGGCTGGAGAAGGACTTGATGCTGAACTGGTGGGCTTTGGGCTGTGGGGAGAACACCGACAAGGTGAAGCACACACTTGGAATTCATTAACAGCTTGGCGCCATCTGTTTGCTCTTGAGAAACAGAACGTGTGTGATCTCCCGCTGAGGTGCCGCAGCCCCAGGCAGTGCTACCAAAGACCAGTGCGTAGACCAGTGCGTAACACCCACCCGAGGAGCTTGAGCCAAAAGTCCGTCACCATACGCTTCCTTCAGAGACGAATGGCATAAAGCGAGGTTGGCGCAGAGGGAGCGTGGCTGCCCCTCGCCTCCCAGAGGCCCTTGGGGGCCGCCCGGGGCTACGTGTGGGCGGGGCTCCCACCCAGAGCTGCCCTCCCACCTGAGACCAACAGACATACACGGAATGAGCAGCAGCCCCTTCCTAACAGCAAGAACGGAGACTGCGCCCTCGCTGGGAGAAGGGACCCAAGTGACGCGGTCGCTGATGGAAGGAGACGCAGGCTGGTTACGAGGCTCACACTGCAAAGCCCGAGCCTTTACTCCTCAGGGGACATACATGGGGACCTTCGTAAGAAGCAGGAGGGATTAAAGAACCCAGGTGCAGTCCACCTGCTCCCTGACTGTGAGAATCAAGTCCAACGGCCAAACCATTCACCATCCTTCACAGGACCAAGCTGAGCTCTAGCTGGCATGGCCATTGTGACTGAAACCCTAGGAGAGGCCATGACTGCATCAACAAGAAGCCGCATCTAAGGTGCATAAGGCCAGATGCCAGTAAAGCCTGAAGCGTGGGCTTGTCCCCTGGAGGGCTCTGGTCGTGTGGACCTGGTGGAGCAGTGTGCACGGCTCTCAGGGCCCAGCGACCAAGACCAACGACGAAGTGCACACTCGGGAGCTCCTTTCGTGCTGGGGGGGGAGCCCCCGGGAGGAGCCCCCCCCCCCCCCCCCACACACACCACGCACTTCTCCGAGGTTCTCCGTGCAGGCGGGTAAAGGGAAGTAAATCTGGAGAAGGAGCTCAGACACATCACAGAGCAGCTGCACTGGAGAGGGAACTGGTCTGGGAGTGAAGGGGCTGGGAGATCTAACTCAGACAGGTTTCCGTGAAATCCGCTCCGGCAACGCTGGTTAGGGCCACCGGGGACCGACACTCCCTGGATCGCACAGCACTCAGAGCGTCCGCTAACAGGACACGCCCGTCTGTCTGATTCACACGGCTCTTCTAAACTGAGGAGGCGCCCAGGGGAAAGCCAGGCTTACCTTTGGTCCAGCCAGAGCGAGGGCCTGCGAGGCGGGTGGCGGCCCGGCGGGCGGCCTCTGCGGGGCCCGAGCCATGTCCTGGGAGACAAGCGGGGCAGGTGAGCGCCGTGCTAGCTCAGCGCTGCTCTAGCCAGACCCTGCGTGGATCCCTCCCCCCTGGAGCTGATCAATAATGAACAGTTCTGCATTTTTAATTCGCTACATTGTGGAGACACCTGTCAAAGCACGCCTCATCTAGCCGATGCGCCGACGGCAGCTCTGAAATGCAAGATGGGCTCAGAGCTGGCGCTGCGGGCGGAACCGAGCGCACCGGCCTCGGCCTCCAGCAGCAGGTGGACTCGGGGCCGAGGGGGCAGACCTGGGGCACGGTCCGGGGCAGTCTTACCTCCTGCTGCTCTGTGCCTGCAGCCATGGACGTGGATGGGGACACTTCTGGCTTTGGAGCCTGCGTTTCTTGCTCACTAGCTGAGCTGGTCTGTGGGGAAAAGGCAAAGAAATTGTGAGATTGAAAGAACTCCCTCTGCAGAATTCAGACTCTACTACGTGCTCTCTATTTAAAAAGTGCATCCCCCCAAATAAAAAGTGCCTCCCACCGGGGAGCTGAGGTCCAGCACAGGTCTTGTTCCCGGGCACGTGTCATCACTCCTCACCCTTCCCTGCATGCCGAGGCTGCAGGCTGACCTACGGCCGGGACCCTGATGAGACACCGTCACCAGCCAAGGCAGAAGCCACCCTTAAAGGGGAGGCGCAGGAAATGCCAGCCCTCTGACGGACATGACTCTCTCTGTATCTTCCAGCCGGAGCCCAATGCTTCTTAACCTCATCGCAGGGACCAACAGAGGCCTGTGGGCCTATGACCAGAAGGGAGAATTTCCCTGCAAGTTTGATACACAGGGAAGCAATGTTTTGTTCTGACAACTCAAGATTCCCAAATTAATTTCTATTTGAAATTGGAGCTAAAGCTTTGAAGCCAATTTGAAGCTAAAGCTGCATTCTAAGACCATCTTTAGGTTATAACGAGTGTTCCTGAAACTAGCATTTCCCCATCAAAGGTCACGCCCTCTGTCCACAGGTGCGCGCGCACCATTCACGCGTGTGGAAGCAGCGCAGCCCGAGCACAAGGAGACGGCACCAGACAGACGCCGGGAGGCGCCCACAGGAGCGCCCACAGCTGCGCTTGGTGCTCCAGCGGACGGAGCCGACCGGGGAAGCCCTACAGCAGCCGCAGTCAGTGGGCTGCCTGAGGAGCCCTCGGGTGCCAGGAGCTGGCGCAGCCCCATGCAGCCCCGCAGCCGTCCTGCGTGTGTACAGAACTTCCCAGGGGAGGGCTAGCGATCAAGGCTACAGATGTAAGCATGTTTCTTCCATGACAGGAATGTTAAAGAAGTTAGAGCCACAGTTTTAGAAAAATGAGGAGCAAGTGAATATTAATCTAACGTTCACCACGCAGTTGTGAACTGAGCAGAAGGGCGCACACTGAGGGAGGCGGTGGCCCACGCAGCTGCGATGTCACTGTCCTGTGGACGAGGCATCGTGTGGACGTGTGCCAGGCTGTCCTGGCACCAGTGAGGCAGCGAGGACGTGGAGGAGGGACAGACAGGAGGACAGAACAATCACTCCCACCCAATAAGAACCTGCATGGAAACTGGACTCCATATTCCCAGTCCTAAACAGCGTGTTTCCCGTGGGGAGAGAGAGGTTCTAGGAGACCACTCCTGGTGTGGGCCCACCTCCCAGCAGACCCAGACTCCAACCAAGGCTTTCCCGTGACTGTCCTTTCTCCTGAGCCGGAGCAGGAACGGCTGTCAAAGCGCTGACGTGAACGGCACTAACACGCAGGCTGCCGGCTCCGAGGACAGGTACCAAGACCAGCCCCACCCCGGGCTGACGTGGCCAGTGCGGCCAGTGAGGGGTCCGAGCTGGAAAGCACCTGCCGGAGATGCCGCTGCCACCCATTCCACAGGAGAGCGGCCCTTCCCGGCACCTCCGCCCGTTAACTGCGGTCTCTGGTCCTCAGGAAGCTGCACTCGCGGTCACGGCGGAGTCCGATGCTGCCGTGGCGGAAAGGCAGGCGGTGGCAGGCTCACGGCACGATGACCAGAGCTGCAGAGGCGCCGCTGCAGTGCAATCTGTTTGCTTCTTAAGCACTGCAGCCTCTGCCTGGCCCGCACGGCTCAGCGGTTAGAGCGTTGGCCCAATGCGCCAAATTGCGGGTTTGATCTCAGGTCAGGGCACATCCGTGAAGGAGTACATAAGTGAAACAAAAAGTCGATGTTTCTCTCTTAAAAAAAAAAAAAAAAAAACCCTGGCGGGTGGCTCAGTTGACTGGAATGTCACCCTGTACAGCAAAAAAAGTTGCAGGTCTGACGCCCCATCGGGGCATATACCCAGGTTGCAGATTCAATCCCTGGTGGGGGTGCGTACGAGAGGCAACCAATCGATGTCTTTCTCTCACACCAATGTTTCTCTCTCCACCCTTCCTGTCACTCTCTATTAAAAAGAAAGCAAACGACAACAAAAACACCACCCTGGGGTGAGGACTACAAACAAACTGAGGGCTTCGGGAAGACAAACCACCAACCCGACAAAGCCCGTGTCCAAAGCGACGGCAGTGGCAGTGCCAGGACGACAGGAACAAGCCTGCCGGGTTCGGTAAGGCCGACCCAGGCCGGGAGCGCTGGCCGCTGGCCAGGCTGCTGTGGGTGGCGCATCCATTGGCCCTTTCCGGGCAAGGTCTGGCACACCCCCTCAACCCAACAGCTTCTGCAGAGCGTGGAACCTGCACGTGTCCCCTGCAGAATTCCCGCCAAAATGTCCAGCCCACGTCTCACGAGCGGGAGCATCAGACAAACCCAGAGGCTGGGCCTCACAACACTGCTGGTCTGGGCCAGGCAAAGCAGCCACTCACGGGGAAGGAGGCACCGTTCCAGAGCACAGGAGGCCAGGCGGGACAGCTCAGCACGGTTCCCAGGCTCCGCCTGGACCGGCAACCAGGGCCTCAGGGCCACCTCGTCCACACGACAGCGACATCGCGGTTACGTGGGCCACCTCGTCCACACGACAGCGACATCGCGGTTAGCTGCGGTTATGCGGGAGGATGGCCTGACTTAGGACATGAACTCTGGAGTAGCCCAGGGTCGCTGATGCCTACAACGCATTTTCAATAGTTGGGGGGAGTGTGGTGCGCGGGGAGGGAGGAGCCGCACAGGGCAGGACGCCGGGTGAGGAGCACCGGTGAGAGGCGTGTGCTCACTGCACTCTTCCACCTCCGCTGCAGGTGTCAACATTTCTAAATAAAGGCGGGAAAACCAGCACACGCCTCACAGGCCCCGTGAATGAGACCTGCTTGCACGCTTTTCCCTTTCTGGCTTCCAGAGGCTGCTAGGAAGGGTCCAGCCTACTCTTCTGAAAAGGGGAAGACGCGGAGCCCGAGGCGCGGGAAACGGTGCACGGGGAGCGGGGCCCGCCCTGCATTCTGCCGCTTCCTGCACAGGCAACACAGCCTGCTCCCCGGGGAGGTGCCGCCCCAGATCCAACTCCGGCGACAGTGAGGGGCCTCCACCCGTCGGGGAGACCGGACGGGAGCCAGGACGCCCCCCGAAGGTCTGCTTGCCGTTCCCTGGCTGCGGTGTGAGGCTGTGCTTTAACAGCTGCCTGGAGCACCACAGGCAGAGGCCCAGGCAACCTCTGCCCTGAAGACACGGAGCGGTTTCTTAGCAGCTCTCACTAATTCTGGAAGCTTCTCTGGAAACATCACAAGTCCTGACACGTCTATAACCTACACACTTCACATCCTGGGTGGAGGACAGGTCAGCGTGACTGAGGTCGCGCGTCAGATGGTACTTGGCTGGTGTGTTCTGGCCCCACAGGAGTTAGGTCACAGTGCACTATTTCTAACCCATCATAAATGCGCTTTTCGCTTGTAAAACAGTTACTCACTCTGAAGGTCAGGTCATGTGCAAGCGGTGCAGTGATGAAATACTCAAAAATAGAATCCTGAAACTCTGGACGTTTGAGTCCTGCAAGACAGAGACAGTCACGGTGAAAACATAAGACGATCTTATGCTGAGACGGGAAGGCTCCATGTCGGCAGACGCCGGCGCTCCCCAGCTAACCGATAAACCTGATGTGGTGCCACGCCAAGGCCGTGACTTTCCCCAGCCGGGACGGGAATGCAAGCTCACCTGGGAGAGGGGGAAGGGGGTGGGGAGGAGGAGGGAGAGGGGGGACACCTCGGAGTCTCTGAAGAAAGGGGCAGGAGGAGACCCACCAGCTGTTAAAACGGACCCACAAGAGGTCTGGCCCAGGAATGACGAACAGGGGAGAAAATCCCGGCTCAGAGCTGGCGCCCAGGGCAATCTCACGCATGAGCAGGGTAACAGGAAGTCAGCAGGGACGGGAACTTAACTGGTGCTGAACAGCTAACGGGCCACGGGGAAAAGATAGGACGGGTCCCCCCGGACTCATGTCCTCACAAACTGCAAGCGGGCTGGTGAGCTACCTGCACAGCGACCCTGCACGCGCTGGAGGAGAGCACGGGTGCACCCCCCGAACAACTGGGCGCAGGAGTCTCTCTCTCTGCCTCAAAGGGGAAACACTGATCAGACACACACACCATTTAAAACCCTATCCCCGGCTTAAAAATAAAAAGCCCGAAGTAAAAGACAGCCGAGAAAAAATACTTGCAACTTCAGTCACAAACAAAAGCCTCTAATCCTCAATGCCCAGAAAGCTTCGGAGAAGTAAGAAAAAGACTGCACAGCCTCTATTTCTAAAATGGGCAAAGGATACAAATGTATAAACCAGAGGAAGAACCACAACCAGCCCACGTCCTGCTCAGAATAAGAAAACGCAAACCCGGCTCCGCTGCGATGCTGCTTCGCACCGACAGGGTGACCCCACCTGGGTGTGACGGGGACCCGCCCGACCCGTGGCGGGCAAAGACGTCCCAGCACCTGCAGCAGTGGTAGCACCTGCAAGGTGTGCACGCTGACCCTTGGACCGGCAGTTCACGCTGGACATCTCGCCCAAAACACAGTGACGGGAATGGGAAATGCTGTACGTGGGTCCACACCCGGCTGCGGGTTCCAGGACAGCGAGGCCGGAGGGGCCGACACCCGGCCACAGGGCACAGAGCGGTCCCTTGTCATGGGATGTGACGTCTAACTACACTCATTTCTTTCAAGACCGAACACAGGAAGGAACACCCAGACCTGTGGGTGGCTCCAGGGAGCGAATCACTGGACGCACCCATTTCAGAGTTTTGGCTTTGGAATGACTAAGTGTTCTCTTCAAATAACTAAAAGCTATTAAACCCAAAAGAAATTAAATCTAAAAACAAAACCATTTCATTAAAAAAGGCTTATACTTTAAAAATGTAAAAACTTGTAATTTTAATTTACCAGTATCTGCTCTAAATTTTTCTTCCATCTTCTTCTTCAAAATCTCCATTTCTTCTAATAATTCTCTATGTTTGGCTTCCGAATCCTTTAGTTTACTAAAAGGGGAAATAGGCGGCGTTAGGTGCAGAGCCAGGCATCTGCGAGCGGCTGAGAGGAAGGCGGGGCGGGGCTGTCCCCGGGAAAGTGCCGGACGCGCCCGGGCTCCACACATATGCGGACGGACACATGCGTGATGGGCCGGCCTCCCCTAGCGCGTCTGGATGGTACCAGTGGTTCCGCAGCACAAACACGGATGGCAAAGACCACGGTGTGGAGCCCGCGGCATGGACACTGCTCTCTCTCTGGACCACCCTCTGCCCTCTGAGGACACACAGCCCAGGGCACTCAGACCTTACACCTGTGTCTTTCCCCTAACAGGCAAGATGGTGGCTACCACCTCCCTGAGCACAAGGTCTTGGGGTTCCTAGGCTTTTGTGGGGGGACAGAGCAGCCAGCTGCTGCAGCCAACATCTGGCGAGGCGGCGAGCAGGCCAGTCCAGCACGGGGGGACCTGCCATCGAATCCTGGCTCTGCACCTGTGTAGTGGTGACACC
Source organism: Myotis myotis (assembly GCF_014108235.1). Lineage (NCBI taxonomy): Eukaryota > Metazoa > Chordata > Mammalia > Chiroptera > Vespertilionidae > Myotis > Myotis myotis. Next base: position 219,037 of record NW_023416348.1, on the reverse strand, counting down.
CGCCCACACCTCAGCCCCATCCTCTGAGGGACGGCAGGCGTGCCCCAGGGCCCACACGGGAGGACAAGCACCTTTCAAAGGAGAGGTTCGAGTCCTTGGCCTTCCTCAGCTCCTCCTGAACCAGCTGCTTGGCCCGGATCTCGGCCTCCAGTGCCGACTGCAGCTCCAGCCGCGCGGACATGTCCAGCTTCTGACTGCGGCGCACCTTCCAGAGGGGGTCCTGTGTGCGTTGGTTCAAATGTGAGAGATACATTTTAAACTACTGACTTCACAAAATTAACGCTAACAAATAATAAATTCACCTGTTTCTAACCTTAAACGTTTATCATATTTAAAGATTAACTCTCAGATATTATCGAAGTCCATCACAGCCAATTTTATTTTCAATATTTTATGGTCTTTATTCTTCCTTAGAGATCTTTTAAAAATTCACTAATTTTTTGAAGGAATAAAATGGATCCTATAATGTAATTTTTTAAATTGATTTCAAAGAGGAAGGGAGAGGAAGAGAGAGAAACATCAGCAATGAGAAAGAATAATTGATCGCTACCTCCTACACACCCCTTACTGGGGAATCGAGCCTACAACCTGGGCATGTGCCCTGACCTGGAATCAAACCCGGGACCCTTCAGTCCGCAGGCCGACGCTCTAGCCCAGCCGTGGGCAAACTACAGCCCGCGGGCCGGATCCAGCCCGTTCGGCTGTTCTATCCGGCCCGTGGAGCTGAAAGAGTGGAGGGTTCTCTTGCTCTCCCCTCCGCTCCTTCACCAGCAGCAGTGTTAACATGTATTAGTTCACACAAACACTCATCCATGCTTTTGTTCCGGCCCTCCGGTCCAGTTTAAGAACCCATTGTGGCCCTCGAGTCAAAAAGTTTGCCCACCCCTGCTCTAGCCACTGAGCCAAACCAACTAGGGCCATCATGTAATTTCTATTTGGGCCACTAGGCTCTTACAAAGCTAAGCGGCACTGCACGGTCACAGTTATCTTACTTCCTTCTACCCCAGTGCTGCCGAACCTTTTGAGCTCGGCGTGTCAGCATTTGAAAAACCCTAACTTAACTCTGTGCCGTGTCACATAGAGAAATGTTTTGATATTTGCAACCATAGTAAAACAAAGGCTTATATTTTTGATATTTATTTTATATATTTAAATGCCATTTAACAAAGAAATATCAACCAAAAAAATGAGTTCGCGTGTCACCTCTGACACACGTGTCACAGGTTCGCCATCACTGCCCTATCCTGAAGCATTTGGCCATTTCCTCACTGCAGGAATGACGGCATTCTTTACCGACATGCCTACCTGGGAGGAGACTAAGAGAAAGGAAAAGGAGGGGCGGGGCACGGCCAGGGGCTGGCACACCAGGGAAGCAGCTGCTGCAGCACCCGCTCACTGGGCGGGCCAACCAGCCCGCTGACTTCCACGGGGAATGAGAGGCATCTGGACACCTCATTCCTAAGCTTCCAAGCACAGCCGAGGCTGCCGCTCTCCGTCCATCGCGGAGAAGAGCGCGGTCCAAGGGGCCTCTCCCGGCTGCAGGCAGGAGCAGGCGTGGAGGGAACGCGACTGAGCCCTCAGTCTCCAGGCAACGACGTCCTGGGTGGATTTTCTCCAGAATCAGTAAATGAACAGACTCGCAGGGAAAAAGGAACTGCAACCTCATCCAATGTGCCCTGCAATAGGAGCCATCTACATGTATTCTGCAACAAGAATCTCCGAAGCCCGTGCTGCTAGGAGGACCTGTGACGGCATCTTTCTCCTCCTACGAGGGATGCGCACAGACTGGTCAGCGCAGCTCCTAGAGCCAGGGCACACAGCGGCTGGAAGAGGAGCGCTGAGATGGAAGACACTTACTGACCATCCCTGCAGAAACCTCACCCCTAAAAGCGAAGATGTTTCCCAGGGATGGGGTGATGCGGCCGTGGTCTTCTCTTCAAGAAGCCTGAGCTGTCACTGTTTCTCACAGACGGAGGGCTCTGGGGACGCAGGGAGTTCCTGGGACACGCACTGAGGCCGCTGCGTGCTCAGCCTCCGCACCCACAGGCTGAGCTCTGGTGCTCGTGTGAGGGGAGCAGTTACCACACCTGCAGGCGCTATCCCTTTGGGTAAATATACTTTCCAACCAGGAAAACATGATGGAACCAGAATTCTAATAAACCCTTTCACTGAGCCTCTGTTCTTACTGTTCTGTATCGTTTGTTCACAAACTGAATTGTTTTTAAAAAGTAAATGGGACCCAGAAAAATGGAGACGAGGGAACTGGGCTGAGGACCTATGCAGCTCCGAGCTGGCCACACTCCCAGCACTGCAAACACAGACCACTGGCTGGTCACCTAGAAGGCCTGTCCCGAGGGTGGGCCGTCCTGCTCACGGAGGATGTCCCCACAGGGCGTGGCACCACTGAGCATGGCGACATGAGCGAGGACGACAGCACCTGGCCTCCCGGAGCGGACACCATGCCAGTGCTCCTCACACCGCTGTCCCCAAGGGAACGGCCTGCGTGGTGCTTCACGGCGAAAGCCCCTCGCGAGTCCCCTGGGACAGACGTGCGCTTTAGGGCACAACCCACCAGTGTTCTTGACCCCAGACTGGAGCTCCTGAACGTCTCGAGCTCTTCCGTCATCTTAGAAGACAGAGCTTGGAGGTAACCCCGTGCGTCTTTCTCGTCGCTGACCCTGCGGGAGGGGATGTGATGTCTGAGTGCCAGGAGCCAGGAGCACGCATGGGTCCCGCCGCCGAGGACACAGGGACCCACGTCCTCTCACGGGACACTAGTCCCTGTGACAACAGAATGCCCCCGAGGCTGGCCGGTGTGGCTCAGGGGTTGAGCATCGACCTATGAACCAGGAGGTCGAGGTTCAATTCCCCAGTGTAGGTCCTGCAGAAGGCAGCTGATCAATGACTCTCTCATCATTGATGTCTGTCTCTCTCTCCCTCTCCCTTCCTCTCTGAAACCAATAAAAATATGTATAAAAAAAAGAACGCGCCGCAGGTAGAGGCCAGTCCCCGCTCCTTCGGTCGCCTGCCCTGCGTGGTGCTTGGTGAAGCGGTGCCTCCGAGGGCGGGTGTCCCTGCACAGCCTCAGCCACACCTCAGAGACCTGGTGGCTGCCTCTCCACCTTTAGCTCAGCGCAACGGCCCTGGGCAGAACTTCCACTCCTACTAGCGATGTGGGGGCACAGCGGAGGGCTGTGCCTGGGCGTCAGAGAAATAGCAGGTGTACATGACGGTCACAGAGGAAGATGGAGCTGGAGAACCGGCATCCTGAGCCTGGCCACACCTGAGCCTGGGCCACACCTGAGCCTGAGCCTGGGCCTAGCCACACCGCTGGGCGGGCCGACGTACCACTGGATGATCTCGGCGATCTGAGCTTCCCAGTGGGCCACCGACTCCTTCTTGGCTGCCAGGTCCTGCAGCTCGTCCTCCAGGTGCCTGTTCTGAGCTGTGAGCTTGTCCACGAAGGAGCAAAGCTGAAAGTAAACGATCGCACACACGGGGGGTTATTGGGCGCCCGCAATAGGACATCAGCATTATTCAAACTGCAAGTTCTTTTGAAGATTTTGGAAGTTTTCTTTAATGGTTATGAAGTTCAGGATGTGGACTTTTGATTGTATCCAACTCCAGTCACATTTCAATGCAGATCTGAACATAAAAGGGACCAAGAGCCAGTGATTTCAGATCATCAGCAGCTTTTAGCCAATTACAAACACCCCATTTAAAAGATCACCATTACTTCACTGAAAAATAAAAATACTTAAAACGCAAACTTCCAGCATCCAGGAGGGACAAGTTCCCGCCTCCCCGAGGCGCCCCGAGCCCTCCATCACCCTCTCCTTCTCGGCGGCCAGCTTCTTGTTCTCCTCCGACAGCACGGCTCGGTCTCGCTCGAACTTGTCTTTGACGGTGCCCACTGCCTCCTCCACCTCACTGAGCCTGCGGGAGGGGCAGGGTCAGAGCCCGCCGGGCCCACCCCGGCCCAGCCGCACCAGCCTGCGCCTTCCACACGGAGGAGACGGGGAACTCACCGTTCTCGCTTTGACTTCTCCAATTTGTCTTTTAACATTAAGATCTCCTTCTGCAGGGCCAGCTGGTGGCTCTCAGAGTCATGCACCTCCTTCCTCACAGTTTTTACCTCCAGCACGTGGGAGGCCTCGCGTCTGACCAGCTCCTCTTCGTAGAACAAGACCTTCTTCTCCAGCTCAGACTTGATTTTGGAAATCTCTTGCTGATGCTCTAAGGAGGCCCCTGGTCCCCGGCCCCCTTGCTTTCCCTGGAGATGAAGGTTCAGGTAAGTCACACACACCCCTGCCCTCCCTCAGGGTCACGCTGCGTCCCCTCCCACGTGCAGGCCCTTGGCACGCTGCTGCCTGTGCCCCCACCGGCAGGCACGGTCCTGTGACAGCTGAGCCCGGTCACATAGCCTTAGGAGGGCAGCTTTGGGGGTGACAGCATCTGCCTGCAGGAGGGACGTGCCCAGACCTGTCGGACCCGGGGCCGTGTCACACTGTGTCACCCTGCAACGTGGATGGCTCCAGGTCCTTCTCTGCCCAGCACTCCCGCTCAGCACTCTGGGGACCCAACGTCAGGCCCCTGTGGCTACGGCCACGTGACATCTCTGCTCTCGTGCAGCAGAGGGACAATGACAGTCACCAGGTGACGTGACCGAGACTGGGAGGGAGGAGTGCGGTTCGACGCACTGGCCAGGCAGGTGGCAGCGCAGATGAGGGGGACACAGACACCCAGGGGAGACGTGGCGGATTCGCCAGGGGCTGGGAGGGGGTGCGAGGGAGAGAGAAGCCTCAGCGTCTCCATTCACAGACAAGGAACCCACGGCGAGGCAGGTGGAGGCCCTGGGGTCACAGGAGGTCAGCCAGGAGCCCAGCCTCCCACCGCCCTCTCCCACCCCAGGCCTTTCTCCTGTCCCCTCGCCGCCTCTGGCCACGGACGACCAGCCTGTCTCCGCTGTCGGTGGCAGGACACCGGCTTCAAGGGACTTTCCCAGAAGTGGGCCCAGGAGTTTAGAAGCCCAGGTGTCCAGAGGCATAGGTGCTAGTGACGGGCTCCGAAGGCCGGGCCTGCTGGATGGCCCTCCCGCCGACAGCCCGCTCCTAGGATGAGTTCCCAGTCGGCAGGGAGGGTCACAGCTGCTGGTGGGGGTGGGGCCCAGGGGCTCTACCTTCAGGGCCTCGAGCTCGCTTTCGAGTTGCTTGGAAAAGCTCTCGCTGTGCTCGCGAAGCTTGCGCTCCTTGGAGGCCTCGGCCACGGCGTCCTCGAGCCGAGCTTCCAGCTGCAAATGGGGAACCACGGTTCAGAGGCACCGAGCCAGCAGCACGTGTCACCCCCTCCCGCCCCCCCGCCCCCCATCCCCGCACGGTCCGCAAGCACCACCCCCCCGCCCGCACGGTCCCTAAGTACGCAGAATCCTGCAAGCTCTCACTTCACTCTGTCCCAGGTTTCATCACTCGGTCAAGTCTGAGGAGCACTCCTCAAGGAGTGACTAGAATGGCTGGTTAGTAAAACAACGTTAAACTCTCACGTAAATGGGGAATTTGACGGGGAACATCGAGAAAGGCACTGGTTTGTGAAAACAAGTTCTCTGCTATTGGAGGACACGCATTCGCTTCTTAAATGGAGCACTCCTGCTCCCAGCGGGTCCACGGGTCCAGCACCCCCTCACCCCACCCATCCGAGCGGCGGTGCTCGCAGGCCCCCCCTGAATCACAGTGGCTACAACTACAGACGCATCGGGGCTGCAATAGCACGTGGGGATGCAGACCGGGGCAGCCGCTGTGCAAAACAGTGTGGAGCTTCCTCCAAAAATTACAGATGGACCTGCCACTGGAGCCAGTGATCCCACTGCTGGGATCCCGGAACACCCTCAGAACGCATGTGTGCACCCCATGTCCATAGCAGCGCAGTGTACAATGGCTGAGGTCTGGAAACAGCCCACGTGCCCATCAGTAGACAGTGGATAAAAATCTGTAGTACATCTACACCACGGAACACTATGCAACAGTAAAAAGAAGGACCTCTTACCCTTTGAGACAGCATGGAGGGACCTGGAGAGTATTACGCTAACTAAGTGAAATAAGCCAGTCAGAGAAAGACAAGTATCACGTGATCTCACTCATATGTGGAATCTAAAGAACAAAATAAACTGATGAACAAAATAGGACCAGAGGCCTGGCTGCATGAAACAGACCAACAGATCTCGGAGGGGGGTGAGGGGGACGGGAACTGGAAGAAACTAACCAGAGAACATATATGTACCAATGTGTCAGGGTGGCCGAGTGGTCTAAGGTGCTGGACTCCAAGAACACACATGCACAGCCCACGGACACAGACCATGGTGTGGGGAAGGCGGGGACTGGGTGAAGGGGAGCACTGGGGAGTGAGGGACGTCTGTAACGGGGCCAACATTAACCACAGCCAAGAGGCTTCTGAGGCGGATGGCGAAGGGCCCTGAGGAAAAGCAGGAGCGTTCCGGGCTCACAGCGCGTCCCCACCAACAGCAGGACGCGGGGACCCCGAGGCCGCGGTTCTCTCCAGGGCCTGCAAGGCCTCCCTTTGCTCCCCGCCCCCCCGCCCCCACCCCAGGGTTTCTTCCCGCCCATTCCCAGACAGTGCACACCACACAGAACACAGAGCAGGGGGGCACAGAGGTGTTTTCTGTTCAGCCCATTATCTAAGAAAAGTACAAAAAGTGAAAAATGCCACTCTTCTCGCTACACTTTTGGGGAAAATACTTCTTTAAAACACTATCTGTGCTACTTGTAATGGGTTTACTGCTATAATGAAAAGTGTCACTTTTCACGTCTAACGTGAACGTTAAGAGCCACCAGCCACACAGGCGAGCTCTCCAGGCCCCACTGGCCTGCCAGCGTGCGGACCGCGGCCTCGGGCATGGGGCGCAGGCCAAGCCCGCCGGCTCCTGGCTGCTGCACAGACGCAGGTGCGCACGCTCCCGGAAGCCCCACGGCAGCCCATCGCGGCGTGTTTCCATCACATTTGTGGGCATGAATATCCTCTATCAGCTTTCACAGGTGATTTTAAAAACCAGCACGACAGGAGTCGCTTACTAACGTCACACACGGACGTAGGGGCCGAGACCACCAAGCCATCGCTTGCCAGATCCCCTCACCGGGCTTCACCCGAGTGACGAGCCACTCTGCAGTCGCTGTGCTGCGCCAGCTTTTAGAGGCGTGTCAGGGTCACACGAAAGCCCACTGGTGCAGCCGCGCCCACGCTCCTACCTCCTTCCTGAGCCTCTCGGATTTGCGGACCTCCTGCCGCATGGAGTCGACCTTCTGCATGGCGGCCTCCACCTCCTCCTCCTTGTCGCGGAGCTGCCGGGACACCTTCTGCTTCTGAGCGCGCAGCTCTGCCACGCGCTCGCTGAGCTCCGAGAACTCCTGCAGGGCCAGCTTCCGCTGCTGGTGGGCATCTTTCAGCTCTTTGGCCTGCGACTTCAAGCGCTCGGACGCTTCGACCAGTTGCTGCACAGAAAGAATGACGCTGCTGTCGCAGAGATGTGAAGGCGGGGAGCTCAGGGACAGCGCGGTCCGAGGCCCGCCCGCCAGGCACAGTCCCTCTGCCCCAGCTCGGCTGTGTGCAGCCTGGAGGTGCACCTGAGCTCGGGCTCAGCGCCCATCCCGACAGACCCTCCCGGCCCGGGCAACGCCGCCCACACCTGCACGGCGGCCGCCTCTGTGCCGCCCACACAAGCACAAAGGTGGACGAGGCATGAACTCTGGTGAATGTTAAGTAACCAGAGTGCCCACCATCCAGACAGCAGAACTGGAAAGGACATGTTACACACGGGGAGGCTTAAGACTCCGATCAAAGTAAAGCACTGTGAACAGTGCCAGGCAGCTGGCCCTTTCCTGGAGGCTGAGGGGGGAGGCTGGTGTCTCTCTGGCTGCACTGACCTCACCTCCCTGCAGCTGGTCCCTGTGGCACCTGCTGGCCCGAGGCTGGAAGGAGTGGGACCCGAACAGGTGGGGGGTAGCGCGGGGAAGGGAGCGCCCACACCAGGCCCCGTGGGCTCAGAGCGGCTTTTTGACACGGGGAGCGGCAGGGCACCCCAGCGCACACCAGACCACGCACTGCAGGTGCCGTGACACCATGTGAGCCACCGTCAGCCTGGGTTTGAAACCCCCACATCTTAGAGAACAGACCCCAAGCGCAGGCCCACTGACCTGAGGGTCTAAATGAGCCTTTTTAGAAAACTCAACCCCGAGTGAACACAGCGACGTGTCCTCCTGAAAAGTCACACTGATAGCGGAGTTTGGGGAACACCTGAATGTCAGCAGGGCCTCCTCTGCAGACTGTGGTGACCAAGCGTCCCCCTGGAAGCAGGGCAGCCTCGGGGCTACCGTCCAGGGGCTGCCCCAGGCTGTGCCACACGGAGCCCAGTCCCCCAGGCCGTGCCACACGCAGCCCAGTCCCCCAGGCCGTGCCACACGGAGCCCAGTCCCCCAGGCCGTGCCACACGGAGCCCAGTCCCCCAGGCCGTGCCACACGCAGCCCAGTCCCCCAGGCCGTGCCACACGCAGCCCAGTCCCCCAGGCCGTGCCACACGCAGCCCAGTCCCCCAGGCCGTGCCACACGCAGCCCAGTCCCCCAGGCCGTGCCACACGCAGCCCAGTCCCCCAGGCCGTGCCACACGGAGCCCAGTCCCCTCCGCACAGCGTCGCCCGCTACCTTGTGGAAGTCCTCCTTCTCCTGCCGCGCCACGCGGTACTGCTTCTCCAGGCCTTTCAGCCGGAGCGCGGAACCCTCCTGCTCCGAGCGAAGCGCCACTGCGTCCTCCAGTTGTCGCTCGAGCTTGTTTGAGTCTGAGCAAAGGAGAGAACAAACTGTGTTTCCTCCCCCACGAAAGCTCCTATCTGATTCCGGCCTGAACACGCGTGACCCGCCCGCTCTCAGGCAGAGGCCTCCAGACTTCCCCACGCACACAGGGCCCCGCAGCCACCTGTGCACCCTCTGCCTCATCCTCGCTACCCTGTGCAGCCGGCAGTGGAGCCCCGGGGGCCACAGCTTTGCTGAGAGCAGACTCCACGGAGCCTTTGCGGGTGGGGACGCGGGTTCCAGACAGAACTGGGGAGAAGCTGCCCGCCTCGGGTCTGCCTGGCGATGCATCAGTGGCAGTGCCAACCCGTCAGGTCAAGGGTTAAGACTTAGAAGTGACGAGTCTTTAGGGAACCGATAACCCAGGAACCAGGGCAGCAGATGCAGCACCAGGACACTGGAGAGCAGGCTCGCTGCAGCGGAGAGGCCGGGTGGTCTCAGAGCCGAGGAGCCAGGGCAGGGAGGGCAACAGGCTCCGAGTCCGGGGTGAACTGACCTCGGGAGCTAGGAAAGCATCAGCGCTCAGCACCTGGGGAAGGGCTTTAAATAAACTGACAAAATGTGGAGCTCTGACCGGCCTGCTAACGCTGAGGCTTGCCCTGCTTCTGCACCGCGAGGAAAGGCTCTGAAGTTTCCTCTGCAGAGACTGCTCGGCCCGACTGTAACACGTACCTGCTATTTTATTCTTCAGGCGCTCAATCTCCTCAGTCAGCTTTTTCACCTCTTTATCTCGGGCCACACCGCCCAGGCCCCGAGCCGAGCTGTGGAGGGACTGTACGGTCTGCGTAGACTCTGAGGGGGGCCGGGGGGGGGGGGAGACACAGGTGTGAGCGCGGCCCTGGTGCGAGCCCCTGTAGCCACAGGAGCCGGCCCTCACCTTGCAGCTTCCTGCTCAGCTCCAGTTTCTCTTGCTCCAGCCTCCGGATCCTCCGCTCATAGGCCTCCGCCTGCAGGCTGCTCTCCAGGTCCCGCTGCACGCCCTCGTCCTTGGTTAAGGTGCTGGACTGCATCATGGTTTTCAGAGAGCCTCGGTCAGAAAAGCAGCTGCAACAAAACACAGGCCTCACCACTGGGACCAGAGGCCTCATCAGCATTCAAAGGCTCCCTGGGGGGGAAGGCAGCACAGACACCTGTGAAAAGACTCTACTGTTCATGGAGCCAGAGTCAGACAAGAGTCCTCCTGACGCAGGAACTGGGTGACAATGGCCCCAGGACACGCCCTCGGAGCCAGTCAGGGACTCGTCTCTGCAAATCAGTGAAGCGCAATTTCTAAGCCATGGCTCACACAGAAGGCGAGTGCAGAGCTGGGCCTGTGAGGCCTCGCTGGGCTGCGCAGAGGTGTCACTGGGCGGCACCGGAGGACAGCAGCGCGGCCAGAGCAGCACGAGCCATCAAGGCAGCGGTTCTCAACCTGTGGGTCGTGACCCCTTTGGCGGTGGACCGGCCCTTTCACAGGGGTCGCCTAAGACCATCCTGCATATCAGACATTTACATTACGATTCATAAAAAGCAACATTACAGTTATGAAGTAGCAACAAAAATAATTTTATGGTTGGGTCACAACATGAGGAACTGTATTTAAAGGGCCAGAGGGTTGAGAACCACTGCGTCAAGGGCTTCCTGGCTCTAACTAGGGACAGTTCCTTCAGCCCCTGGGGCCCGAGCCCTGTGCAACCTGAGGGTTCCTTCCATTCCAGAGGCTGACAGCACCACTAAGCTGGTCACCGTGGACAGCGGCTGGCAGACGAAGACAGGAGGCGCTCTCACACAGAGCTCCCTTCCCGGCCTCTTTCCCTTTTACCTCTTGCCATTAGTGTGACGGTGAGTCCTACACTGAGTGCAGCAGGCACCAGCACAGATACCGACAGAAGGGCCTAGCAGGGTTTCTCAAGTGGCCTGGGGGTGCCGTGTGTCCGGGATGCCGTGCGTCCCGGGTGTGTGTGTGTGTGTGTCCCGGAGGCATGTGAGTCCTGGGGGGGTGTGCACGTCCCGGGGGTGTATGTGTCCCAGGGGTGTGTGTGTCCTGGGGGGGGGGTGCATCACAGGGGGGTGTGCATGGGGGCTGTGTGTACGTCCCGGGGGGTGTCCTGGGGGGGTTTGCGTCGCAGGGGTGTGTGCTTGGGGGGTGCATCCTGGAGGTGTGTGCATGGGGGGGGGCGGTGTACGTCCCGGGTGGGTGTGTGTCCTGGGGGTGTGTGCATCCCGGGGGGAGTGTGCATGGGGGGGGTATGTCCCGGGGGGGTGGGGCCTGGGGGAGTGTGCACCCCGGGGTGAGTGTGCATGGGGTAAGGGGTGTATGTCCCGGGAGTGTGTGTGTCCTGGAGGAGTGTGCACCCCTGGGTGGGTGTGCATGGGGGGGGTATGTCCCGGGGGGGGGGGGTGTGCATGGGGGTGTGTGCATGGGGGGGGGTGTACGTCCTGGGTGGGTGTGTGCATGGGGGTCTGTGCATCCCGGGGGGAGTGTGCATGGGTAGGGGGTGTATGTCCCGGGGGTGTGTGTGTCCTGGGGGAGTGTGCATCCCGGGGTCCAAACCGCCAAACTACAGCCTCCGAGCCTGAGGCCACAGGCTTGACTGGCACCTGGAGAGCTGGGGCACCTGGCCGGTGGCGAGCCCTGCACCTTGGACAGACAGGAAAGCAACATGCCCCCTCCTGGGCCACCCGTGAGAGCGGGAGGCAGCAGCCACCTCTGGCGCTCAGCTGCTGTTCAGGCCCTGCGAGCACCGTGCCAGCGAGCAGCCCCTGGGAACCGCCAGGAGCCGAGCCGTGAGCTCCCTGCAGACCCCGTGGCAGCTGCACCTGATGCCGTTGCCCTAACCCCTCTCCTCTTGCCCCAGTGTCCTTTTCAGAGGGAGGGAGACATGACTTTCGAGAGGCCCGTTCGAGACAAACACCCACAGAAACACACACAGTGGCACTGGCGCACAGGGCTGGAGGCCCAGTGGGCGTGGCTCTCGCTCTGCAGGGAGTGTGCTCCAGCCCCGGTAATGGAAGCTGGGCTCCGGGCGGTCCCTGAAAGGCCAGAGTGTCCTAATGAAAGACGGCTCTGGGCCGAGCGTGTGGCTGCCACCGAGGCGCCATTGGACTGCATGGCACCAGTGCTGTGGCCTCCAGGGCAGGTCAGCAGTCAGAGGCCTGGGGCCACCCCGCCTCAGGCACCAAGAAGGTGCTAAGTCACCTCCTTCCAGGCTCTTCCGAAGAGTCTGACCTGTTGCGCCAGCTCATGCAGTGACCAGGGGCGCATTTTTAAAGGACAGAACCCCCCCCACACCTCCCCTAAGGGGGCACCCGGCGCTCCGACACACACACTGCGCAGAGCAGAGCCTCACATTGGGAACAGCAGAACCACACGTACCTTTCCGTGGTGAACGTGAAACCGATGAACGGCAAGTGCAGCCCAGAGAAACCCGTGTGAGAGCCAGGAGGCAGCATCTCCTGCACGAGAGCACGTATGGCGCCGTGAGCGCGCGCATGGCACAGTGACGGCGTGCTTGGCAGCGAGCGTGTGCTCACTGGGAAGGGGAGCACACAGGTGCAGTGGGGGGAGCTTGCGGCCTGCCCAGGGTGACTGCTGGGGTCCCCTGCACGGCTGGCCACTGGTAGGGCCATTTCTCACTCCTGGCTCATCTGATGTACCACAGTTAGGAGGGTAGACACACTCCTTTTGATGGTGAAAAGGCACAGGCCAAGCTCGGACCAGGCCAGTCACTGCCACTTTTTAAAGCCACGGCATCGCATCTTGCTCAACACGATCCTGAGCAGAGGGGACAGGGCCGCCCAGGGACTTGGGGAAGAGGCTGCAGTTCTTGGCCTGAATCCAGCCGGAGGTAGAGTGGAGGTCTGACCCAAAGGCAGACTATCTTAGTTACAGCCCTATCTTCAGCCTGACAATGTTTCTTTATTCAAAATAAAACTGCGGCAACGACTTATCTGGGAGCTGTGGTGCGAGCACAGCAGTTCCGGTGCCTCTCGCCGTCTCCTAGCTGTGCTGAGGCAGCTCTGACTGGTAAACTGAGAAGCATCCCAACGCGCCCTTTCCTTGGTTAGACTGCTACTGTCCCCCAAACAGGACACAGTGCGGACAGAGAGTACAAGGCTGGGCTTGACGAGACCAAACCACTGTGCAGCGTGTGAGCAGAACCCGGCCTGTGGACCAGCTCAGACCCCGGAGGGTCCCAGGGCAGGATCCGGCCTGGAAGTCAGCCTGTGGCCGAGTGCTGCTGAGAAGCAGACGCCATGGCCATGTGCCCAGGGTCAGGGGTGGTGGAGAGGGAGACCAGAGGCTGCGGGGGTTTAGGCTGGAAGAGGTGAGGGGCCTCAGGGGACCTTTAATATGACAATGGAGGCTACCTGCTTTGAAAAGGTACAAACTGCCATAAAAACCAGGGTAAGAGTTTCTGATGAATGCTAAGAAAAACAGCTATTTAACTCGCTTCCACTCCAACTGTAATCCATTATTTTAAAAAGGGACAATAAGGCCCAAGCTAGAAGGCGCTGTCCTTGAGACTCCTGCCTAATCTTTCAAAAAACAACATAGCTGCACAACTTCTGTCTGGACACAAGCCCTGCCCACCTGTGGACCTGCGAGCCCTCCCCTGTGGACCTGCGAGCCCTCCCCGCTGTGGACCTGCGAGCCCTCTCCTGTGGACCTGGGAGCCCTCTCCTGTGGACCTGCGAGCCCTCCCCTGTGGACCTGCGAGCCCTCCCCCCTGTGGACCTGCGAGCCCTCTCCTGTGGACCTGGGAGCCCTCTCCTGTGGACCTGCGAGCCCTCTCCTGTGGACCTGCGAGCCCTCCCCTGTGGACCTGCGAGCCCCGCCCCCTATGGACCTGCGAGCCCCGCCCCCTGTGGACCTGCGAGCCCTCCCCCCTGTGGACCTGTGAGCCCTCCCCTGTGGACCTGGGAGCCCTCCCCTGTGGACCTGCGAGCCCCCCCCTGTGGACCTGCGAGCCCCCCCCTGTGGACCTGCGAGCCCTCCCCTGTGGACCTGCGAGCCCCACCCCCTGTGGGCCTGGGAGCCCTCCCCTGTGGACCTGGGAGCCCTCCCCTGTGGACCTGCGAGCCCCCCCCTGTGGACCTGCGAGCCCTCCCCTGTGGACCTGCGAGCCCCACCCCCTGTGGACCTGTGAGCCCTCCCCCCCGTGGACCTGGAAGCCCTCCCCTGTGGACCTGCGAGCCCCCCCGTGGACCTGGGAGCCCTCCCCTGTGGACCTGCGAGCCCCGCCCCCTGTGGACCTGCGAGCCCTCCCCCCCGTGGACCTGCGAGCCCTCCCCTGTGGGCCTGCGAGCCCTCTCCTGTGGACTTGCGAGCCCCCCCCGTGGACCTGCGAGCCCTGCCTCCTGTGGACCTGCGAGCCACCCCGTGGACCTGCGAGCCCTCTCCTGTGGACCTGCGAGCCCTCCCCCCTGTGGACCTGCGAGCCCTCCCCTGTGGACCTGCGAGCCCCACCCCCTGTGGACCTGCGAGCCCTCCCCCCCGTGGACCTGGAAGCCCTCCCCTGTGGACCTGCGAGCCCCGCCCCGTGGACCTGCGAGCCCTACCCCCCGTGGACCTGGGAGCCCTCCCCCCCGTGGACCTGCGAGCCCCCGCCCCCGTGGACCTGCGAGCCCCGCCCCCCCGTGGACCTGCGAGCCCTCCCCTGTGGACCTGCGAGCCCCACCCCCTGTGGGCCTGCGAGCCCCGCCCCCTGTGGACCTGCGAGCCCTCCCCCTGTGGACCTGCGAGCCCTCCCCTGTGGGCCTGCGAGCCCTCTCCTGTGGACTTGCGAGCCCCCCCCGTGGACCTGCGAGCCCTCTCCTGTGGACTTGCGAGCCCCCCCCGTGGACCTGCGAGCCCTGCCTCCTGTGGACCTGCGAGCCCCCCCCCGTGGACCTGTGAGCCCTCTCCTGTGGACCTGCGAGCCCTCCCCTGTGGACCTGCGAGCCCTCTCCTGTGGACCTGCGAGCCCCACCCCCCGTGGACCTGCGAGCCCTCTTCTGTGGACCTGCGAGCCCCACCCCCTGTGGGCCTGCGAGCCCTCCCCTGTGGACCTGCGAGCCCCACCCCCCGTGGACCTGCGAGCCCTCTTCTGTGGACCTGCGAGCCCTACCCCCCGTGGACCTGGGAGCCCTCCCCCCCGTGGACCTGCGAGCCCCCGCCCCCGTGGACCTGCGAGCCCCGCCCCCCCGTGGACCTGCGAGCCCCCGCCCCCGTGGACCTGCGAGCCCCGCCCCCCCGTGGACCTGCGAGCCCCACCCCCTGTGGGCCTGCGAGCCCTCCCCTGTGGACCTGCGAGCCCCCCCCCGTGGACCTGTGAGCCCTCTCCTGTGGACCTGCGAGCCCTCCCCTGTGGACCTGCGAGCCCTCTTCTGTGGACCTGCGAGCCCTCCCCCCTGTGGACCTGCGAGCCCCGCCCCGAGACGCTGCACAAGCCCTGCAGACCCACACTCACGATGTTCCTCAGCACATCGTCATCCACGTCGAAGTTGGATGTGTCAGAAGGACTGCTCACGTCGGGAATGTAAGGTGCTTCCAGGTTCCGTATGTTTTCCCAGTTCAGCCCTTGGAAGAAGGGGTGCTTTTTGAAGTCCTCGATCCCATTCTGGCCCAGCCGGCGCTCCCTGCTGCAGATCAGCCTCTGCATGAGGTCCTTCGCCTCCTCAGACACATCTGTGACGTGGGACGGGAACTGGAACCGCTCCTGGGTGGGGTAAGTGGGTGCATGATGAGGGCGTTCGGGGGCATGGCAGAGCAGCATCTAGTCAACAAACAGCGCAGACGGCCGCTAACGACAGTGAGCTCAGGGGAGCGAGAGCATGGCCTTGCCGGCTTTATCGGGGCAGGGTGCCAACACCCTCCTGGGAACTGGAATAGCGGTGAATGTTCACGCACATGTGGGGGGACAGAGGCGGGCCTGCCAGAGGGCACCGGGCCACCCCTGTGGCATTCCCCTTCCCACAGGGGCCTGCATGCCAGCCACCATGGCTGTGAAAATGGACAACAGCCAGTCCCCGGGCTGCTGTGAGGACCACACACCTGGAGGCACACAGAGCCCGCACGGCACTGCGCCCACGCTGAGAAGCGGGTGGTGGCTGTCACCACCTACTGTGTGCATGGCATCGTCTGAAGGTTTTATAGTGAGTATAACCTAATTTACAAGTGAAAAATGTATTTCTACTTTGAAAAACGTGTTTGTTAAAAGGACCCCTTGCTTTGAGTCATTAGAAGACCGTTCCCCACATGAGTGTTCACATGCTCCCTACAGCCCAGCCCCCGGGAGCCGTTTTGGGAATGTGTGATCATGTGAGTGTGTGAGCATGTGAGTGAATAAGAGCGCAGAGGGTGAGATGGGCATTAGAAAGAAATATTTGACTAAAAAATATAAAGAAAAGTAACAGATGACAAGAACATTAGTCGGAAAAGAAAATAAAAACAAGCAAAAGGAAACGGAGAGAAGGTAGCGGCTGGGAGAGGGAAGAGGATCCAGGGAGGAGCGAAGGGGTGGAGAAGGGACTAGAGACTCCTCCGACGAGATGTGACTGACAACTGGCTCTGGGAAACGGACTGGATCCATGCTGATCTGCGTGGCGAACCCAGACCCCGGTCAGGCTGCCCGGGGCCTCCCCGCTGGCGCCCCGGGGACACAGCACGGCCGCCACACGCCACATCGTGTGCTGCAGGGATTCTGACCTGATGAACACCGTCCTCGCCCCCAGAACGCGGACCACCCTTGAAGTCCCGCCTGCACCTGCTGTGCTGCAGCCCGAGCCAAGTCCACCGCTACCCTCTCCTGAATCTCCCCGCTCCCACCCGCCCCCTCCCCAACGACCCCACAGCTTCCACACCGAGCGCCCCGCGGCTGCGCTGGGCCTCAGCACGGACGGGGTGCGGAAGGGCACGCTTACCTCGTGGTTCATGATCTTCCCGTAGGTCTCCACAAGCGACTCCGCGTAGAAGGGCGTTTCCCCGTAAAGCATTTCGTACATGCAGACGCCCAGCGACCACCAGTCGCACTCGGGGCCGTACTTGCCCATGCCGTCCTCCATGGCCTGCAGAATCTCCGGCGAGATGTAGTCCGGCGTGCCCACGGCCACCGACGACCGCACCTGGGGAGAGGGTGTGCTCAAGGGGACCTGGGACGTCGCCCGGGCCAAGTTTCTCACTCAGAAACGCCTGAGTTTCAAAATTCAAGCAAATGGGTGCTCCCTTGCCACACGCAGGGCAAGTGCCAGGGGCTCCTGCTCGCCAGTCTCAATGCCCAAACCTCCATAGCCCCACGGCGTCGCAGCCCAAGGGGGCGCCACTTCCCACGGGCTCTGTTGCCGCTCACTGTGGTCGGGACCAGGTGCGCCCATGTACAGAGCCCCGGGTGCTGGTGAAACAGGCTCCAGGCAGCAGCAGTTCTAACCTGCTGGCGGGGGCCAGGCTGCCCATCACAGCCTGCCCTTCAGTCTCCCAGCGGCTAAGGCCCCAGAAAGGGCAGGACAGTCCCTGGGAGAGTGAGGCCTGACGTCCGAGGAAGGCCGGTCCGGAAGAGAGGGGACAGCAGCCCAGAGCCAGCCAGTGGGAATGAGGAGGGCGCTAGCTCTGCCCCGGGCCAGGCCCCGCCCCACCTGCGGCTTCAGGAGCCGCCGCGGACAGCTGGCCGATGGGGGTCAGGTGGCGCTCGAGGCGCGCGTCCACACTGATGGAGTGCAGTGTAGGTGGGGAAGGAAATCCACGCCCCCATTCAGACAGCACTGCTCTCTCCCTCCCTCCTTCTCCAAGAGGCATGTCAACCCACACATTACCGTGTGAGGACGAGAACAGACACGTACCGTCCCATCATCATTCATCTTCAGACACGACCCGAAGTCGGCCAGGCGGATGTGCCCATTGGCGTCCAGGAGGACGTTGTCGGGTTTGATGTCCCTGTTGGTGAGACAAAGACACACCTGATACCCCACGCGCACTCGGAAGGTCGACGCCCCCCGGCGGCAGGCGAGCTGGGGCCTCCTGGGCGAGTCTCTCCTGCGGGGACTGGCCAGGCGAGGTGGCAGCAGGCACACCTCTCACCCTGCACATCAGGTCCCGGCACAGCCCACCGGTGGGGGCCGCGAAGGAACAGGAAGAACAGCAACAGGTGAGGGACAGAGAGTGGCACACGGAGGGGTCAAGTGGCCCCCCACTGCAGGCTCACAAACCACCAGGACCCCCAAATTGTACTTATAGAGGCTGGAGCGCGGGGTGACCTGCCTGGGTACAGAGCAGCCAGTTGCCTCTCTAACCAGCACTCGCACCTGCTGTCCATGTACCCGCCATCACTGACAGAATAAGCTTCTATGACCGAGAGCATGAAAAGGGAACAGAAACTTTGACAGCAAAGGAGGGGCCTGCCCAGTGTGCCCAGTGGTTAGTGTCTGCCCTCAAACTGAAGGGTCACGGGCTTGATTCCTGGTCCCAGTCGGGGCGTGTGCAGGAGGAAACCAATTGATGTGTCTCTCTAAAAATCACTGGGGAAAATACCCTCAGGTGAGGATTAACAAAAAATAAAAGCAGTCCTAGCTGGTGCAGCTCAGTGGATAGAGATCTGGCCTGCGGACTGAAGGGTCCCAGGTTCCATTCTCGGTCAGGGCACATGCCTGGGCTGTGGGCTCAATCGCAGGTAGGGGTGTGCAGGAGGCAGCCGATCCATGATTCTCTCTCATCATTGATGTTTCTCTCTCTCTCTCCCACTCCCTTCCTCTCTGAAACCAATAAAAACATATTAAAATATAAAAAATAAATAAATAAAAGCAAAGGAGGGTGCTGAGCACAAGGAGCACAGCACGCCAGCAGCACTAAGAGCCAGAAGGGGCGCCACATGCCAGCCTCTGCGGGGGCAGTGAGCTGGCTGTCCTCCGTGACGGACAAACAGGGGCACATCGTCACAAACAAGCCCCTAACAGCCCTCCACCTCTCCCACCCCGACATCCCTTTGTGAGGGTTTGCAGGGCGCTCGAGGCCAAGGGCCCTGTGGGGTAGGCATGAAAGTGAAGTGGAGCTGAGAGAGAGGAGACACGGGGTGGGGACCCCACAGGAGCTCTGGGATGCAGGGGAGGGGAGCCAGGTCAGCTGAGAACAGGTGGCTGCCTGACATCAGCTCTCCTGTCAGTGACACCGAGACCTCTGGTGCCAGCACCGGGCCGCTCAACGTGAGCACCAAGCGCGTGACCGGGCTGAACACCTGGACGGGGTCGAGGCCTCAGGGACCCCAAAGGGGGATCACCTCAAGGGCTGCGGCCTCCATGGCCTGGAGGGGTTACCTGTGCACGTAGTGAAGCTGGTGGATGGAGTCGATGGCCAGCACCATCTCCCCGATGTAGAAGCGCGCCATGTCCTCCGGGAGCTTGTCTTCAAACTTACTGAGCAGTGTCAGGAGGTCACCACCCACGTAGTAATCCATGACCAAGTACTGCGATCGGGAAGGGGACAGAACACGGCGTCCAGTCAGCGCTGCGCCTGACGAGCAAAGGCCTAACTTCACCGCAGAAGCCACGACCCCAGAGTGATGGACAGGGTCCAGGACCCGCCCTCAGCACAGGCACCGCCGATCACAACCCCGTGGCCACCTAAGCCGTGCTCCCGGCAGGGAATGAGCGCCTGCAGATGCTCCACGGACCCACGGGAAGTGACTGGGGGCTCTAGGAGGCGGCACTCTGAGAGCCAGAGGCCCCACGGGAGCACCACGATGGGCCACAGTTCTAGGGTTCAGATCATCCCCCGGTCCTCACGTCACAGAAAGAGCACACTTGGGCCAGAGGAAAGGGGAACCAGCTAAATCACAGAAAACGAGCAGCTCTTATGAGAAAAGACAGTAGTAACATGAACAAACTAAAAGCTACTTCATGGGGGCTCACCCTGTGAAAGAACCAGAAAATCGATTGCTTGAGTAGAAATCGGAGCAACTGGGCATGTGCCTGCCTGGCCCAGACGAGCCAGACCCGCTCAGAGTTCACCTCCTGCACTGGGAAGGCTGGGGTGAGGGGCTCCCCATGGGGCACCCCACCCGCCAGAGACCCCAGACGCCAGAGCCGGGGTGGCTGCTGAGCCTCTGAACTTCGAGAGGGGCTGCCGGTCCGGCCTCCAGGACCCCTTCCTCGACGCTGGCTTCCTTATAAGCGATGGATGCTCTGGTCCGAGCAGTGAACTCGCCCACAGGGAGGAGACACGCTGCCTGGAGAACAGCCACTGGATATTCACTGAGAACCTGAGCACAGCTACATTCCGGGCAGCGGCGCCAGGCCCAGGGCTCATGCCCACTCCCTGCCACCTCACCGGGTCTCACAGGGACCAGCACGATCCCACCCACGATGAGGAGCGTGGCCAGTCGCCAGCGGAGTGACAGCGGGAACCCACCACCTCAACCCGCCGCTGCAGTGCCCCCGCCGCCCGCAGTCTCCGCACGTCCCGCTCGCCCACAGGCGCTTTACCACAGCCCTCACCTGTCTCGGAACTCAGCTCTCGAGACTCCATGCACCGCCACCTCCTCTGAGAAGCCTTCCTAGACCCTCCCACCCCGCCCCAAGGGCAGCCTCAGCCAGGCCTCCTGCTGGCCTCTCTGCACTGGAGCCTGTCCCTGCCAGTAACAGTGAGGTGTGAGGGCAGAAGCCTGATGAATCGTGTTGTCTCCCCCAATCCTGGCTCAATTCCTGCCACAAAGACGACTCCGGGAGGAGGTTCGCGCGCTCATTCTCTCCATAACGAGCTTGCTGGCACCCCTCCAGGCAACATGAACCCCCCCATGGAGCTGGCATTGAGCGGAGGGACCAGCCCAGGGCGTGGCAGAGCATGGCGGGCACTGCTGCACACGACCCATCGGGCAGGTGTGAGGCCTGAGGGACAGGCAGAAGCCACCTATTCCAGACAGAGGGACGCGTGCAAAGAGGCTGAGAAGAGAACGAAGGTGGCCATTGCAGAAACGGGCAATGGTGGCCATGGCCGGGGCCTGGCGAGTGAGGAGGGAGAAGCTGGCCTCCGGCGCGCAGGGGCTGCCGTCTGACTTGCGCCGAGAGCTTCCTCTGGCTGCCCCGTGAAGAGCGGCCGGGGAGGAAGGGCAGGAAGGGCAGGAGCGGGACTGGACTGGGGCTAGGAAGCCGTGATGTGGTCCAGGCAGGAGGCGAGGGTGACGGGCTGGGCAGGGGTGGACAGTATGGAGACACGGGCCGACACTGGAGAAAGAGACCACAGCACCTGCTGATGGAGGCACGTGGGTGAGGGGAGAGCAAGGCATGAGCAGCCAGGGTCTGTGGGTCCTAAAGGAATTAGCAGGGTGCCCTGCGGCGTGGCTCAGGGGGTGAGCGGCAACCAGGAACCAGGTCACCAGCTCGATTCCCCGTCAGGGCACACACCTGAGCTGCGGGCTCCATCCCCAGTAGGGTGTGTGCAGGAGGCAGCCGATCCATGATTCTCTTTCATAGATGCTTCTACCCCTCTCTCCCCCGCTCTTCCTAGCGCTCTAAAAATAACAATAATACAAACATATTAAAAAAAGGAAGCAAGCCCTAACCGGTTTGGCTCAGGGATAGAGCGTCGGCCTGCGGACTGAAGGGTCCCAGGTTCGATTCCGGTCAAGGGCATGTACCTGGGTTGCGGGCACATCCCCAGTAGGAGGTGTGCCGGAGGCAGCTGATCGATGTTTCTCTCTCATCGATGTTTCTAACTCTCTATCCCTCTCCCTTCCTCTCTGTAAAAAATCAGTAAAATATATATATATACATATATATATATATATAAAGGAAGCAAGCAGCAGGAGGGCAGGCAGCATCCCCGCCTCGCCTCCCGCCCCACGTCGGCCGGAACCTGGAAGAAACCGGCACGCGCAGCATGCATGCCCCATGTGGCCGCGGGCGCCTGGGCTCAGGCCAGAGGGAAAGGGGCTGCCAGGCGCAGGAGGCGCAGGGAGATACTCGTTTCCCAAGAACGAGCCCAGTTATTCCGTCCAGCGACACAGGTTCTGAGGGAAGCCATCAGGCCACACCCTCGCAGTTTCTGCTGGAGCAGGTTTAGTCTTCACGAGACGCCGACAGCAATTACATGAAGCAGCTGCAGGGGCCCCAGGCGCCTCGCAGCAGCCAGGCCGCGCACCGGGGCCAGCTTTCCAGGCCTGCCGCTCCCCCAGCCCTGCAGTGGCACCTGCCACTGTCCCGAGGCGGGGGAGGAGGGCAGGGACTCACCTAAGGACCCCGCTGGCGGGCGGCAAGGGCAGCCTGCCCAGCCTGAGCGCAGCAGCCGCGTGTTCACATCCTAGAAGGCGCCAGAGCCCTCGCTTTCCTTCTCCTTAATTTTCGCTGCGCTTCTAACCGGGCACCTCCAACCTCAAGACGGCTCCTTGGCCGGAAGGCCGGGCCAGCTTAGAGAAAGGGGGTCGTGCCTAGCGTTTCAGAGCCCAACGCTGCGCTGCTTTCAGGAAAACTTCTCACACAAAACACGCAGTGCCCTCTGGGCCCATACCCGCCTCAGGAACCTCCTGCACTTCCCATCAAACAGGAAACGGACTGGAGAGTCCATGGGGCGGCGACAAGGCGGGAGCAAGGCTTCCCGAGGGGATGGCCCCGAGCGCCAGGGCACCCGCACCGCCCGCCACACGGCCAGGCCAGCCCGGCACAGGCCCCGCCTCTGTGCCTAGGCACCGCCTTAGAAAGTGATGGGAACTGTGAAGGCCAAGCTCACTGGGTCACGGGACAGGACCCAGAAATCCACGGCAGTGCCCAGGAGTCAGGAGTTGCCCCTCTGCCCACACAAATAGGAGCCTTTTCAATTCTTAAAGCCCTACAGCAGCTTCCTATTCATCTTCAAAACAGAAATGTTTTACCGCCCCCCACCCCCCCGTTTATTTAAATGTAATAAATCCAGAGGACAAAATAACCAGGCTCTGTAGTGATTGAAGAAGAACAGGGATAGAACTGTCTATTTAAAAACCCACCCGCCAATGATGACGTAAGACAAACCCTAGTTTCATGGAGTCAGATTCCTATAAAAGGCCGGTTTTCGGGGATCTTCTCGGTTTTTAGTGACAGCACGAAGGCGTCAGAACCCGCGGCCCGACCACGTACCAGGTAATTCTCGTCCTGGAAGGCGTAGTGCAGGGTGGTGATCCACTGGCAGTCCCCGTTCACCAGCACGTCGCGCTCCTCCCGGAAACACGCCGTCTGCAAGGCATCAGGGGCGTCAGTGTCCGTCTGCAACCCCCCCAGGGCGTCCTGGACAAGGGTCCTGCTGCCACAGGCTCTGGACACGCGTCACCTGTCCTCCAGCTGCGGCAGCCGCCCTCCCGCTCACCTGGAACCAGGCACATTGTCTCCCCAGGCGGCTGCGCCCCCTCCGCAGCACACCTGTGCCAGCTGAAAGCTGCGCCCACCTGTGCCTCCTGCTCCTGCACCCACCCCTCCACACCTGCTGTCTCTCTGGCCCACACTAGAGACTCACTGTGGGGGTGGGGTCGGCAACAGTGTCCCCGCTGGGCCCCTCCCATCCAGTATCACCTGCCTTCTCTCTACGGGGTCAGCCTCCTGGGGGTGGCCAGGAGTGCAGCTACCCCTCGCGTCTGCCCGTCATGACCCACAGTCTAGCAGCCACGTGACTGGCAGGATGAGCACACACATGCTTCCTCGTCTGGGTGGGTTATTTTTAAAGAACGTGGCCTATTGGCAGGATACAGATGCACACATCCTAACAAAATTCTACCATGAGGACCATGGCCTGGAGCATGTGGGTAGAAGACTATTTTTTTAGACTCTCTATAGTTTTGGGGTTTTGGAGGTTTTTTTGGGTTTTTTTTGTTGTTGTTTTTTTTTAGAAACATAGATGAGAGAGAAGCATCGATCAGCTGCCTCCTGCACACCCCCTACTGGGGATGTGCCTGCAACCAAGGTACATGCCCTTGACCTGGAATCAAACCTGGGACCCTTTAGTCCCCAGGCCGACGCTCTATCCAGTGAGCCAAACCAGCTAGGGCTTTTAATATATTTTATTGATTTTTTTACAGAGAGGAAGGGAGAGGGATAGAGAATTAGAAACATCGATGAGAGACAAACATCGATCAGCTGCTTCCTGCACACCTCCTACTGGGGATGTACCCGCAACCAAGGTACATGCCCTTGACTGGAATCGAACCTGGGACCCTTCAGTCTGCAGGCCTATCCACTGAGCCAAACCAGTTAGGGCTAGTTTTGGGTTTTTTTAAGAGCTTTAACACGCAGGTTGCATCTGTATTTAGAAATAGCCACAGGCAACGATGTGGAGAAAAGGAAGCCCTCATTCACTGTTGTTGGGATTGCAAATTGGTGCAGCCACTATGGAAAACAGTATAGAGATTCCTCAAAAAATGAAAAATAGAGCTGCCATATGACTCAGCAATTCCACTTCTCAGTATTTATCCAAAAAGAACCAAATACACTCATTCAAAACAATATATGCACACCTATGTTCACCACAGCATTACTTACAACTAGAGGCCTGGTGCACAAAATGTGTGCATGGGAAGGGTCCCTAGGGCTGGCCGACAATCAGAGTCAATTGGGGCCTTCCTTCGTTCCATGCTGCCCCCTGGTGGTCAGCACACATCAGAGCAAGCGGTCGAACTCCCGAGGGGACAATTTGCATATCAGCCTTTTATTATATAGGAGGATGGTGAAAATATGGAAACAACCCAAGTGCCCATCAACAGACGAGTGGATAAAGATGTCAGGCACGTGCAATGGACTATTACTCAGCCTTGGAGAAGAACGGAACCTTGCCATTTGCAACAGCACAGATGGACCTAGAGCAGTGATGGCAAACCTGTGACACACGTGTCAGAGGTGACACACGAACTCATTTTTTTGGTTGATTTTTCTTTGTTAAATGGCATTTAAATACACAAATAAATATCAAAAATATAAGTCTTTGTTTTACTATGGTTGCAAATATCAGAAAAATTCTATATGTGACCTGGCACCAGAGTTAAGTTAGGGTTTTTCAAAATGCTGACACGCCGAGCTCACAAGGTTCGCCATCACTGGCCTAGAGGGTACTGTGCTCAGTGAATAAATAAGCAAAACAGAAACATACCCACAGACAGAGAACAAGCTGACAGCGGCAGAGAGGGGCAGAGACAGGCGACGGGGGAAAGCAAAGTCAGGAACACTCACAGCAGTGAGCGGGAATAACTGACAGGGAGCAAAGGGGAGCTTTAAAAAAAAAGTAACCAGGTCTTCAGCATAATTACAATGAAAGTTCCTCTTCATTGAGTATTTAACATAAGATTTTCACTCCTTATCTGTGAAACTTGCAAAAACACAAGGCCTGATGGAGGCCTGGGTGCAGGCGCTAGACAGAGCACCTGTTCTCTCCAAGTCTCAATAGGACCTTTACAATGTGCTTTCTCTACACGTTTTCTCTTCTCAACTTCTTTAAAAAGCTTTTCTTGCTAAAAGGAATCCTGAGGTGGATGTGTCCTGACTCTACTGATTAGAAGCAGACGCGAGGACGCCTGGCCCACAATCCGCCCTAGCCGGTCCCGCCCAGCCCCGGGGCCTGGGGAAGGCGGCTGGGCCCAGGACAGTTCCAAGCGGATGACCGGCACCCACCATCACCATTCCCGGTGAAGCTCACGCTTAGCCTGGGGGCCAGCACGGCGACCATCCAGGGAATAGACGTATTATCCAGCAGTTCTGTTTTCTCTGAACAGCTTTTTATTTTTATTTTTATTTTTATTTTTTATGACCAAGAAAGCTAAACTAACACCCAGAGGGTCTACAAGTTATAACGTACACTGCTTTGCAACTGTTCCACTGACTCCTTGCTGTGTCACCAGGTTCAAATTAAACAAGCAATCCCTACGCGCACATACTCACCGTGACACCACGTCCTCACACGCCTATATACTAACTAGCACAACAGAGAAAACAACCTTGGGGCTTATATAACTTTCAAAATGTAAACACACACACGCTCCGGAGGGTAACATGACAAGCGCTACTAAACAGGCTCAGCTGTCTTTCATAAGCCAACTCAGGTAGAAATACCACTTGAATGGAATGTGCTCCTGCTATTTCTTTCCCCCAAACACCCATTCCTCCCCCAGACTTCCATGTACAGCAGCCGCATCCTCCCCCATGAAGAACTGCGTCCCCACAGGAGTTCCTGCGACTGCCCAGGTGCCAGTGGTGACGTGAGGGAGGGATGCTCGAGGCGGCAGGAGGGCGCAGGTGCAGACCAGCAGAGCGAGGACGGGCGGAGGGAGGCTGCAATGCAGCGAGGAAGGAGAGGGCTGCGGCAGTCATGGGCCACCAGCCCTTCGAGCCCAGGTGACTGCAAGATCGTCATGACACAGTCAACCAACGGGCACTTATTGAGCAACAAGTGCCATACAGGGGAGGGGGCGGGGAGGAGGGAGAGCAACCCTCGTGGATGCTGGGCTGAGAATGCCCACCCACCCACCACGCCCTGACAACCTGAAGTAACCACGGAAGTCAGTGGCCTGCTCCGTTATCTGCCCAAGGCAGCAGCTACCATAGGCAGAGAATTCCAGAACAAAAGAGGAAAGGGCCGCCAAAAGTTACACGGAGGGTTTGCAGGGATAGGATGAGAGGCTAGAAACCAAAAGAGGAATTTCCAAAAGCAGGGAACAGCCGATTGCAGAGGGAGGGCCCTCCACAAAGGGCTTGCCCAGCAGGTGTGGCATGCACAAGCTGTGCAGAGAGGACTGCAGGGACCAGGCGCTCAGGGCCCGCTGGGGGGCGGAGTCAGAGCCTGGACAGGTGCTGGGCAGGCGGGAGAAGGCAGAGCCCTGAGTTACCTGGCAGGCGCCCTTGGCTCTGAGGCAGTGGAGGACTGGGGGAGGGGGGGTTCAGTGGAGACAGAAGCGGAGCCGCTGGAGAAAAGCCTGGCTCTGGGTGGCCTCGCCTGCCTCAGCGGGGGCTGCGGAGAGGGTGCCAGGCATGAGCAGCTGCCGCAGGGAGGACACAGGGGAGGAAGGAGGATGGGACTGCGAAGCAGCAGTCGCCTATGGTTACTGATAGCCTCCGTTCCCCCGCTGATGGGACAGAAACACGCCTGCACTTACAAGGCTCCAGATCCCAGCACTCCTTTGGCACAGGGAGCCGAACCAAGATAGATGCCTACAGAGTCCGCAAAGCTGTGCTTCGCCCTCACAGTAACCAGCACCGCCCAGACTCAAGGGGACTCTGGGACGGAACGTGGGGGACTCTGGGGCGGGATGAGGGGGATCTCAGGCGGGACGAGGAGACTCTGGGGCAGGATGAGGGAGATCTCAGGTGGGACGGGGGGACTCTGGGGCGGGATGAGGGCGATCTCAGGTGGGACAGGGGGACTCTGGGGCGGGATGAGGGGGATCTCAGGTGGGACAGGGGGACTCTGGGGCGGGATGAGGGGGATCTCAGGCGGGACGGGGGGACTCTGGGGCGGGACGGGGGGGATCTCAGGCGGGACGGGGGGACTCTGGGGCGGGACGAGGGGGATCTCAGGAGGGACGGGGGGACTCTGGGGCGGGACGGGGGGAGAGGCGCAAACACAGGTGCGGAGGGCAGAGCAGGGAGGTGGCCAACATCTGATGCCAGGAGCAGCCCACTCCTGTCAAGGAGGAAGGCGCAGACCGTCAGGGACTGTGGCTCGCTCACACTCACCTCTGCTCTCTTCAGCATTTCCCACTTGTTGAGGATTTTCATGGCATAAATTCGTTCAGTGTTCTTCATTTTGACAACAGCAACCTGGAATACAAACGGGAGTGTCACAAACATGCGTTTTCATAAACTCACAGTGAGATATCAATTGTCTGGACAGAGGTGTTAAAAAAAGGAAAGTGTTCTATGTAAATGAGGACTTGCTCTTTTAACCATCAAAACTCGATCTGAGCCACACAGCAACTTGAATGATCGATCACACCCCCTCAGGCAAAAAAACCCTGCAGTGCTGCCCTAACCGGTTTGGCTCAGTGGATACAGCATCAGCCTGCAGACTCAGGGTCCCAGGTTCGATTCCGGTCAAGGGCAAGTACCTTGGCTGCGGGCACATCCCCAGTAGGGGGCGTGCAGGAGGCAGCTGATTGATGTTTCTCGCTCATCGATGTTTCTAACTCTCTATCCCTCTCCCTTCCTCTCTGTAAAAAATCAATAAAATATATATTTTTAAAAAAACCCTGCAGTGCTGAGTACTGGGTGCGTAGAGTCCTCTACTTGGGGTGCGTCTGGAGAGTTTCATAATAAACCTCTAAAAATTCATCACCGGCTCCCAAGCTTCGCCCCTGCGCCCACATGCACCATCCCCGAGTTAATGCTTACACGCCCACGGGTGCTCAGGGGCCCACCTCTCACTCAGATCTCATGCAATGTGCTCAGGACAGTGTTAGACACATGTCAGGCTCGGCATGCTGGCTGCAGCCATATTCTTCAAAGTACAACTCACAGCCACCTCTTCCAGGAAGCCCTCTGGGACTTCCTGATCCTTGCCCAATCTCCAGTGAGCTCTTCCACCGCCACCAACACTAGATGTGATGTCTGCGCCATCACATGGCACTTCCTACCTGACATTAATGGATCGTTCATTGGCCCAAGTCTCCATCACAAGGCCATAAGCTGCGTATTGACAGTGACTAACTTCTGTGAGAGCAAGCAGACCTTTTTGCTGCGAGTGGCAGGCAGCCCACAGCAGGTGTCAAGCAGAGTCCCTCATTACCAGCTTCCTTGCTCTCTAACCAGCACATGCCATGCATCGCCAAGGTCTCCCAAGAGCCAACGTGCCCCGAGCACCTGCCCGCTCCCTCTCAGTTCAGGCTCCCCAACTCTCCCTCTCACCCCAGGGGCCTGCTTCTGAAACCTATGTTAAATGACGGGCACCATCCAATGTCACCTCCCCGGGGCCTGGTGGTGGGAAGCCCACATGAACGCCCTGGCGTGCCCCTGGCTCGTCCTTAGGAAAGAATAATCCGATCAGAAGCACACGCGAAGAGCCTTCCGATCCCAACACCGATAAGGAGCGGCCCCGTTTCTGTGATCCACCCGGCGCCATCAAAGACAGAAAGCGGAAGCTGGGCCCATTCCAGGTGCGTGGTTACGAGGATGCTCCAGAACAGCAATGGGGGCTCAGTAAGACTGTCGACACAATCCGAGGTCCCAGCGCTGGCAGGGAGCATGGGGAGCATGCACAGGGCCCCAGACAGGACAGGGTGCCAGGTGGTGGGAGGAGTAGGTGCGGAGGGCTGGTGTGGAGCCCAGGCCTTGGGGCCAGGGAGGTTGACTGGGGGATTGAAGTGGGGGTGGAGGGGGTGCGTCCAGAGAAGGTGGTAAAGCTGAGAGGGGGCAAAGGAAAGGAGAGAACCCACGGGCTTCCGCAAAGGCCTGGGCAAGGACGTGCTTCTCTTAATTTGAAGGAAAGTGGCAACTGATCGTTGTTACCTTCTTTGCAACTCAGAACAATTTTGTATCAAGTTCTTTGGCAAAAAAGAGCACTACAAAGAACTAGGGCTCAGCCGGTGTGGCTCAGTGGCTGAGCATCAACCCATGAACCAAGAGGTCACGGTTCAAGTCCAAAGTCAGGGCACATGCCCAGGTTGCGGGCTCGATCCCCAGTAGGGGGTGTGCAGGAGGCAGCCGATCCATGATTCTCTGTCATCACTGATGTTTCTCTCTCCCTCTCCCTCTCCCTTCCTCTCTGAAATAATTTCAAAAACCAATAAAAGTCACTACAAACAAGCGGCACGGCAGCGTTCGCTCGTCCTTCCCTTTCCCTCCTGGAGGGACCGCTCTCTGGCGCTATCTCTCCCCGCCCCTCCGGGCCCCTCCGACGGGGACAGGTGGCTGCAGAGCTGTGCAGGGCCCGGGCCTTGCTCACTGCGCTGCCCGAGCCTGGCACGGCTCCTGGGACAAGGACGACAGCTGGTGTAAGTATAGACTGAGCTGAGTCAGGCTTGATTTCAACAGGCTTTCTCTCTCTTCTCACTAAACAACAAAAACCATGCCTTACACAACTACCTACAGCTCAGAGATTCGCTATTTCTGTGCAGAACTCAGTCTTTCCTATGGTTCCTTTAAACTAAGTTCCCCGTTGGTGGCAACCAGGACAGCTGCTGCCTGGGGGCCCGTGGGGCTCACAGGAGGGGGTTCTGAAAAGCAACAGGAGGGAACCTCCTAGGGGAGAGAGATGCTGTCTTCCAACCGGGGTGCACACGCTGCCACACTCCCAGTGTCACTTAGATCTGGGCATTTATGTGTTCTTGTACTTCAGCATCAAAACCAGAGGACCCTCCCTGCCCCCTCCTAGCCACAGTGAGTTGAATTTGGCTGAGGACCCTGGATCCCTGGGTTCTGAGGTGACCCTGGATGGAGATCGGGTCAGCCTGGGGCGGGCCTGGGAGGAGCGGCCATCCCAGAGGACAAGGCTGCCCCCAAGCAGCCCCCCGTGGTGCTGCTTCCCCTGCCCCCACGCCTGGGGGAGACTGACTCTCAGGGGTGAGGGATGGAGAAGAGGGGCTGGAAGGCCGGGGGGGGGGGGGGCGTTATGAGGGACAGGAATGCGGCCTGTCAGAGGGCTGGGGGCTGGTCAGAGGCCAGGGCAGTTTCCAAGGAAGACAAGACGGTCAGCACACGGCTGCCAGCCAGGCAGGCTTTCTGCAGGGCCTGTGAGCTCCACGGGTGGCCCCCGTGTCTGTGGCAGAAGAATGGGCAGCAGTGAGACGTTCCCTAAGGCAGATGCCAGGCCCTGCTCTAACTCAGAAGTCACGAGAGATTCCACAGGCGAGACCTCGCTGGTGAAAGTGCTGTTCGCTTCCTTTCCGAGGGCACAGCCCAGAACGCCTGCACGGCCAACGCCACCGCACTTCTGCTCTCGCCCGCCCGGAGGGCTCCCCCACACAGGCCTCAGGACGCGGCAGCTGAAACCCGAGCACAGGACGATGCGCTCCAGTGAGAGGCTCTGAAGGTGGCCCACTGTAAGCCAGCTGATCTCTGACAGCGGGGCCGTGCAAGCCTGGGAGGGGCGCGCCACCTGCAGAGGCCACCACCCGCCCAGGGCAGGGAGGCGGCCCGCGCTGGACAAGCTGCCCTCTCCTGGTGCCAGGCAGGGGACTCGTGGCCGGCACGGACTGGTGTCAGAAGCCACAAGTAATGAGAACGACCATATTTTACTCTCTATGCATTTCAAAGAAAATTAACAAGTGGGTTTTTTAAAACCTTATTGGTCTGTAAGAAACTATTTTGGCCAGAACGATGCCCAGGGTAATTCACCAGTCACAAGCTTTCGTTTTTGTTTTTCTCTTAATTCCACCTTTCTGTCCCAGCACTCTCCAAGATTACCAATAATTACCTCACCCCAAAATCAACAGGAGGACCCCCAGAGCGCTGCCCGTGGCCTGGCCACCTGTGCGAAGCCAACAGAACGAAGCGGAGCTCACCTCGCCGAACGCGCCCCGCCCGATGACTTTGATGATCTCGAAGTCCTCTCGCCGGAGCTGCATGTCCTTCACCAGCTGCGTAAAGGGCTTGGCTGCAGAGAGGAAAGCGGGATTAGCACTGTCTGCTAAACGCATGCTGTCTAAAACCAACGCATTGGGTTATTCTAGTAAGTTATACTTTTTATAGAACAATGTTCACTTTTCAAATAAGTACTTTTATGCTAAATTAACGTGGATGTTTGTCATCAGCACCTACACAGCTACACCTGTTATGACAAAGACCCTCACAGCAGAGGGCTGGCACGTCATGGGAGGTAAGACCCAGCTGCCAACGGCACCCAGGCAGCTGGCGTGGTGCTGCCTGTTCTGCAGCAGCTGCGACTGCTGTGCTCTAGGTGAGTGAGCTCTGAGCTCACCTGCAGGGCAGCTGGGGGAGCACAAGATGGACTCAAGGGAGCAACGGAGGTGCCCCCAGAAAACGGAGGGGACGGGGCTTGACACTCGCATGGCTCCTCCCATAGGAACCCCACTCCACGCTGCGCTCCTGTATCTGCACAGCCTCTCTGAGATTAATTCTATTATTACCCTTACTGTGGGGAGGAGGAAAGGGAGCCAGGCTTCTTGGCGCACGCACTAGCTAACAGCGACCCCCAAATCGTGTCCCCCGGCTGCTTGTTTGGAAGTGGGCCGTGCAGATGCACTCAGGCTGAGATGAGGACGCAGAGGCATGGGCAGAGCCCTGAAGCCAGCACTAATGCCATCCCTCCAAGAGAGGGAAAGGGGCCGCAGAGGGAGGCGTGGCCTGGAACGGCGCCGGTGCAGGCCCAGGAGCAGGGATGGCTGCCGGGGGACCACAGGCTGGCCATCCTGCAATATGCCTTTTGGGAAACTGACTTCAAGCTGGTTTTTAAGAAGCAAAAGACTCAGAGAGTCCCTGGCCCTCCCCCGTTACCCGCCTCAGGAATCCAGGCAGAACCCTGCTTAAAGTAAGGGCACCCCTGGGCACTGACAGGAGTGCGTGGGCCCAGGGGAAGCTGGCCCGGCGTCTGTTGTCCGTGCCCCTGCTCCTGGCGGCCCAGCTGGAATGTGGGCACCAGTTTGCTCTTTCTCCTCTGCCCGTGAACTCCCTGCTTCCCCCGGAAGCCCCAGACCCTGGCCTCCTCTCCTTAGTCAGAAGGGCACCTAAGCCTCTGCCCAAGGCAGCTTGGGGTCTCAGGCTGGCACCCACACGTGGACCTCCGTAGTAACCCAGGACATTTTCTCCCGTTAACCCGTCTCCCG
Source organism: Myotis myotis (assembly GCF_014108235.1). Lineage (NCBI taxonomy): Eukaryota > Metazoa > Chordata > Mammalia > Chiroptera > Vespertilionidae > Myotis > Myotis myotis. The sequence continues at coordinate 186,518 of NW_023416348.1, read as the reverse complement.
TGAATGACTCTAGAAGAGCTGAGAATGTGGAGGACAATCGTGCCCACACGCTGCCCCGAAGCTGGGAGACAGGAAGCGCCCTCCCCGGAGCCTTCGGGAGCTGCTCTCGAGCTTACAGCGTCTTCATCTCTGTCCTCCGGACCCCCAGCTGGCGCTCGCCTGTGACAGTCACCCAGGAAACTGCTCCAGCGTCTGTGTGACTTCCTTCCAGGAACACAGAGCAGGTGGCAGAGCCGGACCGGAAGCCACAGGCCTGGCCTCCAGACCCCGCCCATCCCACCCCCCGTCTAGCATCCCCTCTCCGATTCCACCTTCAGGCCTACATCCTTAGGTCTTATGCCAACTTTCACGTTTGTCCTGCTTCCTCAGGGCCCCCATGACTGCCGTCCTGCAGACACTCCCATTGGGGGAAACAGGGCAGAGGGCAGGGCTCTTTCTGTTGCTTTCTTACCCTGACATCTGCATTGTCTCCAAAGCAGCCCTGCCCCCTGACATCCCGGCTGCTAACTGAGCTCCCTATTCATTACCAACTTAACTCGCTACTGCTTCTCCTTAAATAGTTGCCTAGGACCAGGAAGGTCCATCCCCTGGCTCACTGCCAGCGCCCAGGAAGCTCTCGGTGCCATGGGCGGTGAACTGCTGCCCCGGCTGCAAGTGCCATCGGCACAGAGACAGGAAAGGGAACACAGGCCCTGAGTTCTTAGTTTAAGGCCAGGGTAGAAAAACCCTGTGCTCGAACTTCAAGGTCTGTGATTCATTTTTATTTCTTTCAAATATGACCAGAAATAACCCAACACTGTGCGTGGAAATGTGTTTAAACAGCCACTGAAGACCACATCCCCCGTGGTACCTTTTGGCTGAACCTCCGATTTTACCATGAAGAAAAACACCCCCAATTAATCAGACGCGTTGTTTCCCCCGAGAGCGCGTCTGGAAGGAGGGAGCACTGCCCAGGAATGAGCGTTGTCGCCATCCGCACGCTCCTCGGGCCGGGGCCCAACACTACAGCCGACACCCCACAAACCCAGACTCCCGGGGCTCGCGACTCACGAGCGTTTTCAATGTGCAAACCAAGCGGCAACACGCGAAGTCCAAGACCCCGTAACTGAGCCTGAGCCTCTGCATCGTGCCCCGCTCCCTCTCCATCCTTGCTCAGACGTACTCAATGTTGACACAACTTGTATCCTGCTTTTATTTTACTTCTTATATTTTCAGATTTCTATTCTACTCAACTGTCATTTTAACGGATGTATAATCCTATCCTATGTAATAAAAGGCTAATATGCAAACTGACCGAATGGCGGAACGACCAGTCATTATGACGCGCACTGACCACCAGGAGCTGCCCCCTGGTGGTCTGTGTACTACCATGGGGGGGAGGGGGGGAGGGCACTGCTCAGCCGGAAGCCGGGTTCATGGCTGGCAAGTGCAGCGGCGGTGGTGAGAGCCTCTCCCACCTCTGCAGCAGCACTAAGGGTGTCCAACTGACGGCTTAGGCCATCAGTCAGACATCCCCCATGGGCTGCCGGACTGCAAGAGGGTGCAGGCTGCGCTGAGGGGACCCCCTCCCCCTCAAGTGCACAAATTTCATGCACCAGGCCTCTAGTATTTCAATAAGTTGGCACACCAACAATTTTTTTTAATGTTTTCATTGATTTCAGAGAGGAAGGAAGAGAGAGAAACATCAATGATGAGAGAGAATCATTGGTTGCCTCCTGCATGCCCCCTACTGGGGATTGAGCCTGCAACCCAGGCATGTGCCCTTGACTGGAATCTAACCCAGGACCCTCAGTCCGCAAGCCGATGCTCTATCCACTGAGCTAAACCAGCTAGGGCGGCACACCAACAATTTTAAAATCATGTATCTATTAAACACATCGGCTGAACATTTAATTCTCAAAATTATTATTTTGCTATGGTGAAGAATATGCAATGAACATGATCAGGCACGGAGCTCTACTACCTTCAGTAATTTTTAGAATGAAACGCCAAGACTCTCCAAAGGGCACTCACCTTTTACGGTTCCTGACCTGCCCTCCAAACTGCCTCCTGAGTCAGCTGTCCTGTCCCCACACCAAGGCCATCGCCCTCCCTGGCGCCAGCGCCCAGTCATGCCTGCTCACCGGCCATGCCTGCACCTGCTTAGACAGTGAGTGTAAGTGCTTTACTGTGGCTCTCCCAAACGTAAGCGCTGCGAACATCACTCCTTCATTCTGTTCCTGCTTTACATCTTTTTTTTTTTTTTTAAATATATTTTATTGACTTTTTACAGAGAGGAAAGGAGAGAGATAGAGAGTTAGAAACATCGATGAGAGAGAAACATCGACCAGCCGCCTCCTGCACACTCCCCACTGGGGATGTGCCCGCAACCAAGGTACATGCCCTTGACCGGAATCGAACCTGGGACCTTTCAGTCCGCAGGCCGACGCTCTATCCACTGAGCCAAACCGGTTTCGGCCCTGCTTTACATCTTAATTATACTATATTTATTGTATAAAATTTATTACTTTTAGTAAAAATGAATTAATTCCTTTTTCCTTTGTCATTTTATTATTAAGGCTTATTTAGAAAGTTGTCAACTCTTTGAAGACCTGATATTCAACCTTATTTTTTTGCTGAATGGCTTTTTAAATAGTTAACCCATTATTCACCTGTTGGCTAGAGGACGTTGGAGTGTGGAGTGTTTATTTTATTTTAGGTTTTTAAATAGATTTTTATTGATTTCAGAGAGGAAAGGAGAGGGAGACAGAAACATCAATGATGAGAGAGAATCACTGATCGGCTGCCTCCTGCACGCCCTCTACTGGGGACCAAGCCCACAACCTGGGCATGTGCCCTTGACCGGAATCAAACCCGGGACCCCTTCAGTCTGCAGGCCGACACTCTATCCACTGAGCCAAACCAGCCAGGGCTGGAGTGTTTATTTTAACTTCCAGTTTTAACGTCCATGTGTTTAAGTGGTCTGACGTGTTTTACCCAATTCTGCTGATTCCGCCACACGGGCAGGAGAGGCCACGCCGCTGTGGGCCCAGGGGAAAGCCAGCTTCCGCTCAGGCAGGAGGCAGGTCCTGAGGACGCCATGGTGGCCGTACCATCTAGAAAAGGCACTGGATCCTGTGACAAAACTTCCTCATCCAGAAAGTGGGCCAAAGGTCCCTCTGACCCCCGGCAGGAACCCATGAGCAGTGACAACTGAGGCCCAGGAGTCAAGCACTTGTGCCACGGCTGCTGCCTACATGCCGCCCTCTTCACCTCTGACCTTTCCACATGGAGGACCCTCAACCGCCGGCATGTCATCAGGGCTCCTGCTCGCTGCCAGCATGTGGCGCTGCTGCGTTTTTCCTGTCTGTGCCCATTCCCTGAGTGACGGCGCGATGTGCCGGGGCCCGTCGATAGCAGGGAGGACTACGGGCACACGCCTGAGATGCACGCGTGACAGGGAAACGGCAGGCTCGGCAGCGGAAAAGCAGCTGTGGGCAGGGGCGCCAAGAGGGCCAGGAGGAGAAGCCCCGGGGAAGGTCACTCTTCCCCAAGAACATGAAATGCCTCCATCGGTCCGCAGCAGCAGCACTGCCCTGTGTGCGCACCACGGGCTACTGGACCCGGGACAGAAAGCCCAACCCGGGCAGACCACTCAGCACGGAGGCCACGAGCTCCCGTGGACAGGACGTCGGAGGTGCCGAGGAAGTGACATTTCAACAGGGTGTGAGCCGTGTCCACACAGCCACGCTGACCCTGCCGTCTGGACAGGGCAGGGTCAAGAGACAGAAGCCACACCAGTCATTTGAACAGAGACTTTAACGTACAGAACTATGAAGCAGGGGCCTAAGAAGCGACGCCGACCCCTAACTTCTCGCGGAGAGCAGGCGCAGGAAGCCAGTCAGGAAGTACCACAGGGAGGGCTGGACCTCTGACCCCCGCAAAGGGCTCTGGGCTGCTGCTGGTACTGGGGTTTCTAAGCTCACGGTGGGGCTTCTTGGGCTGGACCAGCTGAGGCCGGGCCCACCAGCGTGGGAGCCGCCACACTGGGATCAGCCACCACTAGAAAACGCTTCGCTGTCACTCAAAGGAAGAGGGGGCGGGCAGAAAGCCCCAAGTCCCTCTCCTTCCTCCGGTCCCCAGTCTCCCCTCAACACCCCTTTAGGTGGAGCCCAAGAGGGGTGATGCTGGGGTGAGGACGTCCGTGCTGGGCACGGGGTGAAAGTGGAGATGGGCACACAGGAGGCTGAACCAGGAAGCAAACAGGTCTGAGGACCTGGAAGCCAGGCTCCTGGGTCAGAGCGGGATTATGGAGGAGGGAGAGGCCACCCTAGAGTGCTGGGTGAGACCTGGAGGCCCCGGCGTGAACTCACGGGTCAGTGTATGGGAGCCAGAACACCAGACGTACATGCCGTGTCCACAGAGCGCAGCTCTGCCCACAGAGCAGCCCGGCGCAGCAACACCCCAACAACAAACGTATCTAGTGTCAGATCGTGGTTTTGAAATACCTGCTGCAGCAAAGAAACCCGGGCTCCGCGCAGTCAGAGCTGGGTCAGGGAGCACAGGGCAAGCCTGTGCGAAAGAAGAGAGCACTCAAAGGAAGATGGCGAACCCACGTGAGGACGGACAGTCACAGCGACGGCCGGTAAGGACCCCGGAGTCTAGGTGAGGGCAGTGAGCTAATGAAGGCAAAAGCTGGTGCGGAAAGGGACAGTTAAAAAGTACATCCCGGCCAAACCCGCCCCATCCTGAGGGGACGAGCGGCTCCGCCGTGCAGCCTGGCAGACACAGCCTAAACCTGGCCACCCGAGTGAAGGTCATCAGTCACGTGACGGAGAAGGTGTGCGTCACCTGCCCAAGTTACACAACCTGAGCTTAATCATGAGGAAACGGAAGGAAGGGGAACGTACGCAGAAGGAGCACGACACAATGACCAGCCTGCAACCTGCATCTGTCCAAGTTCCAAGGGCACAGGAGTCAAGGGCAGACTAAGGACTGCTCCAGAGGCAGCCCTGGCAAAGGAGCCCCAGCCGCGGGCAAAGCCAGACCAGGGCTCCCGTACACAGAGCTCTGCCAGCAGACCAGGCAGGAGAAGGTCTCTGGCTGAAACAGACAGAAAATCACGGGCAATGAGAACCTGATGCCTCCCTTTGATTTTGTTTTATTTTTAATACATTTTTATTCAGAGAGGGAGGGAGAGATAGAAGCATCCATGATGAGAGAGAATCATTGATCGGCTGCCTCCCACATGCCCCACACTGGGGATCGAGCCCACAACCCAGCATGTGACCTGACCAGGAAGCGAACCGGGACCTCCTGGTTCATAGGTCAACACTCAACCACTGAGCACACTGGCCGGGCCCCTTTGGTTTTCTATCTGAGCCGCTTGGAGGCCCGGGAGGGACGTCTGAGGAAAGAGGGCTGTGTCTCAGGGCAGCAGCCCCCGAAGGCAGCCGGGGTGCCCCTTTGCCCCTGGCCAGCGCGTGCCATCGGGCTCAGCCACTCTGTGGCCATAAGTCGGAGATAGTCTTACAGATGCTCCCGATCAAACAAGAAAGGAAGACACAGGCTCCCAAGGCCAAGTGCCATGCAGAGGAGACAGACCTCTATCCACAGGAACATGGCGGTCTCCCTCCCAGGAAGGCCTCCTCGGTAAACGCCAGCTACCGCTCTGGCCCTGGCACAAACAGCAGTGCGGAGACCTGCTGCTGCCCACAGCACTGCCCCGGCAGGTAGGGCGCTGGCACCGGTGCTGTGGGAGGCACCCCCAGGTGGTGCAGGAGGCCTGAGGCTGCGGCCAGGGCAGCAGGAACACGCCAGGTGCTGCGTATCTAATCTCTGTACCGGGAAGAAGGGGCCAAGTGTACTAGGCCAGGCAGAACCATCAAGCAGACAGGGCACAAGTTCAATGCCCGCTGGGCACCACGGCTTAACCCGTGAGAACTGGACAACAGGCGAGAGCTGAGAGCAGGCTGGGCCTAGCGTGGGCCGGAAAGCAGCCACTTTCTCCAAGTGCTGCTGGGGTGAGCGTGCAGTTCCAAACCCACTGGGAGCTCACTCCCACAGCTCAGGCTGCTGACACACCGACACAGGATTAACACCTCTCCCCAAGTGTTTGGAAAATGTGCTTAAATTACACTCAATGGGTTTGGTTTGTTTAGAACTAAGATCATTTTTCAAATGAGAGAAGACCCTCCCAGGGCGTCAGCCACAAACCCTCGTTAGGAATGAACTCCACAAGCTGCTCTCCAGACGCGAGCCCTTCCCGCTGACCATCAGGCCACGCGCCAGGTGAGGCAGGACGGGGGAGCGGGCGGCGGCCCTCATTCCCTGACTCACAGGCCAAGCGAGGCTCGGCCCGAGTCGGGAGGAGCCAAGGAGCCAGGTGGGGAGCGGCACAGGAAAGTCCTCATTCCAACAGGCTGCTGTCACAGGAAGGCCACCTGCCCGGCCGGCTGCCCGGGCTGCAACCTCGTTTTGGCCTGACTCTGGTCAGCCACGCATTCCTTCATCTTGGCTTCCTCTCTCCAGCTCGACTAATTTCGTCACTTCCTTCCCATCTGGCCCCTCCTGCTCTGTCATTACTGAACGACCTCCCAGGACCACCTAGAAGTGCCTGTCCAATGGCGGAGGCGGTGCCCCCAGAAGCCACAGTCCAGGAGGCGGCGCGCCCCGGCCACGAGTCTGCAGGCCCGTCCGCTGGGATCCCCCTGTCAAGGCAGAGTCTGCAAAGCCAGTGCCCGTCACAGCACACGGTTCTGCGAGAGCCGGCTCCCTGCTGCTGCAAACACCAATGTGCACCGTTTGTTAAGGTGACACAGGACGGATCAAGGGGCACAGCCGCAGTCACATGGACAAGTCACAGAAGTGCAGGAAGGCACAGACAGGAGACGGCGAGAAGCGTGGAGCCTGTTCGGGGAGACAGCCAGCTTCCAGGCCATTTACTCGTGAGTCACTAGAAGCATCCACACACACACATTCTGAATTTAAGAAAAAAGGCCACTAAAGGTACAGAGTATAGGTTATGACATGGGGGGGAGGTGGGGATGGGACAGGACGCTAAGCTCCCCCAAATCACTGGGCATTAGTAACCAGAAGGGACATCCTCACGGTCAGGCAAACTGTGGGGCCAGTGTTCAATCCAAACACTGCGGGGCCCGTTACCTGCAGGCTACCAGCCTCCTGGCGGCTCCTCACCTGCTAACCGAGTAACAGGACAAACCCGAGAGGTCACTGCGAGTATTAAATTAGATGGTCCCACAACACATGCAGCACATGCCCAGCACGTAGTAAGTTCTCATTAAACGGAGCTCCTGCCATTACTGGGTGACATTCTGCCTTCTAATCACTTATTTTGCATTATTTATATGTCATATTTAACAAGTAAATAAACTATCACCAAAATCGCCCTAGAGTCCAGCTACATTGCCAGCCAGCAAGGCACCCTTGCTCCACTCGAGTTCCACCGGGCAGGTCACACAGGGACACAACCTGTAAACTAAGTGCCCCAAAGCCCCACACGGCCCTGGCAAATGCAGCCCAGAGCACCTTTCCCAGCAGGGCCGCCCCCAGCAAGGCCCCTGCACCTGCCAGGGGAGGGGAGGCAGGGAAATTGACCTGCAAACTCCAAACCACGACGGTCAGTCTCCAGCCAGTACCCGCCCCCCAGGAGCGAGTGTCACGGACCCCCGACTTCACCGGCATTCCTACCGACGCGTGGGAGATTGCGGACTGCGGAGGGACGGAAGCGTGCCTGATGACCTTCACACTTCCACACGCATGCATGGCTACTTCTCTCCCGTGATGTCGTTTAGACTCTCCTTATTAATGTGAAACAGGAAGGTCAACTGAAATGAAACGTCTGCCTGAGGCAGAGACTGCCGGCACCCGCAGGCCAGGCCTTGAAACTGGTGTCTGTCCCCAGTGTGCGAGCTGAAGACACCCTGGAAAGGGGTCCATGATACGTCACCCTCCGCTCTAGGGACAAAAACATTTTGAAAGATTTGTATTTTTCCTGCAGTAAGTAGAACTTTCAACAGAAAAGTTTTAGTTCTCTATTTTGTTTAGCCTCATTTTAGGAAGACAGGTCCAAGGCAAGGTCTACATGGCACATGAAGCCCTAACCCACTAATTTAGAGCATCTCCTAGCGCACCTGCTGCTGAAACCACAGCGGCTGAGTAGCCACAGTGGAGGCCACGAGTCTGCACCAGCCTACGTGCTGCTGGCCGTCACCCAGCCACCCTGCGGGAGCAGCTTCAGCCTCGTCTATGAGGAGAAGGCCACGGGTCTGCGTCCCATCGCAGCCCTGACCCAAGGCAGGCGCCATGTCTGCGGTCTGTGTCCGGTCCGGGCCCGGGGCCGGGCTCCAGGGGACAGCCAGGTATGCGTCTCACCCTCTGCGGGGGAGACCAGGGCCTTGTCGCAGGGCCACTTATAGTAACCTTCCCCCCGAGGCCATGAGTTACCTCCCTGCTCTTGGGATTACTCTCGCCAAGACAGATACAACAACAAATTACTAGGTTTCTGCTACCCTCTAATGTACCCCGTTCCAAAATTTAACTCCGAAAAATCATAATTTAATACATGTACGTGTTTCATTTGAGTGTGTATCTACGAAGCAGCAGCAGCCGTGCCATGAAAAGAGGCTGGCCCTGGCCGGTTTGGCTCAGTGGATAGAGCGTCGGCCTGCGGACTGGAGGGTCCTGGGTTCGACTCCCGGTCAAGGGCACATGCCCAGGTCACAGGCTCCATCCCCAGTAGGGGCATGCAGGACGCAGCTGATGGGTGATTCTCTCTCATCATTGATGTTTCTATATCTCTTTCCCTCTCCCTTCCTCTCTGAAATCAATAAAAATATATTTTAAAAGGAAGAAAACCAAAAAAGAAAAGCTGGCCGCCCGCTTCTCCTCTCCTGACCCAGCCCAGGTCCTGCTCCTTCACCGCTGCTCAGCTTTCTAGGGCCTGTCAATCCTCTTCTACGTTCCCTCCAGCACACGTCTTCCGGGCCCTTCTTTACCTGCGTTGCTCCTAAAACACAACAGCTCTGAGGAAATCTCCCTCTAACGCCTGGAGTTATCCACTGAGAGGAGAGGCCGGCAACCTGACAGACAGAGCGAAGGCTGGCAGCCAGTCCTTTGCTGCCTGCACTGCCCACTGCGGCCGCAGGCAGGAGCTGGCAGGACCTTCTGCTGGCAGCAGTGTCATCTCGTGGGCACCCTCTGCTTGTCCTAGGGAGTTCTCAGTCCTGGGGGAGGGCCCCGCTTTCTGATCCACCCCCAGCAGGCCCAGCATGGTCAGAGGAATGCAGGCCTGCAGTCCAACTTCTTCCCAATCCCTCTTCACTGAGCAAAGCCTCCACAAGGGACCCTCCACGAGGGACCCTCCACAGGGACCCACCACAAGGCTGCTCCCTGCCACGCAGGTCCTCCTGGTGTGACAGAGGGCGGGACAGGAACACACTGCGATCGCACATGGACGAACAAGGTAAGGACTATAAAGAATTTAAAGAAACAGCTATACGGATGGGATTTTATCCCAATGAAGCTGTTAAAAGCGAGAGAAAAGAAACCAACTGTGAGAGTACACAGGAGGGAACTTGACATTTTTTTGAAGGAGGACGTGGAGGAGAGAGGCAGAGGCAAAAACAACCAGTAAGAGCTCAACCAACCTTGAAGCCTCCACTGTGTGAGGTAAGAGCATGTGTGCGCATTCACAAGCAGGACGGGTTAGAGAGCAGCAGCTGCACGCAGCATGGAGAAGGGACCACGGAGCGTCTGGGAGGCAAAAGGCCTGGCCAGGCTGCAGGGTAAGCTACACGCAGGGAGTGGAGGAAGGTCTGGCTGCGAAAGTAGGACAGGCCAGCTCGGACACAGGCACCGACCCTGAGCGCGCGGGGCCGCAGGAAGGAGCCTGCGCGTCTGCACGGACCATGTGCTGACTGGGGAGAGGAGCTGAATAAGTGGCCAAGAGACCGTAAGCGAAAGCCCTCCGTACGCCGCAGCCCCGGGGGGCACGCCGCTGCCCCCCGCAGTGACCACCCCTAACCTGTAAGCACCTGAGAGGCTGCCGGTTCTAAAGCAGGCCCGATGGAGCCGGGATGAAGCACCTGCTTTCGCAGGAACTATTCTAGGCAGTGGGAGAGGTTTGTGAGCAACAAAGTTCCTGCCTTCGTGGAGCTCACATGCTAGTGGAGCAAGACCGAGGAAAACCACACATACATGAAGCAAGTACATTACACAGAAAACAATAAACGCTCTGGATGAAAAGAATCTGGGAGACAGGGAGCATGGTGGGCCAGGACAGCCACGCTTCCCAGGTGCCGGCGGTCGGGACAGAGCCTGGAGGCGGTGGGCCGACAGGCCTTCCTGCAGGACTGGACGTGCAGGGTGAGAGGACCACGGCCCCGAGGCGCTGGCGTGAGCAACGGGAGGATGGAGTCGCCAACAAGCGAGAGGGGCAGGATGGAGCAGACCACAGGCAGGCAGCGGGTACGCGGTACGGATTCCAGAACGGGGCGCGGGCTGGGGAACTGGGGCACTGGCTGTACAGCTGGTATCAGTCACAAACCTGGATGCGATCCCCAGGGAGTCGGCAGGGCCAGAGGAGGGCCTGAGACCTGAGCCCGGGAGCTCCACCACCGGCTGGGAGAGAAGAGGAGCCGGCGGAGCCGAGAAGAGCGCCCGCTCTGAGGCCGGCGGCCAGGGCTCCCCCCGACGCAGTGAGGACCGAGGACTCCTCGTCTGCCCCAGGGTACCACAGTGGCCTTGACAAAAGCGGCAGTTTGGAGGGTGTGGTGGGGGACAAAAGTCTGATTAGGGAGAGGGAGTGGAGATAGTGAGGACAGACAACTCTACAGAGTTTTGCTGCTAAAACAATGCGCCCAGGTTGTGTGGTTCAGTGGCTGAGCATCGACCCATGAACCCAAAGTCACCAGTTCGATCTGCGGTCAGGGCACATGCCTGGGTGCGGGCCCAATCCCCAGCAGGGGGCCTGTGGGATGTTTCTCTCCCATCCATGTTTCTCTCTCTCTATCCCTCTCCTTTCCTCTTTAAAAGTCAATAAGAAATTTATAAAAATAAAAAAATGCATGGATTATATACTTGAAATCATTTTCAACAAATGTTTTGTTAAAAAAATAAAACACTGATCTTGGAGTGGAGGTGAAACTGATCCACCCCAAAGCCGTGCTGGTATCTCACGGACTGAGTAACCCGACTGAAGACGGGACAGGTCTGTGCTCTCCCAGCACAGCCAGAAGCAGAAAGCTCCCTTCACTGGCTTAGCCAGAGGCCAACCAACAAACCAACTCTAAGGCTACAAAATAAACGCCCCAAGCTTCCGCGTGCAATCCACAGAAGACAGCCCTTTCCTAAGCGAGCGGCAATGGTCCTCGCTGCGTGTCCGACACGCCCAGCCACTCGGCGGTCTCCTGGGACTCTCGCCTGCACCAGCTCCTTCCACAGGCACCCAGGCGCTCTTAGGGCTCTATTCTGGGGGGAGTAGACATTAGTGATTTTACTCCCTGGTTTCTCTTTAGTTTTTCTGATCATTCTCTACTGAATTTTGAGTAAAAACTTTAATTTTGATAAAGAAAATATATTGTTAAGCATACAGACTTGATGGTACAGACTTCACGGCAGCCAGACCAAGGCAGTTCAGACCAACCACAGTCACACGAGCGGCTTTTGGCAAGTTCAGCAGTGCAGCGCCACGGCCACGCTAGAGATGGTTTTCTAATTCCCAACCTGGCTCGTTAAGTTAACTAGATCCGCATCTAAGAATCTCAGGAACTGACCAGCTTTACCCTCGGCACTCTGCTCAGCTGCTCGGAAGACAAAGGGCAGGACACTGTGCTGGGCACCCGAGGGTTCCGGGTGACGCCGAGGGTCAGCTGGGCAGGACCCCACATGACCCACCCTGAGAGCGGACACCCTGCCCATCACCAGGAAGAGGACGCGGGAAATGAGCTCCGGGCAGGCCTGCAGCAGGATGAGAAATCAAGGAGGAAGCCCTCAGTGCATCCCTACACACAGCACGGCCTCCTAGAGACGGGGCGCTCTCATGCTTAGAGCAGGGCGGGGAGGACAGGAGCAACGAGGAAGGGAGTGGCGACACCCCTTCCTCCCAGGATGCCTCGGGGTTAGCCTGTTTGAGACCAAGGACAGAAAGGGCTCCTGCTACAGCAGTGATGGCGAACCTTCTGAGGTTGGCGTGTCAGCATTTTGAAAAACCCTAACCTAACTCTGGTACCGTGTCACATATAGAAATTTTTTGATCTTTGCAACCATAATAAAACAAAGACTTACATTTTTGATATTTATTTATATATTTAAATGCCATTTAACACAGAAAAATCAACCAAAAAAATGAGTTTGCGTGTCACCTCTGACACGCGTGTCACAGGTTCGCCATCCCTGTGCTAGAGTGAGTCCACCTCACCCTTCCAGTTCTGGCCTGGGAGCCTGAGCCTGGTGGTCGTGTCGAGCAGACACTAATCACAGGCGCTGATACAAAACGGTATCTACTTAATAAGAAAGGACGCCACAACTGCGCAGGGCGGGGAGAGCAACACAAGAAAGTAAAAAGTTGGCAAAACATCAGCAAATTGATACACTCAAGGAAGGCAACTTAATTTCAGGGATCAGTAATTTGGGAGAATTTTCAGCAACCAGATAGTATCCACCAACCTTCTGTTATAATTAGTTCAAATGTGTGACATGGTCCCACTGGAGAGTGAGAAGGGAGGCCTGGACTCACACAGCTGGTCCTGGGTGATACCGTTTCGTCACAGCTTCGGCGAGATGCCCTGGGAATCTTGTTATGTACATTAGCTTACAGGAAAGTGGTCTCACTGCACGCTGTCGACGCTGTTAAGGTAGGACTCACTGAGCTTTAAATTCTTTTACTCTCTTCCACCCCAAATATTTGATGAAACATTAACCCCCTGCCCCCCCCGTGCTAATTTCTGAACACCTGCGTGTGTCAGGGATGTCATAACAATCTCTAAAACCTGCAGCGCAGTGTCGCCTGCTTTTGATAAATAAGCAAATGGAGAAAACACAAGGGCCAAGTTCACATAAGCGCTTAGTATTTTTATTCCTTGTTACTTATCTTTATTCCCCACACATGTGACTCTTCACACTTCTTAAAACATTAACAATGGCCCCTTTTACACCAAAAGCCTATGTAATTGTATTGCCAATGCCACCCCCAATAAATTCAATCAAGAGGATTTTAATTTCCATTTGAAAAGACAGGGGAAAACTTAACTCCGCTTATTTTTCTCGTTGTCTTGACAATCGTCGGGCAGGCAGCACGTTATCCAGCGTGTTTTCTCTCAGCAAAACAGCGGCTGCGTCTAACGTCCCGACGGCGCCAGCACCACCTTAGTGACGGGTCAGCTCAGGTGAGCACTCAGGTTCTTTGAAAACTGGTAATCAAGGAAACAATCTCCCACTCTCCTCTAAACAGAATAGTTACCACGCCCCCCCCCCCCATGTATGTCTGTAGCTCTTAAGCTAACATGTGTGCCTATGACCCAGTTATGATACAAGAATGCTCAGAGCAGCTTTATTCATTACTGTCAACAACCAATTACAACCCAAGTTGTTCACTAACAGAAGAATGCATGCCACAGGAAACCACCAGCAACAAAGAAACGGCCTCCTGCTGCAGGCATGACCCATGAACTCAGGACACAGTGCGAGGCTGAGGAAACCAGAGGGGGACACGCAGGGCTCCCCTGTAGGAAGCGCAGACAGGCACCACTGCGAGACAGCCGAGCGGGGAGAGAACAGCCTCAGATGGTGCTGGGACAATGGATATCTACATGAAAAGAATAAACACAGACCCCTACCTCACACCACATACAGAAATTAACTCAAAATGAACCGAAGACATAAAAGAGTTAAAACTACAAAACTCTTAGAAGAAAATGCAGGTATAAATCTGTGTGACCTTGGGTTAGGCAAAAAAGGGACTCTTAAATGTGAAACCAAAAGCACAAGCAAGAAAATAAATTTCTAATTGGGCTTCATCAGCCCTCACCAGTGTGGCTCAGTTGGTTGGAGTCATCCCGTCAATAAAAAATTTTCTTAAAAAATGAAATGATAAGCCACAGAATGAAGAAAAAAATGTGCTAATTTATATATCTGATAAGGGACTTGTATCCATAATATATAAAAACTCTTACAACTAATAAAAAGACAACCCAATGAAAAATGGGCTAAGTGATGCCACTGTAATAATCTGGTTACCACTGAACCAGAAGGAGTGAAAGGGGAGACCAAACAACGTGGACATGTCGCTTACACAGCTTTGCCAAAGGTGCACTGAACACTCGCCACGTCTGTTCCCGCTGACCGACAGGGAAGGGCCTAGTAGACTAAGGCAATTAGACACATTGCCCAGTAAAGGTTTGAGTGACATGGGAAGGTGCTTGTCTGTCAATCACCTGAAAGTGAATCAGTGGCCAAGATGGGCGTGGCCACTGCAAACATGCGAAACCTGAATATTGAAACTTCCCAACAATGGAAGCTCTCTTCTCCTCGCCCTCTTGGGATGCCTGCAGCAGGGGATGCTCTCCCCCGTGCCCATGTGGCGCATGGCCATGTTGGACTCCACACATGAACTAATACACTTAATCTGGCCTGAACGCTGAACCACATCCGGCTGCAACGTGGAACAGAAGCTCTCGACACTGGTCTTGCTTCTGGCTCTGCAGGAGCCCCAGCTGCACCCTTTCAGGACTGGCTCGAGGGGCAGGGGACTTCGGAACCCAGGAAATGTAACTCCACGGCAATAAAACCTTCCACGTCCCACCCTCCCAGGGACTTCTGAAAATGCTGATTTCAGTGGCACCCAAGAACCTCCACCTCATCCCCACTCGTGTCGGAGAAATCTGGCCCATTAATTCCTCTGGCATCAAAAGGATCTGAAAGGACATTTCTCCAAAGAAGATATACAAATAGCCAATAAGCACATGAAAAGATGGTCAATAACCTCAGCCACCACAGAAATGCCAATCGAAACCACAGGAGATGCCACCTCA
Source organism: Myotis myotis (assembly GCF_014108235.1). NCBI lineage: Eukaryota > Metazoa > Chordata > Mammalia > Chiroptera > Vespertilionidae > Myotis > Myotis myotis. The sequence goes on along the minus strand of NW_023416348.1, from coordinate 171,489 downwards.
CACCCACTAGGGTGCCTAGAATAACAAGGACAAGTAACACGTGTTGGCAAAGAGCTGGAGAGGGAGCCTCACCCCCTCAGAGGCCCTGTGGGAAACAGCCTAACGTTCCTCAAATGCTGACATGGCGTGACTGTGACTCAGCGACTCCACTCCCAGGTACAAACCCAACAGAAGTGAAAACATACATCTACACAGAACTTGTACACAAATGGTCATGGCGGCATTATTCACAGCAGCCAAAAACCAGAACCACCCAAATGTCCATCCGCTGATGAGCGGGTGAGCAAAGCGTGGACTATTATGAAGCCATAAAAGAAAATACTGATACATGCTACAGACATTCAAGGGAAAGAAGCCAATCACAAAAGGACACACATTGTGTAATTCTGTTTCTATGAAATGCCCAGAACAGCAAATCCATAGAGACAGGAAGCAGACTAGTGGTCGCCAGGGGCTGGGCAGGGGGCTGGGGAGTGACTGCTAATGGGTCTAGGGCAGTGGTTCTCAACCTTCTGGCCCTTTAAATACAGTTCCTCATGTTGTGACCCAACCATGAAATTATTTTCGTTGCTACTTCATAACTGTAATGTTGCTACTTTTATGAATCGTCATGTAAATATCTGATAGGCAGGATGGTCTTAGGCGACCCCTGTGAAAGGGTCGTTCGACCGCCAAAGGGGTCGCGACCCACAGGTTGAGAACCGCTGGTCTAGGGTTTCCTGTAGGGGCGGTAAAATGTTCTGGAATTAGACAGTCGTAATGGTTGCACAACTCTGAATGTTCTAAAAGTAAGTAAATCGTACACTTAAAAATAATAATAAAACAACTAATCTGTGATGTGTGTCACAACAGTGCTTGCTGGTCAAGGAAGGGGTCATGCGTGAGGAGGGAAGAGGAGGTCACACAGAGCCCGGTCAGCACATGATCATTCATGAATTTATTCAGACAGCATCAAGGTACTTAAAGAAATTACTGAAATGAAGCAGCAGACACACTGGCTGAGAGCAGGCACTGGGGCCAGACATCGCCGCCCTGCTCCTGGTGCAAAATGCTTAATCTGAGCTCATGTCCTCGGTGAATCAGGGACAATCCTGGGATTGGGGGTCACTGGGAGGATCGAATGTGACAGTGGACGTAACCATGAGCAAGTGCACTGTGTCCACACGCAGAGCCATCAGTCATGCTGAGATCAGGCCTGGTCACAGGAAGACTGTGCTCCACCCCGACTCCTTCCCCACAGGAACGTGCTGCAGGACACACACCTGTCTGCAGGGCGGGCTCCGCCGCTGCGAGGGCAGACCGGTCCCGCAGCGCACACCCGTCCCGCAGCCCACACCTCCGTGCTCACCCGGGCAGCCTTCCCCCCGCCCACAGCTCCAGGCCTTCCACCACTTCTTTCACTACTTTCTTCCACGGCACCAAGGAACTTAGCGAGGTCGCTCCCTGCCCAGCCCTACAGCCCGGAGCGCTCAGACACGGACCCAGTGTCAGTGACAGGCCCACTGCTCCGAGAAGGCTTCTCAGCCACCCTTCCTCACATTCCGTGCTCATGCTGTGCGCACCACGCACTCTCCTGTCTGAACACAGGACGTGGGATTCTTGTTCAACAGGATTGCTATTTACTTCTAAACAAACTGAATTAGAAAACACTAGAACAAAACTCTGCCAGGGAATAAGAAAAAATCTAGCACCCATCCTGAGGCCCCGAGCCTACCTGCAAGCCCCACACCGGCTGCAGCAACCACTTCCTCACCGTTCATCACCGCCCCGAGCCGGGGGTGGTCCATCCCCCAGGACCGACCGGGAAACGTTCTTGTGGGCAATCCTCTCGTGTCCAGTCGAGATTTCACTGAATTTCATGACAAGCGCTGTGTTTTGCACAGGGAATAAATGTCTCCGGAAGAAAAAAGCAAAACGGATTCTACCAAAATTATAGGAATCTTCTAGAACCTAATTCTATACCAGATACCTGCGGCTACAAAGAAAGCTGGACTGCAGCCCCAGGGGCAGATGTGATTGTGGAGAGAAGAGCATTCACGTGAGAATGAGTCTTCACAGTCACTCTAGTGACGGTCAAGGCCGCGGTTCTGAGCGCAGAAAAGAGCCAGCGCCATCCTCAGGACACGCTCCTGCCCGAGGCCGCTGCTCCCCGAGACCCGCGGACGCGTGTCCAAGGCCCTGGCCCGGCCGCCGAGGCCAAGGGGGAAACAGCACCTCATCACAATGCTCATGAATGCACAGCAGAGTCTAGTTTTGCTTTCTGTGTGTGCTTTTTGAAAAAGGGCTTAAAAAGGAGCAGAAACCGTGTGGATGTGGTAAAGGGCTTCCCTCACATTAAATGTCATTTATTTGAACATCAACTCAATTGGAGGCCCCACTGTCCGCATTAAATGGTAGGTCACATTATCCAGCTGAGCCAACCCATGCATTTCTGAGGTACTTCTGCTACAATACGAAAGCAAACCCTCTGTGCTCCGTATTTTTTCAGTAACATAAAAATGTCAGCATAAAGGAATGAAACACACACAAAATAACGCAGACACGAAGACGAGAAGAAGGGTGTCTTCCGGGTTCCCCACCCTTCTTTCTTTCTTTTTTTTTTTAATATATTTTATTGATTTTTTACAGAGAGGAAGGGAGAGAGATAGAGAGTTAGAAACATCAATGAGAGAGAAACATCGATCAGCTGCCTCCTGCACATCTCCCACTGGGGATATGCCCGCAACCCAGGTACATGCCCTTGACCGGAATCGAACCCGGGACCCTTCAGTCCGCAGGCCGACGCTCTATCCACTGAGCCAAACCGGTTTCGGCACCCCCTTCTTTTTTTTTAAGAGAAAGAAACATCCATGAGAAACATCGATCAGCTGCTTCCTGCACGCCCCCTGCTAGGGATCAAACCCACAGCCCCGCCTGTGCCCTGACCAGGAATCCAATCGGTGAGCTTGCGGCGCCTGGGACGAGCCACGCCAGCTGGGGCCTTCCGTCCACACTAGAAGTTAATCAATGGACAGGAAGGAAGCTGGTTTTAAATAAGACTTTAGGTCTCACTCTGGTTCCTTGTGGCTTGGCAAGCGGGTCCTCTTCCCACTATTTGCCAGAGATGAGACCCACTAATCAGGCAAATGACAAGAGCTCCACAAATCAATGAAATCTCATTGACCGGCTGGCAAATGTTTAACACTTCAAACAGGACGCTGGCTTTGTGAAGTCTGCGCTGTGCGCCAGGCAGCCAGAGCTGCGTTCTCCCTGACCCAGCCCTTCAGTGAGGAAAGGCTTGCATGACCACTGGTGTCCAGAAGGCCTTCCACACCACACGGAGCTCTAGGCCTGGCTGCCCCCAGCAGGGAGTGCCCCGCCCCACGGAGCTGGCCCTGCCGAGAGCCGAGAGCCGCCACAGGACAACGGGGCACCACCCTGAGGTGGACAAGCAAGCCTCATTTTTCTTAAGTTCAACTCAAAGACTAAAAAGCGTAAGATCCCACTTAAAGTCCTCACGAATGTCAATCCCAGTGTTTCCATTGAACAACCAGGAGGTCACAGGTGAGGAGGTCACAGGTGAGACCTGCCTCACATTACGTGTTTTCCCAGAGCAATGTGACAAACGCGGGGTCCCCTGAGCCGCTGGTCACTGTGCAGACACCTGAGCCCCGGGACAGGGTCGCCTAGGACGCTCCCTGGGCGCTCAGAGCAGCGGGTGAGTCTCACGGACACGAAGGACCGGCGAGGCGCCACCTCTTTCACTTCTGCCCCCTCTGCTGTCGCGGGCCGTCTGCGGTCCCCCACGGCGCCCCCACTTCCTCCAGCACAGACACACTCACAGCCTGCCGGCCCCGACACGCCAGCCCCAGGGTGAGCAGAGCAGGAGAATGACTGCGACTTCCCTATTAGGACACGTCCCACAGGTCCACACGCACCGAACCCGGCCCGGGTCCGAGCCGCTGCAGCCTCGCAGCAAAGGGCCAGGGAGGTGACAGCGGCTCAGAGGTCGCAGTCGCCAGCCCAGCGAGGGTCCTGAGTGCGGGGTGCGGAGGAGGGACAGCAGCCAGTCTGGTCTACCTGAGCCCCTCACCAGCCCCAAAGCCCTGTCCACTGCCATGGCTCCAGCAAGTTCCTGGCATCACCGGCCACGTGGGGCTTGCCCAGCCCTCCGCCCACAGACAGCCCCCGGGGCTCCGGGCTGCCCGGACAGCAGGAGACCAAGCACCCGTGTCCCCGGGGAGCACCGCCGTGGAAGGCCCAAGCTGGGTACCGCGGCTGGACAAAGGGTGGGGTGCAGGACGACCCGAGGAGGCGACAGCTGCCCGAACGTGCCTCCGAGGCCGCCAGGCTAACGGTGTGACATTGTGTGCAGGTGTCAATGGGACCAGCCCCAGAACCACTCGCCACAGCCGGAGTGAAGCGAGGGGTGGCCAGGCTGCCACCCACAGCACGCAGACAGCAGTGACTTCCCCAGCACACAGCTGGCCACACCTCCTTCCATTTCCTGATGGCCTCCACCCGGCAAGGGTGGTCTGCGCCCCAGTCTGCCCTGACCCCTACCCTCCAGCAAACCTCTCACCACTGTCCCCACTCCCAGGCCTCCGGGCCGTCCGGCCGACTGCTGCCCCACTCCGTTCCAGACCAGAGGTGACCCTCCCACAGAGGGCCACGCCGCACTGTCCCCCTCCAGGCTGTGGACGTGGCTGGTGAGACTAGCCCAGCCGCCATCCAGCCCACAGCAGGGCCATTCAGTGAGAAGGGGCAGCACTGGACACTCAGGTCCCGGAGCCACTCACTTCCACTGTGTAATAAACTCAGCACAAAACACCAGCAAGTGCTGACAAAAGGCAAACTGAGAAAAGCAACACAGAAAAGGGCTCATTTCCCTATAGAAAGGGCTGAAGCCAATGTGAAGTATGGTTTCAGCTAAACGTTAATCAGCTCCTTAAATGTCCGGGGTTCATTAATATGCCCAGCGGGGAAACACGGGGGTCGGGGTGAATCAACCTCGGGGCTCCAGGAGGAAGGGCGGGCCCCAGGGCCGGGCTCGTGCTGGGAGAGGAAGGGAGGTGATGCCCGCCCCGCCCCAGCCGGGCACCGCCGCCTGGAACATGAACCACTGACCCCGCCACAGCCGGGCACCAGCCCACACTCAGGACCTTAAGCAAGTCCTGCCCGGACAGGAAACACCTCCCAACAGTGTGTACAAATTACATCTCAAATGGAACAAGAAATACCTCATTTTTACAATTAAATCCCAAATAGCTCTCTTCCCCACAAAAGTATCCTGGGCCAAAAGTATAGGAAGGATTTATTAACAGCCAAATGTGTCCTGTTAGGAAAACACTAGGAATAAGGAAATGGTATCAGCAGGACAGGAAAATGGCTGGTTCCTTCCACAGCAAACAGAGAAAGAAAGGGGGAAGGAGCCGGGGTGAAAGGGGAATGCGGGGGCTCCACACCAATGCCACGTGCAGCAGAGAACAAACCGACGAGAACAACAACAAAAAGGGGGCCTTTAAACCATGGCTACCTGATTGTACTGTGGGGTTTTAATGTCATAATGTTATCACGGCTGTTTTTAAAGAAAGCCCTTGTGTCCTTGCAGTGTGTATGGAAACATTTACCAACGAGACGACATGGCCAGGGGTTGTGTCTAAATACCCTCTTGGGGAGAAGGGGAAAAGGAAGCAAGGCTGACCAGGCCTTGGCAACTGCTGAGACGGTGACTGGAACGGGGGCTCTCTCTACTCTTCAGGTGTCTGAAACTCCTATCATAAAAAAATTAAACATCTGTAACAAGAAACTGTCACCACTTTATAGGGGACTGATTACAAAAATAAAGAATATCAACAGGAAAAGGTCACGCCACCTTCCTACCCGAGTCCCCGCTACTGCACAGCTCATGGGGGATAGCCGAGGGCCTGACAACAGATACGAGGCTGAACATTTTTGAGAAGTGAGTTTCCTTTTACAAATACTCAAACCAGAGCGACCGCCTCCCCGTGCTGCGAGCTCTCATCCCAAGCCGCACAGTAGTTTTCCTCCCCGACGCGGATCTGGGCATGAGAGTCTGCCACATGCCAGGGCACTGGTTAGGAGCCTGTTTCACTGCTGGCATTCTTCTGGGTCATAAAGCAGTTTACGAGCTGGTAAGATCTATACCGACTCCGCAGGGCTGGCGTGACTAATGGTTCCAGCACTCGGCATAACCGCTGCGCATCTCGGATCTGATTAGAAACACCGCTCCAGCAGGACTTTGCCCTCTGCCTGTACGAGGTGTACCTCCGCACTCTTATTGCTAAATGTTTACCTAAAGACGCCCTTTCCAAGGCGGTGCTGAGAACACTCTGGGGGCATGAAAAACTAGTTACAGTTCTCCACACCAGACTTCGTTTTAAAAAGATTTAAAGTTCATTTTACTGGAGAATATTTTTCTCAGATAATAAATATAATATCTTAAGCCTCATTAAACTTGCAATACAATCAGGGTTTGATTCACAGTCAGGGCACATGCCCGGTTGCGGGCTCGATCTCCAGTGTGGGGCATGCAGGAAGCAGCCGATCAATGAACCTCTCTCATCATTGATGTTCCTATCTCTCTCTCCCACTTCCTTCCTCTCTGAAAGCAATAAAAATATATATTAAAAAAGAAGAAAGGAAAATCACTACAAAAAGTTCCAAGGTAAGCAAAGAACCGACCCCAAAAGAAACAAATAAATCAGGAAAACGAAAATTACTAGCATCCAGAAAGAAGCCATACACCTATGTGGTCAACTGATTTTGACAAGGATGCCAAGACTATTCCATGGGGAAAGAACAGTCTCTTCCACAAATGGTGCTGGAACAACAGAGCACCCGCATGCAAAGAATGACTGTGGACTCCCTGTCTCACACCATATATAAAAATGGAATCGCCTAGCCAGTGTGGCTCAGTGGACAGAGCGTAGGCCCGAGGACTGAAGGGTCCCAGGTTCGATTCCGGTCAAGGGCACATGAGTGGGTTTCGGACTCAGTCCCAGGTAGGGGCCTGCAGGAGGCAGTTGATCAATGACTCCCTCTCATCATTGATGTTTCTCTCTCTCCCTTTCCCTTCCTCTCTGAAATCAATAAAAATATATTTAAAAAAATAAAATAGCCCTAACCGGTTTGGCTCAGTGGATAGAGTGTTGGCCTGCGGACTCAAGGGTCCTGGGTTCAATTCCAGTCAAGGGCATGTACCTTGGTTGTGGGCACATCCCCAGTAGGGGGTGTGCAGGAGGCAGATTGATGTTTCTCTCTCATCAATGTTTCTCTTATCCCTCTCCCTTCCTCTCTGTAAAAAATCAATAAAATATATTTTAAAAATAAATAAAAATAAAAATGGGCTCAACATGGATCACAGACCTAAATGTAAGAGAGAAACTATAAAATATTAAAAGAAAACACAGGTATAAATCTTTGTGACGTTGGATTTGGCAATGTATCCTCAGATATGACAATTAAAGCAACAACAAAAAATTTAACTGGACTTCATCAAAATTAAAAACTTTTGCTTCAAAGGAAACCATCAAGAAACCCATAGAACAAGAGAAAATATTTGCAAATCACAGGCTGATGAAGACTTGTATCCAGAATATGTAAGGAACTCTGAGAACGCAACAAAACGACAACACAGAAATGAACAACGGACTAGCAGACGTTTCTACAATGATACACCAATGACCAATGAACACAAGGGAAGAGGCTCAGCATTATTAGCCTGAAGGAAAGGCAGACCAAAGCACACGCATCTTGTCCGCACCCACGGACAAGACTAAGAAGACAGTAAGGACTGAGGGGGATGTGGAGAAACCGGACCCTCACGTGCTGCTGGGGGCCCTGACGTGCTGACCGGGGAAAGCGGCCGTGGGAACAAGCTGCAGGACCCAGCACCTCCCAGACACGCACCCACGGAAAACGGAAACGCCCATGAATAAGACCTGCACATGCATGTTCACGCGGCATTAGCATAAACGAAAGGTAGGAACAACCCCAATGTTCACCCACTGATAAACAGATGAACAAAATGTGGACTACCCGTGTAACAGAGCATTACTCAGCAATGAAGAGGAATGAGATACAGACATAGCCTTGAAAACATTACGCTAAGCGAAACAATCCAGGCACAACAGGTCGAGTGATATATGACCCCATTCACAGGAAATATCCAAAATAGGCAACTACATAATAAAAGTAGATTAGGGGCTGCTGAGGGCTGGGGAGGAGGAGCTGGGGTGGTGCTAAAGGGCACAGGGGTTTCCTGAGGTGATGAAAATGTTCTGGAATGGAACAGGGGAGATGGCTGCACAACTATATCCTAAGACCACCGCATTATACAACTGAAACAGGTAGATTACATATGACTTATGTCTCAATGAAGCTATTATCAAAAATAAGTAAGTAAACAGTAGGAATCATTTGGTAATTGAAAATGGCAAAGAAACCTTTCTTTTTCATTAAAATAAACAATTAGCTGTATAACTCAATTTACTTTTCTCTCAAATATTGGTGACAACTTGTTTTTGTTCAATAACCCTCTTAACATATTATTTCACCAGATTATCAAAACGTCAAGTCTTTGAACAACCTAACTTCAAATACTGGGTTAGATAAGAAAAAAGCCCAGCCCTGACCAGTTTGGCTCGGTGGCGGGCACATTCCCAGTAGGGGGTGTGCAGGAGGCAGCTGATCGGTGTTTCTCTCTCATCGATGTTTCCAACTCTCTATCCCACTCCCTTCCTCTCTGTAAAAAAATCAATAAAATATATTTTTAAAAAAAGAAAGAAAGAAGCCCATTTGTGACAGAGCTGCAAAGTTATTTTGTAAGGACTGCTGCATACACATTCATTATAAAATCAACATCTTTCTGAATAGTGAAGAATCAACACAAATGCTATTTCAAGTTAAAATAATGTATAGGTTAAAAAAATAAAATCAGCCCGATTTAAAGTTTTTAAACAAAATGAGGGGGACAGGGACAAAGCACAACTGAGCAACAGCCTGCCAATGTAGTCTGCGTGGCACGGTTAAGCAGGCCACTGACCTCTGCATTTCATTTCTCTGTGTTTTTAGAAAATGGCGAGTGGCAAGAACATTGCTTACTCTGCGCTTTATTTTAAATGAGCGATTCTTCCTGCTCTGGAGAAAGGCTCTGGAAGCTACAGAGCCAGCCAGTGAAGTTCCTACCCGCAGGCCGGGGCCACAAACCCCATCCCGACATGCCCACGCTGCACTGTCCACAGGCACAGCCCAGCACCTAGCCCCCAGGAGGCCGCCCGCCTCCGGCCAGGCCCCGGAAGCACTTTCCAGACCCCTTTTATCTGCCTTCAGAGCAGCCAGCACGCCACTCCCCTCCTTCGTACCCGTGGCCCTTTCTCCCCTCTCCCTCCCTTTCAACGCCCTGCAGTTACTAGAGAAAAGCTTGCCCTCCCCATTCCAATGTCCTCCTTCTACTGGAGGGATATCCTATAGAATAAAGAGCTAATGGGCTAATTAGACCAAACAGCAGAATGACCTTCCAGACGAAGGGGCGGGGGGGAGGGGGGGCAGCTGGGGCTGCGAGGGCCGAGCTCCTTGCACGAATTTCGTGCATCGGGCCTCTAGTTTCCAATAAATAAGTATAGAAATGGCAGTACATCCAAATCAAGGATCTAGTAACTCTACACTCGAACATTACCTAGAGATGAAACTGGGATAAACCCCGGGGCACCTTCCAGTTAGCACAATGTACAGAACGCCCAGCTTATCCCTGGCCGCAAAACCCCCACTAAAATGTAGCCCACGGCTCCTGAGCTCGCAGATGACTGAGCTCCGAGAAAGAGGCTGTTTCGCCACTCTCCTCTGCTGACTTCTCCTTTTCCGGAGTCCATTCACCACTGCAGTGCCTGGCACATCTTTAAGTCCTTAAAAACACTTGAATGAATGGATGACAGATGACAGCAGACCAGAAATGTCAACTTAATTTTGAGCAGGGGGAAGCGAAGCTAGCAACTGGAAGTTACCCCTGTGTGAGGCAGGGTAATGTTGGAGCTCAGCAGCAGCCCCGGGATCTCTGGGGGCCTAAACAGTAATGGACAGAAAACACGCGTGACTCAAGCCTGCAGCAGCAACTATGCCCAGACTTCCTCCGCCCTCCACACCACTCACCCCACCCTCCCAGAAAGCTGGCAGCTGGGCGCAGACCACACGCCTCACCACCCAAGCAGGCGAGGGAAACCCCTCTCTGTGGAAACTGACAAGCCTCTTAAGAAGAATTACGCCGAAACCGGTTTGGCTCAGTGGATAGAGGGTCGGCCTGCGGACTGAAGGGTCCCAGGTTCGATTCCGGTCAAGGGCATGTACCTGGGTTGCGGGCACATCCCCAGTGGGGGATGTGCAGGAGGCGGCTGATCGATGTTTCTCTCTCATCGATGTTTCTGACTCTCTATCTCTCTCCCTTCCTCTCTGTAAAAAATCAGTAAAATATATTTTTTTTTAAAAAAAAAGAAGAATTACGTTAGAACTTCTGGTGCTATCCCCTCAAACTGGCAAGGTCCCCGTCCTATTCCTCGAGGTGAGACAACATTTAAAACTTGTCCATGCACAAAGAATTTCCAATCAGCCCGCTCATGATGATGAAAAGACAGCCAATAATCACAGATATTTGGACAAAGGCTTCTGACATCAAAGACAAAGACCAAAGTGGAAACCAGGAGAAAAGGACTCAGAACAGCGACAGCACAGGAAACAGAAAATGTCTATGAAGTATAAATGTGCGCACGTAAATCAGTAACAAATTCTAACCAAGAAGAAATGCTCAAAAAAGGTACTGCCTTCAGGGAACAAAACAGGATGTTGTAGAAAGAAGTCCCGAGCCAGAGTGATTCGGTGGCTGAGTGTTGGCCCCGGCACCAGGTCACCGGGTCAGGGCACAAGCCCGGGCTGGGGAGTGACCTCCAGTAGGAGACATGTAAGAGGCAACCAGTCAATGTTCATGCCTTTCTCTCTTTGATGTTTCTCTCTCTCCCCCTCTCTCTAAAATCAATAAAAACACTGAAAAGAAAGAAATATTGAGGACAAAAGCACTTAGAAATGGAACATATGACGGCAGAAATAAAAACTCAATATAAGAGCCCTGGCCAGTTTGGCTCAGTGGATAGAGCGTCGGACTGAGGGGTCCCGGGTTCGATTCCGGTCAAGGGCATATACCTTGGTTGCGGGCACATCCCCAGTGGGGGGTGTGCAGGAGGCAGCTGATCAATGTTTCTTCCTCATCAATGTTTCTAACTCTATCCTTCTCCCTTCCTCTCTGTAAAAAAATCAATAAAATATATTTTTTTTTAAAAACAAAAAAACCTCAATATAAGAGCTAGAAGATAAAGTTGAGGGCCTCTCCTGGAAATAAATAAAAAATATATATATAAAGAATGGAAGAGAGTAGGAGAAAAGGAAATTAGCAGGACACGCTAGAAGGTCCAACATCTGAATAACAGATCAAAAAGGCTAGAATGGAGAAATCAGAGAAGTGATTATCAAGAAATAACACAGAAAAGTTCCCCAAATCTGAAGGACCGGTGTCCCCGCCAAAAGCCCCGCCACCCCACCCCACCAAGGAGCCCCGGGAACAAACAGAAGGGCCTGCAAGCCTCAGAGATGGAGGCTTGGGAGTCACAAGGTCTCAGGCTTCTCAGGACCAAATCTGGAAGGTAGACAGCAGTAGAGTAACGCTTTCAAACTTCTGAGGAAAACTGGTTTCTAACCTGGGATTCAACACCCAGGCAAATTGTCACTGCAGTGTGAGCAAAGAAAAGGCATTTTCAGACAGGCTAGGTTAGTGGTCGGCACACCGCGGCTGGCAAGCCACATGTGGCTCTTTGGCCCCTTGAGTGTGGCTCTTCCCCAAAATACCACGTGCGGCGCACACGTACAGTGCAACTGAAACTTCTTGGCCCATGCGCAGAAGTCGGTTTTCGGCCTGGGCGAGTCTATTTTGAAGAAGTGGCGTTAGAAGAAGTGGGGGGTGTCGGTCGGTGGGTCGGGCCACAGGATACGCAGCGCAGGGGAGGGGCGTGATTCATGCACGAGTTGAGTGAGCCAGTCAGTCAGCAGTCTCATTGTGCAGTGGTTAGTGCTAGTCGCGGCCGCAAATCGCACGCAGGTGACAAAAGTACCTACTCGAAGCATAAAGTTACCTGTATTTTTCCAATCAGCTGCAAATCCTACATGTATTTTTGTCATCAATTTAAGAATTGTAATGATTTTGTGTTGGTGGCTTTATTATTATAAAATGAAACATTTTTTAGGTGCCCTGTATGTTGAGATGGTTAGGACATATAGAGAGGATGAACGAAAGGAGATGGACGAAGCAAGTATACAAGACACAAGACGAGTGTGGATGGGAGAGGTGGAAGGGGTCGACCTCAGCGAACGTACCTCAATCAGATTGAGGACGTTTTTAGCAAAGGCCAGCTTAGGGGTCCCCTAATTAAGTTAATAACAATGTACCTACCTATATAGTTTAAGTTTTAAAAATTTGGCTCTCAAAAGAAATTTCAATCGTTGTACTGTTGATATTTGGCTCTGTTGACTAATGAGTTTGCCGACCACTGGGCTAGGTCTCACAAAATGTATCTGTGATGGATGCTTTCTCAGGAAACCACTAGAAGACATACGCCACCCCCAAGAGGAGGGCATGAACTCCAGAAAGGGGGACTCAGCAGAGAGACACACCAATTCCCGCCAGGAAAGAAGCCGGTCTCGGGAGGCTAAGCAGCAGCTTAGAGAGCAAGTGGAAAGGCCAGAAAAATGACAGGCTCTGCAAGGATGGAAAGCGAGAGACCACCGGGGGTCAGATTGCACTGGGGAGTTCCGTCGAGACACCCGGGACTACATTCATGACGGCGCATTGGCATCCAAGCTAAAGGAAAGAAAAAATAATTCATTCCGATAAAAACGAAAATCCCCTGTCTTTCCTAATATTCACCTAATGACAGCAACATAAACAATGAATATCAGTTTAAACAAAAATGGTTATATAACCTTATATTTGGAAGAAAGGAGAAAGAGGAAGGGATGTGTGTTTGGGGCACAGGTTGTGGGGAAAAGGGTGAAAAGCAACAGAATATGAAGTCATTGTGGAGGTTTTTGAAAAAGGGGAGTCGATGAAATTAAAAGCAGTGTTTAAGACAGACCTGGCAGAGATATTTAAATCTGCACGTGAGAAAAGCGTTCATTTAGGTCTGGGGCTTGAGAGCTTCACCTAGGCCGGTGATAATGAAAACGGAAAGAAAAGGCTAAAATAAAACGGAGATATTTCAAAGCAGGTGCCAGCAGAGGCCCAGGGTTGACGATGAAGCAGTGTTGAGAAAAGGAGCCCTGGCTAGGGGCTGCTTGCTTAGGAATGACTCAGGAACATGTCCAGAGTCTGAGTTTACCCAAGGGAGAGCAGGGCTGGGGGAGAGGGCAGACCATGTCATCACTCAAATTCCTAACAGTTTTCAAAGCCCTGCCCCTGCAATTTTGGAGGCTAGAGAGATCATCACCATCCCAATGGCGTTAAGAATCACCTTAGAAAAATTAAGTTCCACATTCTCCAAAGAAGCTTTAAAACAGGATAAATTCAACTGAAATTTAGGAGCCCTGGCTGGTAGCTCAGTTGGTTCAGAGTGTCGTCCTGATGCGCCAAGGTTGTGGGCTCAATCCCTAGTCAGAGAACACATACTAGTAAGAATCAACCAATGAATGCACAGATAAGTGGAACAACGAATCAATGTCTCTCTCTCTCTCTCTCTCTCTCTCTCTCTCTCAAATCAATCAATTTTTAAGATTTTTTTTATTCAATTTAAATTTATCTTTGAATTTCTAATTCTTTCCTAAGGATAACAAAATCCAAAGTCTTCTATTATATAAATGTCTGTTTTGGCAAAGCTTTAGTCAAAAAACAATTCTGTTGCCAGCATCTGCCAGTCAATAAAATTTACCGACCAGTCAAAACCTAATACACAGATTGTCTAAAGTCATCCTGTAGAGTGTAACTTTTATTCCATAGGTAGTATCTTTATTTTTGTTTAAAGCATTACATATATCTCCTTTTTCCCCCATTGACCACCCCCCAGTATCTTAAAAAAGTTGTTCCTCAAAAAAAAAGTTGTTCCTCTGTAGATTTTAAGTATACATATATATACACACACACACATATATATACATACATATACATATATATTTTTTATATACACACATATATGTATATCACACTGTCAAAACACTTGGGATTTTACATTTAAGTAAAGTGTCTTTTCTTCTCAATCCATTTTCACACACATTTAAGATAATTTTAACATACTGTCATTCTGGAACATTCTAAGAATCTAAGAATCCAACTTAAACTGGGGACAGGGACTAAACAGTGTTATGTTATGGGGGTTAGGGTGATGTGATTACAGGATTGTTGCTTTTCTCAATTCTTTCTAAATTTCCTTTAATTTTATTTAATCCCCTTTTCTTATTTTTAAAAAGGCTAAAAAATCCATATTTGGTCTCTTCCAGCAAGATCCTTATTTATTAGTCTCAACAGATATTCTTTGCCTCTTTCCCAAGAAAAGCATTCAATAGCTGGGCCGTACTTAATATAGTTTGGAATTAACAGTCTTGTTTGCCCATGTGTTCACCGTCATCCCCGTCAGCAGACAGGAGGGACTTCTGAGGACAGCCCGCTGCAGCAGAAGGCGGGCCGCGCCAGGGGCAGCCTGCCCGAGCAGGAGGCGAGGCTTTTACCCACCCGCGTTATTTTGCTGAAGAGCAATTTACTGACAGTATCAGCTTTTCAGGCTGCTCACTTGGTGTGCCCTAAAGTGAGAACAAATCACTCCACTCCAACCTGATTTACTGAAGGTCTGGGTTTAGCACAGACACAGCTGCCCACTTCAAAGTCCGACTGTCAATGAAGGAGCTTTCAGGAGAGAAGCGGGGAAGCCCGCACGGTAATGTTAGGCAGCTTCAGTTGTCCCATCTCATGCCATGTGCTCCACAGCTATGCGTTCTAAAAAGCTATTAATAAAGTCTAAATTATATTAGCCTAATCTTTTATTATGCAACCCCAATATTCCCCTACAATTTATATCTTATTGCTCAAAAGACCTGTTTCTCAAAAAGAGTGTTCTTGCCCTGGCCATTGTAACTGCGGTGGTTGGAGCATCGTCCGGTGCACTGAAGAGCCGTGGGTTTGATTCCCGGTCGGGTGTGTCTGGGGGCAACCAATTGATATTTCTCTCTCGCACTGATGTTCCTTTCTCTCTCTCCCCTTCTTTCCCTCTCCCCTTCCTCTCTCTAAAATCAATAAAAAGCATACCCTTGGGTTGAGCATTTTAAAAAGTCGTAAAAATAAAGTGTTCCCGTGTTATGTAACCGCCCTAGCTGGAGAAACCACTCAGATCAGAATGAATCCTGAGATGCTTAGCACCATCTGTGAAGCCTGAATTTACTGCTCTGCTAGCCATCCCACTCACACCTAGTGCTGAGCGTCCTCCCCACACGAAGACCCGCAAGTTTACATCCCAGAGGGGAGCTCTGCGCAGGGGCTGCGGCAATCACAGTGGGAACAGCACCAAGGAGAACATTTAAAGCTCCTTACGGAGGAAGTGTGTCAGGAGAGAAGATGCCCGGACCGGACCCGGGAAGCCCGCGCCCAGGCCGGCCTCCATGAGGTGGGCCTCCACCAGCCGCGAGCCCTCGACCTCCGCCCCGTCTGCGGCCAGTGGGGACCAGTGCAGAGGCCGCTGTGGTCCATCCAATGCCAGACAGCAGCTCCAGCCCAATGTAACAGCAGCCATGGTACTTAAGTGGTGATGCATGTTTAACACCGCAAAAGCACCTTTATATGACAGAGAACGAACAAATCCACCTCATTTTAGCTGTCCGTATTTGTTGCTGTTCACATGCTGAAATTTCAGTGTTTCGTGTGCTCTGCTTCAAACAATATCGAATGTTAAGAAACAGCTTAAGCCCTAGCTGGTTTGGCTCAATGGATAGAGCGTCGGCCTGCGGACTGAAGGGTCCCAGGTTCGAATCCAGTCAAGGGCAACATCCCCAATAGGGGGTGTGCAGGAGGCAGCTGATCGATGTTTCTCTCTCATCGATGTTTCTAGCTCTCTGGTATCCCTCTCCCTTCCTCTCTGTAAAAAGTCAATAAAATATATATTTTGAAAAAAAGAAATAGCTTAAAAATACACATGCAAAGCAGGGTAGTTCCAACGTTTAATTAAGGCCTGTGGTTGAATAGAGGAGACTAATCAAACTCTAAACACAATGAAAGGAAAATTACAGACAAAACCTGCCATGGAGCCAGGAGACTCTCCCCGTGCAGCGCTGTGGGAATGAGAGAGCAGGGGCAGCGACGGGCTTCTTTAAAAGGCAACAACTTTATTACCTGTACTTCCCAGGCTTCCCCAAAGACCTCCTAGTAAGTCTCCAAGTCTGAGCGGAATCAGCTTTTTCTTCACTCAGCTTCAGGAACTCCATAGACAACTAGCAAGATTTGGAAGGCGGGAAAGGATTGGCCCTCCACATGACAGGACACAACCCAGCCAAGGTGTCAAACACCACACACAGTGTGACTCCAAAAACTCAACCATCCATGGACCGAAAGCCGACACTAGTTTCCTGAGCAGAAGGAATTAGGGTTCCTGATAACGCTCCACAAAGAATTCTGTCTAAAGACCATTCTTCGCCTTCCAATCTCAATCACCAGGCATTCCAAGTAACAATAAATGATGACTGCACACATAGCATACTACCAGCACACCACCGCAGTTACATGGAGCGTATGTTAGCATACAGCAGGCTAAATACTGTTTATAAAATACATTACCATTTCATTAAAATGCCACCTTAAATTTAAGTCCATTCTTTGCCTGTGTAACTTCAAGTTTACACTTCCATGTGAATTAAGTTCTTAGGATAATGTAATTTATTAATAACTAGTGACACAGTGCACGGATTTGTGCACATTGAAAGGAAATGAAGTAGAAGGTGGCCGGAGGGGCAGGACTGGGCAAGATGGGCCAGACACACCCTGGAGCCAACCTCCCGTGGTCCCGCCCCAGCATCTGTGAAGTGAGCGGGGTCCCTTGGCAGGTGGGGTCCCTCGGCCTGGTCTGTGGGGATCAGGCCAAAACCGGCTCCCCGACATCCCCCGAGGGGTCCCGGAGTGTGAGAGGGCACTCTGCAAACTTGCTGTCGTACAGGGTGTGGAATGCAAACGCACGTGTGCAGTAAACCAGATTTAGGGCCGACAGTGCCCCAGCAACAACATAACCCACGGCCGAAGGTGGAATCACACGGCCCCACGAGGAATCGGGCTCCTCTCTGGTTTCAGGGTGCGTCACCCTAGAACTGCCACTGCCAAGTCACTGCAGCTCGGCAGCTCCTGTGTTGAGCGTCTGGCCCCTAGTGGTCAGTGCACGTCATAGGACTGGTCGGATGGGCAGAGAGACACATAGCATATTAGCCTTTTATTATATTTTATATAATAAAAGGCTAATATGCAAATCAACCGAACAGTGGAACAACCAGTTGCTATGATGCGCACGGACCACCAAGGGACAGATGCTCAATACTGGAGCTGCTCCCTGGTGTTCAGTGCGCTCCCACAGGGGAAGTGCCACTCAGCCAGAAGCAGAGTGCAGAGGTGGTGATGGGAGCAGTGCAGAAAGCGGGCCTAAGCCATCAGCCAGACATCCCCAGAGGAATCCCAAACTGCAAGAGGGCACAGGCTGGGCTGAGGGACGCCCCCCACATCCCCATATGCATGAATTTCATGCACCAGGCCTCTAGTATAGATAATAACTTCCAAAGGGCCAGGATACAATTTTGAAAATATTTCTATCTTCGTAGCACACAGCTCCTGTTTAGATCTGGAAAGGTCAAATCTTGTAGAGGAAGACCTCCACACATGCTGGGGGAGCCTCCTCCCATGAAGCCAGGTGGCGAGGGGCCTGCACCAGGACCACTGCTCCACAGGGCGCCCAGCCTTGGGACGAACCCCAGTCCAGGCACAGCCGGTCCCCTGGCCACAGGCCAGCTGGTTCACACCGTCCCAGCTAAAACCTTCCCTCTGCTTCCTCCCTTCAATCATCCTGTTACTCCTAGGCTGTGCGGGGTTGGACCTGATTGTGGAACTGGAGTTCAAGATGAAACCCTCAGAAGTGGCCAATACAATATTCAGGAGGCCGAGACGTAACAGGCACCAAAGACCTCACTTTCGAGTCAACTGTGAAGCCGGTAAATTATTCAGCTGGAAATCAGGTCACTGATAAAGGACCCCAGAAAGCGAACACTCCCTCTTCCTTACACTGCAGGTGACCAAGGCCGGGGGGCCCCAAGGGTCTGGGCCTCCTCCTGCGGCTGCTCTCACAGGACATCATGTCAGCATCTGCCTCAGGAGCAAAAAGCCGAGGGAGGCCAGCCCTCTAGAGAACGTGGCACCTGAGCTTTAACCTGTGGACACCGCTCTGGCGGGCAGGAGGCCTTCTTCCAGAGCACACTGGCTTGTTCCTCATGTAAACAGCAGCCTGATCAGCCCCGCAGATTAGAAACGACTGGTTCGCACTGCACGTCCTACCAGGCAGAGAACACAGATGACCCCAGGGCAGGAGTCTCACAGGTGCGGCCTGAACATGGCACAGGCGGGGTCTGCCCACCAGGTCGTTCTAGGGGAGTCCGAGGGTCTTGACAAGACGCCCACGTTAGCAGAAGGCGGAGCCAGAGGGTTTCACTGCCTTCTGGAGTCTAATGACCATTAAGTGGCTTAATCAAAGTTATGCCCCCATAAAGCGTAGCAGGTCAGCTGACCAAGGACTGCAGCGTCGTGGATCCCTGAATGAAGCGGAGAAGGCACGCAAGGATCAGGGGAAGGAAGTTCTCAAGGGACTCCCACATACTGGCAATTCCCACCACCCCAAATACTGCAGGGGGCTGGCGCAACCGCCAGGAAAACATCGACTTGCTCCTGCGTGGTGTGCTCCAAATAAGGCTCTCAACCCGAATCGCCCGTGGAGCCCCGGTGACGGGGATGTAGGACGGCTGTCACCTAGGAGATGCCCACGGGCGGGGCCCACGGGCGGTGGGGGAGGCAGACGCACAAAGCACACTCGGCGGCCCCCACGGGCCAGCCGCGCGCGTGGGGTGCGGGGGAGGGGGGGACGACCGGACGCTGATCCCGGACCCCAACGCGCGGGGCGGGGGCGGATATGCAGGCAGGGCTGCAGGAAATGATAGCCAGGCTCCAGGGAGGATCTAGGAAGCGGCAGGGGCGACGGCCCGGCAAGGGGTGGGGGAGGGACGGAGGATGTGGCTCCCGGGGCAGGATGAGGGGGCGGGACTGCCGGACGCGGACGTGCGAAGGCCGCGGAGGGACCCGCGCGCCCGGAGCGACCCGAGAGGGACCGGCGGCGGGTGGGGCGGCGGCCGGAGGGCTGCGCGGAGGCGGCAGCCGGGTGGGGAGGCGCGCGCGCACTTACCCCACTCGAGGAACTCGGCCACGTACTTGTCGCGGCGCAGGGCCGAGTGGCTGCACTCGGTGTACAGGCAGACGAGCACGTCGAGCAGCGTCTCCACGCTCAGGGCGCTCTCGTGGCGCCAGGGCCCGTCGAGGAGCAGCTGCTCCAGCTTCTTGAGCCGCACCTTGGCCGACATGGTGCCGCGCGGCCCGCTCCCCACGCGCCCGCCTCTCGCCGCCCGCTCGGCAGGCCGTCAGGGCGCGCCCTCGGGGCCCCGGCGGCCGCGAGCCCGGGCAGCGCCTGGTCGCCGCCCCGTGCGCGTCGTCGCGCGCCGGCCTAGGCCGACATCTTGGGCTCGGTCCCGGCGGCGAAGCGTCTGGGGCGCCGGGCCCCGCGGGTCCATGGGCCGGTCTCCTCCCCTCGGCGCCGCCGCCCTCTCCGCCCGGCGCGGCCCGCCCCGCCCGCGGCCCTCGGCCCCGCCCGCGGCCGCGCCCTCCCCGCCTCCCTGGAGCGAGCGGACCCGAGCGCTGCGCAAGCCCGGCCGGCGCCCCAGCCCGACCCAGCCCCGACCCGGGCCCAGCCCCGCGGCCCGCAGCCAACCAGGGCGCGGCCAGGCGGGCGCAGCCAACCACGGCGGGGCCGGCCGTCGCCGCGCTGACCTCAGCGCGCCGCCCCGCCCTGCGTCCCGGCTCCAGGCTCCCGGCGGGATCGGGCCTCGCCGCTCGCCGTAGGGAGGCGGGATGCCGGGAAGGCGGGGCGGAAGGCGGGAGCCAGTGCGCCGCCGAGATTGCGGCGCCGGCGCGTGCGCAGGCGCGCGCGCTCTGCGGACCGGCTTCCAGGGTCCCGAGCCGGGAGCCCACCTCCGAGTGGACGGGCGGGAGACCGAGGCCGGGACAGCGCCCGGTGCATTCGCGGTGGCCACGTCCCGTCCCGCTGCCCCGCGCGCCCCTCCCGCAAACAGACGTCCCGGGGAGACAGTTGGGTCGGAGGCGGCCGGCTGTGGGTCTCCGGCCTGGGTCCCCCGCGAGGCGCTGGTTGTGCTGAGGCGGTTGGCTTATTGGGGTGGCGGGGAGGAGGGTGGTGGACACCCCGGCCCAGACCAACCCGGGCGGCGGGAGAGGAGGGGCCGGCGGGAACCCGTGGGCGGTCACCCAGGCCCTGGGGTGGGTGAGGCCGGGAGCGAGGGTGCGGGGCTGCGGGCCCCTGGGAACGGGAACGGGAGGAGGCGGCCTCGGTAGGGGCAGGGCGGCCACGCGGAGCCCGTGGTGGGGCGGGTAGAGGGTTGCAGACGGAAAACCGAAGGAGTCTGTAGCGAACCAGCCCACGGGGGTAGGAGTGAGCATAGCGGCTGCCCCTGTCGGCGTCTCGACTGGGGAAAGGGCAAGAGGGAGACTCGGGGCGGCCAGAAACGCCGAATTTGACTGGGACGGTGGTTCACAGGGGTGCCCGTAGGCAGCAGTCTTCACACTGTGCAAACCACTTGCTGCAATTACACCTTAATTTTTGAAGAGCTAGTCATTGGTGCTGGAGGCCAGAGGAGTGGTTTCTTGGGGGCATTATGAGCTGGAAGGGGTGCGAGGGAGGCTTCTGGGGCGGCAGGAACAGTCTGTGTCTTGATTAGGCAAACCCAGCTCATTGCGTGGGCCATTACATACAGAAAGCTTCAACCGTTTTCTAGATCTGCGTGCACTGGCCGACCAGTGTCCGAGTGGCTGGGCATCCATCCAGCTGTGAACCGGGAGGTGGAGGTTCAGTTCCCGCTGGGGCTGTGCCCGGGTTGCAGTCCCCAGTAGGGGGCGTGCAGGAGGCAGCCTGGTTCTCTGGCATCATTGATGTTTCTCTCCCTCTTCCTCTCTGAAATCAATAAAAAACATATACTTAAAAAATGTAAATAAATATTTGTGCACTTTACCGTGTGTGTATAATACCTCAAAAAGGAAGAAGAAAAAGGGTCGTGCCAACCTGGCTCAACACCAAAGATTTCCCACTGGTATTAAGGTAAAAACCGAATTCTTTACCTTGGCTTTTAAAGAATTGGGTGATCAGACATCTGAATTTATCTGGGATAGTCCCTATTTTGTGTCTTTGTTTCAGTGTAAGTATAACAATGTCCTTCGTCCCCACAATGTCCCCATTTGGGCAGTATATCTCTTCATCTCCAGACCCAGCTGGCTCAGCCTGTCCCTGCCTAGCCCTCTACCCCCCACCCTCTTCAATCTCAGACTGCAGTCTCACAGGCCTCCTGGCTGTTCCTCAACTGTCCCTGTCCCCTCCTGCCCCAGGACCTTTGCACTTGCCAAGCCCTCCGCCTTGGACGCTCCTCTCCAGCCGCCCTCACTTTGCTCAGCACCCGCCTGTTTTTCCTGGCTGGGGTCCGTCACAGTCCACTGCACCTCCAGATAAGGGCCAGTGTTAAGCTCTGAGGAATCCCTTGAAAGCCACCCTCACTAGGCTTCAGGTGAAGGGCGGCACGCCCCATGCTCTGTGCCCCGGCAGGACCACGTTCCCAGACCCCCTCTCTTCCTCACTCGCCTCCGAATCCAGGTCTGGGACCGGTTTCCAATTACTGCCCTTGACAGTTACATATGGTGACCTGACACCTGACTTGAGAATCCACATCTGTTGTCTCCTGAAATTTCCATTTAGTGTTCTGATACGTTTTACAGCACGTACACAGGACACAAGTCATTGTCCCTCTGCTAGGCAGCCCTTGTGTTTGTCCGCCTGGTACCCCCTACACACTCCCCCCTGCCCTGTGAGTCTCCACTCTGCTCGTGGGGTCCTAGAGGGGCCGCCATGGGGAGTGGGCATGTCCCCCAGACCCAGCTGGTCAGCTCTCCATCCCCCTGATCAGGGGTCGCTGTGTGATTTGAGCCAGACCCATCAGATGACTTCTTTAGGGTGTTTTATACGAAAACTAGGAGAGAGGATGCTTGTCTTTTCCTTCGACCAGAGGCAGGTAAACTTCCTGCAAAGGGCTCGTGTCCACGACAGGAGTGTCCACCAGGAAACAGTCCTGCTTCCGAGGCAGTAACGCTGAGGCGCGAGGCGCGCCGCCCCCCGACTGGTTCTGGTTCCTCTGGCCCTGCCCCAGCCAGCAGAGAAGGGTCCCCGTGACCCCAGGCCTCAGAGGGAAGTGAAGTAGTTCTCCACGTGGGGCAGGCAGTGTGAGGAGTCCCAGGGGTTCCCTGTGGTGCCTCATGGCTCTTCCTCTTGGGAAAAGGGAAGGAGCTCATTAGCCACAGGCCCATAAAGGACCCCTGTCCTGAAGGAACAGAAGTTTGGGTCACCCCACCGCCCCCCGGGCTGAAAGGAAGCTGCTGAGGAGCCGGAGGAGGAGGAAGGACGGGGCTGAAGACGCGGGGAAGCGGGCACTGTCAGCGTTCCTCGTGGGCTTTCCTTTTTATTTCTTTTTTTAAAATATGTCTTTGAAATTTATTTATTTTATTTTTTAAATGCATTTTTATTGATTTCAGAGAGGGAAAGAGAGATAGAAACATCAATGATGAAAGAGAATCACTGATTGGCTGCCTCTTGTACACCCCCTACTGAGGATCGAGCCCACAACCCAGGCAGGTGCCCTTCACTGGAATCGAACCCGGGACCTTTCAGTCCGCAGGCCGACGCTCTATCCACTGAGCCAAACCGGCCAGGGCCGGACTTTTCTTTCTGCCTGTCGCCACCCACCCTGTATGAAGGGCACTTCTGCTGTCCAAGGACTCAGGCTCCAGGTGGGCATACTCTCGGGAGCCATCCCCACGACCACCAGAGGCCAGTGATGGGACATTGCGTGCCCTGGTGTCAACACATTCCCCTATAGGACGAGGGGATGCAGAAGGCACGAGGGTGGATGCCGGAAGCCGGTCCATCCTTGCTGCTTGACACAGTCGCTGCAGGGAAGAAACATCTGCACAGCATATGTTCCAAGGGACCTGGCATATATGGCATATTGTTCTTAATATGTTTGCTCCCCTTCTTAGCGCTATGTGTTCTAACCAGGGCCACCTCCCCGAGAAAGGTTGTTTCCCCAGGTGGGGATGTTTCCCTGGAGTTAGGGATTAACAGGACTAAGGAAGGGAATAAATCAGTAAAACCCCCTAGTGTTACAGAAATACCGTGTACTACTTATGAAGAACTTAGACTAAGACTGTTGGCAATAAATTTGGGACTTGCTAGGCCCACATCCCCAGGGGTCTACCCACCAGAGAAAGTACCAAAGCCTATGCCCCTGAAAACCCGCCGACGCAGGGCAGTCCCAGGGAAGACCACCAGCAAGGCTAAGAGGACATAACCTTTACTTGGGCCACAGAATAGGAAAACCTCCTTCAGTTACTTCCTTGTAGCTGAACAGTAGAGCAGTAGAGTAGTGACCTTGGAATGGAGATAACAAACTAGCCCTTATAATGGAACACAGAGACTAACCTTTGGAATAGAATGGATAGGATTAAAATCAACAGAGCTAGATGGAGATAAGATTTTTAGCAAAGGTCAGATAAGAAACTATAAACATAAAACAAGGAACTGTAGAAGGTCAAAGGAGGACCCAAAACATACCATGATGTAACTATAGAGGCATGCTTATAGAATCGAGTAGTATAAATACAGCGGTAACAGGACAACAAAGGAACCCAACTGTGCTGATGATCTGAACGCTGTCTCTGTGTCCTTCATTCTTCGCCGATGCCGTCCACACCTTTGGGAACCCCTGGACCGCTGGGGCTGGACGCCGGCAGGTGGAGAGCGTGCCTTTCCCGGTGAAGGTCCACTCTCCACCCCTTTGTGCCCCAAATGGGCTGTACCCATGGGAAGGGGGGCTGGGGAGAGGGAGCTGCTATCTACTCGCCCCCTCA
The DNA here is from genome assembly GCF_014108235.1 of Myotis myotis. NCBI lineage: Eukaryota > Metazoa > Chordata > Mammalia > Chiroptera > Vespertilionidae > Myotis > Myotis myotis. The sequence continues at coordinate 147,164 of NW_023416348.1, read as the reverse complement.
CTCAGTCACAGCTGCCTGGGACCCTCGTCTAGAAGCAGCTGTTCCCAGGTTCTGGCCACCCCACCCTCCCGCTGCCCCCAGAGCACCCAGAGGTGGCCGCAGCTCGCTGACCCTGCCAGCCTTGGGAGCTCCCCATCCCTTCCCTGCCCAGCCCCTGCCCACACCTCGGTAAACAGGCCACTTTTCCTGCTCTCAATTGCCCTGTCCCCGTGTGCCCCTGCTGGGACTCGAATGGTCATATGTACAATAATAATCATTACTAGGTTGTTTGCAATTAAAATAATGAAAACCACCTGGCCGGCATGGCTCAGTGGTTGAGTGTCGACTATGAACCAGGAGGTCACGGGTTCGATTCCTGGTCAGGGCACATGCCCGGGTTGTGGGCTCCACCCCCAGTAGGAGGCATGCAGGAGGCAGCCAATCAATGATTTCCTCTCGTCGATGTTTCTTGCTCTCTCTCCCTCTCCCTTCCTCTCTGAAACCAATAAAAATGTATTTAAAAATAAAATAATGGAAATGTAAACGTCCATCGGTAGACACAGGTAACTGCGCATCCATGACATGGGATTTCGTGTAGCCCTAAGAAGTGATGGAGGTGCACTCATTCCACCAGCCCAAAGCGCGGGGCGGCTACTCGTCAGCCCCCAGGCAGAGGCCAAGACAGACACCCGAGCGTCCACTCCAGGCCAGGACAGACCGCAGGCCGTGCACAAGAGTGAGCAGGGAGAATTCCAGAGCTGAGGGCTGCGAAGAAAGTGGCCGCCATGTGATGGGAGGGCGGGTGCCTGCCGTAGGTGGGGGCGCAGGGCCTCCACAGCGGGGGGCTGTAGCTGAGAAGCCGGCAAGAGGAGGCCCGGCGGCCCCTCTCCGGTAGGAAACCCGCAGGCACCCAAGGGGACAGGCGGCCAGGGCGGAGGCAGAGGGGAGGGGCCTTGGCCGTGGGAGTCACTGCAGAGGCTGCGCCGGCTGCCAGGCCGCGTCCTGCGGGCCTGCGGCTGCGGTGACCCTGGCAGTGGCTCCTGAGGTTTCCTGCCGCCTGGCTCGCGGGGCCACAGCTCTTCCTGAGGGTGTTTCTCTTCCTCCTCGTGCTCCAGGCTGACAACGGGAGGACTGAAGTGGGCAGCGCAGCAGTGCCCTGCAGGATGGGACACAGACATCCCCCTCGGTGTGTGCGAGGAGGAGGAGAGCCAAGGGGCCAGGGAGGCAGGTCAGACAGGCCTCTCTCCAGGTCCTGCCTCTCCTCCCTGCCACCTGGGGTAGCCCTGCCCTCCATCCCCATGCGTGTCCTTGCAGGGGCCGCTCCACTGCCACAGCCGTGTGCCCCGCATCCCCAAATACAACCCCAGCCGTGCCCAGCAGCTGCCACAAGGATGCCCTGTGGGCTGGGCGCGAGGACTGGCCTAGCTGGGACCCGGCTCCTCGTCTGAAAGGGAGATGGAGACCCCCTGGCAGAGTCCGTGAGGCGCAGCCGGCAGCCACACAGGTACCGCGCCCGCGGGCAGCCACAAGGGTACCGCGCCCGCAGGCAGCCACACAGGTACCGCACCTGTCGGCAGTCACACAGGTACCTCCCCCGCGGGCAGTCACACAGGTACCGCAACCGCGGGCAGCCACACAGGTACCGCAACCGCGGGCAGCCACACAGGTACCGCAACCGCGGGCAGCCACACAGGTACCGCAACCGCGGGCAGCCACACAGGTACCTCCCCCGCGGGCAGTCACACAGGTACCGCACCCGCGGGCAGTCACACAGGTACCGCGGGCAGTCGCACAGGTACCGCGGGCAGTCGCACAGGTACCGCGGGCAGTCACACAGGTACCGCGCCCGCGGGCAGCCGCACAGGTACCGCGGGCAGTCACACAGGTACCGCGCCCGCGGGCAGTCGCACAGGTACCGCCCCCGCGGGCAGTCACACAGGTACCGCGGGCAGTCGCACAGATACCGCGGGCAGTCACACAGGTACCGCGGGCAGTCGCACAGATACCGCGGGCAGTCACACAGGTACCGCACCCGCGGGCAGTCACACAGGTACCGCGGGCAGTCGCACAGGTACCGCGGGCAGTCGCACAGGTACCGCGGGCAGTCGCACAGGTACCGCGGGCAGTCGCACAGGTACCGCGGGCAGTCGCACAGGTACCGCGGGCAGTCGCACAGGTACCGCGGGCAGTCGCACTAGTGTACCGCGGGCAGTCGCACAGGTACCGCGGGCAGTCGCACAGGTACCGCGGGCAGTCACACAGGTACCGCGGGCAGTCACACAGGTACCGCCCCGCGGGCAGTCACACAGGTACCGCGGGCAGTCACACAGGTACCGCGGGCAGTCACACAGGTACCGCACCGCGGGCAGTCACACAGGTACCGCGGGCAGTCACACAGGTTACCGCGGGCAGTCACACAGGTACCGCGGGCAGTCGCACAGGTACCGCGGGCAGTCACACAGGTACCGCGGGCAGTCACACAGGTACCGCGGGCAGTCGCACAGATACCGCGGGCAGTCGCACAGGTACCGCGGGCAGTCGCACAGGTACCGCGGGCAGTCGCACAGGTACCGCGGGCAGTCACACAGGTACCGCACCCGCGGGCAGTCACACAGGTACCGCAGGCAGTCGCACAGGTACCGCGCCCGAGGGCAGTCGCACAGGTACCGCGGGCAGTCGCACAGGTACCGCGGGCAGACACACAGGTACCGCGGGCAGTCACACAGGTACCGCGGGCAGTCACACAGGTACCGCGGGCAGTCACACAGGTACCGCAGGCAGTCACACAGGTACCGCGCCCGAGGGCAGTCGCACAGGTACCGCGGGCACTCACACAGGTACCGCGGGCAGTCACACAGGTACCGCGGGCAGTCACACAGGTACCGCGGGCAGTCACACAGGCACCGCACCCTCGGGCAGTCACACAGGTACCGCACCCGCGGGCAGTCACACAGGTACCGCGGGCAGTCGAACAGGTACCGCACCCGCGGGCAGTCACACAGGTACCGCGGGCAGTCACACAGGTACCGCACCCGCGGGCAGTCACACAGGTACCGCAGGCAGTCGCACAGATACCGCGGGCAGTCACACAGGTACCGCGCCCGAGGGCAGTCGCACAGGTACCGCGGGCAGCCACACAGTCGTACTCATGGAGGGCATCCCGGCAGTGGTGATGGAGGGAGGCAGGGTGCCATCACCAGCCTGTGCACGCTGCCGCTGCTGGCACTCCTCCACCTGCCCTCTCCCCATCCTCCGTGGCCAGGGGCACCTTCCCAGAGGCTGGCTCTGACACAGCTCCCGCTCCGGAGCCTTCCATGGCCCCCTGACTCCACCACCCGCCCCCCCCGCCCCCCAGCGACAAACGGTCCTTCTGAACCTCTGATACAGGGTTCTCCGCCTTCCAGCAAGAGAACCAGGTGCTGCCTGGACGGCGGGCGGGGTGGAGGCTGGACCAGGAAGCCAGGGAGGCGGCGCCGGAGTGGAGGGGCCTCTGAGGACGCCCACTGCGGCTTCACTGCCAACACTCACAGTGCCTGGGCCCAGCCCTGAAGTGGGGACAGGACTCACCCCCTTTTCGGAAGAGCAGCCAGAGGCTCGGGCAGAGGAATAACTGCGGGTCATGGCAGGGCGGCATCTGAGCCCCGAAACGCAGGCCCAGCACCCCTCGGCGTTGGCACCCCGCCGGCTGCCTTCCTCGGAGCAGCGGGAGCCTCTTCCCAAGAGCAGCCCTGGGAGCGGGACTGAGCCGCGGCCTCTGTTTGCCAGCACCCCCCGCCCCGCCGCCCACTGAGGCTCACGGTGGGCCAGGGACCCCCTGGGGGGTCAGTAAAGGAGCGAACTAGTCTCCCCTCCTGAGGCCAGCGAGGCCTGGGCAGCCGAGCACAGAGCTGTCCCGGGCGGTCAGGCTGCGGGCGGACAGAGGAGGCCTGAGGGGCAGACCAGGACACCCCTGTCCCTCTGTGGGCGCCCCACCCACCCAGCAGCGCCGGCCCTGGGGCTGGTCAGACACTGGACCCGCCCTGCGGCCTCGGCCCCCCCTACCCCAGGGCTGGGCGACAGGGGAGGGAGCCAGGGTGCGGGACCTTCAGGGCGGAGCTGGGGGGGCGGTGCGGGGCCTCACCTGACAGCCGGGGAGGGTTCCCAGCCTACCCCACCCTGCCCCGCAGGCTGAGGACGCAGGGGGTGACGCCCCGGTGGGCGCAGGGGCCCCCCCGCAGCGCCCTCCGCCCTGAGGGCGCGCACACCACACAGCTCACCCCTCGCGGAGCTCAGCGGCCTCTCGGACCCCGAGCGCGCAGGGGCCCCCTGACGGGCCGGGAGCGGGGAGGCCGGGCTTCTCCCCCCCTCACCCCCCAGCTGGGCCAGGGCCGCCCTCCCACCCGTCCCGCGCCGCTCCCCACCTCCCCGCAGTCCGCGCCCCGAGCGCACCCCCTGGAGCGCAGGGCTTGGGGGCCTCGGCCCGACTCGCGAGGCGCGCCCGGTGCGGGGTCCTGCGGGTTGGGTGGCCGAACACAGGAGGCCGCGGTGGCCCGCGCGGCTGACCGACCGGCAGGAGGTCAGGGCGGGGCGGGAACCTGGAGGGGCGGGGCCTGGGGGAGGGTCGGGGCGGGGGGAAGGGGAGGCGGGGAAGCGGGAGGGCGCCCGGCCCCACCTCGCCCGCCAGGCTCCGGCCTCGAACCGCTGCGCCCCAGGTGCGGGCGGGGCTGGAGCCGAACCGAGTCCCCCACTCCGCCCCTCCCCCGGGCCCCCGATTTTGCTCCGGCCCCTCCCCCAGGCGCGCGGGGGCGTTCACGCTTGGGGGGGTGTCCAGCCCAAAGAACCGGTTGAACCGAGGCTCCCCGGGTGGGCGGTTTCTGCGTCACCCGCGGGCCTGACACCCGTCGGGCTGCCCGCAGGGACCCGGCCGCTGGAAGGTCGGGGGGAGGGGACGGGGCGGGAGGCGGGGGACCGGGCGGGGGACGGGGCCGAGCCCGGGCGGGAACGGGGGTGCGGCTCCCACCCCCACGCCCGGGCCCCGGGGTGGCGGGGCAGAGCTCTCGGCCGCCCGGTGCGGGTGGGTGGCCGCGGTCCTGGGCGACTTCGCGGGCGTCGCAGCTCCCGCTCCCCCGCTGCCGTGGCCAACGCCGTGGGCGACCGGCCTCGGGTCCCAGCCGCGGCCCAGCTCACGGCCGCGCCGGGCCCCACCCCGGGCTGCCCCTCCTTCCATGCCCACCTGCCCCAGGCCACCTGTCCCGTCACCTGTCCTTCAAGCCGGAAACCAAGCGTCCCCTCCATTACCCGGCTATGACTCTGAGGGGCCGGCCCAGCTCCGGACCCAGCCCGCCCAAGCCCGACCCCGAATCCTCCCCAGTCCCGCACCCCCACGCTCCCCAGTCCCGCACCCCCATCCTCTCCAGTCCCGCACCCCTACCCTCCCCAGTCCCCCGACCCCCAAGCTCCCCAGTCCCCACCCCCATCCTCCCCAATCCCCCGACCCCCATGCTCCCCAGTCCCCACCCCCATCCTCCCCAGTCCCGCACCGCCACCCTCCCCAGTCCCCCGACCCCCATCCTCCCCAGTCCCCACCCCACCCTCCCCAATCCCACACTCCCATCCTCCCCAGTCCCCCACCCCCACCCTCCCCAGTCCCGCACCCCCATGCTCCCCAGTCCCGCACCCCCACCCTCCCCAGCCCCGCACCCCCATGCTCCCCAGTCCCGCGGGTCGAGCTCCCGGCGCGGGGACGAGCGAGTGCCGGCGGGCGGCCTGGGAAGTGGGGAGCAGGCGCCTCCTCCCCAGGGAGCGGGTGTCAGCGCCACGCGGTGCCCGGGCCCTGGATCCTCCGGCTTCGCCTCCCATGCTCGGACCCCCCACTCTCTCTGAGCCTCAGTTTCTCCGGCTGCGCCGGGGCGGAAGCTACAGGTGGCGGCGGCGCCACGCGGGGAAGGAGGGTCACCAGGGCCTCCTCTGGCTCGCGCACCCCGGAACCCTCGCCCCGCCCACCCCGGGGGGAGGAAGGGGGCGCAGCCACTCGCAGAAACAGAGGGAGAGACAGGCTCCGAGCTACCAGTCCACGGGGAGAGCGGGGCGGGGCGGGGCGCGGCAGCGCTGGGGCTTCCCCCACCCCCACCCCCACCCCCACCCCCACCCCCACCCCCACCCCCACCCCCACCCCCACCCCCACCCCCACCGCGGGAGGGGAGCCAGGCCCCAGGCCCGCAGCCGGCGTCTGCCTTTCTGTCCGAGGCGCGGAGGAGGGGGGCGCCCTGGCTCTCCGCCCGCGCGGCGCGGGTCTCTGCTGCGCGGCCGCTGAAGTCTCAGGGCAGCCGGGAGGGGGCGCTCGAGCGAAGCCATGAACCGGAGCGGGTCCCCAGGGGCCTGGGGCGGGCGGCCTGGCAACCTGGCTGGCGCCCAGCCTCAGGCTCCATTCGACCCGGCGGGCAGGGCAGGTCTAGGGGACAGGCCTGGGTCCTCCTCTCCCCACTCCAGCCCCGCTGGGAGGACAGAGTCCCCACCCCCATGATCTGCCCCCACCTCCTGCAGCTGGGCGTCGGCGGGCACGGCGCAGGCCTCCAGGGATGCTGTGGCGTAGCGGTGGCAATGCTCGCGGCTCCGGGTTACCACGACCCTGGGAAGGACGCCCTGCTCCCAGGGGGCTGCTCTTATGATGGCGTTTTTTAAACTATGAAATCTGGTTATTTATATTAGGAAGAAATGTCCAGAAACTTTGCGCAGTCAGCCAATACTTAGGGGCGGAGGGTTTAGTGTTGGGGCAAGACCCTTGAGATCCCTGACTTTCCTTCTAGTGAGGCAGTAGGTAGGAGAGGGGGACGTGTTCTCCAGCCAGACCCTCCTCTTCCCGCGGCCGATTCACCCCCCTGGGACCGTCCACTCCTCCCCTGGGGTCATTTACTTGGGACCCTCTGCCCACCAGCCCCCCAAAGGCCGAGGGGCTCAGCCCTGGGCCTGCCTCTCGCAGGGGGTCAGCACGTGAGGACAAGTGTAGGACGGCCGTGCCCGTGCCCGTGCCACGCTTCCACATATGCAATGTGTCAGATTAACCAAGTGCTGTTTTGTTGCTTTGCGCTACTGTGACCTTGGCGGAGTCTGGGGTGTTTTACCCAAGAATGGCCACGAGAGGGCTCCGAGAGCGAGCCTTCCTGGCCCTGCGCTGTGCCCTTAACGCCACCACCCCAGGGACACCCAGACCCTGACGCTGCCCTCCCCTCCATCCCCGCTTTGGAGGGTGAATGTGTGGGTGAGGGGGCTGGGCAGGGGACAGTTTCAATCTCAGAGATGGTTGCTCTTCAGTCTTCAGTTAGTCCAGTCCGTCCTTCTACTGGATTGGCGGGGACGAGGAGGCTCAGCGAGGGGCGGGGCTCCCAAGGACTCAAAGCAAAGGCTGGGCGTGGCCAGGACGAGCTCTTGCCTCCAGATCTGCCCGTTTCCTGTGGAAAGGTCCCTGGGGGGCGGGGCTGAGGGGAGGGGTGGGGGAGGGGGGAGGAGAAACAGAATGGAAGGCTGGAGGCAAAGATGGGACTCAAGGCTGTCTCTGCAGGCTCAGATATGGGCCTCCAGGCCCAGCTGTAAAGAGACTTCCTGTCCCCAGTTTTCTGCTCCTGGTCAGAGCTTCACTCCACAAGGGCCTTGGGCCCTATTAGGAGCAACCCCAGGAGCTGTGACAACCATCAGCTAACACCTTGGATGACATCCAACACCTTAGGTGACAGCAGCACCCTCATTAACAAGTACCGAGAGCAATTCTGCCCACGTGGAAAGGAGGGGGGTGGCCTTGTGGGGGGAGGGGGTGGAAGGGGGAGCATGCAGCACACACTTTCTGGTCACCTGTGTGTCTGGGTGTTGAGAGCCACAGTGGCCACTGCAGCGTTGTGACCATAAGGTTCAGGGGCTTTCTGGTTCAGGGGCTTCCGAGTGGACAAGTGTATGTATATGAGCGGAGGTCTCCTGAGAAGTTAGCTGCCTGGGGACTTGCCTGCCTAAAACCTCCCGGCGGCTCCCTGTGTCCTCAGGCCCCCACCCTCAGGGACCCTCCTCAGTCAGGTAGTCCTAGCCATGCATGATCTCTGCCAGCCTGTTTTTCCAGTCTCACCTCTCTCTTTAAAAAAAGATTGATTTCAGAGAGGAAGAGAGAGAAACATCAATGATGAGAGAATCATGGATCAGCTGCCTCCTGCACGCCCCCTACTGGGCATCAAGCCTGCAACCTAAGCATGTGCCCTGACCAGGAATAGAACCGTGACCTCCTGGTACATAGGTGGATGCTCAACCCTGAGCCACGCCGGCCTGGCACGGTCTCACCTACCTTTACACTCACATCGTCAGGTCTCCCACGCCACAGACAGTGCCCAGAGCCGGCCTCGCTTGATTCTGCTGTGACGCCGCCACTCCAGGTCCTCGTGATGAGCTGGTGCAAAGAGCTCCAGCCATGCCATGGCCAGAAGATAGAGGCACCCGGACTTTGACACAATGTCTGTACATGTTTACACGGATGCGTCTCTATGCCATCTGTCCCCTCTGTGGACCATTACACCCTGAATTCATCAGACCATGAATATGGATGGGATCTTCTCCCTCTTGATGATCCCAGAACCCAGCACTAGAACTAGTGATAAATGTTTAATATTATATTGATCAGTAAGTACAGGTTTAGTTTATGAATGAATGGGCAAAAGAATGGTAAGAAGAGGGATGGATGGATGGGGATGGATGAGTGAGTGATGAAGATGGGTGGTGGAGAGATGGAGGTGAGAACGGCTCACTGATGTGTATGTGTATGGATAGCATACGAACAAAATACAAGGATAATAGAAGAACGCATGTCAGGTTGATGGACAGGTGACTACTAGGTAGGTGGGTGGTTGGTGGGGATGAAGGACTGGAAGGGGAGGTGAGTAAGCGGATGGATGATGCAGTGGTAGAATGGGGGGTGAATAGATGTATAGATAATGGTTGTATAGGTGCGGGGAGCATGATAGATGGAGGTGCTAGATTGTGGGTGGATGGAAGTTGGTGGGCGGTGGGCAGCTCTGTAATGGTAGTTGGCTAAGATTGTAAATTGGATGGAGGGTAAGGGGCTATGGACACAACATTTGATGACTTGATGGATACTGAAAGAACCTATAGTGGATTAATTGCAGGTAACAGGTGGTGGCTGGTGGCTGAACCATAGAAGTATGGATGGATGGTGGATAAATAGGCAGTGGATGATGGTGATGGATCTATCCATAGAGAATGGATAAATAGATGAGATATAAATGTGAATGTATATACAATTGATGGGTGGATAATGAATGGTGGACAAGTATCTGGTGGCTGGATAGTGCATGAATGGGGGAATAGATGGCAAATAAATGGATGGTTCCTAGGTGGATGGGTAATGGAATGTGTACTGTGGAAGTGGAGATGGAAGGTGAACAGTGAATAGATAATGGATTCTGGATGAATAGATGATCATTAGGTGATTAATGGATGATGGTTGATACATGGCAATATCTTGGAAAAGGGATTCATGAAAGGCGGGGGGTGGAGATGGTGGAGGGATGGATGGATAGTAAGTGGTGAGTGGTATATGGCAAATAGATGGCTTAGTATTTAAATGGAGGAAATAGATGGCAAGTGGATGGTGAATGGATAATGAATGAAGATGGATATTGAATGAATAGTGAATAATGGATGGAGGATAATGCACAAATAATGAATAGATGGATGTGTACTCTATCCTGAGAACCTAGAATAATGCTTGGCACATAGAAGGCACTCCATAAATCTTCTAGAATAAATGAATATGGATGGGTGGTAGATGACACTTGAATGGGCTTTGGATGAATAGTGAATTATAGCTGGGTGGCGGATGGATAGACAGAAGATACTGTGAGATGGACGATGAATGGATAGATAGGAATAAGAGATGGTTGGGTGGTAGGTGGTTGGTAGGGAGGTAGTTGGTGGATTGTAGTTCATAGAAATATGAATGGATGAGGGATTACGAATGACTGGTGGTGAGTGAATGTAGATGGATGAATTGTGGCTGATTGAATGGATGGAGGCTCGTGGATGGGTGGTGGGTAAATCCAGATAAATGAGGAGCCGAGAGATGGTAGATTAACGTTGGCAGCCAGATATGTGGTGGATGTATAAATGAATGGTAGGTGGGTAGATAGGTGTTAAATATTGATGGAAAGTTGTTATATAGTGAACGATGGGTGGATAGGTGGTGGATGGATGGATGGATGGATGGTGAGTGAATGAATGCTGGATGATGGGTATTTTCATAGTGTACTAATGCCTGGTAAGTGGTGGGTGGTAATGGATGGGTGCATGATGGGTGGCTGGTGGTTGGAGAGTGGCTGGTGACTGGATTGGGTAGTTAATGGATGGTGGATGGTGGATGATGGCTGGTGCCTGGTGGGTGGTGGGTGAATGTTGGATGGTAGATGACAGTAGTTGGATGAGTGGATGCTGAAAGAGGGTTGTGGGTGCTGAATGGAAGTTGGATGGTTGCTGGGAGGTGGGAGGGTGGGGAACTGGGCAGATGGAGGTGGTGCACTGTGCTCTCAGGTGTCAGGTCTGTACATCCAGCTGAGTGGGACCCATGTCCCAGGGCTGTTTGCTGCTTTTGGGGAATGGGGTGGAGACGAAGACAAGAGGGGTGTGTGGCTAAGCCTGTACACACACACACACACACACACACACACACACACACACACTCACACACACACCTTGGCCCTCCACTTCCGCGTCCGCTCCCCCGCGTCCTCTCCACTCCTTGCGTTTGGAAGGCGCCCTTTTTCTACGCATCTGGCCCCACCCAAGTCTGTGCCCTGAGCCTCAGGCTGGACGCTTGGGATCTCAAGCGATGGGGATCAGGTTCTGGGGGATGCGGTCCTGTCAAAGGGAGGATAACGCCAGACGCCGTCCTACCTGGGAGCGGAGCCCAAGGACAGAAACAGGGGCGCGAGCGTGAATGAGGGGCCGGGCCAGCGAGCGCGTGGGCGGGGAGCACGTGGGGGGGGGGGGGGCGGGGAGGGACGGGGCGCGGGGGAGGGCGAGCCGCGCGGGGCAGGCAGCGCCAAGCAGAGCCGCCCAGCAGAGCGCATCAGCGCGCGGTGAGTGTGCGCGGAGCAGGGCGCCCTCCGGCCCAGGCCCGGCCCAGGCCCCGGTGCGCCCTGGCGGCGCGAGCGGGAGAAGGGGAAGCGGGTGGACGGGGGTTTGAGTCGGAGCTCCCGGGAGAGAGGAGGGCGTGGGGACCGCCGTGAGCTCGTGGCTGCCGGACGCCAGGCTTCGGGCGAGAGCAGTGCCCCGGGGGCTGTGCACCCCGCACCCCGTAACTGGCCTGACACACCTGGCAGCCGGCAGAAGTGGGGGTGCTGGGAGCCTTCCATGCTCCGTGCCCGCCGGCACTGGACCCTGGCGCGGGGCGCGGGGGGAGCCCTTGGGCACTGGCCCTCCGCTGCCTGCCCCGGGCTGGGCCCACGGTGCAGCTCTCACCTGGGTCTCCATCCTCCTGCACCGGGTTGCCTTTCTGGGTCTGTTTCCGTCTCTCTCTGGGTCTCTTTCCCCGCGGGCCCATCTCTGCTCGTCTGGGGCGCTTCCCTGCCTCTCACGCCTGTCCCTCCCGGGCCTGGGCCCCAGCCGGCGCTGGGTTCCTGGGATGAGACCCCTGCGCGGGGCTCCCTTGGAAGGTCAGACCTGGGAGCAGGGCGGGGGTGGGGGTGGGGGTGGGGCTCTCACCTGCTCTGGGATGAGAGGAGGCAGGTGGGTGTGGCTGGCTCCCACCAAGCGAGGACGCCTCCCAGCAGCTCACTGGGGCCTGAGAGCGGACCTGAGCTGGGTGTTCGCTGAAAGAAACCTCGTTTCCCACCCGCCTCTTTCGCTGGGTGCCAACAGGACCCCTCCCCACAACCAGCTGGGCCTCCCGAACACGGCACCCTGCTGATCACCGCTCACCCTATGCCCAGTCCCCCGCTCCTGCCCTTGCCTGTGTCCCTGGCTGCCTCCCAAGCAGTGCTAAAGGGAGCCGTCTGCCTGCCAGACCCACCCCAGCTCTTTTTTTCCTTGTTTTTTAAATTCTCACCGAGGATATTTTTTCCCCCATTGATTTTTTAGAGAGTGGAAGGGGGGAGGGGAGAGGAGAGAAAGAGAGAAACTTCAATGTGAGAGAGACACATTGACTGCAGACTCCCGACCCAGGTACGTGCCCTTGACCAGGAATGGAACCCATGACGCTTGGGTGCGTGGGCCGGTGCGCTAACCACTGAGCAGCTGGCCAGGGCCCACCCCATTTCTCCCTCTGGCTTAGTGCAGGTGGAGAGTCGAGGCTGGTGCGCCTTTGCCTCTGGCTGACTTGAACCTGGCCCTACTGCTCCCAGACTCCAGTCTCAGAAGCCAATTAGGGTCCCCCTCCCCACTTCCGCTCTCCTTTCCCCCCTCCCCTCCCCGCTGTTTCCTGACTCAGAACTCTCCTTCCTGCTGGCCTGCTCCCTCTCGCCCAGCCCCCGCCTCAGGTCAGCTGACCCTCTTCCAGGAAGCCTTCTCGGGTCTTAGGGCTGCATCAGCCTCAGCCCTCCTGCCACCCTCGGAGCCCCGGGCACTGCGTGGTGCTGCCCAGCGCCCTCCGCTGGTGGCTGGGGCAGGGACAGAGGTCCAGCTGCTGGGCCTGGCTGGGGTGCGAGGCTTCCCGGGGAGGGGGACCCAGCCTCTGGCCACAGCAGGCCTCTGTCTTCACGTCTGTCTGCTCGCTGTCCTCTCAGCCCCACAGCAGCTGCAGCATGAGTGGCCCCCCGCCCAGCGTGCCCGAGCCCAGCCCAGCAGAAGGAGCTGGAGGCCGAGCTGGAAAGGTATGGACCTGGGGCCCGGGGTGCCAGTCCTCAGCCTTGAGGGGACAGGAGGGATGCCCATGGCTTGGGGCCTGCCTCAGTTTACCCACCTGCAAGGGGGTGGGGAGTCTGATGGAGAAAGCGATGGGAGGCTGAGCTGCGCTGGCTTAGTTCACACCCTCGGGCCCCAGGGCTTGATGTTCAGGGCAGTTCTCTGCCAGGCGAGGCCGTGCCAGGGCCCTGCTCTCAGCTCTGGGCTTGGGGAGGAGGTGTGGCTGCTCCCTGCACAGGAGCACCGTTAGGGCCCTGTGCTCTCCTTGCTGGCGCTGTGCTGTTGCAGACCCAGCTCCCTCCCTGGCCGGGCGGACAGAGAGGGGGACCCCAGGCCTGGAGCTCCGTGCTCTCTGCCTGGGTCTCCTTCACCTGAGGGCAGAGTGACACCCTGTCCCCTCCTCCTCCCGGAGGAGGCAGGCGGGGAACGCGGGCGGAGGGACTACAGCTGCAGCGCCAGCAGGAAGACCCAGGGCGGCCCAGCCCGGCATTGGGGTTGGCTGCGTCCCTGCTCTGCTACTCCAGGCTCCTTGGACCCACAGACCGCCCAGCCCAGGGACACCTGTTCTCACGCTTCAGGGTCCCCTGGGGCTTGGTGCAAACCAGGAGAGTCTGGGCAGGAGCATGGGGGACAGGGGTGGGCATTTGAGCACAGGGCAGGTGGTGCCAGGCTGTTTGGAAAAGCTCTGCCTGTGTGCGCCCGCCCTTCCTCATGGCGCTCATGTGGTTGGGGAAGGTGGACCGAGCACCACCTGCTACCCCACTGGGTGGGGGGGGCCTCCAGGAAGGACCACCCTGAGCAGGGGCATGGAGGGGGCCCGCAGGCTAGCTGGGCTGCTGGGGGCAGGGAGGGGGGGGTCTGGCAGGGCAGAGCAGGTGCGCAGTGGACTGGCAGCCAGAGCCTCTACCTCCAAGGCCTTGAATGGGAGGCGGAGATGCCAGGGCACGGAGGGCGTGGGAGGCGCCCGAACACTCTGGTGGGCACTGAACAATGAGCCTGGAGTGAGCTGCTCAGGTCGCCATGACAACCGCTCCCCAGCTCCTCGGAGCAGGGAGGAGGCCAAGGACCAGCAGGGAAGACCCCAGAAGGGGCGGTACAGGGTAGGTGGCGGGTGGGAGTGCAGTCACCAGGTGATGGGGCCTCGCCAGCCTCGGGCTCCTGCCTGTGGAATGGGCCCCAGGGAGAGCTGCGACCCACAGTGCCAAGTGCCCCAGCCCCAGGGGTGGGTGGAGGAGGGGCTGGGACCCTCTCAAAGATGTGTGTGCGAGGGTCCAGCACAGGAGTGGGAGGGAGTGGGGAGCCCAGGGCCCGCACTGCGCTGACCCCTGCCCGCCTCCCGCAGGCCGTGGTGGGTGCCTGGGAGAAGGGCCCTCGGCTGGGCCCGCGGCTGCCCTCCATCGTGGTGGAGCCCACCGAGGCGGGTGCTGTGGAGAGTGGGGAGTTGCGGTGGCCCCCCGAGGGCGAGCAGAGGGGTTCCCCGCAGAGCCAGGCTGCTGCCGGTGAGTGAGGGCTGCCTGTGCCCCAAAGGGAGTCAGAGCAGGTGTCCTCCCCACCCGCCCCGCAGGCAGGCCCCCACCCTCCACCTGCTCGCCTGCCCAGCAGCCCCCCGTAAGCCTCTGCCTGGTGCCTAGGCACTGCCTGGCCTTGCATGCCTCCCCCGCCCCCGCCTGCGCAGAGTCCCTCCATCCACTGTGGGGGCCCGGTCGGCACAGGGTGGTGAGCAGGGTGCTGAGCAGCGAGCACTTGCTGAATGAATGGCCGCAGGGTCTCCCCCCTCAGCATCCAGGCCCACCTCCTCCCTCCCCTTCCTCCCTCTTGCGCTGTCCACTAGGGCTTGGAAGGGGTGAGGGTACGGGTGCCGGGTGCCGAGCAGGCCCAGCCCAGGTGCCCACCAGGTGGGGCGATGGGCCAGCCCATGGCAGGCCCTGTCCTGCCCACAGGTGCCTGGTTAAAGGCTGAGGGGCCAAGGCTGGGGAGCAGTGAGGGGAGCAGGGTCAGCCAGAAGCCAGCTGAGGCTCAGGAGAGCGGGGCGGGGGGGGGGGGGGTGGTGGTGCTGGGTGGTGGGGCCTCTGTGGAGGGCATGTGCTAGCGGGAGGTGGGGGGGTGGGGGGGGAGGGGGCGGTCTGTTGCCTGGTTTGGAGATGAACTTGGCCTCAGCTGGGGCTGCTTAGCGCCCTGCCTGCCCTCTCCCCTTCCTCGCGTGTCACCCTCCCCACACACCCACACAGCAGCCCCCTGAAGCTTGGGCCTGTCCACGCCAGAACCCACCATCCCTCCAACACCGTCCCACCCTCTGTCAGGTTCCACTCAGAAGAGCACCAGGACACCCCCTTCTGTGGGTGGGACTTGGGTTCTGGGGCATCCCCAGGTCTGCCCTGGACTCATCTGTCACTCCTTTTTCTGTGGGGGGGGGGGGTGGGAATCAGGGCAGGGGGTGCTTCTGCTCCTAGAGCTTGACCTCGACCTTCCTCCCTGCCCAGGGATGCGCATTGGCACCCCTCCTTCCCGCGGGGGGAACTTGCGGCCAGCCCCTCCAGGTGCAGTCCCCCCTCCTCCCACATTCTTTTTGCAAGCCTGCCAGGAGCGTGGCCCCACCAACAGGGGCCTTCTTGTCTCGCAGCCCCCGCGCCCAGCCTGCCAGGAGCACCCAGGGACGTACCAGGCCACCCCGGCAGCGAGTGTGCCAGCTCCGAGGCCCAGGCCCCGCGGCCCAGGGATAGGACAAGACCAGGGCCAGATTCTGCTGTCCCTGCCAACGCCGCCACTGCTCCCTGACCACTGGGAGGGTCCCACTGCTCCCTGACCACTGGGAGGACCCCACTGCTCCCTGACCGTTGGGAGGGTCCCACTGCTCTCTGACCGCTGGGAGGACCCCACTGCTCCCTGACCGCTGGGAGGGTCCCACTGCTCCCTGACCGCTGGGAGGGCCCCAGCCCCGGGAATAAAGCTGGGCCGCGCCTCCACTCACCTCCTCTGGCCAGACCCCTAGCCCCGCCCTCTTCCGCCCAGGGTCAGGGTCGGGATCATCCCCTCCCTATTCTGTGGTTTGAAGCAGAAATAAAGGCATTTCCTGGGAGTGGCACCCTCGGTGGGGACTCGAGGGACCGAGGACAATCTGGGTTCTGCTGCTGGCCTCTCGGGTCAGGGTTTCGGCTCTGAGCCCTGGCTGGCCAGGCCAGGTGCTGGGAGAGACCACGTGGGTGTCTGTGTGGGGCAAAGGCCGGGGCGGGGGGTGGGGCTCCCCAGGGGCTGTGGCGTGGGCTCCTCGGGCCTCTGCCCAGGGCTGTCTGCTCTGCCCCAGCCCAGGCGGCAGGCAGGACCGGCTCCCTCACTCACCGGCCACCCTCCTTGGGGCCTGCAGCCCTGGCGGGGCCCTGAGGGCAGGAGTCAGTGCTCGCGTCCCTCCTCCCTGGGCACCAGGGCAAGAATGGTCCGGGGGTGGGCGCCCTCTCCCAGGCTGGATCTCCCGAAATCCTACAAAGTCCCATTTTACAGTGAAGGTAACTGAGGTGTGAAGGGAAGTGTCGAAGGCTATAATGGGGTCCCTGAGGCTGGGAAGCCGCCAGCTAGACACAGAGCCCACCTGGGAGATGAGGTGGCACCTCTTCCTGTGCCACGTGACGTGAGGGTCCCGTCTGTCCATGGGCTCCAGCCTCACTGTCGCTTGGCTCTGTCCCACTGCACCAGGACAGGGGTCAGCTTGGCTGGGGGGCAGAAACCTGATCGCTGCCCGGCCACTCCCCAGGTGTGCCACCCGCCTCACCTGGCCCCTGCCCTCAGCAAGCCTGACCACGAGGCCGAGGAGCCTCAGGGCTAGCAGGGGCAGCGCGGCATAAATGTCAGCCCACAGAACACACAGGTGCAGGCGGTGGGACAGGCCGGTGAGTGTGCTCCTGGGGAGGCAGGAGACAGGCCCTTCTGTTCTGGGGCCCTTCCCCTGCCCCTTCCTTCTAAAAATAGCTCACCCCGCCCCCACCCCTACCCCCACAAGCAGGAGAGGTGGGAGGCGGAAGTGCCAGTTTGCCTGCGGTCTGGGGTCTGCTTTAAGTGTAGCCTTGGGACGCCTGTGCCCCACACACAGGCCCTGGCCTGCAGCCTGGGAGAGGGGTGGGGCTGTCCTTCAAGCCCCTGGGGTCTGGTCCCCAAGCGGGTGGGAAAGGGGTAGACATTCCCCAGGAAGTGCTGCTGGACTTGCTGACACTGGGAATATAGGGCAAGGCACGGAGGGAGCGGGGTGGTTTCCAGGTTCCCCATGTGGCACGGGGGTGGGCAATGGTGCCACATGCAGAGATTTCATCCTCACCCTCCCAGCTCATTTAGACCTGACTTTCCCGCGGTCCCACCGCGACGGAGAGCTGAGCTCGCAATCCCAGGTGCGCCCGAGACCCAAGCGGGCCGGTGCCCACCACGCCACTCTGGAGCTCCCCATGCCCGGCGAGCTGGGAGGAGGGGGTGCAGACCCAGGGAGGCAGCCCAGTGGGGGTGGGCAGAGCATCTCTACCCCGTCTTCTGCTCCCCGGAACAGCTCAGGAGCCCGCAGCCACCGCACCGGCGCCTTTAGCCCAGCAGGGCCCCCGCCCACCACCACCACCTCCCGCTTCTCGGGTAAAGGTCGGGGGCGGTGCCCGCGAGGACGCCCCGCCCATGGGTAAGCCCCGCCCCGCCCCGTCACTGCCCCCTGGGCTCCCGGATGGGCCTCCTCGTGTTTGCGGTATCCACCTTGGGGAGAGGGAAGCTCCCCAAGGTCCGCAGACGGTTAGAGGCGAGGATGGAGCCCAGGCCTCCTGCTCTCCGCCCCGAGCCGGCGGCAGGGCGGGTGGGATCTGCCGCGTGGCGTCTGCATTGCGGGGAGAGCCTGGCTTCCCAGGAACACGAGGTCAGACAGGCACTGGTGCTGCAGGTCCGGGTCCTGCCCTTCCCCTCTGGGACCAGGCCCTCCACGGAGGCGAACCCATTAGACCCACAGCAGCCCTGCTTTATGGCGGAGTACAGGGCTCAGAGTCAGAAGGGCCTCTCCCAAGGGCTCAGCCCAGCGTCTGGACCGCGACCTCTGCCTGCCATCCCCGACCAGCCCTGGCCGGAGGCTCCCCTGAGACGGGTGGCTTTGCCAGAGGATTCCACTCAGAATGCTGGGGAAGCAACGTGGAAATGGGATAGAAGGCGCATTACAGCCTCTGGCTGAAGGCCGGCCTCGGGCTGGGCAGATGTGGGTGCAGCTGGGACTTGGGGAGAAGTGCAGGCGCCATCGCAGGCCCTGGGCACCACCAGCTTTGCAGGGACCTGTCTGTTGGGTGGAGGTCCCAGGACATGCCCTGTGAGCGAGGGAGCAGGCGGGTCAGACTGAGGTCCCCCAGCGTCTGTCCCCAGGGGAGGCCCCGTTTTCCCAGGCGGACACCTAGGCTGGAGGCCTGGTCTCGCCAGCTGTGTGGCCGTGAGCAGGTCCCTGTGCTTCTCTGAGTCAGTGTCCCAGTGCAGCATGGGAAGCGGTCACCTGCCCACAGGGCATCCAGCAGGACAGACTTGCCCCAGGACCCCACTGAGCAGCCCCGGGAGGTCACCTCGAGTCTCTGGGATTGTGCTTGCCCCTCCCATCTGTCCGTCTCTGACTGAGAGATGCAGGGAATGGGAGGCCAGCTGGGTGCCCCAGGGGCTTGAGCTGGGACTCTTAGGACCCCACTTCACAGAGGGGAACCCAGGGCTCAGGGGGCTAACGGCTCCATGGTAAACAGAGGGCTTCCCGGGGAAGGTGCTGGCAACTTGCCCCCGACTGGGCCCTCCTGCCGATGGCAGAGGCTCTCCGGCAGCCCAGGTGCCTTCCAATCTGCTATGGCTGGATTTCGCTCTCATAACAGTCTTCTGCTGAGACCCTAGGTCTCCGTCACTCAGGAGGCGCCTGCACTTAGAGAGGGTCTCTAGGCATGCTTCCGTTACAATGAGGCCAGCAGGGGTCCGAACCCAACAGGACCGGTGTCCTTATCAGAAGAGGAGACACAGACACGTACAGAAGGGAGGACACGCGAGGACACAGGAAGAAGACGGCCACCTTCAAGCCGAGGGGAGAGGCCTCTGGAGACGCCAGCCTGCGCACACCTGGGGCCCACCCTCCCGCCTCCAGAGCGGGGAGAAATAACTGTCTGTGTTGGAGGGCCTTTGGACACCAGCCCAGCCTGTCTGTTCTCCCAGCACCCCCTTTGTCCCCGCCCTGGTGGGACAGGCCTGGACCTGTCCTCCCTGGATTTTCCCTAAGTTTTTTCCGGGCGGCTCGCGGCGGAATCCCCCGCAGCAGGGTGGGGCCGGCTTCTTCTGGGAAGTCTCAGTGACCCTCCCCACAAAGCTCTTCAGCCTGAGCCTGGGAGGAGCGGGCCTGCCCCACGAACGGCTCCCAGGTGGACCCCTCCCTGCCCAGGGAGCCGCCTCCTCAGCCCTGGAGCCTGCCCTTCCAGCTCCTGCACCCTCTGTGCTGGCGCGTGGCTCACAGGGCGCCCAGTGCTGTCACCGTGCCCCCCACCCTGCCAGCCGGGCCCACGGTTCTGCTCTCCTGGCTCTCAGGCAGGGCCCCTGGGGTGAGCCTGGCGGGCAGGCCTGGTGCTGGCACCTCTGTCCTGGAGGGAGCAGTGGGCTGCGGTCCCCCGCTGGCCCGGGGCTGACCGCAGGCGGAGCTGGCAGGGAGAGCTGTCCCCAGCGGCGTCCACTGCTCCAGAGCCCGCCTCCTGGGCCTTGAACCTCAGCCTGAGCCCTGGGCTTGCTGGACTCAAAGGTTGGAGAGATTGCGCTGGGAAGGAAGGGCTGGAATGTTTCTGAAAGTGAAAGTATGGGGGGGAGGGGGGCTGGGGGGAGGGTAGGGGGCAAGGCAGTGGCGGGTGGCTGGCCTCAGCTGGGAAGTCCCAGCTGTTGGTCACTGGCTCTGGCTGCCTGGCTGCCAGAGGCCTCACTGCAGCCGGCTCTGAGGGCCCGCTCGGAGGCCTCTCCTGGTGGTTTGTCCTGTCGGGGCCCAGTGCCTCCGTCCTCAGCAGGTATGTCCCCTGCAGGTGGAGCAGGAGGGTCACAGGGATGCCGTGGCCGGTGGGCGGGGACTCAGGGACTGAGTACCATTCCGGGCCTCCCAGTGGCCTTCCAGGCCTCCGCTCTGCCCGGAGCCCAACCCGGCGCGCCAGCTAAGTCACAGTGGACACACACAGGCAGACAGGCAGGGACATAAAGACACGCATGCAGGCGCAGACAGACACACGGACTCGGGGAGAGCACTCGCAGACGGCCGGAGGCACATACGTTCTAGATCAGAGGCGCACACGAGGAGACGCATGTAGGCCCACACAGAAGTGTGGGCACACCCACGGGCTTACGCTCCTGCCTGAGATTGCTTATCTGTTTTCCTTGGGCACCTGCCCAGTGGGTTGGGCCCAGCCCCTGTCCTGAGGGGGTCCTGGTTAGAGGGCAGGTGCCCCAGACCCTGTCATTGTCCCTTAGTCACGGGAGAAGGTATGCCAGGGCCAGACCAGCTCAGAGCGGGAGGTGCTGACCACGCTCTGCGGTTCAGCTGCTCCAGGAAGGCTTCTTGGAGGAGGAGTCACTTGTGCTGAGCCTTGAAGGAGCTGGCAGCTGGGGAAAGTGGGGGTGAGGTCACTATTGGCAGAGGGCGCAGCCTGTGCAAAGGTGGGGGAGAGGTGAGTGCTTCTGAGCTCAGAGGTGGTGAGTGGGGAGGAAGCCAGAGGGGCTTGAGCGCCAGCCAAGGAGAGTCTGCTTCTCTGAGCGATAGCAGCCCCGAGGGTCTCATGTGTTTGTGGCTATCGAGGGGAGCCCACAGGTTTTTCTGGGGTACAGGAAAGCTATTTTCTAAGCAGACGATCATATCTCCTATGAATAATGATGGTTTTATCAGGTCTTTCCAATATTTCTACCTCTTCTTTTTCTTGCCTTATAGCAGTGGTTCTCAACCTGTGGGTCGCGACCCCTTTGGCGGTCAAACGACCCTTTCACAGGGGTCGCCTAAGACCATCCTGCATATCAGATATTTACATTACGATTCACAACAGTAGCAACATGACAGTTATGAAGTAGCAACGAAAATAATTTTATGGTTGGGTCACCACATGAGGAACTGTATTTAAAGGGCCAGAAGGTTGAGAACCACTGCCTTATAGCATTAGCAGACACATGGGGGGTAGTATGGTGAGAACACACCTGTCTTATTTTTAGGAGACTCTTAGCTTAGCTTACAAGGAAGGGTTTCAAGGGAGGTTTGTGTTTCGGCAGGATCCCCCCGCCCCCCATTCTCTCCACCAGTTGCTCTGAGGAGAAAGGATCCAAGTAGGACCTGTGACCAGGTGATGGGGGATGGCCAGGTGGGAGGTGACAGGGGGAGACAGTCGCCCTGGGGTACGGCCCAGGGTGCAAGCAGGCACCTGCTTCACGTGGCTGGTGTGGAGCTTTCAAGGGTGGGGTGATGGCTCAGCCCAGGGGAGGTGGGAGGTTGGGGGTGGGATGGGCGCTGACGGAAGATGAGGAGGGTGGGAGGGCAGGCCTAGGAACAGGGGTGGATGCTGAGGCTGGGGGTAGGGAAGGGAGGAAGCCCAGGCCTGGCTTCTTGGTCACAGTTGGGTGGCACCTGATGGGAGCTCCCAATGACCATGGCTCCTGGGTGGCATAGCCACGCCCCCCCGCCCCCCAGCTCTGCAGCTGTGCTGGCCTGACCTGGGGAGTTTGGGACCAGGGCTCAGGCTGGGCCTGGGTTTCCTGGGCCTTGAAGCTGGGCCTCTGGACACGGAGGGCAATGGGGCAGGGAGCCAGAGAGATGCCCTAGGGATGCGCGGAGGCCAGTGCGGGGCAGGGCCAAGGTGGGGTCCGCAGAGTCCAGCCCAGCAGGCCCCACTGTGGAGCCCAGGCAGGCCAGGCAGGGGCGACCTGACACTGCGGGTGCACTCCTCCTCCAGGCTGGCTCCGGGGTTACGGGGAGGCGGCTGGTGCTCAGAGGCTCTCAGGCCAGCAGGAGGGGACAGTCCCAAGTGCCCCTGAGCCGACAGGTGGTGCAGCACAGTCCAACGGTTCCACAGCCAGAGCTGTGGGTGCAGGTGAGGGCGCTGCAGGTGAGGCTGAAGGTCTCCCCGATGCTGGGCTTCAGATGCCAGGCTGCGGGCTGGGGCGTGGCCGAGCGATGGGAGCCTCTGTGGGGCTTAGAGTAGGGGAGTGACCGGCTGCCTTGTGCCTCAGGGAGGTCAAGAATGGCTGGGGAAGCTGCAGGAGCAGGGCCACAGGGCTGGGGGACTGGCTGAGCCTGATGGGCCTGTGCTGCAGCTCTGATTTGAGCAGGCTGGGCCCCAAGTAACCTCCCATGAGACCACCCCCAGCTGCCCCATTGTCCGAGGAAGAGGGGCGTTTATCCAAGGCGTCCCTTGAGACAAGCTTTAACCGTGCAGGTATTCGGACATTTAAAGTAGTTGCCAGCAAAAGACTCCTTTGAGCTGGCAGGACCGGGAATAGGCATTTTCACCTGACCTTATATTAGTACTAGAGGCCCAGTGCATGAAATTCGTGCATGGGGCGGGGGGGGTGGGGTATCCCTCAGCCTGGCCTGCAACCTCTCCAATTCGGGACCCCTCGGGGGATGTCTCACTACCAGTTTAGGCCCCTTCCTGCAGGGATGGGGCCTAAACCCACAGTCAGACATCCCTCTCGCAATCCGGGACCATTGGCTCCTAACCACTCACCTGCCTGCCTGCCTGATCACCCCTAACCACCTCTGCAGGCTTGATCACCACCTAACCACTCCCCTGCTGGCCTGATGGCCCCAACTGCCCTTCCCTGCAGGCCTGATCACCCCTAACCACCTCTTCCTTGGCTTTGTCCAGAAGGAAGTCGGACGTCCGTCCGGAAAATGGCCGGTTGACCTAGTCTAATTAGCATATTACCCTTTTATTAGTATAGATCTGTGGTTGGCAAACCGCAGCTCGAGAACCACATGCAGCTCTTTGGCCCCTTGAGTGTGGCTCTTCCACAAAATACCACGTGCGGGTGCGCAGGTACAGTGCAATTGAAACTTCGTGGCCCATGCGCAGAAGTCAGGGGCCAAAGAGCCGCATGTGGCTCACGAGCCACGGTTTGCCGAGCCGCAGTTTGCCGACCACCGGTATAGATCATTATGGCTGCCGGAGGAATTATGCCACACAAATAGTTACAGTTGCAATTCACACGCAATTTATTCTTTTAACATTGCAGTGGGCACAAAGCTTATCAGCACACAGCACACTGTGACTCACAAAACTCCTGGCGCTGTGGGTACAGGCTTAGCGGGACCCCAAAACATGGCTTTCCTCTGGGGGCTGACTGGCAAGTCAGGTCAGGAGTTTCAGGTTTCAGGGGGCGTTGCGTGGAGCACGGAGATCGGAGATCGGAGATCCAAGGCCCCGAGGAATGGGGAGGGAACTGCACCCAAAACTGAAGGCGATCGATCGGCGAAGGTAAACTTCCAGCCGTCAAAGTCACCAGTGCAGTGCAGGGATCAAAGCAATCGCGACTACAAAGCTCTTTTGTCAAGCGATGATCAAGGGGGGTCTCTTCAGGGATTCATTTTTACAGCCTGTTCGTACCCACAGCAGTCCAGGTGTTTATCTTATAGCTACGTCAGGGTTACAAGTGTTAATCAGCAATTACACAGGCGAACCTATGTCTATTATAGTAAGTCACTCTAAGTCAGTAATCGAAGTTCAATTCCTTATCTAAGGGATACACATGTTCAGGATAGTGGCGTATGTGTCCTTAATATTACACTTCGAACTTCAGGAAAGTTAACTCAAACATTTAAAAACCTTCTTTCACATTTTTAGACCTTTTTAAACATTTCTATATATTACTACAACACCCCATCCCCCCCCCCCACCCAGTCTGCCTCTAGGCTCCGGGGAGACCTTCAAGTCTGACCCCCTCCTGCATCTGGGAGCTGCCCGCACCTTGGGCCCCTCTGCCAGCTGGCACGGTCCTCATCGCCACGCCTGCCCCTGCTGGGTGCTGAGGGGCGCCAGGGAGTGGGGAGAGCAGGGGACCCGGCTCCTGTGGCGATGCTCCCTGCCTTGTGTGGGTGGGTCTGAGTCAAGGCAGGGTCGCTGAGCTCTGGCACCAGGGAGGACGGTGACCTGTGGCCGGGGCGGGGCCAACAAGGCGCCATCAATCACCTGGCTGGCCCTCCCTCAGCAGGGCCTCCTGCCAGCTGCCCGCAGCCTCTGCGAAAGGAAGGTAGGTCTCTGCTGGCCCGTGGATGGGGGTGGGTGAGGGCCTGGGGAGAGGCTGTTCCTGCCTGATGTCCAAGGACCGGGTGCTGGCCCTCAGCTGGCCTCTGTGGGGGGTGGGAGCTGGGAATGAGCTGGGGCTCAGCCTCTTGGTCAGTGACTTCAGGAGGTCCTGTCCTTCCTTTGCCCCAGTTTCTCTGAGGCTAAACCCTCCACACACCCCTGCTGGGACCTCCCGTCCAGCTGTCCAGCCGGCAGAAAAGGCTCTCTCCTCTCCCACCCAGAGCTTCACCTAAAGCCCGAAAGCCAAGCACAGCCATGCTGGCTGAAAGGGAATGTGCCAGAGCCTGGGGGGCCTGGGTGTGCAGGGCCAGCCTCTGATCTGTACCCTTAGAGCCTAGGGCCCCTCTCCTCACCTGCTACGGGGGCAGATGTAATGGGTGAGAAACTGCCTTGGGCACCCCCAGCTCCTAGTTAAATATAGACCAGGGCCCCTCCCACCACCTCCCCAGGCTGGCTGCAAGTCCCCGATAAGCTGCCTCCTCCAATGCCCACAAGCTGACCCCTCCTCCCTCTGATTCTGACTCCCCCTGGGAATGGGGGCTCCCAAGAGAGTCTGAGTGCCTCGTGAGCAGAAGCAGTTAGGCCTGACAGGCCGAATGGGGGTGAGCTGAGGCCTGGGGGGCGGCGAACGCTGTGGTGGTGGCTGGCATTTTAGGCCTGAGGACCTGAGGTCTAGGAGGTCCTGGATGTGGTTGCTGGGTGCAGCCCAGGGGACTGTGGCTCGGGCTGGGCCCCAGGAACTGCCTGCCCGTTTCCCCTCTCCACCTCTGCTGGAGGGTCTGGCCTGTATGAGCGGTGAGGATGGGCACCTGGGGGAGACCCGTGGAAGGAGTGTCAGGGGGGCTGCCTGGAGGAAGTGGCTGTCTACCTCTCTGCGCTGGCTGCAGCCTGGCACAGACAGCATTGGCCTGAGAGCTGCCGGGTGACACGCCATTGTGACAGCCCAGGACTCTTCTCCTGGGGAAGCTTCCCTGACCACTCGACTGGGCCCCTGCCAGGTGCCACCGGGCGCTCACGTGCTTCTGTCCCGCTCCCCATGGCTGGGCACCCTCAGGCCCCCTGTGCTTCCGCTTCGTCCCCAGCTCTCCTGCTGCTGCCATGCAGACCGCACCTCGGACGGTGGCCGCTGGGCTGGAGCTGCACAGCCCCAAGGAGCCTGGGGAGCCACCGACCCCAGTGCCGGGCACTCGGCGGGCAAGCAGCGGGGAAGGGCCCAGCGCCCAGCGTGAGGCCTTGATGCCAGGCCTGGGCGCCTTCCAGCGGGCCTTCTCCCGGGTGAGCCAGCGGGCCACGGGCCGGGCCTCGGAGGAGGACCCAGGCCTGCTCCGCCGCAGCTCCCGCTTCCTGTTCCGGTCCCTGCGACGCTCCAAGGACCACAGGCCGGCCGTGGACCAGGACCAGGCCACTGCTGGGCCAGGGGCAGGCCACGGCCCCGAGGAGCTCTCCAGGGCCATTGACGGCGTCAGCCAGCAGGCATCCCCCAGGGAGGAGCCGGAGGAGTTGGAATCTGAGGCAGGTGAGGGCGGCACCAACAGCACAAAGCCGGGGGGGGGGGGGGGGGGGAAACTGAGGCCAGAGGGCAGACAGCGGAGCCCAGGGCCGGCCAGGCTCTCCCCAGCCCCCCAACCCCTGCCCCCGCACAGTTGCATTTTAAATTCCTCTGGCATTTCCTGTGGGCACAGGAGAGGGAGGCTCAGAGAGATGAAGTGACTCTCATGCCTCACAGCTGGGACGGGAGAAATGGCACTGGAATCCAGACTTGCGGCTCCAGAGCCCTGGCCTCTTCCAGCCTCCCTGGCTCCTGGCCGAACTAGTGATGGACAAGGCGCTGCCCTCTTAGGCCACGGGTCACAGAGCCTGCAGGGAGCCATGGCAGCCTGGAGGGGCGGCTGGGGTGGCCCAGGAGAGGACACACAGGTGCTGTGCCCTGAAGGGGGGCACAGGGGGAAGTAGAGGCTCCCAGAGCAGGGGGCTGGCCCCGAGCAGGAGCAGCACAAAGTGCTCCAGCTGGACATGGGGCAGCAGCCTGAGCATTGCAGTCTGACCCCTGGACCTGCAGGAGGGGCTGCACTTGAGAACCAGGTAGGGCTCAGCAGAGCTGGGTTGGCGGGAGCGGAGGGGGGGCGGGGGGCAGGGGCTGATCCACATGCTGTCTGCAGCCAGGCTTGTGCCTGGGGTTCTGTCTCTTCAAACGTGATTCAGGGGGTTCCGGCAGTTGGGGATGTTGCTCCTGGAGTGGCCTTCAGCCGAGCTCTGGGGCCAGGCAGCGCCGCTCCGGGGTCAGACTGGGGGGCTACAGGCTCGCGGGGTCCCCTCACTGCCCCTCTCCTGCCTCCTGGCGAAAAGGCAAGTCCGTGGCGGATCTCATCACCGAGTGGCAGCTGCTGGCGGCCTTCGAACAGCTGCAGCGCCTGGAGACGCGGCTGGTGGCCGAGAAAGCGTCGCACACCTTCGAGCGGGACCCCACGGGCTTCGCGCGGCGGGCCATGGACGTGTGCCTGCACTACGACGGGCTGGCCGCGGAGATCCGCGCCATCGTGCGCGAAACGCTGGGCCCCGACGGCGTGGCCGCGGACGCGCTGGCCGAGTTGGCCCGCGTCGTGCGCGACGAAGAGGAGGCGCACCCGGGACCCCCCGCCGACGGCGACTTCCTGCGCACGCCGCGCCGCTGGCGCCAGCTCTGGGAGGACGAGGTGCGGCGGAGCGCGCAGGAGCGCGTGCAGCGGGCGGGCGCCGGGGAGGCCGCGGGCCTGGCGCGCCTGCTGGCCGAGCTGGGCGGCCTGGTTCGCCGCGACCTGCAGAAAGTGCGGCTGGAGGTGCAGCCCGCGTACGCGGCCGCCGGCTTCCCCGCCTGGGAGACCTACCTGCGCGCCTACCACGGCGCTGTGGCCCAGCGCCTCCAGGAGCTCGCGCGGGACGCGCGCGGCTGCGAGCAGCTCTACATCCTGCTGGACTGGGCCGCCAACGTCTATGGCAGGTGAGGGTCCCGGGCGGCACAGAGGGGCGGGCCCCTTCCCCCTCCCTTTTCTTCCTGGGCGAGGGCTGGTGAGAGTCCCGCAGGCCTCTGGCATCCTTTCCTGCGGTTCTAGGCCATGGTGTGCTCACAAGGGGACACCCAGGCGCCGGCTCCCGAAACTGGGGAGCGTCAGGGGGACTCCTACCTGGGCAGGGAACCCCGCTAGAGGGCCTCTGCTGGTCCCCAGGGCGCCTCTACTAGTAAGTGACTTAGAGAAGGGCACCCTCCAGGCGGCACACAACCGCGGACTCACGCTGCTCGGCGTGGGTGGGCTGTTAGCCGCACGCTCTCCTTTGGATGCCCCGAAGGAGCAGGCACAGGCCGACCACCCCCGGCTCTGCAGTGTGATGGGCCGGTCGCCTCTGCGCTGAGCGCCCGCAGCCCACAGCGGGAGAGCGCGTGGGAGGAGGGTCCTGGGCGCGGTACGGGTTCTCGGAGAGACACTGGCCCCTCTCTGGGCTTCCCTGGGGTGGGCTGGATAGCGACAGGTGCTTGAGCTGCGTGGCACTGGGGCGCTTAGAGCTCCGTTGGGGGTGTACTCCGACCATGAGGGTAGAGGTCACTTCCGAGGCAGCCTGGCCAAGGTCCATGTGGAAGCCGTACCTATGCATTCTGTGCGCACATAGCTGATTGGGCCGGTGCCAGGAAGCCCGGCGGGGAGAAGCTTGGGGGTGAGGTGGGGTTGGAGGACGGGATGGAATGTGTGATTGGAGACTCAGGTTTGGGGCCCTGCGGTGATGGTGGTGATAGTGTTACTCTTTGAGCCCGGCCAGAGGGGCGTGGGGTGGGGGGCAGCCGCTGCCTCATCACCCCCTCCTGCCTTCCAGTCCTAATTTCCTGGGCGCCCCGGACCTGACTCTGTCCACGGAGCCGCTGCCCCCGCTCCTGGCCCCAGAAGTGTGGGCCCAACTGGAGAGCGATTACACCAGCTTCCTAGAGGTGAGGAGGGGCGTGGCCAGACGGCGGGGCGGGGCTAGACTGTAGGGGCGGGGCTAGACAGCAGGGGGCGGGGCTAGACAGCAGGGGGCGGGGCTAGACAGCAGGGGGCGGGGCTAGACAGCAGGGGGCGGGCGTACGCTCAGCGCTCCAGCAGCCCAGGATAGCAATCCAAAGCTCCCCGCGGCCTGAGCCCTGGCGAGGTGGCCCTTGTCCCCAAGGACGCGCGGTGCGGCTCCTGAAGTAGGGGACACCCGATCTCCTTCCGGCAGGGTCTCACCGCGCCCTCCCCCCGCTCTTCCTCCCACCCCCCCAGACCAAGATCGCCAGCTGCTTCGAGAGCATCCTGCAGTTGGAGCAGAGCCGCTGGGCAGCCGCCGTGGACCCAGAGGTGCTGCAAGGCCGGTACCACTCGTCGCTGTCCATCGACATCCACATGGTGCGGCCCGGGAGGGGCTGAGGAGGGGACCTGTGTTTGGGAGTAGGGACACCCAAAGCTATAAAATCCAGTACCCCCTCCCCCACTCAGACGGGAGCTTGAAGGCCCACGTGGGGCGGGATGGGGTCCCCTGGTCGCATGGCCAGGCAGGGAACGCCAGGCCACAGCTCCCAGTTGGCCGTGGTGTGGGGCGTTGGGAGGGTTGGCCTCCACGTTGAGGCGGCTGGAAGCTGGAGCCCAGATGTGAGACAGCAGGGCGGGCTGGAGCCACTAGCGGGGGCCTGGGGGTCCAGGGCTCAGAGGCCGGCTCAGAGCGTGGCCTCGCTCCTAGCTGGTGGCAGAGCACGTGAAGGCGGCGGGGGCCATCTCCGCGGAGCTGGAGGCCACCACCTTGCGGATCTGTGCGCGGGCGCTTGGCCTCTTCCTGCCCAGGTGCGGGCCATCCTCGGCCAGGGCGGGTGGGGGTAGTGGTCAAGCCGGTGTGGATGGTGTCTCCCCGGGGGAGAGCCCATCCTGTTTGCTCAGAGTGGGAGGTCCGGACACGTGGGAGGGAGGGGCCTCATCCCAAGGCCCCGAAGCTTGGATGGGACTCGAGGGGAGGGTGGTTCTGAAGGGAGGGAGGACCCGGGTCTTAGCGCGGCCAGGAAGGCTCCCCAAGGCCTCTGCGTACCCCGCCCACAGGTTTGAAAACACTTTTCTGGAGTCTGAGGCGGTGAGCGAGCCGCACCTGGGCGCCAACATCAACGCCTGCGAGGAGCTCAGGTAGGTCTCCCGCTCCTCCTCGGCGCGGTGCCCAGCACGGTCAGCAGGGGGCGCGCGAGCTCTGGAAATCGGGGCACTGAAGGCGCACGCAAAGGAGACAAATTTGCAAAAAGGGGAATTCCCGGGAGGCCGCCTGGGCACCCCGGAGCCGAGTTCCGGGAAGAGATGCAGAGAGTTCCAAGGCTGAGCCAAGGCTGAGAAGTTCCAGCCGCTGGTCTCTGTCTGTTGCCAATTCGGTCCACATCCTGCCAATGTGGGCTCCATTTCTTTCCTCCCTGCATCCCAGCAGCCTTCGTTCTCTTTAGAACACGCCCTTTTCTGGGAAGCGGGGCTGTTCTGGGAGTGGGGCCTGGGCCCCTCTGCCCAGAAGCCAGAGGCCCCCCCTCTGGGCTGGCAGTGCTGCCCCATTCTGTGCCCTCAACCCTTTGCCAAGGCTCAGTGTGCTCCCTTGTGGAGGCACCAGCGGCTGCAGGGCAGCCAGCAACGGTGGACGCAGACGCTGAGCCGCCCCGGGTTCAGATCCCAGCTCGGCCACTTGCCGGCTGTGCGTCTTGAGATGAGTCACTTCCGCTTTCTGCGCCTCCTTTCCTGACCTCCCCCGTGGAGGTCAGACCACTGCTCCCTGGGACTCAGTGCCCTCGAGGGCCCGTGCATAGTGGCTTCAGGAACCCTTGTGATGTGCCAGGGCTTTACCCACCTGGTGCCTTTCATCCCGAGGGTGGCGTCCCCATGTACAGATGGAAAGGAGAGGCTTAGGAAAGAAATGCCACTTGTCTATCGTCTGCAGCCAGTACGTGCTGCAGCCGGACTCAGAACCAGGCCTGTCTGAATCCAAACCAAGACCACAATGAGACCACTCTTGTCTCTAATCTGGGTCCGGCTTGTCCGGGCGGCCCCAGGGAACATTCTCTGCACCTTGGTGGGCAGGTAGCCTCTGGTCCAGCCCCTGATGGCATGTTAGCCCGCCCTTCTGTGTCCCTGTACTGGGGCCTGGACATAGCCTGGCCCTCAATTGCCTCCACACTGAAATGGGCATTGGCACCTGCAGGGAGGCGGTCAGAGGCTCCAAGAAGGGCCCCTGGGTCAGGCTGGGCTGGGCTGCACTCTCCCGGAGGGATGGCGGGTTGGCCTAGAGCTGCCGCAGGGGAGCTCTGCGTGCAATGGGCCACGCCCGTGCCCCTGACCTGCGCTTCCATGACTGGCTCCTGGGGCTTTGGTGCTGTCCCCTCACTTGGCTCTGCTCCCAGCGTTACTACCTTGTGTGTCCTAGGCCCTTTGCAGTCTAAGGGAGTGAAGTTGCATGGCACCTAGCCCGCATGACTGCACGCCGGGCCTTGTCCCGCACCCTTGCTACTTTGTAACCTGTCCTGGCCCCTCCCCAGGACCAACCTACTGGCCAGGTTCCCAGTAGCCTTCACGGAGCTGGAGCAGCCCCTCGTGGCTGCCACCTGCACCTTCCAGAAGCGGCTGCTCCAGGGTTTGCAGCACAGTGTGCAGGTGAGTGACACGGGCCCTCTCTGCCTACTTTCCACACCCAGTGAGTGCCCCCTGGGCCCTGGGGCCCAGGTCACAGCATTCATTACTCCAGGGGCAGTTTCAGGGGTGGTGTGGGGCAAGTGACCCAGACAAGGTCCCAGCTGGGCAGGGATGGTCAGTCGCTACTTCCTGGAGACTGTAGGTCAAGAAACCAGGCCTGCCTGGCGGGCATGGCTCAGTGGTTGAGCATCAACTTAAGAACCAGGTCAAAGTTCGATTCCGGGTCAGGGCACATGCCCAGGTTGCAGGCTTGATCCCCAGTGTGGGTCCTGGAGCAGGCAGCTGATCAATGATTCTCTTTCATTGATGTTTCTCTCTTTCTCCCTTTTCCTTCTTCTCTGAAATCAATAATATACATATATTATACATATGTATATATATTTTAAAAGAGCCCTAGCCGATTTGGCTCAGTGCTGGCCTGCAGTCTGAAGGGTCCTGGGTTCGATTGTGGTCAGGGGCACCTGCCCGGGTTGCAGGCTCCATCCCCAGTAGAGGGTGTGCAGGAGGCAGCAGATCAATGATTCTCTCATTATTGATGTTTCTATCTCTCTCCCTTCTTCTCTGAAATCAATAAACAAATATATTTTAAAAAACTTTATCACTTAAAAAAATAAAAATAAAAGCAAATAAAAAAGAAACCAGGCCCCTTACCCAGCAAGACCTGGCTGCAGGCTCCAACCCAAACTCGAGCCCCTGGGAAAGCCCCGTGCATCACTGGTAGGGAGGCCCGGGGCACCCTGCGCTGGGAGAAGGGGGTCAGAGAGACCCCCAGGGTTTCTTCCTGTTGACAGACTGGCCTCGCCCTGCCTAGCTGTCAGGAGCCCTGCATGGCTCCAGGGGAGGCCCAGTGGCTGGGCGGGCACAGTTGGAAGAGCCCCCCTTGTCCTCGCCCAGCCGCTCTTCAGGCTCCTGTGCACCAAGGCCTGGCTGACGCAGGACACACTGCAGCCCCTCATGGACAAGGTGGTGGCCTTCGCCGGCCACCTGGAGCGCGTGGCGCCACCTCGCGCGCAGGTATTTGGGAGGAGCGTGGCCCTGGTGGGTTCCTGCCCAAAGCCAGGCCCGGGACCCTGACCTTGACCCTGACCCTGACCCGCCCTGCCCAGGAGACCCTGCAGGAGGCGCACCGCTATGTGGTCCGTGAGTACCTGGCCCAGGCGCTGAGGCCTCGCGAGCGGTTCCGGGGCGCCGAGCGCCTGACCGGCTCCCAGAAGATGGGCCTGGACGCCCAGGCCATCGGGGCCACCTTCCGGGGCCTGGTGAGCGGCTCCCCTCCGCGGGGTTCTGGGGCCGGCAGCTGGGCTGCTTCGAGAGGGGCGGGGCCGGAGCGGCGCTCCGCATATATTTACATATATTTACATACATTTTGTGGGGCTCCAAGAGTGAGGGCCGACACTGCATCTGACCGCAAGGGGCTGTGGGAGGCCTTTCCTCCACCCCGACCTCCAGCCTTTGGAGCAGAGGGCCTCCTCCCGACACAGCCACCCCTCACCCGGCTGCTGGTCTGACTCCAGGCCGGACTTCCGGCTGGGCCTCAGTTTACCTTCTGAGCAGAGGCGTGAAGACCCTGAGCTGTACCCTGTAAGGTGCAGGTCTACCTGGTGGAGCCCCGAGGAAGGGTCGCGGTGGGGGCTGCGGGAAGGCCGCCGGTGCACTACGCAGGGGCTGCAGGCAGGGCCGAAGGGGGTCCCGGGGAGGTGGCCAGCCCACAGGCTCAGGCGCGGTTCCCTGCCTCCGCAGGGCTCGGAGGCCACGTGGCTGGACCAGGCGATCCCGGGCGTGGCTGACATCCTGGGTGAGACCTACAAAGACGATATCCAGCGGCACCTGGAGGCGCTCATCGGGGGCTACCCCGACATCAGGTTTGTACCCCTGCTGCCCTGGCTCCCACAGGCTGCGGGCCGGGGCGGGTCCCATCCCTGAGGCCGTGGGTGGGCAGGTGAGGAGCCTGAGGGTGATGCGAGCTCATGCGAGGGGGGGCCTGGAAAAGGGGGTTCCCCTGCCTCATAATCTATTCTCTGTGGTTTTCACTCCATCCTGTGGTGGGATGGGGGACCCCTGGAATCTGAGCGGTCTGGTCCCTCCTCGGTGTCTGATGGTGGAGATATGTCCCCCCCCCCCCACGGGGAACTTTTGGGGAACAAAGCCCTCTCTGGAAGCCCTGCCAGGAGGAAAGAGGCTTTGTTTGGGGGGAAGGGCGGAGGGGTGAGTCATCAGCCCGTGGGAATCCCGGCTCATGGCCTTGGGGATGGGATGGTGGAGGTGCAGGAGCACCTTCCGCAGCCCCCAGAGCCCCGCCCGCACTGTCCCTCTGACAGACTCAGAGGGGCCCCCCTCAGCGCTCTGGGGCTCCCCTCCTGGCCCCGTGGGGTTCCCCTACCCTCAGTGGCCCTGCCTGCCCAGGCTCCTGGAGGCGGGTGCCCTGGCCAGGAAGAGTTGACTAAGGAGGCCTCCTCCACCTCCCTCCTCCACTGGCCTTTCCCCTTGCTGCCTGGCTGGGCTCCCCTTTCCCAGGCCCATGATGCCCCCGGCCCGCCGCCCTGTGCACACGCATCCTCCTCCCCCCCCCCCCCCCCCACACGCAGCGTTTCCTGAGCCTCTGCGAGGCGTTTCCCCAGCTGGCGGCCCCTTCTCTCCACCAGACGGACCCTCCAGGCCAGCGCTCCTCCGCCCGTCTCTCTCAGACCAGCCCCAGCAGCCGTTCCCCTCACCCGGGGCCTGGGGTGTCCCTGGACGGGCTGGGTCTGCAATGAGGGTCGTGTCTCTGCAGGCATGAGCACGTGCTGGCCATCCTGGCGCTGCGCCGCCTGGGCCGCCGGCGGAACCACCGCCTCCTGCAGCGCGCCCAGGACCTGCTGAGCGCAGGCCGCGCCCACACCGCGGGGGGCCGCGTGCTCTTTGAGGAGATCCAGGTGCCGGCCTCGGTGGACTTGCTCATCACCTGTATCTAGTGCTCCCGCGGGCGGAGCAGAGCTGACCTCAGGGGGCGCTGGGGGAGGTGAGGCTCAGCCACTGTCCCCCTGGCCTGAGCCCCACTCCAGGAGTCCAGGGAGGCACTCCCAGCCCTGCCCCATGTCAGCCCAGAGCCATGAAGCTTCCATCCTCAGCCACGCGTGGCCGCTGGGCCAGAGGGACAGCAATGGCGGAGGCATTTCAGGCATCTGCTGGGAAGTGTGGGGCAGGGGTCCAGACCGGTGTCGGCACCACCCGGTCTGAGCGTGAGACACAGAGTTTTAAAAAATAAACGTGAATTGCAGCGGTGCTCTCCTCGGAAAGGCAGGCCAAGACAGCTGGGAGCAGGAGGCCTGGGGCCCCATGTGCCAGGGAAGGTCCTGTGGCCCCATTTAGTGGATGCGGAGACAGAGGCAGGCCCAGAGCTGGGGAGGCCCACGCCTGTGGCTGCCGAGCAAAACAAGCTCCCGCCCTGGAATTCGGGGTTCGCTGCCTGAGGTTCCAGGAGCCCCGCTCAGCGGGGGGCCTGGGAGACAAGGAACCGCCAAGGTTTGTTGTGTGGCATCAGGGATTGGGTTAGACATGAGGGACTTCAGGCTGAGGGGCTCCTGCCAGGCAAGGGAAACCCTCGGGTGTGGGGGCTGACCCCATAGGCCTGGGCTCGGAGGGGGGCTGAAAGGAGATCCCTCCATTGGGCACCGGGCTCCAGCCTTCAGGCGAGGCTGCTGGGAAGTTCATTTGCATTGGCAACCTCAGCTTGCCGGGAACCTGGGCGTGAGGTGAGGGAGTTGACCGGAGTCATGGAAACGGGCAGAGGCCTCCCCGCTCCCCCCTGCACAGAAGGCCCCACTGCCTCTCGGCCTGGCCCCGACCATGGCAGCGCGAGGGAGCAGGTGGCTACAGGGGCCAGGACTTCCCGGCCAGGCCTCAGTCTATCCCTCTGGAGCCAGGCCCCTTGGAGCCCGAGGAAGCTGTCTCCCAAGCACAGGGTGAGGGTCCTGAAAGGCTGCAGGGCCGGCACGCAGGGGCAGGGGCCGTGCGTCTCCAGACCCTCCGGGCCCACCTCCCTGCACTGCGACCGGCACTGAGCAGAGCCCAGGCAGGGCTGTCCTGCTCCCTCCCCGGGGCTGAGCACAGCCAGGGCTGAGTCCTGGTGGGCCCCAGGGGTGGGAGCAGGCACGCATGGGTGCTCAGGGGCTAGAGGTGGCGGAGGGGGGGATGCCCAGACCTCCCTGGTGGGAATCAGGTGGGGTGGGGTGGGTGGGGGTGGAATGAGGAAGAGGAGAGGTTGGAGTTCTCAGGTTCCATGTTGGGGGTGTGGCAGGGAATGTTTGAGAACTGCCACTGACCAGCAGTCCTGCGGGGGGAGGGGGGGGGGAGGCAGCCAGCAGAGCGTGAGCTGGCCCTGCCTCGC
Organism: Myotis myotis; assembly: GCF_014108235.1. NCBI lineage: Eukaryota > Metazoa > Chordata > Mammalia > Chiroptera > Vespertilionidae > Myotis > Myotis myotis. The sequence continues at coordinate 111,981 of NW_023416348.1, read as the reverse complement.
ACCAGGTGGCTGGGATGCTCAGCCACGGGGAGGGGGCCACAGAGGGTGCGAGCCCAGGCTGGGCTCACCCCAGGACTGCATTTGGGCTGCAGGCTGCCCTCTGCACCTCCTCAGAAAGGAGCCCCCACCGCCTTTCCGAGGGGAGCAGAGAGGCCTGGGCTGGAGCCCCCAGACTTCATGGAGCAGGCCCCGACTCCAGGCCCCTCAGCTCAGGGGTGGACAGGACAGCCCTGTCCATGGAGGAGCCCGGGAACGTGGGCACTGGGGGAAGACCAGCGGAGGGAGGAGAGGGCGCCGCCAGGAGGAGGGCGCCAGGTAGAGGCAGGACCAGGGACCTGCTGGAGGGGACGCAGCCGGGACTCCAGCTGGAGGGGCACCTGGGGCTCCCAGGCTGTCCTGCCTCAGGAGAACTGCAGACACGGGGCACGGTCCCTCCATCCTCGGGTGTGGACCAGGGCCAGAACATTCCAGCGACACACGCACACACACACTTCCTTATTGGCCAGACAGCTTGGCCAGCACGGCCGGAAGCAGCTCTGGAGGCAGGCCCTAGCCCACACTTGGCCTGGACCACAGGAGCCAAGTTCTCTGGGCTCTCCTCTCTGCAGGGCCTCATGGGACCTGGTGACAGGGAGGGTGGCAGGGTCCTGGGCACAGCCCCCACCCACCCCTGAGGCAGAATGACCGATGGCCGGAGCCCTGGGCCTGAAGCACGCAGGGTGTCCCCACCTCAGCCGGCCCTGTGGCTCCCAGCCTCCCCGACTGCACCGTTAGGAGCGGCTCATCCCCACTCGGCCTTGGGAAGCTGACTCCAGGCCCCAGACGCGGCTGGGCTGACAGGAACACGCACCAGGCCTGCCCGGGCATGGAGTTCCTGCCAGGAAACTCACTTCCTGTCTCCGAACCTGGAAGCTCAGGGAGACAGCGTGGTCTCCGCCTCAGTGCTCCCTGCGCCGTGAGGAGGCTGCTCAGTCCTCCTGGGGCCTCCCCACACGCTGCCCCACTCACCTCCAGCTTTGTGCCACTCAGAGTTCCCCCCAGCCTTGCACCAGGGTCTTCCCAGCTTTTCTTGCAGACCATGGCCTGGCCATGCCCCTGGGAACATGCAGTCATAGGGGCCTGGCTTTATGGCTAGCATTTACATCACCCTCCCCAGCCTGGGAGTCACAGACAGCGCCCCATTTCACTGGAAAAACGGAGGCACAGAGAGGTGAAGGGCCTGGCCTACAGTCTCGTGGCTGGAAAGTGCAGAGCTAGGCCTGAACCCTGCCCCACGGCTGCAGGCCCCTCCCTGCCTGGCCCTGCACCTCACCTATACACGGGGGCAGCCCCCCTTGAAGGGCCCCTCACCACTGCCCAGGAGTGCTAGAGGCTAAGACCAGCAGGTCATAATTATGCAAGAAGTCCTTCAGAAGGCTCATGGACCTTGGGGCTTTTAGCAAGGGGACAATGTTGGCTGAATGTCTCAGGGCAATCCCCTAACCTGATAATCTTTTACTGTTTACCAACCTTACCTTTGATATGTATGCTTGCTTTGCTAAAGGACAAAACCTATAATAATAAGAGCTAATATGCTAATTAGACCGGGCTTCAACCTTGGGAATGAAGCAGGGGCTGTGAGGAAAGCCTTGGGGTCTCCGGTACCTGCAGGCAGCTGGAGGGAAGCCATCCCAGGTGCCAGAGAGATGCCGGGAGGGCGCTGGCAGCTGAGGGAAGGCCTACTCTTGCACAAATTTCGTGCATCGGGCCTCTAGTGTGTAAATAAAAAGCTGTGGGTCCGGAGATTAGGCGAGCCAACTCCGCTAGAGAAGGGTTTCCGCCTGGTTCCCCATGCCTTCTAAATTTATACTTCTTGTCTAGTGTATCCATTTATGCGCGGCCCTTCTCCAGGTTCCTGAACCCTTGCTGCGAAAGACTGCGGCACAGGAGGGGAGAGGGGGCTGCTTGGTTCCCAGAGGACCTGCTTCCCCAATCTCACTTCCTTCCTTTGCCACCACAAAGTCCCCTTAGGAACCCCACAGACCCGCGGGCCCCCCATGGTGGTCAGTGTCTGTCTGTGCTCAGGCCTGGAGGGAGGAACAGGGATTCGGCCTTCGCCTGCTCACTGCCCTTCCCCCCTCCAGTCCGTGAGAGTGCTGGGCAGTGGCTCTGTCCTGGGCACCATGGCAACAGAGAGCAGGGCCCCTTCCTGGGCCTCAAGGGGGGGAATGTGCTGGGAGTTGGAGCTCCAAGGGTAGGTGCCACCAGGTCATAGCCCGGCCTCCCCGGGACCCCTACTGTAGTGAAATGCTTGGAGGAGGACAGACACGTGGACAGGTCAGGCCCACCCCTGGCCCACTGCTCTCCCCCTGCCAAAGCTGTATATACCACACACCTATTAGCGGCTAGTGAAACGTGTTACATGTTTTCATCTGTGACTTTGAAATGTTTTGGGATCGTGGTCCATTCACTTAGTTCAAAATTAAAAAGGTATAAGAAGGATATAAGGTAAAAAGTCTCCTCTTCCTTCCTCTGTGTCCTTCCCTGGGGGACACCTGCCTGTAAACAGCCGAGGTTAACAAGGGAAACCTGAATGGCGAAGAGCCTGCCTTTGCTGTGGTCGTTGGGTGGGGGCGGGCAGTCCTTGAGCCGGGTAAGAATAAGTCCCCAAATACAGTAATGGGATCTCTGGATCTTAGGGAAGAGGAATGTCTGTGGCCGTGGGGCTGTCAGGGCTCAGCCACTGTGTGCCCGGCTCCCTCCCTCCGTGCAGGGTTAGGAATCAGCTTCTGGATTCCGAGGCCCCTGGGCTGGGATCCCAGCTCTGCACCTTCCTGGCTGTGTAACTTTGGGCAAGTGACTCCACCTCTCTGGCTCTGTCTCCTGGGGTAAAATGGGGAGCATTTGTGCAAAAATGCAAACGTGGCTCATGAGGGCCTGGCTGGCAGCAGTGTCCGGAGAGGAGCAGATACTGCTGGTTGCATGCACGGGTGCTGCAGCCTTCCCTGGCAAACTCAGAGCGTGTGCCAGCCCCATTTCCAGGAGGGAAGACTGAGGCCCCAGGGGTGAGGCCACATGTCTAAAAACATCTATGTGGCCTGGCCGGCGTGGCTCAGTGATTGAGCATTGACCTCTGAATCAGGAGGTCACAGCTCAATTCCCAGTCAGGGCACATGCCCAGGTTGTGGGCTTGATCCCCAATGGGGGGGTGGGGCTGGGGGAGGGGTGTGCAGGAGGCAGCTGATCAATGATTCTCTCTCATCACTGATGTTTCTATCTCTCTCTCCCTCTCCCTTCCTCTCTGAAATCAATAAAAATATATTAAAAAATAATAATCTATACTAATAAAAGGGTCATATGCTAATTAGACCAGACATCCTTCTGGACAAAGCCATGGTGGTGGGGGGCCAAGGCAGAGGTGGTTAGGGGTGATCAGGCCAGCAGGGGAGGGCAGTTAGGGGGTGATCAGGCTGGCCGGGGAGCAGTTAGGAGCCAGCAGTCCTGGATTGTGAGAGGGATGTCCAACTGCTGGCTTAGGCCCAATCCCAGTCGGACATCTCTCAAGGGGTTCCGGATTGGAGAAGGTGCAGGCTGGGCTGAGGGATCCCTCCCACCCCCATGCACGAATTTCGTGCACCAGGCCTCTAGTATAAAATAAAATAAACATATCAATGTTATGCCTTCCTTTTCCAAAGTCCAGACACCCAGAGTTCTCAAGTGTTGGATAAGGAGGAGAGCCCAGCACCCAGGCTCTGGGAAAAGTCATGCCCTTGGTGCTTTGGGCAGCCCTCCTCCTCTGGGCCCTGGCCCAGCCCTGCAGAGTGCTGGGATTCCCAGGAGCATTCCTGCCTCTGTCATTGGGTGGGGTCCAGTGGAGAGCAAACATGACTTCCTAGAAATCATGCCGGCTAGGGGAAGGCTCCAAGGGCAGCCCAGGCCTGGAGGAACAGGAGCTGGACTTGACCATTTTGCATCACCACCAAAAGCCATTGCGTAAGGCCAGGCCTTTTTAGGAGAGAGTTTGGGCCATTGGGGCGGTTCCTCCAGGAAGCCCTCCTGCGCTGCACTCCGTGGGAGGCCAAGTACTGGGGTCCTCTTGCCCCATGGACCCTGCAGAAGCCATTTATCCTCAGGCCTCAGTTTCCCCAACTGCCAGACAAAAAAGGAAGTGTGGGGCCTGACTTCCTCCTGGGAGGAAGGGGAGCGGCTGTTCACAAGTAAACATCTTCGCATGGGGCAAGTGCCCCCGAGGGAGAGGGTGCCCGGGAGGGTGGCTCCTGGCCAGCTGTCCCGTGGCCCCGGGGAGATCAGCTGACTCTGGCCCAGGACTGTGCAGCTGCCAGTGACCCCAAGTCAGTGACTTCTCTCGGTAGCCACAGGCCCCAGCCTCAAGGCCTCCGCCTGCGAGTCCCCTTGCCCTTCTGAGACTCAGTTTCCTCCTCTGTCAGCAGGGGACACGAGGGCCCTGAGCAGTGCAGTTAGTGAGGGGGCAACCCCAGGGAACAAGGGGCCCCAGGAAGGGTCCCCCAGTCAGGCGATGGCCTGGGAAGTAGAGGGAGAAGCAGGACTGACGGGCCAGCAGTGGAAATGCAAGTCATCTCATAGAGGGAAGTGGGCCAGGCCTGGGTGGGGGGCTGGGCGACAGCCCGGTGCCCTGGCCTCCTGGTCGGGAGCCCACCCCACTGTCAGCACCCTCCTGTGCTGAAGGCCACCGCTGGGGCCTCACCTTTCCCGGAGTCTGGGTGCAGCCGGCTCCATGACCCACAGGCCCTCAGCCTCTGCCCATGAATGTGCCCCCTCTGCCTTCCATGCCCCTCTTCCCAGGAGCTTCTCCCAGGCAGCCCCCCCCCCCCCCAGCTCTGCCCCTGACAGTCCCAGCACAGCCGGCACTCGCTCCCCCCTCCCCCCTCCCCCCATGGGGCTGGGTCCCTGAGGGAGTGGTGGAAGACTCAGTTAATGAAAAAGATTATGTAATACTGGGACTTTCCCCCCCCCCAAAGATGTAAACAAAGTGGAAGGCAGTAAAACCTCCCATTTCTGCATCTGAGCTGTCTGGCCTGGCAGTCCCTCCTTGTGACTTAAATACATAAAACTGCATTCCCACATTGATCAACATTGGGGGGAAGCAATGTTTCATGGGGCGCCCAGCTCCACCACTGACCCACAGACAGGGCTCAGTTTCCCCGCCTGAGAAAGGGGACAGTGAGGGAGCACCCATCTCAGAAGATTGCCTGATGGAAGCAGTTAACGTGCACAAAGCCCTCAGAACAGCCTGGGGTGGCAGCAGCCCCTGCCCACCCGTGCCAACGAACAAACAATGGGCATTCAGCCTTACAAAGGAAGGAAAGCCCGACACACGCCAGGACAGGGAGGAACCCTGACATTACGCTGAGGAATAAACCGGTCCCCCAGGGCAGGCACGATATGATTCCACTTCTGGGAGGCACTTAGAATATCACACGTATATAGAGACGGAGAGTAGAATGCTGGTCGCCCGGGCTGGAGGAGGGGGAGGGGTTAGCGTTTGATGAGTTTCTCAGGGATGGCAGCAGCGGTGATGGCTGCACCACAGTGCGAAGGTACTTAATGCCGCTGAGCTGCACGCGTCCATGATCAAAATGGTCCTTTTCGTTAGGCATCTGTTACCGCAGCTCTAAGAAAAAAGTCAGCTGTCACTTCTGAGCGGCCGGAAGGGGGGCAGAGCCATAGGCATGCAGCTCCCACGCGTGTGGTGGGGCCAAGGCCCTGGTCGCATGCGAGCAGCAGATCACGGCTCCTGGCCCTGAGCTGGCCGACCACCTCTGGCTGCCCCTGCTGCCGCCCTCCCTGCCGGGAACCCCGAGGGGACTGGAGGGGGACGGGACTGGGACGGCACTGGGACACGGGAGAGCCAGCAGCTGGCCAGCAGCACTCCCACCGCATGGGCTGCTCCCTCCTGCTGACAGCGATTCTTGGCTGGCCCGCGGCTGGCTCCCCTGGAAGGTCTCCTCACATGTCAGGAATAGCTCCTGCCGAGTCAGCCCCACCTCCTCCCAGCTGTCATCCCTGGCCCCTGTGCGGCCCGTTTGAGAGGCTTTCCCTCGCGCTGGGGTCTTCACATACACGCCCTGTGCCCTGGGGAAGTGGCTGGTGCAACACACAAGGGCAAGGCAGCCCCCCCCCATTCACCCCCTGCCCTGGCCCCTGCTCAGGTGAAGCTGTGGAGAAGGGGGCAGGTGGGCTGGGCGGCCGGCCAGGCTGTGCCCTGCGGAGGAGCGTTCCTGTCCGTGCTGACCAGGACCGGCTCTGCTGGACGGTGCTCGCCAGCTGGCAGAGTGTCCCAATCTGTGGGCCTGGGAGCTTCACAAGTGTCCCAATCTGGGGCGAACTGGGGAGCTGACAGGAAAGCAGGTTTGCACAATGAGCCCTCTGGCAGCTGATGGCCTTGGGGGCCTGGCTTTCATCTCCCATTCAACTGGGGAGCAGATGGGAGGCCCTCCCTGCCGCCCCTCCGGTGGCTCCTCTGAAAAACGCCTCCCCCGGAGTCGGAGAGAAAGGGGGGTCCACCTACTGTCACTCCTGACGCCCCTCCCCTCCTCTAAGCCCCCCAAGCCTGGCACTTCCACCCAAGAGGAAGAGGAAGTTCTCGGTCCCCAGGGGCACCCCCAGCTCCCAGACCCGCCCGCCCTGCCATCCTCCCGGGCCCAGGGGGAGCGGTGGCCCTCGGAGGTGGAGGGGTCACGGAGCAAACAAAAGGGGGAGGGGCAGCGGCTCCCCGAAAGGGAAGCGGGCGCAGCCGGGAAATTCCTGAATGACTGGTCCTTTCCAGAGGGATTCCTGACATGCGCCATAGCCAGGGGGCCGCCGCTGGGGGGTGCTCTCCGCCGCACCCTCTCCCCACCCCATACCAGGGCTGAGCGGGGAAACTGAGGCCCAGAGAGGGGATGAGCTGCTCAAGCCCCCCCCTCCTCCCCCCGGCGAGGACAGAGCTGGGCTGAGTGAGGCTCGAGCCCACGCTGCTGGGGTCCGGGCTTTGGGCCCCCAGCAGCCTGTCCGGCCCAGCTCGGGTCCCAGAAAGGGAAGGCCCTTCAGTGGGGGTTCGGCGGCCTGGGTGTGAGTTCCGACTCCGCCACCCGCCTGCGTGCCCTCGGCATCTCCCCATTCCCGCGAGGCCTGACAGTGAGGGCTCTGTCCTTGGCGGACCACCCTACAGCCTCCCCCAGGACACCTCCTCCAGGGAGCCCTCCGCGCCTCTGTGAGGCCACAGGGCCACCCAGAGTGGGATCCCCTTGTGGCCCAGAGAGTTGGGGTGGGACCGTCCCGGCGCCCCGAGCTGGGATGGGGGTGGCTCTGTGACGCAGAAATGTGGTCCTGAACTGGGGGGCGGGGGTGGGGGGAGAAGGAGAGGAGGGGACTTCCCAGTTAGCCAATCAGAAGCAGCCCTTGGACAATGGGTGGGAGCCAGACCCGATCCCCGTCTGCCTTGGGTAAGGGTCCCCGCGCCCCAAAGACGGGGTGGCCCCGGCCACCGCCCCGCCGGTGGGGGGTAGTGACCCCACACACCTGCTGGACGGGCCCAGCCCCGCCGGGGAGGGGGGCGCTCCCGCGTTCGGGCCGGGCAGCCCCGTCGCCCTCCCCCGGCCTCCCCCGCGTGGTGGCCGCGGGCGGGGCGGGGCGGAGTCGGCGCTTTATCAGGCCGCGCGGGGCTCGGCGGCCGGGACAGAGGCGGCGGCGGCTCAGTAAGTGACCTTCTCCCTCCCCGCGCCCGGCGTCCGTCCGTCCCCAACGCGCCGCGCGGCTGCCCGGCCGCCGGACCGCTCGCCCCCGGATGGCCGGTCCCCCGACGGAGCGGCCGGCGCGGCGGCGGGGACCGGGGGGCGGCCGATTCCAGGGAAACTGAGGCCCGGCCCCGGGCGGCGCTCCCAGCGCGGGGGGGCCCCTGGAAAGGCCGGAGGGGGCGGGGGGAAGGGCGCGGGTCCCCCTGGTCTCGCAGCCGGAGCGGAGGGAGGCTGTGTGCCCCCGGCCGTCACTCCACCGCGGCGCCTGCTGTCCTCACCGGGGAGACCTCCCCGCCAGGAGCAGAGGCGGGGAGGCTGTGCGACCCCGCCCCGACCCCAGGGCAGGAGGGCAGGAGGGGGTGCGGGCCTGAGGAGAGGGGGGCTGCCACACAGTATGACTGGGCGGCCCCTTCTTCCCCTCACTGCCCAGCCAGGGCTGCGCCTCACCGATCGCCTCTCCCGCCCTCCCTGCTGGCCTGAGACCCCCACACCCTTCCTGGCCCTGCGTGGGGCTGGCGCGGGGCTGCGCCTGCAGTCTTTGGGGGCCGCAGGGCCCTAGAAGGAGTCTGTGCCCAGGGGAGGAGGCGGGGACCACGTGGGGACCCACAGAGCAGGGTCTGGTGGTCAGAGGAGCCCAGCTTGTGGGAACAGGGAGATGGGGTCGAGGTTGCAGAGGCGAGGCTGGTGGCCCTGCTGGTCAGGGTGGCCTCTCCTTCTCCCCAGGAGGAGGGCAGAGGTGGGCAGGCCCCGGGGTGGCCCTGAGCACCCCCCCCCCCCCGCCAGATGGCCAGACCAGCTCCCATGGGTGCGTGGCATGAACGGGGTGGATTGGGAGGGGATGCGGGGGCAGTGGGTGGGGAGGCAGAAATGGGGACCTTGGTCTGGGGGCCCCCTAGAGCACCCCTGCTGGGCTCTGCAGTGGGACTGCCAGGCCCAGGGGCACGGGGAGCACTGGAGGAGCCTGCCCAGGGCATCTGGAGAGGTCAGTGGGAGTGGGAACAACCCAGGCGCCCTGGCCCCGCGTGGCTCTGGCCGAGCTCAGGGGTTTGGGTGAGCAGCCGGGGGATGGGACAGGTGTGTGGGCTGGTGGGGAGGCAGCAGGGGCTCCGGAAGGTCTCAGGCCCAAGCTGAGCCTCCCGCAGCCTCATCACCTGCTCCTCGGCTTCTCCTGGATGGTGGGCAGCCCATCCGCGTGGCGGGGCTGCGGCAGGGGCCGTCTAAGTCACCGCGTTGCGTGCGTCATGACTGGGTATATTTACTCTGGGGTGGCGAGAAGGCACTATGGTTATGGGTCACCCCAGTTCCCAGGAAGGCCTGGCCCCATCTGCTCCCCGTCCCCAGCTCTGCCCCGCTCGCTCCCTGGGGTCAGCCATGCTCCCCTCCATGACCCTGGCCCGCTCTGATGGTGGCCAAGTGCTGCTGGGCACAGGGGTCCTGCTTTTGTGGGTGCAGCTTGCAAGGTGGTGGGGGACCCGGAGGCAGGGGATGAGTTCTGAGTTCACGCTGCTGACTGTAGGGGCGTTTAAGCCTCCCTGCGCCCTCTCTGCGAGATGAGGACTCCCCCCGCCACAGTGGGAATGAGGAAGAGATGGGTGGGCACCCGGGAAGGCACAGAAAGTGAAAGCTGCTGTGACGGTGACATCACCCTGTTTGGAGCAGGGAGAAGCAGGCAGCCCCAATCTCACCACGTGGGCGGCTCTCCAAAGTCCTCCCCCCTAGAGTGGGAGGGGGGCTATGGTGTCTGTAGACTGAGCTCCACAGCCAGGATAGGGGGAGCTCTGCTTGCCTCGTGGTTCCATGTTTGCTCACAGGGTCCCTCTGGGACCCCACAGCCAGACAAGACAGAGAGGAGCTGGGCAAGATGGAGGGTGTGCCGGGCTGGCCCTCTGCCTCAGCCAGCCTTCGCAGCTACGCGCCCCTCTGGACTTTGGTCCGTGCTCCGTGCAATGGGACCGAAGCCATGCTGTCTCTTCCCAGGCCCCGGGATCCAGGGTGCATGCTCTGCAGCCCCTGCCCAGAGGGTGGGCTGTCAAGGAAGCTTTGCAAGCAAAGGGAGGCCCCTCCAGCTGGAGGCGGGCAGGGCCTCCTCAGCCTGGTCCCTGCCTGGTGGTTCTGGGGGGCTGCGGTGGTGCTGGGGGGCTGCGGTGTGGTGGTGGTGACGGGGGAGCTGTGGGTGCTGAGAAACCCGTGTCCAGGGAGGGAGCTGAGCTGGTGCCCACGTGGGCCAGGAGAAGGCCAGAGCCCTGGTGGCCACACTGGGGACGACTGAGCAGGCCCACTTACTGCTGCCACACGCCCGCCCGGTGCGGCGACCTGACCCCGTCCCCCCCCCCCCGCCCACTGCAGGCTTGAGGCGGGACGATGCTGCAGACGATGCCCTTCCAGGGCCTGCCCGGCCAGCAGCGGGTGCCAGGGGCCCTTGACTTCCCTGGAAGCCCACTGAAGTTTCGCTCCGGGTCAGAGGCGGAGTCAGAGGCCTCCATGTCAGAGGCCTCCTCGGAGGACCCTGTGCCACTCCCGGAGGCTGAGGTGGCCCAGGATGAGGAGGAGGCTTCAAAGAAGAAGAAGAAGCCCAAAGGCCTGGCCGGCATGTTCAGCATCTTCACCAAAGGGAAGAAGAAGAAGGGCCAGTCCGGTGCCGCGGAGCGCGAGGCCAAGCCTGAAGCCCAGCCTGAAGCCCAGCCGGGGCTGGGGGGCCCGCTGCCCACAGGTAGGCTGGGGCCGCGTGGGTGAGGGTCCCGGGTCAGAGCGGGCGGGGCCTGGCTCACTCTGGCCAGGACCGAGAGGGCAGAATGGTGGGCTCGCCCGTCTCTCCCTCCTTCCACCTGCACCCCTGCCTAATTTGCGGGTCTGGGAGGAGGCGAACCAGGCTTCAGTCCTGGCTCTCGGGGCGCATCCCTTCGCCTTTCGGGTTCTCCAGCGGGCGCCATGGGGTGGGCTGGCCCCGCGTGCCCTGGCCCGTGGCTGGCGCGCTAACGCGTGTCCCCTGTGACAGTGGAGGAGCTCAAGGCGGACCTGGAGCGCGGGCGGCTGGAGGCGGCGGGGCCGCTGATGCGGCTGGAGCGGGAGCTGCAGGAGGCCGCGGCGGCGGGCGGCGTGAGCGAGGAGGAGCTGGTGCGGCGCCAGAGCAAAGTGGAGGCGCTGTACGTGCTGCTGCGCGACCAGGTGCTGGGGCCGCTGCGCCGGCCGCTGGAGACGCCGCCCGAGCGGCTGCGCCAGGCGCTGGCGGTGCTGGCCGAGCAGGAGCGCGAGGATCGCCGCGTGGCGGCCGCGGAGCCCCAGCCCTCGGCGCTGGCGGCCACGCGCCCGCGGCACTGGCTGCAGCTGTGGCAGCGCGCGGTGGCGCAGGAGGCCGAGGAGCGGATGGGCCGGCCGCCCGCCGCCGCCGAGGGCCTCTCGGAGGCCGAGCGCACGTTCCTGTCCATGGGCCGCACCATGAAGGGGGACCTGGAGGCCGTGGTGCAGCGGCTGAAGCCGCTCTTCCCCGCCGAGTTCGGCGTCGTGGCCGTCTACGCCGAGAGCTACCACGCGCAGTTCGCGGCCCAGATCGCGGCCATGGCGCAGTTCGAGCTGTGCCAGCGCGACACCTACATGCTGCTGCTCTGGGTGCAGAACCTCTACCCCAAGTGAGTGCGGGCCTGGGCCGAGGGGTGGTGTTTGGGGGCGGGGGGGGGGGGCGGGAGGGGGAAACCAGGTCCCCCGGGTGGTGTCCCCGTGGGCGGGGCCCTGGGCCGCGGGGAGGAGTCCCCGTGGGCGGAGCGGCTAGCAGGCCGGGAGCCTAGGCCTGCTGGGTCGGCTTTGCACTTGGAACCCTTCATTCCCAGGGCCTCAGTTGGGGAAACAGGTGCAGTTGGGGCAACCGAGGTGCAGAGAAAGGCAGGGACTTCACTTATTGAAAAAAATACATTTGTATTGATCTCAGAGAGGAAGGGAGAGGGAGAGAGAGAGAAACATCAATGATGAGAGAGAATCATGGATCTGCTGCCTCCTGCACGTCCCACACTGGGGATGGAGCCTGCAACCTGGGCATGTGCTCTGACTGGGAATCGAACCGTGACCTCCTGGTTCATAGATCAATGCTCAACCGCTGAGCCACCTGGCCGGGCCCAGAACTTCATTCATTCATGAACTGGGCAAGGGGTGGGCACACGATGGCAATCCAGAGCTGGAGGGGCTGTGGCAGAGGGGCCAGGGACTGGGAGCCCAGGGCAGAGCCCTAGCCTGGCCTGGTCAGTCTGGGAAGTGGGCTTGAGGAGGTGCCAGCAGGGTCTGCCTGGAGCAGGAGCCCAGGTCCCTGAGCAGGGCCAGCTCCCAATCCCACAGAAGGGGAGGGGGCTCAGGAAGAAGGCAGAAGGAGGGAGGTGCTCTCGTCGAAGGGAGTCACTCCCTGGGCCTGAAGGGGAGCCGGGAAGCATTCTAGGAGCTGTGCGGAGCTTGTCAGTGTTGGGCTTTATGGACAGGTGATGGGGGCCTCCCAGGAAGCTGGGAGAGCAGGGCTGGGCTGGGCCACGTGGCCCATGGAAAGATCCCCGTGAGCCCACAGCTGAGCTGAGTTCCGGCCAGGGGCCCTGGAGCGCCTTGGTGGGAGGCTGGTGGTGCCCGCGGAGGGGGCCTGGTAGCCGTGGGCACAGCCTCAGGCATCCCGATTTACCCAGACTCCATGGGTCTCAGCACAAGCTGGGTGGGGGGAGACAGAGTGTAGAAGTGCCCAGCAAAAGCCAGGGGGGCCTGAAGGGCTGGCCCAGCCCCCAGTGCGAAGCCCGGAGGAGTAGACAGTCTGAACAGTGTGGAGGGCCTCAGGGGCCCACCTGGGTAGCCAGTGGGCTCAGTTGGTGCTGGTGGTCAGCGGGTCCGGAGGAAGGGCCCAGTGGGGTGGTGGGTGAGGAGTCAGCAGGGCACAGGGCAGTGGCACAGGGCAGGGGTGGCGGGCCTGACTCAACAGGAAACGCTGGGCACACACACCTCTGCCAGGCAGGCAGCCTTCCTGTCCCGGTGACGGTGACCGGGGGCCTTTAGCCTGGGGCCCACTGGGGTCGACACAGCGGAAACGGAGGCTGGCTGGGCTGGGAGTCCTGAGGCGGGTTCCGGAGGCTTGGTTGAGGCCTGTGTGGCAGAAGTGCAGGGAGCAAAGGGACATGGTGTCCAGGCTGCGAAGGGGCAGAGCCTCCTGCAGACAAAGGCCCTGAGGAGGTGCCAAGGTTGGGCCGTCCCTGGGGGCCCTGGGCCCACAGAGGCGCCAGGAGGGTGAGGGGAGCCGCCTCCGCAGAGCCCTGCAAGCAGCCCTTCCTGCTTGGCTGGCCCAGCCTCTGCGGACAGCAAGGGTGGCCGGGAGGGCGGGGGCCTAGGGCTGGGGTGCAGGGAGGGAAGAGGGGGAGGGGTGGCTGGTCTCAGGCTGCTGCCAGAGGGAGCGGGTTTCCTGTGTGTGAGAGGGGAGCTGGGATTTGATCTGCAGGAGGAGGTGAGCAGGTTCTGCTTGCTGGTGGACAAGGGCGGAAGCAGGAGCCTGGGAGGAGGCTCCGGCAATGAGCCAGGCGGGAGATGGGGTGGTTGGCTGGGTGGCTGGAGGCTGATGGGGCGGGGCGGGGGGATGTTTTGGAGCCTGAGTGGATGAGAGAGTAAAAGGAGGCATGATGTTCCCAGGTTTTACCTGAACAGATAGAGGGCCCATCATCTGAGGTGGAGAGGCAGGGAGGGGGGTCAGTGGGGGGCAGACAGCGGAGCTCAGAGTAGCGGAGGAAGAGGCAGGGAGGGGGGTCAGTGGGGGGCAGACAGCAGAGCTCAGAGTAGCGGAGGGAGAGGCAGGGAGGGGGGTCAGTGGGGGGCAGACAGCGGAGCTCAGAGCAGCGGAGAGGCAGGGAGGGGCGTTAGTGGGGGGCAGACAGCAGAGAGGCAGGGAGGGAGGTACTCTCACCTCAGGATGGTGCTGGGTGGGGCCTGTCTGCCTCACACCAGCCCCTCTGCCCACAGCGACATCATCAATAGCGCCAGCCTGGCAGGGGAGCTGCAGGGGATCAACCTGGGGAGCCTCCTGCCCCCCAAGCAGGTCCGGCTGCTGGAGGCCACGTTCCTGTCCAATGAGGTGGTGAGTCCAAGGACAGCGCCGGGGCCTGGCCAGGGAGGGGCAGGAAGGAAGCGGAGGGAGGCTCTGGGACAGTCAGGACATCAGGGAGCCTGACAGGGCTCCCACGTGGGCAGGGCTGACGAGTTCCTTGCTACCTTGACCTGACTCTCCCCGGCCCCCAGGCCAGCGTGAAAGAGCTGATGGCCCGAGCCCTGGACCTGGAGTCACAGCGCTGGGCCCAGGATGTGGCCCCCCAGAGGCTGAACGGCCACTGTCACAGCGAGCTGGCCATTGACATCATTCAGGTAGCAGCCCCCCTCCCGTGTACACGGACAGCCCACCCAGTCCATCCCTGTGTGCACACACGTGCCCCTCTGAGCCCGCCCCCTTTCCCAGCAGGCCCCCACCCCCACCCCAGCCCTGGTGCTGGTGGGGCCCTGCTTAGCTTACCCCCTTCCCTGCAGATCATCTCCCAGGGCCAGATCAAGGCCGAGAGCATCACGCCTGACCTGGGCAAACAGATACAGCACATGCTGCTGGCGGAGCTGGCTGCGTTTCTGAGGAGGTGGGTGTGTGCGCAGGCGCGCACAGAGGGCCCTGCAGCGTCCTCCCTGTGCCCGGCTGGGGGTCCAGGCTAGACCAGTGCCCTCCTGGCCCCTAGGGATGTCTGTCCCCCTGCACTGGGCACTGAGGCCCCCACTCTGCTGGGCACAGCTCCCAGTGGAGCACCCTCCAGCTGCAAGGGAATGCCTCCCGAGGGACTGAGACCCCGGCCTCCCCTTCAGGTGGCACCTCCAGTCTCGCCCCCCAATCTCCTGGCTGCCTCCCTCCCCACTTCTGAGGACCCTTCCATTTACCCACGGCCCCCTTCAGGCTCCCAGAGCTTGGCGGCCCCCTGCTCAGGAGCTCGGAAGGACCTGGCTCTATTGGCCCCGAGAGCGAAGTCAGCCGCGTGGTGCCCGGGGCCAGCTGCTGCCTTAAGCTGAGGGGCCACCCCTGGGATAGTGCGCTGTAACCCGGGGCGCTGCTCCTGTCCCAGTGTTTGTGCTGGTCCTGCAAGTGCCTCTTCCTGTCTCACCAGCTACCAGCGAGCCTTTGAGGACTTTCTGGAGAGGTGCAAACAGCTGCAAAATTATAGGGCCAATGTGATGGCCAACATCAACAATTGCCTGTCCTTCCGGTGAGAGGGTGAGGGCGGTGAGGCTGGGCGGCCAGGAGCGGGTGTGGGAGCAGAGCACCAGCCTGCCTGTTGGAGAGAAGGGGCTGCTGGGAGGTAGAGGAGAGTGCGTGGTCGGGGGTGAGGTAGGTGTGGCGGGGAGGCCACAGCAGTGTAAGCAGCCGTGGAATAAATGAGGAAGGCCTGCCCAGCGGAAGCGGCTGTGTGGTGGGCCCCGCCTCAGGCAAAGGGTTCACTGGTGATTTTATCCTCGAACAACGGGCAGTGATTCTGTCCGTTAAGCAGCGGAGCACACAGGTGTGCAGAGGCGGAGCCACACCCCCCAGTTAGGAGAGGATGTGGCCTGAGGGTGTGCGGGCAGTGAGCAGACTGGGCCTGCCTGTGGGGTATAATGGAGTGACTTGGACTTGCTCCCAAGGGAATGGGGAGCCATCGAGGGTTCCAGAGTGAGGAGGTGTTTTAGGAAGATGGGCCTCGGGCTGACTGGCTCTCTGGTACGGGCCATGGGCCAGCAGGGCCGGTGTGACTGGCCTCCCTGCCCCGTGTCCTTCCAGGATATCCTTGGAGAAGTGGCAGGCACCACAGGGCCTCCTGGGCCCCCTGAATGAGCTCAAGAGCCACGGCTTTGACACCCTGCTCCAGGGCCTGTTCTGGGACCTGAAGGTAGCTACGCCCCGCCCAGGGCCCGCCGAGGCTTGTGCATAGGACATGGGGTGGGAAGAATGGTAGGAGCCCGACTGGCATGTGGGAGGCACGGTGTGGGGCCGGGTGTAGAGAGGCTGGTGTGCCCAGCGAGGGGCCATGGAGGCCTCGACCTCGCCCCCGCCATTTTGGCCTGGTGTTTGGCCTCAGAGGGGCCACCCAGGGCTGGGAGGACACAGAAAAGCTTCAGCGTGCCCCCACCCAGTCCCTAAGCTTGCATACACTCTCTCCCTCCCCGCGCCCCCCACCCCCCCTCCCACCCCCCTCCCCAACCACCTGTCCCATGCTGAACTCCAGCTGTGATGCTCAGAGCCTCTGGCAGCCACCGCCACGCCATGTCTGCCTGGGCCAAGAAACCCACAGAAAGCCCTTGTTACTTTAGCAGAGGGTGAGGGTCCCCGGAGAAAAGCAGGAGGGGTCCCATGCCTGCCCACCATGTACCCAGCGGCCAGAGTGGGAGGCCGGGTGGCCAGTTGGCAGTGATGGCCACACAGTGACCCGGGATGACTTGGCACCAGTCAGGCGCGAGGCTTTGTTTATGCAGGAATTTATTTATTTGGGGGCGGAGGGGTGGGGGGAGGGTGGAAAAGGCCTCCGCAGGCCGCCTGCGATGCAGGGGCCACAGCTGGGTGTCCTTGGAGAAGGGTACACAGACTCCCCTCCACTTCCTGCCTGTGACCTGAGTCCTGCCCTGGGTCCCTGGACCCTGGGCCACCCCGAGAGTCAGTGTGCGTGTCTGCGTGTGTGGCTGGCAGCCTTCCCCTGCAGGGCGGGTCCAGACATCCTGCCTTTCTCCCGCCCCAGCCGCTGTTCAAGAGGTTCACACAGACCCGCTGGACGGCCTCTGCGCAGACCCTGGAGGAAATCGTCTCCACCGTGGAGACAAGGCTGCCGGAGTTCTCAGAACTGCGCGAGTGCTTCCAGGAGGTGAGGCGCTGGGCTGGGCTGGGCTGGGCTGGGCTGGGCCTGGCAGCGGTGCAGCTGGGCATGAGGCTCACACAGGCCTGTGCACGCACCCACCAGCACTGCACACGCACACACATGTATGCACTCCTTGGCCCTGGCACCTGTCCTCCCTGAACTCCTGGCCCCAGGCTTCAAGCTCCTGTCAGGGGAGGGTGTGAGCTCCGTGGGGAGCTGGCTCACGGCCCTGCCTCTGCCCCTGGCCGCGCAGGAGCTCATGGAGCTTGTCCACCTGCACCTGGTGAAGGAGTACATCGTGCGGCTCTGCAAGCGGCGCGTGGTCCTCAAGACCGCGGAGCAGCAGCAGCAATTGGCCGGGCAGGTCCTGGCCAACGCCGAAGTCATCCAGCACTTCTGCACTCAGATTGTAAGCCCTGACTCCACCCCCTCACCACCCACCCCCGTCCCCCATGGGCTGCCCTTGCCCTCTGGGTCTCTCCAAGCTCCATCAGTTCTGGCGGAACCACTCTGGGCCCGGGGGCACTTCTGGAGCAGGGGCAGCCTCCCTCCAACCAGGCCTGTGCTTGCAGGGCTCCCCGGCCACCTGGCTGCACCACGCCCTCCCGAAACTCGCCGAGATCATCCGCCTGCAAGACCCCAGTGCCATCAAGATGGAGGTGGCCACTTACGCCACCTGGTACCCTGACTTCAGGTGAGACCGGGCAGCCCGGGACCTGGGCAGTCAGCATGGCCCTGCCGGTCCCCACTGTCAGAGCCTGGCTTGGCTGCATCAGCCCCTTTGGGGTGGGGGGCGCTCCAGTACTGGCCATGCAACGCAGTCCTGGCTGCTGACCTTGCTGAGGGCTGCGACTGCCGGCGCCCAGGCAAAGCCTTACAGCGGCTCACTCACTTGAGCCTCACCACCGCCCTACCAGGCTGACGCTTTCCTTCGTTAAACATATATTTGTATTGATTTCAGAGAGGAAGGGAGAGGGAGAGAGTGACAGAAACATCACTGATGAGCAAGGATCACTGAGCAGCTGCCTCCTGCACGCCCCCTACTGGGGATTGAGCCCACTACCCGGGCACATGTCCTCGACCGGTATCAAACCTGGGACCCTTCAGTCCGCAGGTGGATGCTCTAGCCACTGAGCCAAACGGGCTAGGCCAGACTGATGCTCTTCATCCCTGATTTACATATGAGGCCTGGAGAGCTAAAGGCACGTGTCCAAGGTGACACAGTGAGTCGGTGGAGCTAAGATGACTAATATAGGCAGTCTGGCTCCACAGTCCCACTCTTAGCCTTTGATGATACTGCCCCTTGGAGGGGAAACTGAGGCCAGAGAGACCAGGGACTTGCTAGAGGCTGTAGCAGGTCAGTGATGGAGCTGGGGTCCACCACTCAGCCTAGGGATCCCCGGGGGCTTGGGGCTTGGACCTGGGCCCTGGGTCCTGGTCCCCCGTTCCAGAGTGGCGGTTGCCTGAGGATCTTGTGAGCCCAGGAAATAGGTTTGGGGGCCGAGTCCTCTGACACGGAGGAGAGCGTTTGAATGGGCCCTGAGTTGGATTGACAGCTCAGCCTAGTGTAGCCCCTGGCTGATCCACTGCACTCATCCACCTAGCCACCCACTCACCTCCACACGCACCCACTTACTCACCCACCCATACAAGCAGCATCTCCCCATCTGTTCATCTAACCACCATCTAGCTATCCAGCTATCGACTCACCCACCATCCACAAGTCTACCCATCGAGCCACCCATTCATCTACACGTCCACCACCTATCCTTTCATGCATCCATCCATCATCCACCCAACTCTGCATCTCTCCATTCACCTACTCATCTATTCACCCCTCAGCCTTCTATCTACTCACTCATTCATCCTTTCATCTATCCATCCATCCATCCATCCATCCATCCATCCATCCATCCATCCACTTATGCACTCACTCTTCCATCCATATATTCACCCACCTATTCATCCATTCATCCATCCATCTATCCATGCATCTATCCATCAACTTCCGCCCATCAACTCACTCATCCACCCACCCACCACCCACCCACCAGCCCACCCATAATTTGCAGTGGTCTGCCAGGTGCCGGGCTCGGTTCTAGGTACCAGGATGCAATGATGTACAAGACGGAGCAGGCCTCCGCTCTCCCTCCTGTGGCTTCTAGTCCACGGAGGGTTCACAGTAGTCAGGCAAAGGGATACACCTGCACGTTGGAAAGGTTATGTAACCGGCAGGAGGTGCTGGCTTTCGGGACGGGAAGGCCTCTTGGGGGAGGTGACATTTTAGCTGAGACTTAAAGGTGAGAGGAGCTGGTCCCCTCCAGAGCGGGTGGAAGAGATTCCAGGAGGGACAGCGGTTAAAGGCCTGAGGTGGCAGGAGCAGGTGTGCCCTCGGGGGGCCGGGTGGCCATGCTGCTGGAGCTCATGGGAGGAAGCTGCTGTGGGGCGCTGTGGCTCAGGCCGGGAGGCTGGAGAGCGAGAAGGGTGTGAGCAGAGGCGTTGGTGACTGGCTGGACTGACGGGACTTCCTCCTGACAGCAAAGGCCACCTGAGCGCCATCCTGGCCATCAAGGGGATGTCCAGTAGTGAAGTCAAGAGCATCCGGAGCATCCTGGACGTCCACACGGGGGCCCCCGAGGCCACCAAGGCCCTATTTTCACTTATAAAGGTTGGTTAGCTTTTCCTGTGGACTGACCTGCTTGTGAGCCCCGGCGAGCTTCGGACACACCCCACTTCAAGCCAGTCACCCCACTTGGCTTCCGGCCTCCCGGGCTTCCTGCCTTCTGCTGCTGCTGCCACCCAGCCCCGGCCTGGTGCAGGCCCAGGGGCAGCTGGAACGGACGGCTCCCAGTTCGCTACCAGCCTTGTGGGGCGGGAGCACACCTATGAGGAGCCAGAGACTATACCTGAGAAGTGGCCATTGATCGTCATGCACTAAAGGAGCAGAGTGGCCAGGGGTCAGCGACCCTGGGTCACCTCCTATCCAGGGGTCCCTCCCCGGCCACCTCAGAGCTGCCCTCATGGCCGGGGCTGAGTGCCTCGGGCCGGATGCCGAGCCTTACCTACCTGCCCCCTTCACCCAGGGCTGCGACCTGCTGGGTTCAGCAAGTCTGGAAAGGAAGGCAGCTGGGAGGAAAGAAGGGAAAGATGAGCTCTTGCCTGGGCCTGGGAAGGGGCGGGCAGTCACCCGCAGGCTGGGGCAGAGCCGGCGTCAGAGCCCCTCCAGGTTGCCCTGTGATCCCTGCAGCTCAGACCCCGACCCCTCTCTGCTTGCCTTGCCCACAGGCACCCCCTGCCCAGAAGGGGGCTTCCTGGGTCTTCTAGGGTTCAGGCTGCCCCCCAGGCAGGCCCAGGCCCAGGGGTGCCTTCCTGGGTCCTCCACTGGGCTGGGCAAGCTTGACCTCTGACCCCTCTGCACCTATATTAGTTACTTACTGCTGCTATAACGAATTTCCACAAACTTAGTATCTTAAAACAAGACTAAGTTTCAGTTCTGGAGGTCAGAGTTCTGATGCGTGTCTAGTGGGCTGAAGGCAAGGGGCCGGCTGGCGCTGGGCCCTGCTGGCGGCTCCCGGGGAGGATTCCTGGCCTCTTGTGGTTTTTAGAGGCCACCTTCCCAGAGGACTTGGCTTGTGGTCCCATCCATTTCAAAGCCGTTCACAGGGCAGGGCTTCAGGGCTTCGCTCCTGCCTCCCTCTTCCACTCGCAAGGAGCCCAGCCATTACCTTTGGCCCATCCAGACGGATAGCCCAGCACCGCGCTCTGTGAGGCCAGCTGGTTGGCAGCCTGATTTCATTCCCTTTCCCGCGAACCTCACATGGTCACAGGTTCCAGAGGTTAGGGTGTGGGCATCTTTGGGGGGCCATGGTTTTGCCCACCACGGCCTCCATTCGTCCCCTGCCCTGGAGAGCGCCTGGTCCTACCCCAGGAAGACGTGTTCAGTTACCCCCCTGGCCTCGGCCCACCCCAGAGGCCCTCTCAGCAGATTCAGGTGTGACTCGGCCTCTGAGGGCACCGCCAGGTCGGGCGAGCTCTCTCTCCAGGGTCCGTCTCTCCGTCCAGGTACTTGGCCAGGAACTGGCCGCGAAAACGGTGCAGAGCCTTTGTACATTTGTGGTTCACATGTTGGATGTCACTGATGTTATTTTTGATAGCACTGCTTTTGTATGCGTGTCCCAGGACACGGTCCGTGTTTTTATAGCTTGACATAAAGCTGATTTCAGAAGCGGCCGTGGAGTGATTCATTCGGGGAGCAGGGCTGGGCCTCAGCGGCTTTTTCAGGGTTTGGGGGTCTGGGCAGGCCTGTCCTCCTGGCTCTGTGCCAGGTCCGCAGTGTCCTTCCTGTAATGACCTCCCCACACACTTTACTGAGGATGATGGGGGAGGGGGGAGGTTAGGACCCTGGACAATCATGTCAGCTCCACGCACAGGGCTCAGAGGGAACGTACTCCTGTGTCTGGGACTGACCTGAAGAGCTGTCGGCGGACAGAGGCCTGGCTCACCAGGGAGGCCCGTTTGCCTGCACAGCAAAGCCCAGCAGGACACACACAGGACTCTGCAGCCAGGAAGCGAGGGCTTATTGGGAGTTGGTGGTGCCACGACCAGCGTCGCAGGTGCTCATGCTCGGTTGGCCTGCGAGGGCTAGAGCGGGCGGGTGGGCTGGGCATCCGGGCCCATGTCGCCGGGGCAGCGCCTGCTCTGGTTTCCCAGGATGCAGTTCGTGGGTCATTCTGGAGCTGAAGCACAGCTGAGGCCTGGACGTAACCGTAAACGCTGCCTCTGTGGTCAACAGCCCGTGGTCCCGAGGGCGTAGCGAGGGCGGGGCGGTGGTGAGTCAGGGAGGCCCCTTGGAATCAAAGGAAAAACAAAATAGTGGGCAGATCAGATCTCTCCCATCCGGCCCAGGATTTGGGCAAGGAAGGGGGTAACTTGACCATCCGTTCCACAGAGAGGCAGGCAAGGGCACCACCTTCGGGGTCTGGGACCTGCAGGAAAGCCCTTGACCTCAGCAGCCTGGCTCAGGGTCAGAGGAAGCTGGAGAGGGAGGGAGGCCTTTCTGGCCAGTCCCATCTGTGGGGCCATCTGGGATGGGCAGAGCCCACAGAGCAGTGGGGAGGGAGGAGGGGGGGATGGCTGCCCCAGGAGATCCTTACGGGGTGCCCCGTGGTTGGAGGGCCCCAGTCCATGTGCCACCTGTGCGTGGTCCTGGGCTGCTGGAACCCCTGGGGGCTGCAGACTCTGCCCTCGGCCTCCCAGGGGAGCACCGAGTGGGGGCAGGGAGCGGGAGGCTCAGTGACCCTCATGGTACCTCTGGGCACAGGATGGGGAGAGCCAGGACCAGGGGGACATTTTTGGGGTGAAAAACAGAGTCACATTTTTAAAAAATGTATTTTTATTGATGTCAGACAGGAAGGGAGAGAGAGAGAAACATCAATGATGAGAATCATTGATCGGCTGCCTCCTGCACGCCGCACACTGGGGATCAAGCCTGCAACCCAGGCATGTGCTCTGACTGGGAATTGAACCATGACCTCCTGGTTCATAGGGCGACGCTCAACCAGTGAGCCATGCCAGCCGGGCCGAAGCCACATATTAAACCTGGCAAGCTCGGTGGTAGCCTTACACACCCAGAGACCCCCAGCAACCACACAGGATGAGCTGGACTTAAAATTCCTGACTACACGCGGGTCGAGGCGGGTCATCACGTCCTAGGCCGGCATCTCCTGCCGAAGGTCATTCTGTCCCTTACCTGGACTGGTGGCCTCTAAGACAACATGCCTTAGAAACGTCACAGCATCTCTTCCTCCGGGCACACCTCCCCCCGGAGCAGGGACCACAGATGCCTCATGTCACTGTGCTCCCTGAATACCACCTCCACGTGCCGGGGACCTTAGCGGTCCTGTCCCCGCCAAGGGCGTGTCCACCGTTTTACTTTTTTGTCCAATCCCAGAGGCCCCCGTGCTTCCTCCCGCCTCCCTCGCCTCCCACCAGGGATCTCAGGTGACCCCTTCCGCCTCCCGCGTTGATGCTAACCTGTGAAACACGCTGCAGAACTGCCACCCTCGGGCATGTTCTCTGTCAGGAGAGGCTGCTTCCTGGCAATTGTCGTCAGTTTGGCTCAAATAAACACAAGAATTCTTACAGGTTTCTCACCTCGACAGTTTTTGTTGTTGTTAATCCTCACGCAAGGATGTTTTCCCGTTGAGTTTTTAGAGAGAGTGGAAGGGAGAGGGCAAGACAGAAGCGCCGGTATAGAGAGAGACGTTGATTGGTTGCCTCCTGCACGAGCTCTGACCAGGGCCGGGGAACCTGCAACCAAGGCAGGTGCCCTTGACTGAAATCAAACGCGGGACCCTCCAGTCCTTGGGCTGACGCTCTCTATCCACTGAGCAAACCAGCCAAGGCTGCCTCAAACTTTTATTTATTTATTTTTAAATATTTTTACTGATTTCAGAGAGGAAGGGAGAGGGAGAGAGAGATAAAAACATCACTGATGAGCAAGAATCATGGATCGGCTGCCTCCTGCACGCCCCACACTGGGGATCCAGCCCACAACCGGGCATGTGCCCTGACCGGGAATCGAACCCATGACTTCCTGGTTCATAGGTCCATGCGCAACCACTGAGCCCCGCTGGCCGGGCTGCCTCATTTTAAATGGGGGCAGGTGTGTAGGGCCCCAGAAGGTGAATTTAAACCCGAAAGGTCCTGGAGCACTGGGGTGGGGAAGGGCCGGAGGGCAGGTGACTCTCAGGTGCCCACCCACCACGCTGGGGCGGAAGGAGGGGACATGGGTGGCACCTCGAGGTTCCTGTCGCTCCTGCGGCTCCTGCCACCGGGGTGGGGTGGGGTGGGGGAGGGCTTGAGGTCTCACCCTGGTCACCAGTGCGGGCCACCCCAGGTTCCACCTCAGTAACTTCCTGCAGCTGTGGCCCAGGAACCTCTGCCTCAGAGGAGGCAGGAGTCGCGGGCGCAGGGAGAGAGCGCCTGGGCGGGGCTCCGCGCCCCTGCTTCCCTGCACAAGGCCCGGCCCCGCCCCTCCTGTGAAGGCGGGGAGTGGGGGTGGGGAGAGGGAGGGGGACAGTGCATGTGGAACAAGTGTGATCCACGGGGGAGGGGCAGTGGGGAAGGCAGCCGGGCCCTCCCTGCAGGGCTGACATTCCTGGAGGGAGTGAGTAGATGAACAGTTGGGGTCCAAGTGCAGGCCGTGGGGAGGGGAGGAGGAGGCGGCGCTGTGGCCTGGGCGTGCTCCCTGGGGAGGGGACCCCCCCTGGAAGGAACAGTGCAGGGGAGGAAACCGCTGGGCGAAGGCCAGGAGGACTGGGAGGGTTCCTGTTTTAGGGGGAGGGAGAGAGAGAGCGCCAGGCAGGGGTGGGTGAAGGCAGGGAGCCAGTGGAGCGCAGAAGGGGGCAGGGCTCCCGGGCCTTAGTTGGGGCGGGAGCAGGGCTCACCTCGGCTGTAAGGACGGAAGCGCGGAGGGTCTCCCAGAGGCAATGGGGCTGATAAGACATGTGGTCCTTGGAAAGACCCCCCTGGCCGGCTGTGGCTCAGGGCTGAGCATCGACCTAGGAACCAGGAGGTCAGGGTCCGGTCCTGGTCAGGGCACCTGCCTGGGTTTCCGGCTCGATCCCCAGTGTGGGGCGTGCAGGAGGCAGGGCTCAGTGATTCTCATCACTGAAGTTTCTCTCTGCCTCTTCCTTCCTCTCGGAATCAATGGAAATTTCTATTTAAAAAAAATCCTTCTGACTGCGGCACGGAGAAGGGGCAGGCCAGGCGACCATGTGTGTGTGGGCTGCCGGGGACAGATGTGATTGTGGGTGACGTGGAGGGAGAGGAGCTCGCTTCCGGGCAGCGGGGAGGGGAGACCATTCCCGGAGCCGTGGACAAGACCCCGACCAGCCCGGTCCGAGCTGGGGATGGCCTGGGGGAGGGGGGGCCGGGGAGGAGGGCAGTTAGGTTGGAGGGCCTGCGGGGAGGGGCTGTGTGGGCTCCTTGGAGTGTCCACACTCAGGTGACCACCCTGCCCTGGCCCTGTGCGCACCGCGCCGCCCTCCGGGAGGGCCTCAGCGCCTGGACATCTCGCCCGTTCGCAGGCGGCTGCTCACTGTGGTGGGAGCAGCGGACGATGGGGGAGTCCCCGGCTGTGGGAGGTGGACACCGGGAATGCTGGCCGTGGCGGCCAATGTGGAGCCCCAAGCGCCCAGCTCGCACGCAGGGGTGGGGGCCTGGGCAGGGCCATGTCCTCTGGGCACCGGTGCGGGAGGGGGGGAAGCACCCACCAGCCCGGGTCCCTGGCCCCGGTCCCTCGCCCGCCAGCCCGAGGGGCGCCCTTGGATATAACCGGGTGGGGGCCGGGGGGGGCAGTCAGGCTGTGCTGGGGCCTCAGTGGGAGCGCTGGTGGGGAGACCCAGGAGGGAGGGGGGAGGGAGGGAGGGAGAGAGAGCGCGGTGCCCTGAGTGGAGGCTCTGCCCTCCCGGGCTCCCTCCGCCTCCGCCTCCGCCGCGCACCCTCCAGCTGAGCCACTGTCACCGCTGCGTCCACTCGGGGGCCAACCCGAGCCGGAAACCAGTCACTGGGGGACCTTCGAGAAGAAACGTTCAGCTGCGTTGGAGCTGCGGGATGGAGGGCCCCGGGCCGGGGCGGAGGCAGACTCCCAGGGGGGCCACCCGCGACCCCCGCCCAGCCGCCCTGGGGCTCGGGCCGCGGAGGGTGCAGCCGCCGAGTCGCTCTGCGCGGCGGTGCGCGGGCCCCGGGGCCAGAGGAGGCGGCGGGGCCGCAGCCCGAGGGGATCCCAGGTGCGGCCCCCGCCCCGGGGCCCTTCTTCCTGCCCCTCCAGCGCCCGCTGCGGACCAGCGCTCTGCCGGGGCGGGGACAGCCGGCCCGGAACCGCGGCCCCGCCAGGGCGAAGCGATGCGCGGGAGGCAGAGGCCGTGGATTCGATGCTCAGCTTCCAGGGGCCCCTGTGGACACAGCTCCCCTCTGAGAGCATTTCCACTGAACGCCACGTCCCTCCTTCCTGCCTGGAAAACGCCCCCCGCCCCCCCCCCCCCCCCCCGCACGTCTCCAAACACCCGGAGCCACCGCACCCGCCGCCCTGCGCGCGGCACTCCGCGGGGTCAGGCCCGGAGGACGGGCGTGTAACGCTGACTCCAGCTAATAGGAGGCCAGTGGTTAGCACACGCGCCCACCGTCGGACAAGCGGAGGAAATGCGACATCGCCCCCCCCCCCCCATCCCCTGTGATGCCTGCGCGTCCTCCTCCCGTCACCCGGCTTGCCCACCCCCTCCCCCGCCCCCCCAGCCAGAACCGCCGCTTTGGGGTCTTTACTGGGCGGAATGACCTGAGCCGTCCCCCAGGGCCTGTCCTAGTGGTGCTGCCTCTGTGGTCTCTACCGTAGGCCCTGCATGTCGCCCCCAGAGCTGCAGGGACCCACCCCTCCCCGTCAGCTCGCCACTTCCCTGGAGTGACCGCACTCCATCGCTCCCAGGAGAGCACCCCTTCTGAGGCCTCTGGTGGGCATGAGGCGCCCAAGGGGGCAGTGCCATCTTTCAATGCAGTGCAACACTGCGCATCCTGGCCAAAGCCCTCGCCCTGGGGGACTGAGACGCTGACACTAGCAGAGGTCAAGGTTGTAGGCCAGAGGGGAGGACCTGCCCGCAGCCCCTCCTTGCTTCCTGGGCAGGGGACCGAGTCCTGGGACGCAGGGCCCACCCCTCCTGGCTGCTCTCTTCCAGCCATCAGCCACCTGGTCCCTCCCGGCACAGGACCCAAGGTGAGAGCAGGGACTCCCGGCCTGGGCGCCTCTGCTGCATTTCCCAGGCCTTGACATGAACCTCGGGCCAGAAGCCACACTGCGGAGTACGTGCTGATGGCTAAGGATCCTGGGGGCCTGGGGGCCTGGTCCCGCAGGAGCATATGGATGAGGAGCCACATCCACGTTCCAGGGAGGCTGCGGCCCTGCCCCTGCGAGAGGGAAGAGGCCCAGGCCACCCACCGGCTCCCAGGCGCGGTGCCAGCCCCGGAGTGAGTGCCAACCCCCGCTAAGGCCCCGCCGAGCAGATCAGACACCTGCGAGGCCAGAGCCGCTGGTCAGAGAAAGCGCGTGCTTGTGCGCCCACAGGTAGCCCGCATCCCTGTCCCCGTCGCTACTGTGTCGGTGGGTCCATGTGGAAGCCCTGGGGGGCTGGGGAAAGAGGCTGTTATGGGTCCCATTGTGTCCCCCAAAATTCACATTGAAGTCCTGCAGCCCAGCGCCCAGGATTCGACCTCCTTTGGAGCTGGGATCGCTCTGGCGCTGAGCGAGCCGCCACCAGGCCACTGGGGTGGCCCCGGATGAGCGACGACTGCCGGCCTCACAGGGGGCATTTGGAGACACGCTCACCTGGGAAGGAAGCAGGTGAAGATGGAGCGGAGCCTGGGGTGACCCCACGGGCCCAGGTGCACCAAGGATCTCCAGGGAACCCCAGAGGTGGAGGCCAGGTGAGGCGCGTGGCCCTCAGAAGGCGCCAGCCCTCAGCCCTGCGCCTGGGCTCCCAGCCTCTCTCTGTGAGATGTTCCAGCCCGTCCTGCGGCCTTGGTGACAGAAGCCCTGGCAAACCCGCAGCGGCTGCCACCCGGTCAGTGAGAGCTGCTCCCAATAGATGCCCGTGGGGCAGCCAGGGCACACGCAGGCGCTGTGCGCCCACTCGGAGAGGCCGCCTTCACACTCTTCCCCAGGTTTTCTTGTCACTAGGCTCCCAATTCTGTTCTCTCCAAGTCCCCGACCCTCCAGCCTAAAGTCAGCAGCTGTCAAATCAGCACAGGCCGCCCGCCGGGGCTCAGTGGTTGAGCGTCGACCTATGAACCAGGAGGTTGCACTTGATTCCCGGCCAGGATGAACCTGTGTGGGGCATGCAGGAGGCAGCGATCCATGATTCTCTGTCATCACTGATGTTTCTATCTCTCCCTCCCTCTCCTTTTCCCTCTGAAATCAATACAAATATATTTTTAAAAAACATTAGTGTAAAAGCTAGTCCTACTGTAGCTTTGGTGTCTAACTCCAGATCTTGTTTGTTACTGTTTTCTAGTTCAGGAGGTTAATGACGGTGCTGGAATTATTTCTGTGTGTCTGAGAACACAGGTGTTGTGTAACTGTACCTTGAGCTTTGGATTGCTGAGGCCTCCATTTAGAATGACATCCATTTTAAAAAAACATACGGCATGACTATTAGCAAATCAACCAGCCAAGGAACTGGGCCGCCCACACCCATGAAGTTCCCCTTTCAGAGGCCCTGGGTGACCTAGAAAGCTGGTCACGTAAGTGACCTACCTCCACTCTCCCACACCTTCATTCCCACTCTTTATTTTAAAAAAAAAGACTTTATTTGAGCCAAACTGATGACATATACTGGGGGAGCAAGATCTCAAATGCTCCCCTTAGCTCCCACACTTATGTTTCAAATTAGCCCATAATAAGTGACCCTGCAAAATCTCAGACACCCCACCCTCAGACCCTGAGCATGGCAGGCCCCCGGCCCATGTCCTCCTCCCTCCCCAGCACCTGGCCGCGTGACCCTCATGCGTGCTGTGTGTCCTCCAGCACCGGTGAGTAATAAAGCTACTCCTCAAGTTCCCTGCGGTTTTTTACTGACGTGCATCCTACAATCATAATAAGAAACACAACAACCAGTCCAGCCACAACACTGGCTGGAAGGAGAAATGGCTGTGGGGTTCCTTGAGGGGCAGGGTCCCAGGCCAGTGCCCCTGACACTCAGAACTGAGAGTATCACCATCAGGAGGCGGGGCCTGACTCAACAACAAAACACACAGATGTGGTTCTGTGTCTCAGCCACCAAAAGGGTGGGTAGAACCTAAAGGAATGTCAGCGAAGTTCAGCTGCTATAAATTTAAATTAGAGTGTGATCATGTTAGGATGTGAAATGTAATCCCCATGGGGACCCCAAAGAAAATAGCTATAGAATAAACACAAAAGGAAATTTGAAGGAATTTAAATATTTCACCACAAAAAAAATCCATTCTCCACAAAAGACAGCAATGAATTCAGCAAAGTAGCAGGATACAAAGTCAATGCACAAAAATCAGTTGCATTTCTATACATAAATAATGCAAAACCTGAAAACAAAATTACTTACAATGAACTTAAAGGCCCTGGCCAGTGGCTCAGTGGTTAGTGTCGGCCCAAGGACTGAAAAGTCTCTGGTTTGATTCCTGGTAAAAGGCACTTATCTTGGCTGCAGGTTCCCCAGCCCCAGTAGGAGCACATGCTGGAGGCAACCAATCAATCTCTCTCTCTCTCCCTCCCTTCTCCTCCTCCCTCCCTCCTACTCTCTAGAAATCAATGGGAAAAAATATCCTCAGGTGAGGATTTTAAAAAATAAAGAAAACTTGTGCAATATAAAAAACATTGCTGGAAGAAATTAAAGACACAAATAATTGGAAACATTCCATGTTTATGGATTAGAAGACTTGTTAAAATATCAATACTAGCCCTGGCTGGTTTTGGCTCAGTGGTTATAGCGTCAGCTGACAAACCAAAAGGTCACAGGTTTGATTCCCCATCAAGGGCACATACCTCGGTTGCGGGTTCAATCTCTGCCCCCTGTCGGGATACATTCGGGAGGCAACCAGTTGATGTGTCTCTCTCACATCTATGTTTCTCTCTCTCTCTCTCCTCCACCTCCCTCCCTTTCACTCTTTCTAAAAATCAGTGGAGGAGGAGAAACCAAGATGGCGGCATAGGTAAACACCGGAAATTGCAGCCTCGCACAACCACTTCAAAAATACAACTAAAAGACAAAACGAACATCATCCAGAACCACAGGAAGGCTGGCTGAGTGGAAATTCTACAACTAGAAGGAAAGAGAAAAGCACACTGAGACTCAGAGGAGGTGGGGAAGTAAAGTGCAGAGGTACGGAGGCTCAAGCCCGTGCGGAAAAGGCTGGCAACTGAGGACACGGTTGTCTTTTTCAATCGGGAGGGAGTCTCTCAAGCTCCCGACTGCCCTGAACTCCAGTTCTGGGCGAGTCTCTGGGGACCCAGACTCATATGGGGAGAAACTGGACTGTCTGGCATCGGGCAGAACTTGAGGGCGGCTTTCTCTCAGAGGTGCTTGCAGCGATTACCGGGACACTGAGACGAGGAGCCTCTTAGGGCAGGGCTGAGGATCAGCCATAGCTGCTTGCTTTGCCCTGTTGATCCCCTGAGACCCTGCCCCACCCAAGCTGTGCGCAGAGGCTTTTGCATATGAAAGGCCTGGCTCTTTGCAATCTGAAAATTACCTAACAAACTGCAGCTGGGTCAGAGAGACCCAGAACTTCCAAAAGAAGGCCCAAGGCCCCACAGCAGCTTGCATTGCTTCACAGATGGGCCTCATATGGGCATCTCCAAACCCCAAACAAAGAAAAGGAATCTGCAGCTCTCTCCGTAGATCCTGCTGGGTAGCCTCAGGAAGAGGCTAAATTAGCACCTCCTTAGAGATCCAAGTGCCAGTGTACCCAGTGGTCAGAGTGGGACCATCCAGATTACAGCTCCTCAGATCCATAAGGGACACACTCAGGGGGCAGACTCAGTGAGCACCAAAGCCCCACTGAAGCAAGTCTTGCCCCAGAAGGGTTTCTCCAGCACAGAAGTTCTCCCACTGTAGACACAGCTGATTCTCACAGCCAATTGGCCTGGAGGTCAATTCCTCCCAGTGATACCTACAACAATCAAGGCTTAACTACAACAAGACTGTGCACAAAGCCGACAAAGGGGTGCACCAAGAGTGTCCACCCCAGGTAATTGGGGAGGCTAAGCCACTGGGCCCTATAGGACACCTAGCACAGAAAGCCACTCTATCAACACAGGGAAGCACAAAAAATGTGGAGACAAAGAAATAGGTCACAAATGACAGAAATGGAGGAAAGCAAACTACTGGATATAGAGTTCAAAACCACACTTATAAGGTTTTTCAAGAATTTTCTAGAAACTGCCAATAAATTTAGTGAGACCCTCAAGAAATGTAGTGAGACCCTCGAGGTTATGAAAAAGGACCAACTAGAAATTAAGCATACACTGACTGAAATAAAGAATATTATACAGACTCCCAACAGCAGACTAGAGGATCACAAGAATCAAGTCAAAGATTTGAAATACGAAGAAGTAAAAAGCACCCAACCGGAAAAACAAAAAGAAAAAAGAATCCAAAAATATGAAGATAGTGTAAGGAGCCTCTGGGACAACTTCAAGCGTACCAACATCCGAATTATGGGGGTGAAGGCAGAAGAGAGAGAGCAAGATATTGAAAACCTATTTGAAGAAATAATGACAGAAAACTTCCCCTACCTGGTCAAAGAAATAGACTTACAAGTCCAGGAAGTGCAGAGAACCACAAACAAAAGGAATCCAAAGAGAACCACACCAAGACACATCATAATTAAAATGCCAAGAGCAAAAGACAAAGAGAGAATCTTAAAAGCAGCAGAGCAAAACAATTACCTACAAGGGAGTACCCATACGACTGTCAGCTGATTTCTCAACAGAAACTATGCAGGCCAGAAGGGAGTGGCAAGAAATATTCAAAGTGATGAATACCAAGAACCTAGAACCAAGATTACTTTACCCAGCAAAGCTATCATTCAGAATTGAAGGTCAGATAAAGAGCTTCACACATAAGAAAAAGCTAAAGGAGTTCATCACCACCAAACCAGTATTATATGAAATGCTGAAAGGTACCCTTTAAGAAGAGGAGGAGGAAGAAGAAGGTAAAGATACAAATTATGAACAACAAATACACATCTATCAACAAGTGAATCTAAAAATCAAATGAATAAAAAATCTGATGAACAGAGTAAACTGGTGAATATAATAGAATCAGGGACATAGAAAGGGAGTGGACTGACTATTCTTGGGGAGGGGAAGGAGTGTGGGGGATGGGGGAAGAGACTGGACAAAAATCGTACACCTATGGATGAGGACAGTGGGAGAGGGGGTGAGGGCGGAGGGTGGGGTGGGGACCGGATGGAGTGGAGCTATGGGGGGGGGGGGGGAAGAGGAACAACTGTAATAATCTGAACAATAAAGGTTTAATTTTAAAAAATAAAACAAAAATCAGTGGAAAAAATATCCTTGGGTGAGAATTTAAAAAAAATTATGTATATATATATATATATATATATATATATATATATATATCAATACTACCCAAAGCACTCTACAGATTCAATGCAATTTCTATCAAAATCCCAATGGCATTATTTGCAGAACAGAAAGACCCATTCTAAAATTCACATGCCATCTACAGGGACCACGAACAGCCAAAACAATCTTGAGAAAGAACAAACCTGCAAGACTCACACTTCCTGATTTCGAAACTACCACAAAGCTAAAGCGATCAAACAGTGCAGCTTTGGCATAAAGACAGGCACAGGCCAGAGAGTAGAATGAAAAGCCCCGACTTAATCCTCACGTATGTGGCCAAGTGATTTTTGTCAAGGGTGCCAAGACCATCCAGTGGGGAAAGAGCAGGATTTTCAGCAAATGGTGCTGGGAAAACTGGACATCCACATGCAAAAAAGTGAAATTGTACCTGTCCTCAATGCTACTGTATCTATATCTATAAAAGCCTAAGTGACTGCTACGACCGCGTGACTGGAATGACCGGTAGACCAGTCACTATGATGTGCACTGACCACCAGGGGGAAGATGCTCAATGCAGGAGCCGCCCCCTGGTGGTCAGTGTGCTCCCACAGCCAACCTCCCACAGCCAGTCAACCTCCTGTGGTCCCTCTCCCTGTCCCTCCCCCGATCCGGCAGGCCCCGTCCAGTAGCTGGCAGGCCTTGTCCATCAGCCAGCAGGCCCCGGCCAGCCCAGCCCTCATTGGGGCTGGGCGAGATGATCCCAATAGGCCCTGATTGCTGGCCAGGCCTAGGGATCCCACCCGTGCACGAATTTCGTGCACCGGGCCTCTAGTATAAAAATAAACTCAAAATAGCCCTAGCCAGTTTGGCTCAGTGGATAGAGCATCGGCCTTCAGAGTGAAGGGTCCCAGGCTCAATTCCAGTCAAGGGCATGTGCCTGGGTTGCAGGCTCGATCCCCAGTGGGGGGCGGGGTGCAGGAGGCAGCTGATAGATGATTCTCTCTCATCATTGATGTTTCTCTTTCTTTGTCTCCCTTCCTCTCTGAAATCAATAAAATATATTTTTAAAATAATAATAAAATAAATAAATAAATTCAAAATAGATCAAGGACCGCCCTGGCTGGGTCAGTTTGTTAGAGTGTTCTCCTGCCCCCATATGCCAAGGTTGCATGTTTGATCCCTGGTCAGGGCACCTGCAAGATCAACGAATGAATGCATAAATAAGTGGAACAACAAGTCGATGTTTCTCTCTGTGTCTCTCTCAATCCAATCAATCTATCCATCAATCAATCAATAAAAAAAGAAGGAAATCCTGACAGATGCTACCACATGGATGAGACGAGGCCATTATACTGAGTGAAATAAGCCTGTCACAAAAGACAGACATGACACCACCCTCCTTAGGTGAAGTACTCAGCGTTGTCAAAACCATAAAGACAAAGTGCATGCTTGGCCGGCGTGGCTCAGGGCTTGAGCGTCAACCTATGAACCAGGAAGTCACGGATCGATTCCCGGTCAGGGCACATGTCTGAGTCTCGGGCTCAATCCTCAGTGTGGGGCGTGCAGAAGGCAGCTAATCAATGATTCTCTCTCGTCATTGATGTTTCTGTCTCTCCCTCTCCCTTCCTCTCTGACATCAATAAAAATATATTTAAGGAAGAAAAGGAAGTGCAGTGGTGGCTGCCGGGGACGGGGAGGGAGGACGGGCAGCTATTTAACGGTTTTGTTTACAAGATGAACGGCGCTGCAGGGCGGGTGTGGTGATGCTTGCACCGCGATGTGAACGCACTGCCATCAACGCACGTCGCGTCCTGTAGGCGTCACTGAGCTGTGACTAGAACACACTGGATAAGGCGGCACCGTGTGTGTTGTGTGCGCTTTACCTGTGTCCCGCAGGCGCAGCAGGTGTGTGAGTGGCTGGCACACAGCCGCACGGTGGGGGAACAAAAGCACCTGCCAGGTGCCACCTGAGATGGCCAGGCGGGCGGGGGAGGCTCGCACAGCCATTGCTGACAGGCCGGTGCGGAGCGTGGCTCCCGCCTGCAGGCCTCGCCCGTCCAGTGCTGACCGTCGGGCAGACACGCCCCTCTGCACAGAGACACAAGGAGAAAAGCAGAACAAGCCCAACATAAAACAAAGGGAAAGAGGCTTAATCCCTCCACCAGCTGCCAGTCTGCCAGTGAGTGCGTGCCTGGTCCCTCCCCAGATGAGAGGGGAGGGGCGGGGAGGGGCGGGGGGGGGGGGGGGTGATAAGAGAGGCGGGCAGGGTCACGGCCCTCATGAATGCCCCCCCCTCCCCACTAGGGAAACGGCACGCACGCCACCCTCTGCTGGGCACACATGCTTTCCCCTTCGCCTTCCTCTCAGAGCAATTTCTGCTTCGGAGCAGAGAGCACTCCCTCCTCCCCGTTCTCGGCTGCATAGAGCTCCATTGTTCAGCCGTTGCCGGGCACTTAGGGACTTTCCAATATTTCGCTACAAACAAAGTAAGTAGCCAGCCAGGGGTGAGGGTCGACCTATGAGCCAGGAGGGCACGGTTCGATGTCCCACCAGGGCATGTGCAGGGCGGCTCAGTCCCAGCGGGGGGCGTGCAGGAGGCAGCGGATCAGTGATTCTCTCCCATCACGGACCTTTCCATCTCCCTTCCTCTCCCTTCCTCTCGGAAATCAATTGTTAAAGTCAGCAGCCAGGTGCCTGCGTCACTGTGCGTGGATGTTGGGGCCTCGGTGAGGCTCCTCCTGGGAGGGGAGGCTGGCACACGGGTCTGTGATGCTGGCGGGGGGCCTGCCCAGGGGCTGTGCCAGGAGCTGTGGGTGAGAGCCCCTGGTGGTCTCCAGCCTGCCATGCGCCCTTGTTACCTGATGCCGCTAAGAGGCAGGGGAGTGGGTGCTGGGGTGGGTGAGTGGGGAGGGCCGGACGGAACGGTTACGAAGGGCCACGCGTGGGTGCTGGTGGATGGGTCACTGCCTTGACCACCGTCTCATGAGCATCTGCACGTGTGAACATTTACAAACCGCGTGTGTCAAGTCCATGCACCTTACTGCAGGCTGTTCCACTCACGGCTGCTGCGGAGACACACCGACACCGCGTGTGCTGTGCCCCGTGGTGGTGGGCAGGGAGGGGAGCAGAGCAAGGACGCGGGCCCAGGTGCGGAGTGGCCGGCCCTGCCTCCCTGGAGATGCCACCCCGGCCTCACCGGTGTCTCAGCTCCAGGCCCAGAAAAGCAGCAGCACCGGAGAAGCCGCCTCGCCGCTGAGCTCAAGACCCGCTGCGCCGAGTGAGGACCCTGCCCTGGGCCGACAGCCAGCCCGTGGGGACCAACCCTGAAGGGCACCTGGAGAGCGGGCGAAGGTTCCACTGAGAGTTGCCTGGTCGGTGTTGCTCAGTGGTTGAGCGTTGACCCAGGCACCAAGGGGTCTGGTTCGATTCCAGTTCGATTCCCGGTCAGGACACGGGCCCGGGTTGCGGGCCCAATGGGGGCCTGTCGGAGGCAGCTGATCCGTGTTTCTCTCCCGCTGATGTTTCTCTCTTCCTCTCTCAAATCAATAAAAACACATTAAAAGAAAGAAAAAGAAACCCTCCCCGGGTCCTCCCCTAGGATTTCCACCCGTAAAAGCTCCCAAGGGGGCCTGCCCAGCCCCCCCCCGCCCACCCTGCCCCCAGGGCATCACCTGGACCTTCCTCCCCTCGATGCTCCCAGGGCCCTTCCATTGCCTCTATAGCTTGTTTCCTGAGCCCGTTTCTTCTCGGGGTTACTCCTCCTGCCTCTGTGATTTCCTAGATAAATGTCCTCTTATCGTTGGAGTCTTGGCTCTGAATTCTTTCTTAGCCAGAACTCAAGTACTGAGGTAGCTGAGCCCAGGTCCCGGTGCCGTTCCCGTTCCACAAAAGTCCATGATTTGAACAGAAGGTCCTGCGATGTCTCTAAGACTTTCATCTTGGCTGCCATGGCTTTTGCAGGAACTTCAGACAGAAGCCTGGACCTCTGCTTGCTGGTCCCACGGAGAGCTGTTGCCTGGTAACTGGGTCCTGGAATGACATTTCCGGATTCCGACATGGTCATGCACCCGGAGACTTCCCGAACAGGCAGGAGATGGGCTGCCTCCTCTAGACCTCTTATGGGAAGGAAGAGGCTGAGAATCTTGACTGCCTTAAACCAGATCTCCGAGGTGACAATTCTCCTCTCAGGAAATGCACATGTCAGAAATAAAAGGGCCGGCATCTGTCTCCTGTCTGCAGGGTTCTCATTGTAGGGAAACTGGAAAATCCCAAAACGTCCAGCCAAAGAGAAGAAGGCAAACACTCTCACCCGCAGGGCAGGTGGCCCGTCCGGAGGGGCGGGTCCTGGTCAGTGTGGGGGGCATCCTGACAGGGCAGGAAGGGAGAGTGCGGGTCTGAGGACAGTTTAGAGCAGGGTTGCTGCAGGAATATGCGTGCTTGTACCAAATGCTGGCACAGCCTGCGCCCCAAGGCGCAGAACTGGAGGGGCCAAGAGGGAGAGAGGGGTGCTCACAGAATCCTGAGAATGGGGTGTGGGTGACTCTTTGTTCAGGTTTTTAAAAAGAAGACAGTATTTTGTACAAACAGGATGGGGAAAGGCATTTAAGACACACCCATGTCTGTAGTAGTTGAGTCATTTTAAATGTCTTATTTTGATGCTAGAGGTCTGGTGCACAAAATGTGTGCACTCAGGAGGTTCCCTCAGCCTGGCCTGTGCCCTCTTGCAGTCCAGGAGCCCTCGGGGGATGTCCGACTGCTGGCTTAGGCCCACTCCCACTTCCCACGGGGAGTGGGCCTAAGCCAGCAGTCGGACATCTTTAGCGCTGCCGAGGAGGTGGGAGAGGCTCCTGCCACCGCTGCTGCGCTCACCCGCTGTGAGCCTGGCTCAGGGCTTCTGGCTGAGTCGGCTCCCTCTGTGGGAGCACACTGACCACCAGGGGGCAGCTCCTGCATTGAGCATCTTCCCCCTGGTGGTCAGTGCGTGTCATAGTGACCGGTCGTTCTGCCATTTGGTCAATTTGCATATTACCCTTTTATTATATAGGACCTTATTTCGTTTGGACATCTCCAATGAAGTGCTTTGGAACTAGAAAACTTTTTTTTTTTTAAGTCTGTAAAACAGAGGAAAGGATGCCTAGGATTTTACAAAAAAATGGGACTCCTAACAAGGACATATTGATTGTGTGATGAAGCAGGAGGCGAGACCAGCCCCCAAAGGCATGGCTGGGCCTCCTCCCACCAGGATTGGCCAATCCTTCCACAAGGTATTCTGCAAGAGTCAGTCAAGGTCCGGGATGAGGGCCTGGGGGAAGGGGAGGGGAAGGGAGAAGGGGAGGGAGAGGGGAGGGGAGGAGGAGGACAGGGCTCCTCTTCCCTCCTCAAAAAGCCAAGGACCAGCCTGGAGCTTTGCAGGGCAGAGTCAGGAGAGGAGGGGGCACTGTGGACCCCAGGACAGGCAGGAAATCCCATCGCCCTCACTGCCTGGTCTTGCCCGGTTATGAGCAGCTGGTCTTGGTTTGGGCAGAGCCACCCAGAGGAGGAGACCATGCTGGGGCAGCCACATACCCAAGCAGGCGTTTGCCCAGGAAGCAGTCACTGGGGTCACGGGGTCAGGCTGGGCCAGCAGAGGGGCTCCTGTTTCTCAGGGTGGCAGAGCCAGAAGCTTCAATGGCCGGAACTGTCCCCCAGGCCCTCTTGTTGCCTTGACCTCCACCCTCTGTGTCCGTAGTCCTCCCCAGCCCAGCGAGGGGCTCTGCCTCAGCTCCCCACAGCGCCTGCCCATCCTGCCCTGAGTTCCCTGGCACCCAGGCCCCACCACTTGGAGGTGGGATTTGGAAGAACAGGAGAAAGGGGAACTCTTATTCTTCTAAAGCAATCCAAGGATTGTTCCAGACCCTTCTGCAGGGTGAGCTGCCTGGGGACTTGAGATTAGTTTTAACAAGAAGCTGTCCTGACCTGGCCAACTCAGCTCAGTGGATAAAGCACCAGCCTGCGGACTGAAGGGTCCCAGGTTTGATTCCAGTCAAGGGCACATGCCCGATTTTGGGCTCAATCCCCAGTACGGGGCATGCAGGAGGCAGCCAATCAATAATACTCTCTCAGCATTGATGTTTCTATCTCTCCCTCTCCCTTCACTCTGAAATCAATAAAAATATATTTAAAAAAATATATATCTATATATATAAAAGTCTAAGTGACCAGCCAACCAGTAGCTATGACGCACACTGACCACCAGGGGGCAGACAGTCAATGCAGGAGCAGAAACCACAGGCATGGAAACATGGAACAGATTGATGAATCTCAGAGAGAAGGGGGAAGTAGGGGGGGAGGGGGGAGAGGGCAGGAAGAGATTAACCAAAGATCTTATATGCATACTAGAGTCCCAGTGCATGGCCTGGCCTGCGCCCTCTCGCAATCCGGGACCCCTCAGGAGATGTCAGAGAGCCGGTTTTGGCCTGATACCTGCAGGCCAGGCTGAGGGACCCCACTGGTGCATAGCACTGGGCCTCTAATCTATAATAGTGAAAGCATAATATGCTAGTTAGACCAGACATCCTTCAGGATGACCTTCTGGATGACGCTGCGGTAGCTGGGGCCAAGGCAGAGGCAGCCACCATGGCGGGTGGCGGGGGTGGGGTGGGGTGGTGGTGGTGGTGTCAAACCCCTTGCATGAATTTCGTGCACCAGGCTTCTAGTATATATACAAAAAAGCTGTCCTGCTGGCATTCATCCCGTGCCCCCTGTCCACATCACTCACCCCTGACCCCTGATCACCTGATTGTGGGGATCGGGGTGTGGGGTGCAGACTGCCCAGCCCTCCCTGTGTGCTCTGGTGCTGATGCAGCCCAGGGTCCTCCAAAGGCCACAAGCTCCCCACATCCTGGGACAGGCGTGCCAGCCTCGGGGCAGGACCGCCAAGGAGGATGGGTGTGGCCACCTCCAGGGGGGTCTCCATGGTCCCGGAGACTGCGCAGGACGGTGGGGGGACACAGCCTCACAGTGAGTGTCCTGGACACTATGAGGCAACAGAAACCATGGCCACAGAGCAAGCTCTTGGGAGGGGGACCCCTACCCAAGGGGAGCCTTGGAGAGCAGGTCCCTGGGACCCCAGCCACCTAGGCTTTGCGTGGGCTCTGGGCGGTTGCAGGCCCTGTCTGGACACCTCGCCCTGGAAGCTTCCACAACTAGCAGCTCCTCCTCCCTTGAGCCGGCTCTGCCCCCTAGTGGGGGGACAGGATGTTCTGTCCTGGTCACGTCCCTTCCCCTCCCCTGGCCTCCTGAGGTGGTGATTTAGGAGCCGGGTGTCTGCAGAGCCTTCGGACCCACTCAACACCCGGTGACCTCAAGAAGCCGCCAGCGAAACGCGTGGAGGAGACGCGGACTTCCTGCTGAGGCCCTCGCGGAGCAGCTTGAAACCTGTGAACCGTCTCACACTCTCTTAGGTGAGCACGCAGCTTAAACATGTACGTTTGACTTGTCGCTAAGGGCATGCGTAATTTCTGGGATATTGCCAGAATTTTAACACTGACCTTTCATTTGTTAATTTTCAAAATATGTTTTTATTGAAAACTCTATTTTTATTTTTAAATATATTTTATTGATTCTTCACAGAGAGGAAGGGAGAGAGATAGAGAGCTAGAAACATTGATGAGAGAGAAACATCGATCAGCTGCCCCCTGCACATCTCCTACTGGGGATGTGCCCGCAACCGAGGTACATGCCCTTGACCGGAATCGAACCCGGGACCCTTCAGTCCACAGGCCGACGCTCTATCCACTGAGCCAAACCGGTTTTGGCTATTTTTATTTTGAGAGAGAGAAACATCAGCGTGAGAGAGAAACGTCCATCTGTTGCACGCCTGGACTGGGGATCGAACTCCCAACCTGGGCATGTGCCAGACCCAGGAGTCAAAGCGGCAACACTTTGGTGTATGGGAAGACGCTCCAACCAGCTGAGCCACTCTGGCCAGGGCTAACACTGACATTTTAAAATATGTATATTTTTTATTCATTTCAGAGAGAAAAGAAGAGGGAGAGAGAGATAGAAACATCAATGAGAGAGAATCATTGATTGGCTGCCTCCTGCACGCACCCCACTGGGCATGTGCCCTTGACTGGAATTGAACCTGGGACCCTTTAGTCCGCAGGTCAACACACTATCCACTGAGCCAAGCCGGGTAGGGCAACATTAACACTTTTATTTTTTAAAAATATATTTTATTGATTTCTTACAGAGAGGAAGGGAGAGGGATAGAGTTAGAAACATTGATGAGAGAGAAACACTGATCAGCTGCCTCCTGCACACCTCCCACTGGGGATGTGCCCGCAACCAAGGTACATGCCCTTGACCAGAATCGAACCTGGGACCCTTCAGTCCACAGGCCGATGCTGTATCCACTGAGCCACACCGGTCAGGGCTGACTCTGTTTTTGAACTTCATATAAACAGAATCCTGTGTTATGTTCTCCTTCGTGCCTGGCGTCGCTCACCTAACCCTGTGTCTGTATTTGAGGGGGGCTGTTAGAGAGGTGATCAAGTTCAACTATGGACATGAAGGTGGGCCCTCATCCAATAAGATTGCTGTCTTTCTTTTTTTTTTCTTTAAACATATTTTTATTGATTTCAGAGAGGAAGGAAGAGGGGGAGAGAGAGAAAGAAACATCAATAATGAGAGAGAATCATTAATCTGCTGCCTCCTGCACGCCCCGTACTGGGGATCGAGCCCACAAGCTGGGCATGTGCCCTGACTGGGAATCAAACCTTGATCTCATGGTTCATAGTTCGATGCTCAACCTCTGAGCCATGCAGGTCGGGCTGATTGTTTATTCTCCTTCCTTCCTCCTTCTTTCCCTCCCTCTCTTCTTTCCTTTCTTCCTTCCTCCCTCCTCATCCAAGGATATTTTTCCATTGAGTTTTACAGAGAGTGGAAGGGAGGGGGAGAGACGAACAGATAGAGAGAAACATTGATGTGAGAGAGACACATCGATTAGTTGCCTCCCGCACACGCCAACCAGGACCAGGGTACGTGCTCTTGACTGGAATCGAACCCAGGACCCTCAGTCCTCAGGTAGGTGCTCTATCCACTGAGAAACACCGGCCAGGGTGATAGCTGTATTTCTAAGAAGAGATTGGGACAAAGACATGCAGAGGGCAGATGTGAAGACGTGGGGGGGGGGGGGGACAGATGTCTACGAGGAGGGCAGAGCCAGCCCTGACCTCACAGCTGGGCAGCTTGCTTTCCCCAGAACCGGGGCCTGGATGGAGGCCGAGAGGCGGTAACTCGGGGGTCAGTGCTTTGGGATGTCACCTGGGGGTGCCATGCCCTCACCTGGGCATGTTATATTCCTTAGCAGAGTCACCAGGTCCTGCCACACCCGAGGGGCGGGAACCACGCCAGGAGGCAGGGCCCTTGGGTCTCAGGCTGCCCGCCACAGGGGCTGTGCGAGACCCCAGAGCCACGAAGAAAAGGGCGGCACATGATTTCAAAGCTGGCAGAGTGAGCGGCATGCCACAGGGAGGAACGGGGCGTCATTCACACTCGCCACCCACAGCATCTGCGCACACACCGGCATCACAGCCATGGCGGCAAGAGCCGCTGCCGTGCCCACCTGCGTGTGGCCATGTGAACGCCATGCCACTCGGGAACCAGCACCCATTTCCTGGTTATGCTGAGTGTGCACGGAGCCGACGCCAGCGTCACCGCAAAGGGTGAGACTCCAACCACCTCCCAGCTGACAAGCTAGCCGCCCGATTTCACAGGTCCTCACCTGCGGGTCTCCGGGCCCTCACCTGGGGGGTCTCAGGGTCCTTATTGGGGGTCTCAGGGTCCTTATCTGGGGGGTCTCAGGGCCCTCACATGGGGGGTCTCAGGGCCCTCACCTGGGGGGTCTCAGGGTCCTTATCTGGGGGGTCTCAGGTCCTCATCTGGGGGGTCTCAGGTCCTCATCTGGGGGGCCTCAGGGCCCTCACCTGGGGGGTCTCAGGGTCCTTATCTGGGGGTCTCAGGGCCCTCACCTGGGGGTCTCAGGGCCCTCACCTGGGGGGTCTCAGGGCCCTCACCTGGGGGGTCTCAGGGTCCTTATTGGGGGTCTCAGGGTCCTTATCTGGGGGGTCTCAGGGCCCTCACCTGGGGGGTCTCAGGGCCCTCACCTGGGGGGTCTCAGGGTCCTTATCTGGGGGGTCTCAGGTCCTCATCTGGGGGGTCTCAGGTCCTCATCTGGGGGGCCTCAGGGCCCTCACCTGGGGGGGGTCTCAGGGTCCTTATCTGGGGGTCTCAGGGCCCTCACCTGGGAGGGGTCTCAGGGTCCTTATCTGGGGGGTGTCAGGGCCTCACCTGGGGGGGTGTCAGGGCCCTCACCTGGGGGGGTGTCAGGGCCCTCACCTGGGGGGTGTCAGGGCCCTTAGCTGGGGGTGTCAAGGCCTCACCTGGGGGGTCTCAGGGCCTCACCTGAGGGCTTCTGGTCCTCTCCTGGGTCTTCCCTGACAAGCGGGGGCTCTGCTGCTCAGGGCATGTAGGACTGAGGTGACTGCAGAGGAACTGCGGGCAACCCGTGTGTAACACACGGAGTTACACATTAGCAGTAAGAAGAGAAAGAAATCGCAGTGTGTGCTAGTAGGTTTTTTATTGTGTGTATATTGGTAAGTGCGTGCGTGAGCATGTGTGCGCGTGTCTGCAGACACACTCAGAAGGCAGCTTCATACAGGTTCCTGAGGTCACAGCGGCGGAGCATGTGGGCCCGGTCACTCGTCATGCGGCCCCGCCAGCCAGGAGCAGCCCTGCGCTCTGAGCTGAAATGCGGGCCTGAGTGGGAGGGACCCAGGTGGTCCCGGGAGCCTAGCGGGAGAATCGCTATTTGTACACTGTTTCCTGGACGGGCCTGTTATCCAGGGGGAGGCAAGACCCCGGAGGCCTCGGCAGGGGGGGCCAGGGGCCGGGGAGGGGTCACCAGCTTCCGGTTCTTGGGGTGGTGCTGGTCACTCCCTGTTGCTTCCTCTGCAGCCCAACCCGTCCGTCCGTCCGTCCCTCCGTCCGGCGGTCCTGTCTGCTCCCGCAGGCAGAAGGGGCAGCTTTGGACATAGGAGCTCAGGCCCTGAGGGTGCTTCCCTGCCCTGGCCTGCAGCCCTCCTCCCTTCCCTCCCTGTGAAATGTCCCCTGAAGAATGATGGCCCAGCCCTGGCCGGTGTGGCTCAGTGGATAGAGCGCCGGCCTGTGGACTGAAGGGTCCCGGGTTCGATTCCAGTCAAGGACACATGCCCAGGTTGTGGGCTCGATCCCCAATTGGGGGGGGGGGGCGTGCAGGAGGCAGCTGATCAATGGTTCTCTCTCGTCATTGATGTTTCTATCACTCTCTCCCTCTCCCCTCCTCCCTGAAATCAACTAAATATACGTAAGAAATGATGGCCTAGAGGGGTGTGAGGGGACAGAGGGCTAGAGAGGGGAGTGGGGCAGCTGGGTCCCAACTCCCCCACCCCATGTCCCCATGTCCTGGGAGAGGGAGAGGGGACAGGGGATGCCCCAGCCGGCCCTCCTGGGGGAACTGCCAGGCACTCCTAGCTTCTCAGATGGATGTAAATGTCATGTTCAGATAAAACCCTTTCTCCAGTCAGACGTCACATGCCACATAAACAGCACTCAGTGCGCTGTAGCCTCCCTCTACAGGCGCCGCGGGCGGCGTGGGGCTTTCCTGTCGATTTCTCCTGGAAAGATGCTCCGATGGCGAGGCGAGGCCTTCAACCTGAAAAGTGTGTCTCAGGGCAGGTGAGAGGGTTCTCTTCGCGAATAAGCACAAGCAACTCGCAGCCGGACGGACGGACGGTCGCAGTTTAAGGTTCCAGAACAGCCTGCGCACCGGCCAGGGCAGCCTCTGGCCTCGAAGGGGAGGTCAGACCGGACCCGCACGTTCTGCTTCTCTGTGGGCGGCCGGGTCCCGTTACTCACACACACAATGTCCTGCTGCCGAACAGAGAATAGGCACCGCGGCGGAGAGAATTTCTGCAAAAACACAAAGGGCCACCTCCCTCCAGTGACCAACCATTTCCCGGAAAATAAGAGAAGCAGAGGCAGCGTGGAAACGGCCCCAACAGCGGCTTCAGGCGTTGGAAAGGCAAACAGCGAAACCACCAGCTTCCCAAGTCGCTCCAGCTCCTTCAGCTGGAGAACAAGGCAGCTCTGAGCCCTTTGTGTGAGGGCAGCTGCTCGCCGCCCCCCGCCCCCCCACTATCCCTCTCCAGCCGCCCGGCCTCAGAACTAATAAGAGACACAGGGGAACCTCACTCTGCAGCTCAGGCCTTAAACCAGGGGGACCAGGCCTCACCGAATCGAAAGCTAACCGCTAGCTCACGTCCTCGTCCAATTTCAAATGTCTGATGATGTGGATTAAAAAAGAAACATCCTCTGTAAGGACCGCGACGGGAGGAAAAGGCTGGCGCG
The DNA here is from genome assembly GCF_014108235.1 of Myotis myotis. Classification (NCBI taxonomy): domain Eukaryota; kingdom Metazoa; phylum Chordata; class Mammalia; order Chiroptera; family Vespertilionidae; genus Myotis; species Myotis myotis. Next base: position 67,840 of record NW_023416348.1, on the reverse strand, counting down.
CTCTCCAAGGGGGACGGGGCGGGGCGGGGCGGGATGTGAGGTTGCTGGTTTCTCAAAGCGCGATCGTCGGGAAAACAGCTGCAGAGGGTTCGCCGAGGGTCCAGAAGCGCGCGGGGCGGGCCAGGCTTCCGCTCCCGCAGGAGGCGCTCGGCGGCGGCTGGACGGCTCCACAGGCGGGTGCGGGCTCCGGGCTTCGCCGTCGCGAAGGTGGCCGCGCATTAGCCGATGAACCTCTCCGACGGCCCGGTCCCCGGGGCGCTCGCGGGCGCCGCGCGGGCCTCCGCCTCGGGCGGGGCCAGGGCCTCCATCTCGCGCACCACCTGCGTGAACACCTGGTCCACCATCCGCTTGCTCTTGGCCGTGACCTCCAGGAACGGGCAGCGCCACTCGCGGGCCAGCGCGCGGCCCCGCGCCGTCAGCACCTGGCGCTCGGCGTCCAGGTCGGCCTGGGTGCCCACGAGCACGAGCGGCACGGCCCGGGCGCCCCGCAGGCGGCCCATGCGCTCCCGCAGCGGCCGCACCGCCGCGAAGGAGGCCTCGCTGCGCACGCTGTACAGCACCACGAAGCCGTCGCTGTTGCGGATGTACAGGTCCCGGAGCGTGACCAGGTGCTCGGCGCCCACCGTGTCCACGATCTCCAGCAGCGCGGGCGCCGCGTTCACCTCGATGAGCTTGCTGAACAGCTCCTCCACCGCCGGCTCGCAGCGCTCGGGGAAGCGGCCGCACGCGAACTGCGTGGCCAGCGCCGTCTTGCCCACGGCCGCGCTGCCCAGCAGCACCACCCGGTAGCCCTTGGCGGGTCGCGGCACCAGCCCGGCCATGGCGCACGCCCTGCGCGGCGGCGGGAGGCGAGGAATGGCGCGCGGGGCGGGGGAGGGGCGGCGGGGGAGGGGAGGGACCCAGCGCAGGGGAGGGGACGCGGGGAAGGGGGGCCCCGGGTGGGGCCGCGCCGGCGGTCGGGCGGGCGTCTGCGTTAGCTCAGGCCCCGATCTGCGCCCCCCCCCCCCCCCCCCCCCGCGCTTGGGGCTCACCCCGCCCCCGCTCCTCGTCCCTCTCGGGTGTCTGCCAGCCCCGGGCCTGGAGGCTCCACGTACTCCCCTCCCCACCCCCCCCAGCTCGCCCCTCAACCCAGACTCTGATCCCTCTCGGCCTTCCTCCCACCGTCCTGGGACGCAGCTGCCCTCCGTCCAGGCCCCGGCTCGCCTCCCGAGAAGAGCCCCTGGGTCTGCCCAGGAAGGTAACCCGATCCTTCCACGTCGCCCCGGAATGCAGCTTTCCCCACCCCTTCCCCACCCGAGTCTGCCTGGTGGCCGGGAGCCAGGCTGGCCTCGCTGAAGGTCAGGCCTGACTGGCTGCACAGCTGGGCCCTCTCCAGGCAGGGAGGCCCAGAGAGGGGGAGGCCCAGAGAGGGGGAGGGCTCAGAATGGGGGAGGGCCCAGAGAGGGGGAGGGCCCAGAGAGGGGGAGGGCCCAGAGAGGGGAGTCCCAGAGAGGGGGAGTCCCAGAGAGGGGGAGTCCCAGAGAGGGGGAGTCCCAGAGAGGGGGAGGCCCAGAGAGGGGGAGGGCCCAGAGAGGGGGAGGCCCTAGAGAGGGGGAGGCCCAGAGAGGGGGAACCTGGAGGGAGCTTCAGAGGAAGGCCCCTCCTGCGCCGTCCCTCCTTCCCCTCCTCTGCCTCCCCCCAGCCCCTCTCTGGCTGCGCAGGCCCAGGGGACTTTGCTAAAAGGTCATTCACACTTCACCGCCCCCAGGACCCGCCCTGCTTTCCACCGGCCTCCTGGCCTAGAGCGTAACTCACCATCCACCTGCTCCCTTCGCCTTGAAGAGTGCACCTGTGCGTGAAGGTGAGCTCCTGGGGGTGGGGAGGCTGGGGGTGGGGAGGCCGGGGCGAGGACCGGGGGCTGGGCAGAGAGCCCTGGGATTGGTCACCCGAGGAAACCCCACCTCTTCTCCTGGCAGCAGATGCCTTAGGACTTGAGGGCGGGGTGGGGGCTGCAGGGGAGGTACCCAGCTTCCCCTTTCCCTGCCCGACCCCCTCCGACGCTGACCCAGCCGGAACGCCCGGCCTCTGGCAGCACAGGCCGGAGGTGAAGTCCAAGGGCCGAGGCTGCATCTTCCCTGGGGCACCAGTCTCTCCCGTGGAGCATGAGCCCGCGGCCAGCACAGCCCACACCGGGTTTCTAAACAGAGGGCCCTGCCGGGCTCTGCCCGCCACATAACGAACTGAAAGCCAGTTGGAAAGACGGGGCGGCAGACACCCTCGGAGGAACGCGGCTCAGGCCCGGCTTCAGCAGCTCCCACGGGTGACTGCGGAGGGGACACAGCGGGCAGCCCTGGGAGCCAGCGCCGTGGAGGCCCCGGGCCGTGCAAGCTCCTGCAGGAAGGCAGGGCTGGGCCTGAGCAGAGATGTGAAGTCATTACGCTTTAGGTGTTTAAGAAATAATTTGTTGTTGTTGTGAATCCTCACCCGAGGATATTTCTCCATTGGTTTTTAGGGAGAGTGGACGAGAGAGGGAGAGACAGAGAAACATCGATGTGAGACACACAACCTTGGTTGCCTCCTGCACCAGCCCTGACCAGGGCCTCGACCAGGGAAGAGCCTGCAACCGAGGTACATGCCCTTGCCCGGAATCGAACCTGAGACCCTTTGGTCCTCCGGCCAACACTATCCACTGAGCCAAACTGGCTAGGGCCTAACTCTTTTTTTAAAAAAAATGTTTTTCCTGATTTTTTTTTTTTTTTTAGAGAGAGGGAGAGGGATAGAAACATCAACGAGAAATCTCATCAATCGGCTGCCTCCTGCACAGCTTCTACAGGGGGTCAAGCCCACAACCCGGACATGTGCCCTGACCAGGAGTCCAACCGGTGACCTCTTGGTTCCTGGGTCGATGCTCAAACATTGAGCTACACCGGCGAGGCCGAGCTCTCTTAATTTACGTTCCCTCCAAAAGCAGAATCTATGACATGAGACATGATCTTACGGGCAAACCGTTTACTTTTGGAAATGATGTCGAGGGTCAGGAATGGGGCCTTGGAAGAGAGAAACCGGTGACCTGCTGGGGCCAGAGGCGAGGCACTGCGGGTGCAGGTCTGAGCAGAGAGCTCACCCCGTGTTTGCGCGATGACGGAGGGACTGGCTGCAGAGTCGGCCTGGCTCACCTGCTCAGCGGGTGGCAGAAATGAGGCCCCGGGACCCGCAGTCTAGGTACCGTCTGGCCTCCAGCCCCAACAGATGCAGGGAGGGAGGAGGGCGAGTTTGCTGCCCCCTCCTGGGGGCGGCGTGGCCCCTCCCTGCGTGGGGTTCTCCTGCCCGCAGATGCTGCCCGCGCTGGCCCCGCACCGGGGCAGCGGGTCTGGAGAGCGTGATCTGTTTTAGACCCGAGTTCTTTCGGGAGCCGCTGTAGAGAAGTCCCAGGACACACAAGGAAAACCCCTCAGATGAGAGGCAGTGGAGCCCAGCAGTGACAGCGCGTCCAGCAAACAGCAGGTCTGCGCTCAGGGCCCAGCGGTGGGAGAGAGCAGCGGGCAGGGGGCAGGGGGCAGGGGGCAGGGCCCCTCCCCTGGGCCCACGGGGCTTCCCCGAAGGAGCACAGAGACCCGAGCCGGCCAGGGAGAGTGAGCCGTGGGCCAGGCGGGTGGGGGTGGCGTCACAGGTGCCGGCCGGGCCTCCGCGGGTCTCTGTGCTCCGGCTCCTCCAGGACCAGACCTTTGGGCCTGGCGCCCCGGTGCCCTGCACAGCACGGAGCTGGGCGCACCAGGTATGGCCATGGCCGGGCACGGCCGGCACCCAGGAGCCCGGGCTCCCGACATCCCCTCGGAGGCCCGGATTGGGCCTGAGGGAGCCCAGCTGTGTGATGTCAGAGAGGAAGGGAGAGGAACAGATAAAAGCATCAATGATGAGAGAATCATTGATCAGCTGCCTCCTGGACGCCCCCCCCCCCCACTTCCCTTCCCTGCCCCACTGGGGATTGAGCCGCAACCTGGGCTTGTGCCCTCATTGGGAATCGAACCGTGATCTCCTGGTTCATGGATCGATGCTCAACCACTGAGCCACGCTGGCCGGGTGCACCTTGGATCACACCTGGGTGTCGAAGCTGTACCACCTCACAGGATCTGTGACCCGGCCTGTCTTTCTAACCCTGGACTAGGACAGGGATAAAGCAAAGCATGATGGGAAACACCAGCACCCACTTTCCCCCTGAGACAGCGATGCTTTGCATGGGCTCCCATGTGTGCCCATAAAGTGAAGTGCTATCCAGACGGGACATTTTTCCTCATGTGGGGACGGGCTGTTTCCCCGGGAACATTCCTCTGCTCGACCTGATCTCGAGCCTCCGGGGCCTGGGAATGGCCTGGGAAGCTGGGAGATGGAGGCCCCCGCTTGCCTGTTCCCCGCACTCTGGGTACGGGGGACCCCGGAGGTGGAGAAGCATCATCCAGGACACAGGGTAGAGTAGACCCTGTCCCACCACATTCATCGTTTAACCAGTTCTACGTCTAAGTGATTTCCAAATAGATTTCCCCTACTCCCCCCCTTTTAAAAATATATTTTTATTGATTTCAGGGAGGAAGGGAGATGGAGATAGAAACATCAATGATGAGAGAGAACCATTGATCAGCTGCCTCCAGCACGCCCCCAACTGGGGATCAAGCCCACAACCCAGGCATGTGCCCTTGACCAGAATTGAACCCGCCACCCTTCAGTCCGCAGGCTGACGCTCTAGACACTGAGCCAAACCGGCCAGGGCCCTTTTCCTCCTTTTTCAGTAGTTTACATTAACCAGTTTGCTTTTTACCCACAGCCTTTGAGCACTCCTGTTGCTAATCACTCTGGAGCCACATTCCTGCTGGGAATCTCTGTCCTCGCCAGGATGTCAAGGGCTGATGGGCGCCTGTCCGCGGAGAGGAAGTGGAGCCGTCTTCCTGTTTCTCTTTTCTTCACTGTCAGTCCCCAAGTAGGGACGCATCCCGCGCTGCCCTTGCTGAGTGAGCTCTGCTGGTGAGGGACGAAGGGGCCCGGCTCCCGTGATTCCACCGGGAAATGGAGCTGCCTGACTTAGGGCCGAGCCGCAGAAGCTGTGCCCGGGCCCGGAAGGCAGGGCTGCTGGGAGCCTGAGCTTCTCTTACCTGCTAACATAAAAGCAAGCATCACCTAGCATTCTCGTTGGAACAACACTTATCTGTCAGTTGAGGGCAAGCATAGGTTGGCTATAAATACACAAGTTTGGCAAAAATCAATGAGAGCTTTCTAAGGGAATCAATGGTCTATGTATATACATGTTTATATACATACTAGTGGCCCGGTGCACGAATTTGTGCACATTGAAAGGAAATTAATTAGAGGAAATATTTTAATATCGCTATTTGCCCTTTCTCTATAACAGAAGTGTCAACCAAATTCACAATCAACAAGGACAGATGGAAACACTTGTGCAATTGGCACTAGTGAGAGTTATATGTATCATGCATGTGCTAGTCAACTTAGCCTTTTATATATATATAGAATGAACTTGCTTAGTTAGACCTGCTTTCTGATTTAGCTAAACTTTTTCCAGCCCAGTGAAGCACCCCAACTTCTCTTTCAGGTAATCGTCAGCAACACAACATTAAGTATCAACATGAAGCAGATTATCATTGTAGATTACGCAGGGAGAACAAAGGGTGAAATATTTACCTGCAGCAGTGTTTGACTATATTCTGCGCAGTGAGAAAACCTGAAGTCATTTTCAAGGTCCACCATTTCTTCTTTTCAGTCAGGTCAAGTTTCTAGGCATTCTAAATCTCCATTTTCCAGGTAATGAAAAGAAAATGTGGTTCCACTGAGTCTCCTATCTACCTACTCCAGGACTTCTGTGAGCATCAAATGAGATGAGGTGTGGGAAAACACTTCACGGACATTTGGTTAAAATGTAAAATGTTTGCACCTGGCTATGAAGCAAGTCGTGTTCCTGGGCTGAAGAAACTCCCAGGAGGCTAGTTGCTAGGGAGAGGAAGCCAGGCGTTGCTATGTGATGTAATTACCTGGTGCTGACCACGTTTTTAGGCTGGGCAGGGCCATGGGCTGCATTTTGCGCCAGGGGGTCTGGGCAGCGTAGGCTGCAATTTGGTGGGCTGTCACTCCAGGGAGGAGGTGGGGGCTGTGTCCCACTTGGGGGAAGCTGAGTGCTGCTTGTGGGTGCCAGGTCTGTGGTGCCATTTATCTGTAAATGGCCAGTGCGCGTCATGGCAGCTCCTGCGCTCAGTGTCTGCCCCTGGTGGTCAGTGTGCATCATAGCGACTGGACAGATGGACACCTAGCATATTAGCCATATATATATATATATATATATATATATATAGATGTGTGTGTGTGTGTGTGTGTGTGTGTACATATAAACACACTCCCTCCTCTTCCTCTGGTTGGTTGATAAACATGTGGCTGGATGCTTCTTTCCCGAGGTGTGTCTGACCTTTTCCCATTTTCTCACTTTCCTGCTCTCCCCAGGGGGAGCCCCTCTGGTGCCACAGGTGACCCCGCCCACTCTGCAGGCAGACCTCAGCCCTGAGCGGTCACGTGGATGTTTACCACCCCCCAGAGCGCGCAGCACCCAGCCAGTGCAGAGAGGTGGGGCCCTGGAGCTCAGGAGGGCCTGGTTTGTGTGCTCCCTCAGCAACAGGATCCCGTGGCACAGCCCCGGGGGGACCACCCCCTGGGTTGGGTGGTATGTGAGTGAGAAGTCAGAGTTGGGAGCAACTGGGGGAGTGAAGGATAGGACACGGGGAAGGGAGGGCGATGCCCAGCATGGTCTGGGGGAAGGGGACAGAGGGGATGAGAGGAGGAGCACAGAGACTTTGGTGGGGGAGGAGCGTGAACAGTGTGCTGAGCATTGTAGGGTGGAGGTGTCTTTGGGACCTCCAAGCTGGGAACAGATCTGGGGGTTCCCAGGAGAGTCCTGGGCTAGTGGTGCTGGGAGCCTTCTGGGAAGATGGCAGTGAAAGCTGTGGGTACGACCAGCTTGTCTGGGGCTGGAGGGGGGTGAGGGCGGGTGGGGTGCACCCCCCTGGTGAGTCACATGGAATACATAGTCCGCAGAAGGACGGGTGTAGCTGGTGTGGAGGCTGAGGGAGGGAGGTTCACAAAGGTAGGTCAGCGGGGTGGATGCCAGAGGTGCCAGGGGGCTGAGAAGTTGTGGGAGGCAGGCAGACCAGTTGCCCAGGCCCTGCCAAGACCCAGGGACAGGGGTGTCGGGGGGACCTGGGATGAGAACAGTCAGCTAAGAGGGGTGGGCACATTCCAGATCCATTCCAGACCCAGGTTCAGGGGAGCGATCACCTGTGGGAAGTGGAGAGTGGAGGGGTCCAGCCCGCACCCCAGGTTTTGGCTTCTGTGATTGACAGCTGGTGGCCTTGGATAAGCAGGGAGCCCAGAGGAGTCAGGGACAATGGAGAAGCCTGCAGCCCAGGCAGGGGGTCTAATGCAGCGACCTCAGGCCTGAAGCTCAGGAGCGGTCAGTGCTAGGGAGCAGGTGGTTCAGCCCTGCAGAGGGTCGGGGGGGGGGTGGCCTCCACGGTGGAACCCGGGAGCGAGCACACAGGGAACTCCAATGAGTGTTTGTGGAAAGGATGAGGGGGGACCCAGGGACCGGCCAGTGTGCGCCCTGAAGAGCTGTCCCAGAGGGGAGAGAATCAGGGGACAGAGGCTGAGAGCTCCCAGGGGTGACCGGTCAGGTTCAGACCCTGCAACAGCCAATGGCGGAGGGGAGGCGGCCTGCAGGGGTCCACACGCTCAGTTTGGCTCCCATCTTTGGGGAGGGCAGCTCGCAGAGGGGGCGGCTCCCCCAGGGTCAGGGCCTTGGAAAGAAGGGGAAAGGAGGCCACAGGAAGCACCTAACAGAAGAGGCTGGTGAGGTAGGAGGGACATGCAGGCGGCAGCTGGACGGGCCGCCATGAGGTCAGGTCAGGGGGGATCTTCACCTGCCGTCCTCCTCCCTCCTCGGACTCTTCCTAGTTGAGTGGCCTTGGAAAACCCAAGGATCATTTTAAGCTGAGCTCCTGCTGTGATAGAAATCCCAAATCAAAATGGGATTCCACTTAGAGGGACTTAAATACACCAAGGCCTGGGAAGAGGGGCTGCCTGGGAAATAGGAAACGTGGCTTCCCCTTCTCTGGCCTCCTGGCTGAGGGAGGTCTGCATTCCAGGGGCCCAGGGCCCGGGGGCGGACGCGGGGAGCCCGGAGCCCGGGCATCGCTGCCAGTGACGAGCGGTGAGGAAATCCAGGACTCAATGCTACTCCAACTCATTTTATTACCATCCCATCCTTGTGTTCCAGAATCAATGGCTAATCAGTACAGGTCACAGAACTCAGAGAGAGAACACATTTGTACACCCAGTTCTTTGTCAGCACATTAAGGCCAAAGGAAAATCTCTTTATAGAGCCCCGGTCCCCAGGCCAAGCCCATCCCAGGAGAGCACCTTAGTAAACCGGAAACCATGTGTCAGGAACCGGCCATATACACACTAGAGGTGTGACTCCCAAAGAGAAAGATTGATGCCAACTGATGTCAATATAGGCTGTCCCCCAAAAAGGTAAAGAGAGGTAGGGCTGCTGATGGAAAATGAGTCCCCATTGGATGTAAATATGTGCTGTCCCCCAAAAAGGTAAAGAGAGCTCGGGCTGCTGATGGACAATGAGTCCCCATTGGATGTAAATATGGGCTGTCCCCCAAAAAGGTAAAGAGATGTTGGGCTGCTGATGGAAAATGAGTCCACATTGGATGTAAATATAGGCTGTCCCCCAAAATGGTAAAGAGAGGTTGGGCTGCTGATGGACAATGAGTCCCCATTGGATGTAAATATGGGCTGTCCCCCAAAAAGGTAAAGAGAGGTCGGGCTGCTGATGGACAATGAGTCCCCATTGGATGTAAATATGGGCTGTCCCCCAAAAGGTAAAGAGAGGTTGGGCTGCTGATGGACAATGAGTCCCCATTGGATGTAAATATGGGCTGTCCCCAAAAAGGTAAAGAGAGCTCGGGCTGCTGATGGACAATGAGTCCCCATTGGATGTAAATATGGGCTGTCCCCCAAAAAGGTAAAGAGAGCTCGGGCTGCTGATGGACAATGAGTCCCCATTGGATGTAAATATGGGCTGTCCCCCAAAAAGGTAAAGAGAGCTCGGGCTGCTGATGGATAATGAGTCCCCATTGGATGTAAATATGGGCTGTCCCCGAAAAAGGTAAAGGGAGGTCGGGTTGCTGATGGACAATGAGTCCCCATTGGATGTAAATATGGGTTGTCCCCCAAAAAGGTAAAGAGAGGTTGGGCTGCTGATGGACAATGAGTCCCCATTGAATGTAAATACAGGCTGTCCCCCAAAACAGGTACAAAGAGGTCAGATAATTGATGGAAAATTCTCTCCATTGAATGTACATGTAGTATCCCCCCAAAATGTAGACACATTAACAGCTGATAACGCACTTAATTTTCACTCCGTTTCAGTTTGAACAGATTTGAAGAAATCAGTGAAGACGGTAAGATTTGAACGAAGACTATGTCTCCACAAGACTTTTTATGGGGACACAGAAAAGATAAAGTTGAGGGGACCCAACACCAAGCAGTCGAGGATTCAAGGGCAGCTATTGAGAGAGATGCGTACAAACACCGAACCGAAGGAACGATTCTTGATGTTTGCGGCTCCGTGGCCACGTCAGTTCTGGTGCAGGCGCTGCTGCTGCTGAAGCAATGGAACTGCAAACACCGAGAATCGCTGCCTTCAGTGTTTCTGCGCATCCTCTGTCCACAGCGGCCCTGGATGCCTGGACTGGGGCCCGTTCGGGACCAGACACTTCATCCTGGATGTGTCCCCATCACAAAGTCCAGAGGATACATCTTCTTGGTTCCAAGCTGAGTCTGGCTTCACCCATTATATCAAATCCGCTCACCCTGAAAAGGAGGGAAAACTGAGTTCTCAGCTGTTAAAGTGCGTGTACATTTGGTGGACAGCCAGCCTGTGGTACATCCATTTGGGGGACACCTCAAAACACATATATTTCATGAGTGCCTACACGGGTATGGAATGTAGTAAATTGGGTTTCTATCCCGGGGAGTGACTCAGAAACAAAGACTCAAAGTGTCATCCTCGATGGTGGACACCGGGGGCTACAGCCGCGTTACCGACCAGGCTGCACCCGCCTCTCGCACACGCTCCCCTCTGCACACTGTGGCCTCTGCTGGGAGGGGGCGGGCAGGGCTTCTCTGCGCCAGGCGGGGCAGAGCCCATGATGGTAGAAAAGTGAACCCGGGGGCAGGTCCGGGGCCCAGGAGCCAGCTGGAGAGAGGCACAGCCTGAGGCCACCTGCCTGGATGGCCCCGGGCTCAGGAGTGTGGGGCCCAGGCCTGGCTCGGCAATGCTCTGGGGTAACAGTGAGCCCGACTCCAAGGTCCACCCAGGGCTGCGAGGTCTTGGTCGTCTGGCCGGTCTGGGCTTCCCTGTTCCAAAGTCGCTCCCGGCCCCTCAGGCCGATGGGAGAAGGGGCCCTGGTGGTCAGAAGGGGCGTCAGGAGTTTGAAGGCTCAGGGCCTGCGGGTCCAAAAGACCAGTCACCCACGGCCACGCTCATCGTCTGAGCTCCACCTGCTGGTCCCACGCAGCTGTGGCGACGCCCGCCTTCTCTCTAAGTTGTTCCCATGACTGACGTTCTCAGGGCCCCGTTGGCGTGGGAGCCACTTCGGGTGACTTGCGTGGGCTCTTGGCAGGGAGCCCCTCTCTGTGGTCCTGCCCTGGACCCGTCGGGCTCTGAGAAGCTGACACTGCCAGGACAGGGGCCACGGTGGCCACTTGCCCTGAACGTCCGGGGCTGAGGCCGCGTCCTGGCAGCCGGGGCTGCAGTCACTGTGTGGTGCTGGGGCTGGAGCTGCTGCGGCCGCCACCTCCCGTGGCCATGGCGGGGCCGTGGCGGAGGCTGCAGGGGAGCCAGCCTCTCCTCCTTTGGGGGAGCCAGTGAGAAGCGCCTCCTGTCCAGTGGTTGGCACTGGGGACCCTGGCGGTGAAGGAGCTGGGGCAGAGGGTGTGGCTGGCTGTTTCTGCCCCTCGAGTCCTCTGAACCCCCGCCTTCAGGTGACTCCTGTTTGCCGGCCTGTGGCCTGCGGTCCCAAGCAGCTGGGCTGAGGCTAGGCTGACCGCCCTATTTAGGGACAGGCACCAGCGGGCAGCTGTGTGGGAGGTGGGGGGGCAAGGGGGGAATGGGGTGGCCTGGCTCTGCCCAGAGAAAGGCTCTGGGGAGGCAGGGCTGCCTCAGGGCGCACTGGGTGGGCCTCGGGCTCAGCAGGTCTCAAGTTGGGCTTCACATACCGCCCCTCCATCAGCAGCTTCCCCCGCTGGGGCTGACAGTCCTCCTGCGGGCACAGAGCTGGAGGGCATCCTCCCTTTGCTCCTGGCAGGTGCGCCTGCCTGGCCCCCGGTGGTCAGGAGATAAAGGTGTTTCTGAGCAGGTACCTTGGCAGGTCATCGGGCACCTGGGAGTGTCCTACAGAGAAGAGAGGAAGGATGGAGAGGACGGAGTGAGGGCAGGAGGGTTCTCGGAGAGCCCTCCCCTCCCAGGGCCGCCCCTCACAGGCCACATGGCCAGGACCAAAGTTTCCACTCCTGCTCAGGCTGTTCACAGCCTAGCGTCACCCCAGCTCCCGCAGCGCCTTTGGTCAGGACACCAGGCCTGGGTGCTGGGTCAGCAGAGGCATCTGAGTGGTCAAGGCTGCCTCCGTGGAGGGCCACTCCCTTCAGTATCGGGTCCCCAGGGCCTGGGGCAGAGAAGGACAGTGAGAAAAGGGGCTGCAACACCCCATGCCAAGGGGGGGCGACCACACCGAGGCCTAGCAGCAGAGGCAGCGGGGCCCACGGAGCCCAGGGACAGAGGTGGGGCTGCGCCTCACGGGCTGTGGTCTGATTGGGAGGCCCTGGCCGCAGGCCTGAGCGGAGGCCACCACTCTACCCATCGCTCACAGGGCGGGCTCTGAGCAGCTGGGAGAACTTGGGGGACCAACTCATGAGGCTGCACCAAATGTTGGCACAAGGCCAACACATAACTCCTGGGCACACCTGCTGTGAGACACTGTGTCCTCAGATCCCTGATTTCAAAGCACCCTGACCTGAGTCTGCCTAGGACCACTCCACACCTGTGGTCCGGGCCCTCACGGTCCAGGAGGGCACCCTTAGGATTTGAGAACCAAGTTGGTTACCACCCGAACAACCCTCTGTTTAAGAAGTCCTCCTCTCCGCATGGTGACTTTGACTGCACCATGAGTTTACCTGGTATTTTGTGCTTTTTGCAATCTCTGAATTTTCTACCATGAACGTATACTCTTGTCAAAGCTAAACAGAATCCCAATTAAAAAAAAAAACAAAAAAAAAAACAAAAAAACAAAACAAAACAAAACAAAAAAACATGAGGGCAAAACCCCGAAAAGACCTGCAACTACCTCATCGTGGGACAGGCGATGGGCTCTCCAATCCCAGTGGCACAGGCGTGTGGTGGAGCTCCGGGAGCACGAGGACAGGCTGTTTGCACAGCGTCGGGCTCCAGGCAGCCCCGGGGCTGTGGGCCCGGAGCCACACCCACTGTGGGGATTGCGGGCCCCTCCTCACTCTCCCAGGACCTGCCCCCCTGCCCCTCAGCCACTCAATGTCACACCCACCATGAAGTCTGAAGCACCCAAATCTTACCGCTTGACATCAGGCCTCCACTGCGTGGCGTCACCTGGAGGAGCAGAGCGGCGGACACAGCCAAGCCAGAGAGACCTCGTTTTTCCAACTGCACCCACGGGAGACAGGCCGAGGGAGGACCAGGCCGTGCCAGCCCAGGAGTTTCAGCCGGTGCAAGAGGCCAAGTAGGGGACACATCAAGCCACTAAGTCAGGGCGATGGTGACTCCTGCTTTGGCGTGGCCTTGTTGTCATGGCGACTGAGGTTTCCATTAGGTTCAGGATTTTTCTTCTTCCAAGCGAACTGGTTTTCTTTGGGCTTTGGTTGTTGTTGTTGTTGTTGTTGGAGTTTTTTTGTTCTTTTAAAAGAAACTTAAAAAATTTTCAGAAATAAAGGGTATATGATCAAGACAGGGATAAAGGGAAAGGATTATAAATCTTCGTGGTCGGAAAAAAGGGAGAGGCAAGTTAGGGAGGAGAGGGTGGGTGCATTAAATGCAGCATTTCATGACATTAGACCAAGCAGAGCTGGCCACTGGAGGCTTGTCTTTGACCGCAACATGCTTCTTTCTGCTCCAAAGGGCACTCTTTCGTTGTTCCGTTGCTAAATTGTCATCCCGGATAACCAAGGGAGGAAGGATCAAAAAACAGAAAACAGCAAGTAAATGAACTGAATAATGGACAAATGACGCTACATTCGCCAAATGTACTTGGGAAGTCAGAATCCAGTCCAGCCCGGGAGAGACGGCAATATTCCCCCCAGCACACCCAGCATCAGGGCCCGGTGAACCCTTTCTGCTCGGACTCCAGTCAAGTGTTGGAGTGGCAGCTGGAGCCAGGGCTCCACGTAGCACAAGAGGAGCATTCTGTACTGCTCAAGGAGTGGATGTCTTAGACTGCTTTTCCATTTCCATGGGTTACATTATTAAGCAAGGGTGTTTATTGATGTAGGGGGCAGCTTTCCTTACTCATCCGCTTTTTTGTCCAATGTGTTTTTATTGATTTTCAGAGAGGGGGAGGGAGAGGGAGATAGAAACATCAATGATGAGAAAGATGGATCGGCTGTCTTCTGCACGCCCATACTAGTGTGCCGAGACCGGGAATCAGAAGGTGATCTCCTGGTTCATGGGACGATGCTCACCCAACTGAGCCACACCAGCTGCGCTGACTCATCCATTTAAATGACAGGCTCCCTGACATCCTGTCTCACACACAACTAACTCCTGCTCCCCTCCAAACACTTAGTGGCATGCTTCTGGCCTGCTGCATGCAGTGAAACAGTCCACCTGGACTCCTCAGTCATAATACTTCTTTTTAAAAAGTCCTCACGGGAGGATTTTTTTCCATTGGTCTTTAGAGAGAGAGTGGATGGGAGGACGTAGGTGAAGGGAGGGAGAGAGCAAGAGAGGGAAACATCGATGGGAGAGAGATACATCCACTGGTTGCCTCTCTCACAAACCCCAACCGCGGCCAGGATCAACCCTGCCACCGAGGTATGTGCGCTTGACTGGAAATCTAAGTTGCGCCCCTTCGGTCCTTCGATGCTCTAACCACTGAGACAAACGGGCAGGCTCACTAAGAATTCTGGTACCTCTCACAGCCTCTGATGGCAGGATGACTTTGCACATAATGAAAATACCTACCTCTATCTGATACCAAAACACCCTCAAACTCAAGCATTATTCCAGTGTAGATCGCGCCGCATCCTCTCCTCTTGGTTTAGCCCTCACAGCCTTTAAGTTCTAGTCTTATGAGAGCAGACAATTGGTCTAGTGACTTCCTCAACACGTCAATCCATGAACAGAAGGGATTTCTCCAGTTCTGAGGGAGGATTCAAGTGCACAGCCGCACCTCTGCTATTTCTTCCCCCGCAGCGCCACCTGCTGACACAGCTCACACCACAGAGAAGGGACCCACTCCTCAGTGCTGGGGCCCCAAGTTGGTTGAGCATCTTCAGGGACCAAAGCAGCTTGAAGGGCAGGCAGTGCTCACAGCGGTTAAGAGTTCGGGCCCCGGAACCTGTCAGACGCGGGTTCGGGTCCCAGCTCCAACACTGATTCTCTGGGCCAGTGCTGACCCTGGTCAAGCATTCCTGAGCTCCCCTCCCAGCTCTGAACGGGGGACAGGAATGGAGCCGACCTCCCACGGCAGCTAGAACTCAAGGAGACGGACAAAGTGGGTCAACTACCGAAAGGCTGCTGAGCCCAGAAAGCCCCCTCGCACGGCTGCCGTTACTCACTGCAGCCCCTGACCTGCTCACTCAGGGATCCAAACCACAGTGGGGATCTGTCAAGCAGTTTTTTCTCAGAAGGTTTTGCTGACTCAATTGGGCTGATTATAGCTCATTCATCAACTTAGCCAATCACACAAGTGGACGTGATACATGTCCAAAAGTGTGAGGAGCCAGTATGAAAACCCGAGGCCACAGAACCCTCTGGAGAAAACCAATGCTAACAAGGCAGTAAGCTTCATGATCATTTACCTGCACGTGAGCGTTTCCCCGACTTCACCTCCTGTGAGACCGGGAACGCAAGCAGCAGCCCCCAGACAGTGTGTCTGCGTGCGCACACTTCATTTCTGCATCTCGAGTGACACAGCAGGACTTGCAGTGGTGACTGCCACCCGGAATGGCTGCTGCACCCGTCACAGCCACAGGGCGCCTTGTCACGGCCCCGGGTCCTGTCAGGTCCTGTCACCCCAGCCCCTGGGAGCCCACGAGTCTCGGGCCTGGCCCCGTCTTCAGAAAGTCCTAGTGTCCTTCATCAAATTGTTAACTTTCTCAGGGGGCATGTTTGGCAGGTTTATAGGCAAATAATCAATAAAATGATATTTCAAAGTGAATGTGAAAACTAAACCACCTTTCAGTCGATGGCTTTGTTTAATTGGTTCTAAGAGGAACCCCCACCCCACCCCCGTCCAACCTTCCATCTCTGAAATCAGGGTGCAGCTTGGAGCATCCCTCCCAGTCACTGTCGGCTGGTGGCGATTCTGACAAAACCCTCACTGCCACCACCCGATCACTTTCTTTCTATGAGCACAAGATCGGGCAGCTGACAGCTGACAGCCTCTTAGATCCCAGGAAACACAGGCAGCACATGCAGCTACAAATCCACTGTGGACCCAATGGCTCACTCCCATCACAGCCCTCAATGAGCAGGTCCAGCGCCCCCTGGTGGGAGGACTCAGGGCCAGGTCAGGTGGGAGAAGAGAACCACACCTGCTTTTCAGAGCAACAGCAAGAGCAGAGCCCGAGCCTGGCTGAAGGCCTGGCAGATGTCCACGACGGGTTACATGGGGGCTCCCCCGACAGAAATGGCTAATCCGAGGCCTGGCAGAGACAAGGAGCCCCAAACACATCCTCTCCTGAGCGTGTCTCCGCGGTAACTGTCTGGAGATCCGCTCTGGATAGCCGAGGACCCACCACAGTGTACGTGATGGGGAGGCTCCTCATGCTGAAGGAACTCAATGGTTCTGGATGAAACTGCCGCCACAGTGACGTGGGCTTACATGTTCTACTTGGGTGTTCACACACCTGAGGGGGCAGACGGGGGCGTGCGGAGCCCCCTTCAGGCTCCAAGCACACGTGTGCGCACCCAGCTCGCATCTCGTCGGTTCTGCCCTGACCTCGAGGAAGGCCTGAGATCCTGCCCTTCACTGCCCTCCTGCAGCCAGGCCAGCCCCTCCTACCTTTTGGTGGGGGCCCACTGCGGGCGTCTCCCTTCTCCTCCCAGTATGAGCACGATGGGGTGGCCTCCAGGGGCCCAGGACGGCCATCTGCGGGTGACTTGGCTTGTCCTCGTGAGTGGTCTCTCTGGCGTTGGAACAATTTGAGGAAGGCTCTGGCTCGACTCCAGCGCTTTTTCCTATTAGGAGTAGAGGGTTAGGACACTGCCAACCCCCACTGCCCCTCCAGCCGGGGAAGCGGCCCTTCCCTTGGGGTTCAGCACCAGGTTCCCCACGAATCTGCATCGCCAGCACCAGGATCATCGCATGTGGC
Organism: Myotis myotis; assembly: GCF_014108235.1. Lineage (NCBI taxonomy): Eukaryota > Metazoa > Chordata > Mammalia > Chiroptera > Vespertilionidae > Myotis > Myotis myotis. The sequence goes on along the minus strand of NW_023416348.1, from coordinate 51,175 downwards.
CTCAGGGCGTGGGGCACCATTGGCAGTTCATTCGCACAGACCCAGGGACGGGAGAAGCGTTCCTTGTGGCAGAAACCCGCACTAGCCTCTCGGGAAACAGAACCTCGCATGCAGCCTCCACTCTGCGTCACCGGGAGGCACCGGGAGAGGTGCTGTGCTCATCTAGGTGTGCTGGCAATTGTGCATCCCAGGGCCATGTCAGGGAGAGTCAGGGCCTCCTCATTTCCCGCTGGAGCTCCCAATAGGTGAGACAGGCGGGCAGACTTAGCCCCTTCCGGGCACTGAGGAATCTGGGTGAGGGGGGAACAGGGTGGGCCCAGTGGGCCATGTGGATGAAAAAGAGTGGACACTGGCTGGTGTTCCCCAGGGGTTAGAGCAGTGGCCCAAGCACTGAAGGGTCAAGGGTTTGATTCTGGGTCAAGGGATTGTACCTGGGTTGCAGTTTTATCCCTGGGCCCACTGGGGGCGTGTGCTGGATGGCAACCAATCAATGTGTCTCTCATATTGATGTCTCTCTCATTGATGTCTCTCTCTCTTCCCCCCAACCCTTTGTTCCCCTCTACTCTCTCCAAAAATCAATGAAAAAATATCCTCAGGTGAGGATTGAGCAAAATTAAAATAGCCCTAGCCGGTTGGGCTCAGTGGGTAGAGCATCACTCTATGGACTGAAGGGTTCTGGGCTCCATTCTGGTCAAGGGCACATACCCGGGTTACAGACTCAATTCCCGGTGGGGGGTGTGCTGGAAGCAGCCAATTAATGATGCTCTTTCATCACTGATGTTTCTCTCTCTCACCCTCAGCCTTCTTCTCTGAATTCAGTTAAAATATACTAATTTATATACATATACATATAAATATATACATATATATGTAGATATATATGTATATATATATGTATATATATATGTATATATATATATATATAGTAAAATAAAAACGAATCAATGAAAACAGTGAACTTAAAGGGTCATACAGTGCAGCTAACCGGAAATGGAGGCATTCTAATGTCACAAGAAGAACCGCAGCTGGTTCTAATCCTGGCTCTGCCACAGAGCGACACTGTGCTGACTCAACTCGAGTACTTTCTTCATCGAGGCCTCAATGTCCCCGCCAACACAAGGGACAGGAGGAGGGTGGGAAATTATGTGGTTTTGTGATGTCAACAGAGAGCCCTTGCAGGATTCATGGTGATTTGCCCTCAAGGCTGGGCTGGGGCAGGACAATCTGAAGGCCCAGCTCCTGGGGCTCAGGCCCGGATGCAGGGGAAGGCCTGCTGGACGGAAGCCCGCAGCCTCGGGGACCGAGCTGCCCACCACCGGGGCTGCTGCTCTGCAGAAGGGAACGTGTTTGAGAACCACCCTGGCGTCCAGAGACTCCAGAGGAATGTAGGGAAGACCAAGAGGTTCCTGTGACTGAAGACCATGGGTGCTGGCCCAGGTGTCCGGCCCACGCTTCCTTCCCAAAACAGAAACATGGCTTTCTAGGTCCTGAAACCTGGAGACACAGCCTGATAGTCCTGCTTCAGTGGCTCTAATCCAGACTCTCTGCCCCTTCAACCGGACATGGCAGCTGGCATTCGCCATCCCTCAGAGGATAACCCCGAGGAAGGCCGGAAAGAAACTCTCAATTCTTTCAGAGCTGGGAGGGAGGTGCGCACAGGGGACCTGCCATAGAGGGGAAGGTGCGGGCCCCACACACTGGTCACTGCTCCACATGGCTTTCCCCACTCGTGAAAGAGCAGCTTCCTGTTCTGAGTTGAAGTTCCTGCTGCTGAAATCAACTCACTTCCTAGGAGCAGGACACTGAGCCTCCTTTGGAGCCCCAATTCTGTCCTCTTCCGCCTCTCCTGTAGGCATAGTCTGCCGGGTGTCGCTGGAAACAGAGGAGAAAGAAAGAACAGTCTGGTTTTATATAAAACGTGTCAATGGACTCATCGGCCCTGGCTGGGACCTGGCCCAGAAGGGCCGGCATTTTCCGGGGACTCGGACATCACGGTGCTCATGACCGTCAAGCTCGCCGAGGGGGGAAGATGGGGAGGGGAGCTTGTGGCGTGGGTCCGGGAACCCTAACACGTGAGGAGACCTGCTGTAGCACCAAGGAGCAGGCTGGACCACATCTCAGGAGAGCAAGCCCCGAACCATGTGCAACTCAGGATGGCAAACCCGTGGGCCTTGACGGCAGAGACCCTGGTTTCCTTGCTTGAACATGAGTCCCCTGGATCGAGGCAGCAGCTCAGGCTCTTTTGGCCATGAGGCTGCCGAGGTCCCACCTAAGACGCGGGCTCTTCTGAGACTTCACCGTGAAGTGAGCAGCTGTGAAAAGCGGTGACTCGCAAACCGCTGGGCCCAGGACCACCGACCCTGACCTGCTCCCAGCGGCCTTGGCTCGGCATCTGTTCTTCTAGTCTGTGTTCCTCTCTTCCCTCAGCCGTGCTGCTGGGCCTTATGCTAGAGCGCTTTCCTGTCTGGCTCTGACCGACCCCCACCACTAGGTGCACAAATTCACACAAGACAGGCCCCCAACCCGCCCCGGGCTGGGAAGACTCCACTCGGCGCAGCTCAGGAAGCCTGCCCACTCCCTGGCCTCCTGCACACACTGTCTAATGCAAAACCTTCATCAGATCATCCCCCTGGGTAACAGGCCCCGATGCTTCTAGTTGGCACATACCCAACCTCTGCTGGTCATTGGGACCAGCTGCGCTGTAGAGAGCCAACTCAGGCCACGGTCATTTCCACCCCAAACTACAGTGTGGCTTTCCCTGTAAACCATCCTGGGTAGGTGGTGAGCCAGCTGTAGACGAGCAGAAGAACCCGGGAGAAATGTGAAGCAGCACCGTGACCCCGCGGGGCTGGGTCAGTGCCCCTGTGGCCACTGTGACCATGTCCCTCTGTCCCTCATGGCCAGCCACTCCCCATCACAAGGAAGGACAGTCCCACAGCTCAGCACCGAGGGGTGAAGACCACCCTGGGCCCACCAGATGCATCTCGGGTCACTTGACTTCCAACCCCAAGGTTTCCAGCACCAAGCCTCTTCCTCCTGCCTCCTCTCTGGCAGCTCCCTCGGCCCTTAGACCAGCCTCCCATAAACACTCACTCCCAGGGAATCTGACTCCTTAGCAAGGCATGGAGGCCTTCCCCATCTGAGTGCCCCCTGCTCCAGCCTTCCCTCCTGCCACTGCCTGCACCTTCCCTGCACCCCGACCACCCGTGCTCCACCTTCACGTCCCCCCAACTCCCGCCTCCCCGGCTAGCCCTGTCCCCATCCGGGTCAGCTGCAGAACCCCAACTCCCACACCACGCTTCCTTCTCCGCCTCCTTGGAGCTCCTCAACATCTGTCTGCTGGGCACACAGCTCTGCTCACACGCCATCACCCCTGCCTGTGCGTGGCCACCAGGTCACTGGTTCTGTGCACCTCGCAGGGCCTCCGCCACAGCCAGGTCCGTGTCGTGTCAGCAGAGGGAGGACAACCGCGGCGCTCCCACAACCCTCTCTCCAGCCCCTCAAGCGGAAATCAGACAGAGAACGGGCTCAACCCGCGACCTGGATGGCTTCCCTAGGTACCTCTCTTTACCTCTGTCATCATTTTTAAACTGAGCTTAATTCCAAAAGCAGATTAAGAAGCGGCTGGCAGTGGGCCATGTCGTTGAAGCCAGCAAAATCCAACCACCGCTCCTTGCAGAATTCTAGAGCCATTCCGGGGAAAGGAGAGCAGGGTGCACTGGGAAGATGGTCTGTTCCCTTGCCCTGGGGACACCAGTTCGCCGGCGGGCTCTCTGCCCAGAATGTGGAGGCCTGGGCGTGGAGCTGGAAGCCCGCAGCCCTGTGAGGACAGGTGTCGGTCACCCCTCCCCCTTACACGTTCTCAGTGCAGTGCTGGTCACATGCGTCCAGGATGCTCTGGTTCAGCTCTTTCAAGGTGTCTATCTCGCTCTTCAGGCGACGTTTGTCCTCTTGCCAGTCCTTCTTCGCACGGGTGAGCGACTGAAACACAGATCAACAATGTCCTCAACACCACGGGCCCCTGTGACTCCACTGCTGGGAAACTGCTCCCAAAAGGAGAAAAGGGCCACGTGCATGAACATGGCCATTTCGGCATGAGCTTCACCAGTCGCAAGGACCAACACAGCCAATGACATGGGGATGGCCGAGTGCACCGGCCAGTCGCGCAGCCCTGCCCACGTGTGGCCACTGAGCACTGAAAACACAGCCAGTCTGAGCAGAGAGGCGCCATCAGTGCAAAATGTACAAGAGGCTCTGAGGACTTGACAGCCATTTTTAAAAAGAATGTAAAGTATCTCATTAGGAAGCAGCCCAAAGGGTGTGGCTCAGGTGGTGGAGCGGCCCCCCATGCACCAGGAGTTCACCAAAGAGATGCCTGGTCAAGGAACACGCCCAGGATGAGGGCTTGATCCCCAGTAGGGGGCGTGCAGGAGGCAGACCATCAGAGGTTCTCTCTCATCATTGAAGTTCCCATCCCTCTCTCCCTCTCCCTTCCTCTCTCTGACATCAGAAAAATAAATGCCGGGCTGGATAGGAATTCGGGGCTGAGGTTGCTCAACTCTCCACCCAGAACATCATCGGGCTGGAGTGGCGGGAAAGCCCAAGCTTTGGCTTCAAACAAACTGAGTTCAGACCCAACCTCAGAGGATGAGGATGGGCGCCAGCTCACAAAAGCATTGTGAGAATTCAGTGAGATGACACGGGGAGCACAGAGCAAAGAGCTCAGCCGCGAGGACAGAATGTAAACAGCACTTAGCTGCTTCCATGCACGCCCCGCCCCCCCCTCCACCGCCCGGCCCTGCGAAAAGGAAAGGTCAGGCCCTAACCAGTTTAGCACAGTGGAGAGAGCATCGGACTGCGAACTAAAGGTCCCAGGTTCGAATCCGGTCAAGGACACATGCCCAAGTTGTGGGCTGGCACCCCGCGGGGGTGGTGCAGGAGGCAGCGGAACCACGATTCTTTGTCCTCATAGATGTTTCTATCTCTCTCTCCGTCTCCCTTGTTCTCTCAAATCAAGAAAAATAGATTTAAAAAATACAAAAGCAAAGGTTGGTGAGAGGTCTTTTCTAACACATCCCCACCAGCCAAGGTGCTTGTCCCTGTTAAATGCCTCTGGCTTCCTCTCGGCCTCTGGGTGACATTCCCTCACAGTTTTGGGGCACAGATGCCAATGAGGACCCACTCGGACATGGCTGAGCCCCA